>NW_028254700.1:0-685561 GCF_964263255.1 Lissotriton vulgaris | reverse complement strand
AACGTGGACGCAGTGCTGGTAGGAAAGGAAGAATATATTTTGTTCACTTTGGCCGAGAAGAATTCAGCTAGGTTGTTACATTGGTCGGTTGATTTCTCCTCATGAACACTGGGGGGGGAGGTTTAATCAGGGCCTGCAGAGTTTGGAAGATTTCCCTCGATTTGGGGGTTGAGTTAAGGATTTTGTTCGAGAAGTATTCTGTTTGGGCAGTTTTTATCTGCTCTTTGTAAGTTTTTATTTCTTCCCGATATCGGGTTTTGTCTTCCGTAGCGTAGGTCACACGCCATTTTCTTTCTGCTTTCCGGCAGTGTCGCTTTTTATCTCTAAGGGCTTCCGTGTACCATGGGGCTGTTTTAAGGGAACGTTTAGCCGAGGACTTCTTGAGAGGGAGAATGGTCTCAAGAGAATGCAGAATCCAGTTTTCGTATTCCTCGTTTGCCAGACAAGGGTCTTCATTGTTTAAGGGAGGGTTTTCCACTAGTTTACTTGTCCACTGGTCTACTTGTATCCGCGCCCACGATCTCGCGTATCTAATCGAGGGGGTGGTGGGAATGGGTTTCTCAGTGAACCAGGTGAAGGGCACCAAGGAGTGATCGGTCCATGGGAGGGGAAGAGGGGGGTCGGTCGAAAGTTCTGCGCAATTGCTGAACACAGGGTCCAACAGGTGTCCCTTTGTGTGGGTGGGAGTATTCACTCGTTGACTGAGTTGTAGTGCGGCCAGGTCGTCAGTTAAGGTAGTGGCCGTTACATCTGCTGGAGAGTCAAAGTGTAGATTAAGGTCGCCTATCACGACGAAATTAGCAGCAGTGCAGATACGGGGTGCTATCGTTGCTGGGAGACTGCTGTGAAAGAGTTTTGGAGGGCCGGGTGGGCGGTATATCAAGGTGCCCGAGAGACAGTGATTGGGGGAAAACTCCAGCGCGAAAGCTAAGTTTTCACAGTCTGGAATGTTTTCCGTTATGGGCCGGCAGCGATATTGATCTTTTACTATAATTGCAAGTCCTCCCCCTCTGCCATCTGGGCGATCTTGACGAGTGATTTGGTAGCCGGCAGGAAGGGCGGCAACCACATCGGGGTCAGAATCAGCCGTTAACCATGTTTCCGTGAGAAACAGTGCGTCTGGTTTACGTTCTTCTAGTAAAAGGGATATTTCCAGCCTGTGTTTGGGGAGGGATCGGCAATTTAAGAGAAGCATACGGTATTCGTGGCGTGGGAGTTTTCTGTGCCTTGTGGGGAGGGGTGCAGTGCATTTTAGACAGTTGACAGGGAGGGGTGTGGTGTCAGGAGCATACCTTCGACAGTCATGTACCGTAGGTCTCAAATCATGGAGGGCAGCCGAGCTGTAGGCCAGGGTCTGGATTGCCTGGGTGGTAAGAGGTATGGCCCCTGGCCCAGACTCGGCGCGGACGAGCGCAGACGAGCTTGCCTTATGCGCGCCTTCGTGCTGTGCGCCTGGTGCCTGACAGAACGTGACCCCTAACAGAAAAGCATCTCTCTGCCACCGCCATGTTGTTCTCTGCTCCGGTGTCTGTCAAGTTGCAGGGGATTCATAGAAGTGGGTCAAAGCCCCCCACAAATGAACCACGCCCTCCTCACACGTCGCCTGTCAAACTATAAGTGTTTTATTGCCCTGGCGATACTGGGCCACGGAAGCACCACTCGGATTAAGATCTCCAGGGCTACATTCGAAGCGGAATAATATATACACTTCAGGCTTGTCCCATCGCTCCAGTGTTTTAGAAAAGAGTTGAAGCAGCGATTGCCCTTTTTACCACCATCTGCCCAGGCTCCAGAGACAAGTCTCCATCTTTCTCACGGTAGTCCACCAATATGTTCAGGTCTTACTGTCTGTAGCTTTACAGTGGCCAGTGCTTAACTTGAGCCGGTGGTTTCCGGTGCTCGGCACCGACACTTAATTGCTAACACCAGCATGTATGACAGCTGCCAAATGGTGGCGCTGTTAGTGTAATTAAAAAATGAACACAAAAATTGTTGTTTAACCATTATTATAGCTTTGGGGGCCTCAAACAGTCTTGATTGTCACACTTGTAGCAGTGTGACGGTTAGGAGTTGTGGATGTACTGACATTGGCAGCACTGACAGTGACAATGTGTGGTGGAAGCTGCCGGGGCCTCCAGACGAGGGCCCTGGCACTTTTTTTTTATTTTTACAAATTAAGCACTTACAGGAGCACACAATTAAACATAATCTTAGATTACAGAAGAAATGAAGTGAGATTTCCACTGACCACGGCCATTTAATTATTCAAGCTCTGGGAGGTGCAATCTGATGCTGGAGGACATCTCTTAAAAATATCCATGTAGTTGATGAAGTCCATTCTTCCTTCTATAGCAAACATACTACGTCCCTGTATAAAAAAATGGCCATCTAATTACAACAGCATTCCCCCTCCTTGCATTAAAAAACATGACGTTTCTGAATTGCCTGTAATATAAACTGAATAGCAGGATATATTGCCACAATGCACCTTTGATGGCAAAGTGACCCATCGCCGGAGTACCTCACGGTTCTCTCCTATTTAGTAGTATCGTTTTCATAGTGGATGCTGACCGGATATATCCTTCTCGAATAATTCGGACTACCCGAGGAAACAAATCTTTGGATGATCCCCCACTATTATTTGTGCTTTGGATATCTTGAGCTTGTGACTACTCTAGTGGTTGAAGCCCTGCTTATCAGGCCACAAAGATGTTCAATTACTCTGATACAACAAACATCTGTTATAATTAATTTTCTCATTTAACTTTAAAATGAAGATTATGCTTTTCAGAGTCTCTGAAGTTTTCAGAGATTTGTAACATGGGTTCAAACCTCAATGTTGCAACTGTCGAAAGGAAAATCCAATCAAACCTCATTTACAGCATCCTGGGTATTATCTACAAGACAAAACAGCGATATGGTTACATATGTTTTATCCCATACTTTTTTTTGCTACTTTAAAGAACTAATGTTTATTATACCTAAACACAGCCCAGTGCTTCACTGTAGACAATCACAACATTGGCTGTAATTTATCTTAATTTGGACCCAGCAGTGGTACGTTCAGGTAAGTGTGGTGGTGCAGTGGGGCGGTGTGCTGGGGTGGGGCGTTGAGATGTCACCAGACCACGGAATAGGATTCATTTATTTTTCCCTATTCCGTTGTTTGTCGACTTACCCCCCTCCCACCCCACCACGCTTACCTGCATGGACCGATGCTGTCTGGTGGAATCTGGAATGGGCGTAAGGAGGGCTCTGTCTTCAAGGAGGTAAGAGAGAACTGGGGCTTGAGTCAATGTTCTGATGTTTGCTGCACAGAGGTTTGACTTGAATCTGTTAAGCATTGATAGTTGAAATCATGTGTTTTTCATGGCAAGAGGGGTTTTGGACAAAATAGTAGGAGAGAGGATGGAGGATAAATCCAACTCTCTCTGAATGAATTTTGGTGCAAATGTGAGAATTTGGGTACTTCTGGTGCTGTTGGCCATGATGATTAATTCCATTTTAATTCTAACAAATTTCAGGAACACATTGGTGTCCTCTGCATCTTGGCAAGTCTTGATTTCATTGTTGCAAGTTGAACTCTGACAGGCTTCATGCATGGTTTTAAGAACAAGGAAAGGTGATCCCATCCCTGTAAGACTCTGCAAATTATCGGTTGCTACTAATCTTGATGTGCCCATCCAGATAGGCTGGTATCCATTGATAGGCGTGAGACAAAAGTCTGTGAAGTGTGGTATCCCATGACTCTCACGTGTTTTGATGAGGTCATGACGGTCATCAGTGCCAGACACTGCAAATGGTTCACTTAGACTGACAATGAAGTGTCACACTTTTCTGTCATAAAACACTAGGCATCATTCATAGCTTGAAAATTCAGATTTTCACTGATGACGCATGGTCTGAAACTAGTGACATTGTGATTTAGTAGGTGGCAAGTGCTAAGTTCATCTTGTAATTGGATGGTGCATGCTCTCTCTATTGTCTTCGACATGAAACAGAAATGAATGATTAGGCAGCAATTGGCTAAATTGTTGGAGTCAAGGTTTTGTATTCAGCAAAAGGAGAATATAGTTTGTTTTTAGAATGTTGAGGAAAAAAGACAAATGTGATGGAGACATTACCAATGTTAATTATTGGAGCAAGTTCTTTAAAAAAAAGACATTTTGGGTGGCCAGGGAAGGTTATTTCTGCTGCATCAAGAATAAAACTTGCCACAACCAACAAAGTGTAATACATAAATGGCCATATTACAGTGAAGGTGCTTTTCATTGTTTGAAAAGGTTTGCCCAGCGCAAACAATGAAAATGCGTCCATTACCATGACTTCACTGCCCCCAGGGCAGCGCATTCAGGTGAAAAAGTGAGCAGCTGCTTTGAAGCCGCTCAGTGTTTTCACAGAGCTGGCGGCAACCAGCCTGCACTTTTAAAGGGGCTTAGAGATCCCCTTGCAGGTGGGTGCAGTCAGTGACGGCACCTGCCTAAAAGGTAATGTCTGGGGGTCCATGGGACCGCCTTTGCCCTCTGCAGAAGGCTGCCCTCAGGGGGCACACTGACAGTGCGCCACCTTTTAGATGGTGCACTGTCGGTGCGCCTCCTGACAGCTTCTTTGCCTCTGTGTCCATATCTGTAATACCCATTATAATAATGGGGTAACCCTAGAGGTACTGGACCTGGGTAATTACTAATATAAACAAACAGTGGTCCGAGACCAATCTTTTTTGAAACTGAAAAATCAAAGCTTCAACAATTCATGGTGTGTTCAATTCACGACCTGAACACAACTAATGAGTAACAGAAAAATAGGCAACAGCAACAAACTCAAACTTTTTACTTTTTATAGCATTTAATCAAATTCTCGGAATCAAATTTCAATCTGCAGTTTTTATATACATTTTATATACAATGCCCCGTATCAAGAGCGTGCAGTAAAAGAAAAGAAAGTGTCAAAGGGCGTGATCGTGATGAGATGAAAAAAGAAAAGGAATCACACAGAGTATAAAAATTATTCCGTATTATTCAGAAAAACCAGTCATAGAAGGACTGGGACAATAAATCCTGGCCACATCAATTAGTCAATGTACAGTCCTTTTTGTTATTCATGAGACATAAGATGTATAAATGTCTGCACTAGGGGGGGAGAAGATAACATTAGTGGTCCAGGTATTTTTTAGTGAGGTGTCGACGTTTCGACTCGTCTTGCGGCCTTGCGGTTGATTATGCCTGGGCCATGCGAGTCTTCTTCAGGACAGATACGACGGGGCAGGGGATCTAGTAGATGATCCCTTCACACGATGGGATAGGCGTAATTCCTTCAAGGTAATCTGGTCCTTATATATCGAATGGGGGTATACAGATCCTCTGTTCTGTACGTGTGGGGTTCCTATCTTAATCGTAAGATCATATATCAATATATGTCTCCACAGTCAAAATCCATTGATAATATTGCAGCTTGGAAAGGTCTTCACAATTATTATTAACCTGTGTTAAGCTATCAGCAAATGCTTCATATGGAGGATAATTTACTCCCCTGAGCCGGTGATTGATAGGATCGAGTGCGTGTTTTGAATTAGACACGCGTTATATGTAGAACCCCAGGACGTAGAGGTCCAACACGATTGTGTGGCAGCTTAGTTATTCCGCGTTCGTGAAGTCGAGCACGAGGACGGACTTCCCCATGCCCGAACGCTTCCGAAATGGAGAGCGAGGAAGGACAATACCTTCGCTTCTAACAATTGTTATAAGCTGATAGCTTAACACAGGTTAATAATAATTGTGAAGACCTTTCCAAGCTGCAATATTATCAATGGATTTTGACTGTGGAGACATATATTGATATATGATCTTACGATTAAGATAGGAACCCCACACGTACAGAACAGAGGATCTGTATACCCCCATTCGATATATAAGGACCAGATTACCTTGAAGGAATTACGCCTATCCCATCGTGTGAAGGGATCATCTACTAGATCCCCTGCCCCGTCGTATCTGTCCTGAAGAAGACTCGCATGGCCCAGGCATAATCAACCGCAAGGCCGCAAGACGAGTCGAAACGTCGACACCTCACTAAAAAATACCTGGACCACTAATGTTATCTTCTCCCCCCCTAGTGCAGACATTTATACATCTTATGTCTCATGAATAACAAAAAGGACTGTACATTGACTAATTGATGTGGCCAGGATTTATTGTCCCAGTCCTTCTATGACTGTTTTTTCTGAATAATACGGAATAATTTTTATACTCTGTGTGATTCCTTTTCTTTTTTCATCTCATCACGATCACGCCCTTTGACACTTTCTTTTCTTTTACTGCATGCTCTTGATACGGGGCATTGTATATAAAATGTATATAAAAACTGCAGATTGAAATTTGATTCCGAGAATTTGATTAAATGCTATAAAAAGTAAAAAGTTTGAGTTTGTTGCTGTTGCCTATTTTTCTGTTACTCATTAGTTGTGTTCAGGTCGTGAATTGAACACACCGTGAATTGTTGAAGCTTTGATTTTTCAGTTTCAAAAAAGATTGGTCTCGGACCACTGTTTATTCATATCTGTAATACAGCATGGGTGCAAAGCCAAAGGGATTCCCTCATATTCGTAGGACACACCCCATCCAAATGAGGGAACGTTCCCTGCATATAGGGCTGGCGCTTTATGTGTACCAGCTCTAGTGGTATTAAAGAAGGGGCCACACAATCATCTGTGGCCCCTTCTGTAATACCAAAGTGCCCTGGGGGTGTTCAAAGAGGGCGCAAATGCCAGTTGTGACCCCAGGAAACTCTCTGTAACATGACCCCAAGTGTTTTCAGTGCAAGCACACAAATTCAGCTCAAACAAGTCCTGTACTCAGAGGGACAACATGTGAGTGGAACCAAAGCCCCTCTCATTACGTCTCTTAAAGGTATTTTTATCACATAATCTTAAATGACAATCGCACTGTCAAACCAGACCAAAAAATCCATGCAGGTTAATGACGGTGCTCCTACCATCTGTGCTATTTATCGTAAATTTTATAGCTATCTAAGACACTTTAATAGGACTACAATGGTATGTGTGTGCCTTTAAAAGTATAAGCCTCATGTAGCTGGATAAACAAGCATTTTCAATGTAATAGGTCTTGCATTCATGAGATTTAGAGCTATTGTGTTGTTAATGACAATGCTGATGGAACCCATGCCTGGGATGGCTACGAGATACACTTGTGAACCGGCATTGTATTTACGGTCCATGGAGGCCTCTGGTTACCCCAAGGTATGACGAGAGCCACGTAAGGGTCCCGCAAGATATCTGTTTCAACTTTTCACCTGCACTACAACCGCAGCAGAGAGTGGTGTGAGAAACAAGAGAAATACAGGGAGACAGTGCTGCACATGTGTTTCAGTTCTGCACTTTCAAGGAGGGCGGTGACAGACGCTTACACATGTTGCATTACTCCTACAAGAATAATAGGAACCACTGAGTAAAAAATATGGATCAGCCTTAAAATGGGCAAGACTAACCTTAGTGCAAGCACGAAGCATGGGGCACAAACTCTTCGCACATTCCCATATAGGCACGCAGGTGCCACAGAGCACATGGCACGCAGACGGTGAACACTTGATCTCTTACCTTTGCACAGCGCCATATGTCACTGCTATAGGTTTTTCTCTCACCCTTCGGCAGTACCTCAGACTGAATGCTAAGGTGGCCATCATGATGGTGGGCGGATCACCACCACCTTACCAGCAGTGGCGATCTGCCTGCCATAACTCCACGCCCGCCTGCCATACAAAAGAATAAATAACATAACATAACATTTACCCCCACCATATACCATGGCTGGGGGAACCGAGACAGATGGAAAGTCCGTCCGCCACTTATCCGCCGATCGGCAATCTGCACGACTGCCGGCCGGGTCGAAAAGGCCCACAATATGCTGGGGGAGACTCCACCATGGAAAGGCATACTGTAAATCACTTTGGGGGCAGTTTGTGCGCCCCCGAGTTGGTTGGGGGGTGGGTGGCTGCACTTGGGGTACCGCCCCCTTCATTGCCACGCACAAGGTGGCAGGCACCACACGGTGCCTGTCATGTTGTGCATGGAAATGCACAACATGCCACTTTCACATTGCGGCGGGTGCCGCTTACAGCACCGCTTGCTGCAATGATAAAGATGATGGATACGACAGCCAGGGTGGCGGTCGCACCCAAATTGGCCTCGCGGGACCGCTGCATCTCTGGCGGTCGGTCCCGTTTTCAGATATGGTGGCGGGCGCTAAGAGTCCCAGCAAATTTTGCAGGTCCGGAGCAGTAGTGGACACAGTGACGCAGATCAATAACACCAGCATGATAAGTCACTTCCTTTCCAGCTTGGAAACCAAGGTTTGCTGCACCCAAACCACATAGCAATTCCCTAATGACAAATGAATAACTTTTTATTCAGACGTAGGCGGGACCTTCAGAGAAGCAGGATGAATCTGGTACGCAGCCTGCTATGCCTCTCTGGAAGTGCATTTTACAATGATCAAGGAACCAATTGTGCATTTTTTCAGGCTACGTTTTCACTATATAAAACTGTTAAAATAACCACTTTTTTGCTGCACGTTCACATTTGAAAGAGGCGATAAACTGCTCTAAACAAATTGACTCTATTTTTGCATAGAAGCATACCTTTACTGAATCAGACCCCAGATGTCCAGAGTAGATAATAAAAGAAGTAGTCCCCAGAAAGTCGTGCACCATAGTCATCGGGGGAGCAACTGTCCCTCAGGGATATCTTCATGCATCCTTTGGGGTTGGTGCGGGTCCTGCAAGGTTGCAGGATCTGGTGCAGGCTAGATACACTGGTGGTGATCATAACCATGTTATCGCCCGGCTAGGCGGACGCCAACCCTGGACTCATGTGCATGTAGCCATTGTCCTGCAGCTGCTCCATGGGATAACAGTGTGAGGGAGGACGGCATGAAGCTGGCAGGGTTGTCCCATGGCAGTGTTGTCGTGTGTGCTGGACACGGGGTAGCTGTTGGCCATTGGAAGGCAGGTGGGAGGTGCTCGTTAAGTGTGATTGCTTCCTGACACCAGATATTGGGCTGGCGGAGCCAGTGAAGCAGTGGTGCCCTGCAGCCCATGCAGATGTAGGCCAGCCCATCGGCAGGCAGAATTCGGCTGGGGGAGTCAGATGTCACACTGCAAAAGAAGCCCCTGTAGTTGGGGTTGGATTTGTACTCATCTGACGAGATGCAGCCTCTGTCGCTGGGGAAGCCAGACACGGAAGCGCTGGAGTGAAGTGTGCAGGGCTACTCCGACGTGGAGCCATGGCTGGTGGTGCTGCTGGATGACAGACTGGTGGGGCTGGGGGCGGCCAAGGGAAAGAAGAGGCAATGTGAAGTTGAGATGGAGCCATGCTAATAAAAAGAGAAAGGCGGGCACTGTGCTAAAACATGAAGCCTGATGTCCGTGCATATTAAAGATATGCACAGAGCAGCCCGTGAAGTGGGTGCCATGATAATAAAAAGCAAAACATGAAAGCGGCGTCGTGGTAGGCTTCGTGGTGATAACATTTCACTACCAAGACATAAAAGCAGTAGTCCTTAAACAAAACACATAAACAACTGCAGCGTAAGGAAACTGTAGTTGATTGCTACTCCTCACCATAAAACGGAAGAGATGTATTAGGAACGCCAACCAATAAGGAGCCAGGAAAAAGAGCAACACAGGAGCTAACCAATGGCAGGAGACAGGCGGGATTGCACTCCCTATACTGATTACAACACGTCATGCACACAGCGCATGGGCTCTGCCTATGCTCATCCTAATAAAAAACATGATCACAACTGCATGAAGTGCAAGCACGTTTAGTCGGAAGCACACAACTTTCAACATGTGGGTGAAGTAAAAACCCCTCTCGTGGTTATTCGCATATAATTATCTGCCGACAGCTGCGCTGTCCATCCATATCATCTAAAAGGAATCTGGGAAGAACTATAATTGTAATTATATTGTAGCAACCAACCAAACTATTAGATAAGCAATATCAATTACAAATTACTGCAAATCAATCCTTTAATAAATCCTCATAGTTCCTTTTCACTACCAACCCTATATCGCTAGTTAGTATAACAGCTAAGTTGACAGCTTCATTCACATTTCATAACTTGCTAATCCTGTATTAAAGCTGGCAAAGATCAGAGTTTTGGCAGCATTTAATTGATAGCCAGATATATATCGAAATTCAACCACCTCATGTTCAATAGACAATACGGCATCTTTAATTTATTTTGTGTAAATTGTAAATTTGCTGGCATATGTTGATACTTTAAACTTTACATTTTAAATAAATAAATTAAATATAAATCCATTAATTTAGTTTAATTCAATTTAATATTCCCTTTTCAAGAATATGTGTTTAAATAAGAGTTTAAATTGTTGACAAACAGAAGAGTGTAAACAGACATTCATGGCATATGCCACATGTTGATCCTTACCGCTGCTGAAAAACATACAGATAATTGACTTTTGGAGCAAATATTGGCATCTGAACTAATTCCTGTGTTTTTCCCTTATGGAATACAATACAAATATTGTTATCCCAAGATAAAGAATTCAGTATTCTCAAGAAATTGCGGGCAAAAGGAGAGAGAGTTGTTAGAAATGGGGGTATCTAGTTGGCAGTGGCTTGCGTCCTATCCAAGTAGGGAACCTAATTCTAGTCAGGGTAAGGGAGTTACACAACCAAGATAACCCCTGCTCATTCCTAGGTAGCTTGGCAAGAGCAGATAGACTTATCTCAGAGGGAATGTGCAAAACATTTTTAGATAAACACAGAGTAACACGGTGAAAACACTACAATATGACACAACACCAGCTTAGAAAAATAAGAAATATTTATCTGAATAAAACAAGAACGAAATGACACAAATCCAACATGCACAAATCAAGATATCACTTTTATGAGGTTTGAAATAATGTATTCAATATGAAACTACGAATGCATCAGTACCTGGCATGTATCAAAATCAAAGACAAAAACAGGGGCAGGAGAGGCGCTGGAAAAGCAAAGTGATGCGTCGGTTCCTTACTGCCCAGGGAGGTGATGTGTTGGTTCCTTGCTACAGTACAGGAAATGTGCTGTGTCAGTTCCGTACTGTAAGGGGAGGTGATGCATCAGATTCTTGCTGTCAGGGGAGGATGCATCAGTTTCCAGACATGCAGCTTTGGTTCCTTACCTCTGGGCATAATCAATGAAGAATTTGGCGCACAAGTGGGATGCGTCGAAATTCCGGATGCGCAAGGTCGATGCGGCAGCAGTTGCGAAACAGGTGCTGCATCGATTTTCCAGCCATCAAGCAGGTGATGCATCTATTTCTTCAGCAACACAGCAAGGCCTGCGTCAGAGTCGGAGCAGATGCCAAGGACATTGATGTCTCTGGGCTCTGGACTCGGACAGTGGCGATCTTTCTGCCACATGGTAGGTGCTGAGTCGATTATTTGGCAGCACCATAGTGATGCATTGGTTTTTCAACCACACAGCGTTGCTGTGGCAGGAAAAACAGGCGCTGAAGAGTGATACATGGATTTTTTCAGCCCTTTGCAGCAAAGCCACCTCCAAGGGTACAGAACTGGAATTGGCTCCACTGGGTGGGTCAGAACTCCCAGCAGAGGAGTTTAGGGGCTACAGGTGAAGTCTTCAATAACAGCTGAGGCTTCAAGTACACACAAGCCCTCGAAGAACCTTGGCAAGCAGGATACAGAAGCAGGATACAGAGAGCAAAGTCCAGTCCGTTCACTGGATACAGAAGCAGCAAGCAGTAGGCCAGCACAATACAGCAACAAGCAGTGTGGCAGTACCCTTCCTACTCCTTCTCCAGCTCTTCTTCTTGGCAGAATCTCTTCTTAGTCCAGAAGTGATCTGAAGTTATAGTGTCACAGCTCCAGTACTTATACCAGTTTCTGCCTTTGAAGTAGGCAAACTTCGGAGAAAAGTCTTTGTAGTGCACATTACCCTGCCATTCCTTGACCTGGCTCCAGGCCCACTACAGGGGGTGGAGACAGCTTTGCATGAGGACAGACCTACTTAGGTGTCAGTGACAACTCCTCCCACCACTCTAGCTGAGGAAGACCCATCAGTCTGGTGATGGGCTATAAGAATATGGAGGGAACACCTTAGCTCCCTTTATGTGACTGTCTAGACTGAATGTACAGACAGTCCAACTGGCAGTTAAAACCAGACAGGGATTCCACAGGCAGGCAGAGGCACAGAATGCTAAAGCAAGAAAACACCCACTTTCTAAAAGTGGCATTTCAAAACATGCAATTTAAAAAACAACTTCACAAAAATATGAATTTCTAAATTATGAGTTCAGGGACCCCAACCTCCAAATCTCTATCTCTTACCAATTGGAACTTACACTTGTAAGAGGTTCTAAGGCAGCTCCAATGATTCCCTATGGGAGGGATAGTCCATACAGAAAATGAAATTGGCAGTATTTCACAGGACATGTAAAACACACTAGTACATGTCCTATCTTTCACAAACACTGCACCCTTCCCATGAAGCTACCTTGGGCCTAGGGGTACTTTACATGTGGAAAAAAAGAAAAGGGTTGGGATTGACAAGTGGGTGCACTTATGAGGTCGACATGGTGGCTCAAAACTGCACTCACAGACACTACAGTGGCAGGTCTAAGCCATAGTTGCAGGGCTACTGAAGTGGGTGACATAATCAGTGCTGCAGGTCCACTAGTAGCATTTGATTTACAGGCCCTGGGCACACATAATGCACTTCATTAGGGACTTAACAGCAATTCAAACATGCCAATCATTGATAACCAATTACCAATACAATTTACACTGAGACAATATGCACTTTAGCACTGGCTAGAAGTGGGAAAGTGACTGGAGATCTAAAGCCAACAAAAACAGGTCAAGAAAGTAGGAGGAAGAAGGCAAGAGGTTTGGGGATAACCCTGCAAAAAAGGCCAGGTCCATCACAGTGCCTTTCCAACCTAAAGGCAGGGTAAATGTACAGGAATTTATATAGCGCAAATCACCAAGTGGTTTCTAAACGCTTGCTTAGGGAACCCGTCCTGGTATTCCCCTGTGAGATAACCCCGGCAGGGTATCCGCAAGGTGAAAGCCAGGCATCCCGCCACGAGGGGCCGTTGTGGAGATTAAGCAAGCTATTGCCCAGAGTCGCAGAGTGTGAACCCGTGAATTGAGTAGGCACCGGAGCGAGACTTGTCGAGTCCATGGACATTTTTAGGACTCAAGACCCCGCCGAGCTGGGAATTGAACCCTGGTCCCGGGCTGACCTCTGCTTCCAGGTTTGCCTCCTCTAACCAGTGAGCCACACTTCTCCACTCAGGGTAGGTTAATCAATACCTTGTTGGAACTTCCTGTTTAGGGCAATAGAAAATGCACCCCGGACAACAACAGAAGGGGCATGTTTCAGTTTTACGCCTCTCTGAACACAGGTGGATCCCTCTGTCCATACTCTTGGGCCCACTAAGCTAACCCATGGGGAATTATTCTCATTATCTGTGGATCCCATCTGTGCAGCATATGAATCCCCATATGCAGAAAGTATCACCATGAGCAACACAGTGATGTGGCCTATTCCACCTCCGGGGAGTGACTTCTGTTACCAAACCTAGCACAAATCTATCCACCAGGACAGCAACCCACAGTGGCCACTGACAACTGTCAGTGACAAGAGCCAGACCGCGGGCTGTTTGGGGCTCTCCAATCTCTGTGTTTCTAAGAGTGGGGGGCAGAAACCCTAGGTGACTGACACCCTTTGTCCACTCTCCCTCCCACCAGTTCAGGGGTGGTATCCTGAGACTGGTCACTCAAAACAGGATCTGTACCCTGAGGTTGGACTGGAGACAGGGGTGGGCTCTCCCACACCTTGTCCTCCTCTCTGGGATCCTGTACCACTGGGGAGAAGTACTCCAAGACATTAGAACTGCCATGCTACAGACAGCAGTTGTCCTTCACAGTTCCTCTATCTGTCAGGCTATCAGGCTTGCAACTGGTCCCCCAACTCAGGGTTTGGACTCTCAGGCTGGACAGGTGTTTGGCAAGCTAGGATATCTGAGGGAGTACACCCCTCCCAAGGGAAACACTTACTGTATGTGTTGTGCCGGAGTATGCATGGCAATGGACTCCTACCCTTTGTACATCTGACTGTGCAAGGAGCCCTCCCAAGTCAGTCCTGGTGTGCTCTGACCTCAGCGCTGGTAACCTTTGACCCACTGGTCCTCCCACTAGTGACTGTCTCCACCTGTCACCACTCCATCTGGACTTCTGCACCCTCCCTTCCAGAGTGGTGCTGCCAGACACCATACCTGGTGAGACAGTGGTAACAGCAGTACCCCAAGCTCTTCTGACGAAATGGGCTCCCCCCTCAGATGATGGCCAAGCAGTACAGACAGGGCCCCCCCTCCTGGTGTTCACTCTGGGAACCATCCAGACTCTGCGAACTGGGTTCTAAGTGCCCTGGGCCTCTGCCCCCACACCTCTTCCTCCCCTGAGAAGGGACATGGGACCCTCTACCCATGCCACTACACTGGTACCTATTTGGGCTACTGCATACCTCCCTCGTTTGGGAAAAACCTGAGCTACCCTCTTCAGGATCACTTACAAAAACCTCTTCAGATGCTCTGGCATCCATCAAAAGGTCTGAATCCAGTGCAAGCTTCCTGGGGTCAGAGAACCCACACTCTACCTGGGGTTGGCACAGCTCTGGAAAACAGTGACTGAACATATGCTCTCCAGCACTCAAATTCAACAGCACCACGCAACATCCTCCTGAGACTGGGGAGAAAGTATCTGACTGTCTCTCAAACTCAATCCAGAATCTTCTGGTGTGTCTCCATACTTCCTTACCAGGGCTTCTACCATGGGGGAACACCTCTCGCTATCACTAGGTAGTGAAGATATAGAATATAGATAGAATGACTACAAATGTAACATGAGAAAGTCATAATTCCAACTCAGATATGCTGGCTCTACAAACAGTTTTGCATTATCTAAGCCACACTAACTTATTCTAGCATGTACTACATAACTATTACCGAATGTATAATTTGATTGCCAGTATGTTGACTAGAGTACACACATTTCCCAGGTCACATGCTTGCTGCTCATTGCAAGCTGGATTTTGTAGTCTGGTTTATCCCTGTATATTTTCAAGAGTAAAAGTCAGATAACTAAAAAAACATGGACTAGAAGATCTACTCATGAAAGCACCTGAGAATCATTAAGCGTCTTTTTAAAGTATTGTCTGACACCTGTTACTTGCACTGACTTTTACTCCGTATTTATGCAAACCTAGGTATGGGACCCTTTATATTGTCTGTTGTCTAAGTAATGAAAGTGACAAAACCCACACATTGAATGATGATGGCATAATGCCATTCCTACATTTTTCCATCCCTTATCCATTCAACCACCTCCCATTTTCTGCTGAGGTTCTAAGAGAAGGACAGGTAGTGGAAGCCATAGATTAATAAAAGGATACCTGGAGATGCAAATACACTATTTTCTTGCTGCTGCCTCCATGCCCTTTAGATCAGGGTTAGCGAAGACAGAGTCAAGCGTATTTAATAGTACTCTGAGCAACTCCTAATTGTCATCCATGATTAATGGCTATTAGAAGCTGCAATGTCAGGCTGCACTCTCAAACTAGACACCTAAAACTAAAATTCTTTATAATAGATATGAGATCTAGCACCCTTCCAATTTCTTGGTAATCTAGCTGATGGTAAATTTAAGTATGGACAATATGTAGAAGTGTTGGTAATGTTTACCACTCGAAGCCTAAGAGAAGACAGCAACAAGAGGTTTGCAATGTGAGTATTTGCATATTGAGATCCCATTTGGCTTCAGTACCATATCTCTAAGGAACAAAATGACACACTCTTCTCATAGAATTGTATCTTATTTTGTGTGATCAAAATTGAAGATTTTTTTAAAGTGGAACAGAATATCGGGAATGAAACTAGAAGTGCATTAAAAGTGGACTAAGTTCTTGCTTACATGCCGTGGGTTTGTAGGTAGTTTCAGAACTAGATATTGCTTTTTCCAAATGGAATTAGATATTTTTTTCAAATCTCAACATAAAGACAGTATAGAATTTACAGTTATTGCTTTAGAATTTATAAAAAAATAACCCAGCTTTACGGCCAGCAATCATTTTTCTCATGTTATGGTTCGAAGAATTCTAGCACTAGCCTAACATAGTTCAGAACATTACTTTCAAATGTGTAGGTATCTACACTACAGATCCTCTTTTGCTACCATGTTTGGAACTTCATTTAAATATCACTTATGTAAAAATGCGGCTACTTAATGTTAAATTAATACATATTTCTCAAAATACAGAGTATCCATTGCATACTGCATTATGGATCCATAGTGTTAATAAATGGTCAATTTCAGTGCAAGGTCATATAAAAATATCATTTGTTGGATGCAAGGCTATTTGGATACTGGATATCTGCTTATATGAAATGAAGATTACTGCTTTATCGAATCCTATTTACTCAGGAAAATATAAACCTTCATTCATCAACTAAATTCATTGTTATTATAAATGCATACATATAATTATATCCTTCAAAACAGTTTCGATAAACATATCATGGTTGACAGTATAATTAGACGGACACTCCTACATCCAATTAACAACATCACACCCAAAGTTTAACAACCGTGTTGGGTCAAAGTTAGATCAAAGACACCTGAGAATATAACAATGTTTTAAACTAAAATAGAACATACTGTACAAAATATTGCCAAAAACAGGAGTAATGATGGGTATTTATTTATTTTATGAAATACATATTTGAAGGATTTGTCAGCAGTAACACTTATGTTGACATCAATGCTACATGATTTTTAAGGTCAAAAACTAAATAAGTTATTTAGATGGAACCCCTATTCATTTGACATTTTTGACTAATGAGCCATTTATGAAATATGTTGTACTCTGAACAGTAATACCAATAGATAGCCTGGTTTGAAAATCATAAAATTCGGATCACTGCTGATGTCAGCAGCAAGCTTTAAGACAGCGAGCCATTTTTCCACCAGTAGAGAATAAGGAGTTGAAACACTGTACACAGAGTTGTGTGTTTGCTCAGAAACCCTGTGACACATTGACACTTCAGATAGAGTCCTGCAGTATGCAAATCAGTTATTGCCCTGCTCTGGTATGATCAGTCCAGCACAAACAACCAGTTCAAGTACACAATGAAGAGGATTACGAGCAACCCCAGTCTTACTTCAGCCCATTTAGTTTTTTATTGAGGCGCAGATTGAGGCAAATAGCAAAGTGAGCATGGTACCCATTACTGTGCATACACATCACACTTAGTGCATCTTACTAAGAAAAAACTTAAAAGTAATGGATGGATGAAATGTTTGAATTATTCTCAGCCACTGGGAATTACTTGGGGTCACATTCAAGGCCATTGTTTTTTAATCCTGGTGGACTTGCCTCCCTAAGCAGGAGCACCGCCAAACTTTTTGTCTTCACTCCTCTTACTTTTCATTTTTGTTGCCTTTTAGGACTCTGTGCACTTTACCACTGCTGACCAGTGCTAAAATGTTTGTGCTTTCTCCTGTAAACATGGTGAAATTCGTTTGCAACCAATTGGCACATTTAATTTACATGTAAGTCCCTAGTAAAGTGTTATGAGCAGCTATAAATGAAATCCCACTAGTGAGTCTATAGCCCTAAGTGTGCCACACAATAAAGTAGCTCTTTAAATATGTCTGTGGCCTTCCATTGCCACCGGTGTGTACAGTTTTAATCTGCCACTTTGACCTGGCAAAATAAACCTTTTGCCAGGCCTAAACCTTCCTTTCTAATACATATGTCAACCCTAGGGTAGAGCCTAAACACTCCATAGGGTGCATGCATTTAAAAGGTTAGTCATGTACTATTAGGTTTTACATGTGTTGTCAGTCAAAAGCTCACAAATTCGTTTTTCACTACTGTGAGGCCTACCCCTCCCATAGGATAATAAAGGGTTACCTTGTTATATTTAATACATGCTAACATTTGATTGGGAGCAGGTTGAAAAGTCAAGTATGGGTAATTTAAAATCATTGTAATGGTAAAATCATATTTTGAATCACATTTCTAAAAATGCCACTTTAAAAAAGTTTTCTAAAACAAAGGGGTGGGTCTTTAATCAAAGCCAAGGTTAAACCACACGTAATATTAATAACAACAAAATATCCTGGCTAATAATGATTTTTAACACCTTGGTTTCTCTTCAGCCAAGCCACTTATTTATCTTGGCCATGTTCATTTATAATCAAACTGCTTTCAAAACTAATTTTTACATTCAACAACCATGTTTTTATTTTTAATCTAATGTGAATGCTATAAAAAAAAATGGTAATTGAATGTAAAAATTATCAGACAGGGTATTTTTTTTTATGAACTTTTAGAAAGTTGGCCTTTTTGTGCCCTAAACATTTGGTGCCTGCAGCCTATTCCAGGGTCACATAAATAGGTGTGGTTGGCAGCTGGTAGTTGTGCATTTCTCCCACATAGCATCGCTACAGAGGGTCTGGGTGTTGGGTCATCTCTGACTTAATGGTGGGCGGAGCTGTCACCTACACACTTGCACTTCAAAGGCACTAGCTCAGCTCACACATAAACGACTTCACATTAGCCTATCATGCACCTAGACAGATTAAACCAGGGCAGGGAGGCAGGATATTCCAGATACCTCTGTAGAGAAAACTCCAGAAGCTTCTCCCACTTTAAAGTGGGTTTTAAGTACAAATATCAGACTCTCAAACACACGCTTCAGATCACTTCAGAACCTGGGGAAGACTCAAAAAAAGGACTGCTGTGCTACAAGAATGACTGCTCTGCAGCCCTTCTGAGCTGCTGCCCTCTTGCCAGAGTAAGAAGGAGTGGACCTGCACCTTGAACCTAGAACAACCAGGGTGACTCCAAGGCTCCAAGAACTAGTTATCTGGCCTCCTGATCAGGGCCTCAGGCACTAAAAAGGCTTTAACCATCTTAAAACCTGCAACTGGACTCTGCCTGCCGAGAGTCTTAACCCCCCAAGTGAAGCCTCTACAGTCTTGGGACCATGGAAGTGGGAATAAAGGTGCCCTGCCAGCCCAGCTGTGGTCCTCATCACAAGCAACGAAATGCAATGCAACCCAAAGCAGCCCTCACTGCTCCTCATCGAAACCGACACAGAGTGACAGCTCACATATCAGTTCTCACAGCTCCTTATCACAATCAATGCTGCGCAGCACAATGCAACTCAGTTTGGACCTTGCATCTTAGCCTTTGCAGCTGCTCATCAAACTGATGCTACTCGACGCATAAAATCACAACACTCATTGGAACTGCGGCACATCAGGAGCATAAGGTACAATTCTCAAAGGGTATAACCTGTTCCCTGTGTCCAGCCGTGATTTATTGCAGTTGGCCTGAACTTGTGACTTTGTCCCTGTCTAGAGCCACCAGTTCATAATTTGTGATTTTAAGCACTATTTTTATCTAAAAACGTTAAAACTGCATATCCCCTCTTTTGTAAATTGGATTTGTTTTGGTATTAAATAATTAATTTTAATGTATTCCATTTTTCTAAATTGGTGTGAGGATTTTTCTTGTGTGTTGTTTTGAATGAATGAATGAATGAATGCGGGTTTTATAGAGCGCATAGTAACCCGGAAGCATCCCAGCGCTAAAACCGAGACAACAGAGAGGGTGGAGAGCCAAGGAGAAAGGGAAGAGGGGATCAGGGGAAAAGGTGAGTTTTCAGTAATTTCCTGAAACGGGAGTGATCGGATTCCGTCCTTAGTTTGAGAGGGAGGGTGTTCCAAAGCCTAGCCGTGTTCACTGAGAATCCACGGCCTCCTGTACGTGCCTTTCTCACTCTGTGGACTGTGATAAGGCGTTCATGATCTGTACGGAGGGATCTTGTAGCTTTATAGGGCATGATAAAGTTTTTGAGAATGGGGGGCCCTTGTCCTGTAAGAGTTTGTGAGCCAGACAGAGAGCCTTGAATTTTACTCTTTCTTCTATTGGGAGCCAGTGAAGGAGCTTCAGAGCTGGTTTGGCCGAGGATCTGGCCGGGGTGTTGGTGAGAAGCCCGGCCGCAGCGTTCTGAATTCTTTGTAATTTGTTGAGGGTGGCTTTGGGAGCTCCCAGGTAGATGGCGTTGCTGTAATCCAACCTAGAAAGAATCAGGCCTTGGATAAGCAGTTTCCGGGATATTTGTGGGAGCAGGGGCAGGATTTTTTTGACTGATCTAAGAAGCCCAAAACAGACCCCAGCGTTTTTTTTTGGCTTGGGTTTTGAAGGACAGGTCTTTCTCTATCCAGATTCCAAAGCTCTTGATCTCACTTTTGGGGTCCGGGGGTTCTCCCAGGCAGGTGGGCCAGATGTTAGGGGGAAGGGTGGGTCCTCATTGACCAAGAAGCATGATTTCTGTCTTAGACCCGTTGAGTTTCAAAGCTGATTTATTCATCCACCCATGGATTTTGGAGAGGCAATTGTGGAGATTAGATGGTTCTTGGTTGGGATGGGATAGGGATACCACCAGTTGGGTGTCGTCAGCGTAGCTAATGATTTTCACTCCAAACGGGATGACTACCTCCTCCAGTGGGGACATGTAGACATTAAATAATGTCGGGCTGAGCGAAGAGCCCTGCGGCACTTCGCACTGGAGGGGGATCGCTAGGGAGCGGGTGTTATTCTCCCAGACCTGGAAGGAGCGGTGGTTTATGAATGACGAGAGCCATGCCAGAGCGGTACCTTCCACCCCAATGTCTCTGAGTCGCTGGATTAGTACCTGGTGGTTGACAGTGTCGAAGGCCGCACTGAGGTCCAGGAGGACCACTGCCACTGATCCTCCTGCATCCAGAATGCATCTGGTCTCCTCCACTACAGCGAGGAGGGTGGTGTCCGTGCCCTGACCAGGGCGGAATCCAGTCTGAGAGTTCCTGAGCAGGTTATTAGACTCCAGAAAATGGGAGAGTTTTTTATTCACTATTTTTTCAGTAATTTTACTAATTCCAGGGAGGAGGGAGATTGGTCTATAGTTGGCCAGGTCCAGCGGGTCCAGTAGAGGTTTTTTGAGAAGGGCTTTGACGACAGCAGCCTTCCAGCTGGGGGGGACCTTTCCCTGACGTAGTGAAGAGTTGATGAGGTCAGCTAGAGGGGGGGCGATAGTGGGTGCCACTTTTTTAAGGATGGACATAGGCACCGGGTTGCTGGGGGAACCACTTTTGATTGTGCGAGCGTTGTCAGGACCTCTACAATAGTTACTGGGCCGAAGGTGTCTAGGTGGAAGGTAGAGATATCCGGGTGAGGGCTCGAATTTAGGTCCGGTTTGAAAAGACCCTCATTGTTTGTTCTATAGTTGACTTGGGGTAGGGTGGCGAGAATCTTGTGAATTTTCTCGTCAAAGTATTTTGCCAACTTATGGCATTTATCCTTGGAGGTGTTAGGAACTGGGAGAGGGTCCGGGACTTTTAGTAATTCCTTCATGATGATAAAGGTTTCTCTGGCAGAGCAGGAAGAGTTTTTTATTCTTTCATCAAAGAATTGGCTTTTAGTATTGCGTAGGGCGAGTTTATAAGTTCTTATAGAGGCACGGAAGGCGTTTTTTTTGGCTATGGATTCGTCCTTCCTCCAGGTGCGCACTGTCCTTTTACACTCCTTACGTAGCAATTTAAGCTCAGGGGTATACCAGGGGGCAGGGTTGACTCTTTTGGTTCGTTTCATGGTGCTTGTTTTGGGGAGGAGGGAGTCCAGTGATTGAGTGAGCCTGGAGTTAAATTGCACATCGGCGGTAACTGGGTCTATAGCTGGGGGGGGGGGGATTCCGTGAGCCTGGAGGCCTATTCTTCAGGCGAGAGTTTGTGCCAGCGTCTATCAGTGACCCGGGTTTTGGGAGGTTGGCGTGGCGGGACATTGAGATGCCAGTCAATAGGAATCAAGAAATGGTCTGTCCACGGCAGTGGGAGGGGAGTGATGGTTTTGAGGTCGTGGATATTGGTAAAAATGGGGTCCAGAAGGTGCCCTTTGTCATGAGTGGCCTCTGAGTTCACTAGTCGAAAGTTATAAGAGGTAAGATCGAGAAGGAGGTCGGAGGCAGTTAGGTCCTTGGGGTCTAGTAGATGGAGATTAAGGTCTCCCAGGATTAAAAAGTTAGAGGATGTCATTGCCATTAGGGTAACAGTTTCGACGAGGGCACTAGAGAACTTGGCGGGGGCTCCTGGTGGGCGATATATGAGTAGACCAGAAAGGGAGATTACAGGTGAGATCTATAAGGCAAAGTGGCAGCTTTCGCAGTCTTCAATATCGCCGTTATTTGTTCTGCAGGCGAAGTGCTCTCTGTATATTATTGCCAGGCCACCTCCTCTGCCGAGGGGTCTGTTCTGAGAATGGATTTGGTAGCCAGGAGGTAGAGCATTAACAATATCGGAGTCGGAGTTGGGGGTGAGCCAAGTTTCCGTAAGGAACAGAATGTCCATAGCGAGATCCTGTATAAGGAGGTTTATCTCGAGGAAGTGTTTAGGGAGGGACCTACAGTTGAGGAGGCCGAGCTGTAGGCCGTGGTGTCCTGCGTCGGTAAGGGCAGGGTTGCAGATGTTGCAATTAACAAAGGGTTTCTCTCCTGTATAAGTATAGTTGCAATTTCTGTTTTTCAAAGGGTTAAGTGAGAGGAGCTTACCTTGGGTGTAGGTGAGAAAACTCTTGGAGGAATTGGGCATAACAACTGGGCCTGGGGCCGGCCGGGCCCGGACGGGCACAGACGGGCTTTCCTTAGGCGCGCCCGCTGCGCCCGTCCGCTGCGCGTCCGTGGAAAACACATTTTTGTCGGAAGTGGACGTGCATGGCCTAGTGTGAGTGGACGTGGCCTGTGGTCATGCTCGATGATGGCGCCGAGTGAAGAATTCCCTTGCCCGCGACAGCGTTAACCTCGGCTGCGCGGGGGTCGCAGAGTGGGAGAAAGTGCCCAGAAATACAAGAGGCAAGGTAGGAAGAGGTTATTTAAAAGCAAATCAAAGTTTTCATTTTATTATTGTTTGTGTGCTGCCAAAATAATTTACACATTACCTTAAGTTAAGCCTGACAGCTCTTGTGCCAGTTTACCAGTAGGCTATGCACATGTTAATTTTGTGACTTTAATGGGTCACCCTGACTGATATTGTTGCTTGAGAAGGACTCATGTTCTTCTCAACCAACAATCCGATTTCTCATAGCCACTCATCCCACATCAGAGAGAACCCAGCCATTTGCAATTCAGCCATATTTCTGTAACAATCAAAATAGTACATCACAAACGTTAAGGTCAGGACTCTACTAAAGGGGAACAAAGCAAATCAAGAACGGTTTCAGTCCATTTGAGCCTCAGCAATGTGGTGCAGATGCTGGGACCCACATTTTGGCATACCCACCGCACTTCACAGTCTCATTAAGAAATAAATTAGTGAAATACTTGAATTCATGTATTTCACTAGTAATTACACTGGGTCGCATGCCAGTCAATCATGTTTCCCCATGGGGAAATAATGCACATGCCAAAATGAGCTGCATATCAATATGCTTACTTTTTTACATTTAGTTAAATGAAATTTGAAAAGTAGGTAAAATGTGTAATTAATTAGTTTAAGTGTATTTTGTTAATTTTGAACTAATAAACTAAAGAGTAAGGGATCAGTGAGTGAATGAATGAATGATTGGGTCACTGAATGAGTGAGTCAGGTTAGCACATCATTGCATTGTAAGCTCAAGTATCTGGAGGGATTTACTTTCATGAACTGTGGTAGTCTAATGGTTAGAAGAGATACCATTTTAGATTCTAAAGTGAAAATGGTTAGCTTTGAGAAAAGGTGTGATCTTAAATGCTGGCTTTTTATTTCCCTCTAATAGACATGACAAGGGCCAGTTTGCTACATATCTCTTTTGAGTCAGAATAAGTGATCAGGTCACATTCAAGCTGTATATGTTTGGTTAAGTCATTCCTTCTTTCAATCTTGATTCTTTTTTGAAAGCAACAGATGGGTATAGCATGACACACATATTTATAGAGAGGGAGGCCTCTTGGTGATTTTAACAGGTAATTGATGTTTATTGATTCCATCAGAACACACTTCATAGACCACAAAAGTTGGAATGGCTGGGTGGGACCATCACAATTAGAAGCTGTAATCACGAGGTCGAGCCCAGATTCCTGGTATGAAAGTATTATTCAGTTGAGCAATGAAACACAGCATACACCTTATTAATTGCAGCCTGTTCTCAGGCTCTATACTTGACTTTGGATGGCTGATCAACAAAAACATCTAGGGGCGGAGTGTTTGATACCATTTATATGTTATCTCAAGGCTTTAACCAACATTTATATTTGGTGGAGTTAAATGGTTATAAAGATTACCCAATCATTCACAATGAGCTTGTGAAGTGATTGCAGCA
Organism: Lissotriton vulgaris; assembly: GCF_964263255.1. NCBI lineage: Eukaryota > Metazoa > Chordata > Amphibia > Caudata > Salamandridae > Lissotriton > Lissotriton vulgaris. The sequence continues at coordinate 661,113 of NW_028254700.1, read as the reverse complement.
TGGAAGTATATGGATTCTATTATTTCTTCCCAGCTCCAAGTCTATTGGCAGCATGTTGAATATACTGCAGACCAAAGATGCTCTGATTAAGAAGTGTGAGTAATCGGAAGTGTCTAATGTCAGGACTATAGTTTTTGTGCAGTCGAATGAATACTGCTCTTCCAATCACAGGTCTGAAATGGATTAGATCCCCACACAAGTGCATGATATGATGGGAGGCATCGATATCTAGTCTTACCCGAGAGTAAAATGGCATGTGTAAATATTTTAAGGAATTTAGAATGCCAGCAGCCTAACAGGTTTTAGCATTGCCATAAACCATTAGTAGTGGCTATTGCGAGAGACAACAAGATCTACTTCTTGATGTTGGGAGCGTGAAGGAGAAGGAACATGTGGAGAAGGCTAATGTTGGATTTGACCGCAAAGCTAATCTGGCTGTTGCAGAATGTTCAAAGTCCATAGGTCGCCCACTTCTCCACCCACCAGTGGGTATACCCCTGAGCATCATGGTAAATGCAGTTCTTTGAAGCCTGTGCGCTTTTCGTAGAATCTCAAGTGTAAATGCAAAGTTGCAGGCCAACTCTGGACACTGGTGTTTCAGGATTGTTATCCTTCATCAGAAGAGTTTAGGCAGTTCTTCGGGGTTTGCTGTGCAGGCTGCCAAGTATTAATGGATCTGGTACCTCTCACGGCGCGCAGGTGCGTAACCTGAGCTCGTCAGCTCGTGTGGCTCGAGGGAGCCATATTAAGTGAAAGTCCATAGGTCGCACACTGCTCCACCCACCAGCGGGTATACCCCTGAGCATCATGGTAAATGCAGTTCTTTGAAGTGAGTGCGCTTTTCGTAGAATCTCAAGTGTAAATGCAAAGTTGCAGGCTGGTGGGTGGAGCAGTGTGCGACCCCATGGATTACTGTTGCAGAATGTTACCCTCAATCTGGGGAGACCCTGTGTAAAATCACATAAGTAAGCCAGAGGGATTTTGGGTTTGGAGAACAGGGTACTCCATCTCAAATGCAATGGAGTTCCCTGCTTGCCAAACCCGAGGTCTGTCTGCCTTATTTAGAGATGAGCATACCTCAAATATTCCATTGAAGGAGCTCCCATTGGCTCCATTGACGGAATACTTCCTTTGATGGCCTGTAGTAGGGACCGTCAGAGGAAGGATATTTTACTGCCTGCCCTACTTAGGGTTGACAATGTTATAGCTTTTCTTCCCTGTCCACCACCACCAGGAAAAAGATGACATCCCAGGGTATGCAGGTTTCATTCATTTGCTTGTCAAACAAATTCGTACTTGAAAAACCAAAAAAATATGAATAGTTTCGTATATGACCATTATCCAAACAGACTGTAGCTGTTCATTAAACGTTTAGTGCATTAAAATGCACCATTGGGATGTTTATTCCTTTAAATGTACAGAGATGACTATACAACCAGAAGTCATCTCAAAATTTGGTGGTCACAGTACCCTGGAGATGGTAGAGGTAATGTCCTCAGCCATCCTTACAGATACTACTCCACCCGCTATTCAATCAATCAAGCCCAGAGCCTAAAAATTATAACACACTAGGTTATGTCTGTTTAGGTGTTATTTAAAAGATATAGGCCCAGATGCACTTAATGATTTTTTATCTGCAAACAGTGTGAATCACTGTTTGCAACCAGGAAAACGTTGAGGACATGCATCAAAAGCATTTTAAGTGTCTGTACATTTTTTCTGACCCCAGAATTTGCGACTCTATACTGAATTGCTGTTTGGCGGGATGTGTTGTGGATAGGGATTTGGTATGAGATTTATCAATTATTTGCTGTCGTAATTCATGTTACAAATTATGCAAATGTTATTGATCACCCAAGTTGGGCTGGTAACCTTTGCATAAATGGGAAGGGGTCTCCTTTAGACCCCTTCCTATTTGTGAATGTTGAAAAAAGTTCCAGGGAATGTTGACAGTCAATGAAATTTTTAATGAAAATAATTTTTATTTAAAGTAAGACTTTTTCCTATAAGGATAATGAGCTGCAATCAACAACTTAAGTTTTCTTTATTTAAACACAATCAAAGACATAGTAGTCTTCTGACCTGTAATATACAAGTTATGTTGGCCAATGAGAATGAGTCACAATTTTCATCCTACCTCTTGTGTTAATGAGGTAGGTCAAATTGAGACCCACTCTAGTTTGGGAATCAACCCATTGGTATAAAGGTTGCTTTGCAAAATTCCACACTAGTAACAAATTGCTGGACACAAATTGCAACCAATTTTTGATTGCAGTTTTATAGTACATCTGCTTCCTTTTGTTGCTGGCCACCAAATCGTCATTCATTACTGTGCATGTGTCAGGAAAGCACAAGTGCTGCTGAAGTCATCAAATGAATGTGCTAACATTTTATGCCCCTGCCATTATGCAGATGCACATACGGTCACTTTGTAATACGCTTTCAGATGTCAATTATATGATCCTCAAATTCAAAAAACAAAGAAATGACAGGTAAGTGAGCTTTGATGACAATGCAAAGAGCAAAGAGAAAATGTCACCAGTGCAACATGGAAGCAGAGATAATGAGCAATCTGTTGCTCGAATGCCTACCAATAAGGCATTGTTTATTTCTGTTCTATTCATTATTAGAAAATGACACTTTTTTAATTGAAGATGTAATGGGGATTTTTGGTCATTTAGTACTAATGTGTTCTAAAAACATACCTTATACACATTGCAGAACAGCTAATTCCTGGGAGAAGGTTTGGGGAGATTATAATAAATGAATCATTTTTGAGCATTTCTTGTGATTTTTTTTATGCACTGTACTTCTGAAATTAATCCTCAAATATAAAATGGCTCTATGAATATGTTTACATAAAAATATGATGTGTATTATTGTACTTATTTCTAAAATTGTATACAGTTTTTCAGGAGCCATAAATAAACTATAATGTTGAAATGAAGGGAATTGAAGCTCTATAGAAAGGCGCCTTTTAACACCCTTGTCTTTCCATAATGTGCATCATTCTATTATATGACACACCCTAATGTAACCAGGAGCTGTAGCCCAGATGCAATGTCTTGAACCTTTGGTGTCACAGGTACCTCCAGTATAGAAGGCCTGCATTTCACACCTGCCCTGCCCTTACTTATAATTGCTCTTGCGGCTGCTGTGGCAGACTCACGTTGCAAGTGAGTCTACAAATGCTAATCTTCACTCTTCCTGCTTATTCCTACTCAACATATTCTATATTTAACTCCTGCATCAACTTTTTATTGAATGGCCTTTGTTGCTGTAGTTTGTTTGGTTCGAATTTGTTAGCACTTGTGGGCTTTCTCTTCTTGAGTTTGTCCCTCCCTTGGAGCATGGACCTATTTCTCGAGCTCTTCGAATGCTCCAATTCCAGGTTCTAATGTATTTCTTTTTGTTTAAGCACTTTAAGAGAGTGGGTGTGTTTTCCTACTGATTTCTTCATGTAAGTCTCCCCCTCTTCTGTGCTTGCTGCCTGTGTGCTTCCCCCTGTCCCAGTGTTCTTATCCCAACCTGTGTTCCTTTTTTACTTGTGTGTTTGTCCCCACCTCTGCATTGAGCTCTCTATTGTTTCTTTAATCTCCCCTTCTCTCTCTTCCTTTGCTTCTCCCTCTGGGTTTCTTTCCCGCACCCAAAATGTTGCCTTCCCCCCAGCAAACCTGTGTGGATTCGCACCCACATCCTGTTGCTCTCCCTTCAATGCTGCTTATGCCCCTCATTGTTGCGCCTCATTGCTTCCCTCTCTCCTGTGTTGTGTTCCCTCACACATGTTGTGTTTACCAATGCAACTCAGATTAGAAAACAAAAACAATCCTTGTTTCAAATTGTAGCCGCAAGAATGGTTGGTGTGCCTACAAAATGATGTGACCAGTTGCCCATGTTTTCTTTTTAAATAGCCTTGCTGTATAGTATCAGGGATCATATAGAGCATGGCTAGAATCAATGAACTGTCTACATGTAGTTCAGAGATCATCACACAAAGGGAATAGGTCTCAAAGGCGAGACCTATTAGTGTTGCCAATGTTTGTTCCTGACACATCATGTCTTATCTCATTTCTTTGTACTAGATACCTCTCCTTCTTTATCTCAAATGTTTCTTTGTCTGCACTACAAAAGAAATGTACCACTTTATATCTTTCTCATTCACTCAGATTTTTCCCAAACCCTGAATTTCTCTCTTTGCCCCTAAAAATTGGAAACTTCCACCATCTCAAATGTGTTTCGCATCCACGCTTATGCTTCTCAGCCGGTCCTCAAAAAAACTTCCTTTTGGTGCCAATGCCTGAGGCATTTTTTGCTGTTTAAACTCCTTTGCTTTACTTGATAACATTTCAACTATTTATAATTGTGTGATCTGTAAATCAGCAATGTTAAACTAAATAAATATATGTCCCTGTACTGGAGTGGAGGAAGTTCAAACCTTATAAAATAACATAAACTAGAACTCAAGTCTGTGCATAATATTTACTGACTGCCATGCAGATGGTGATCATTATGATCAATCGTTAAAGGAAAATATATTGAAATTCCTTGGTTTAATTCCAAACTACGGCTATCAAGCTTGACAGATCTATGGAACTGAGGCATTCGCCCACTGAGATATCTTACCTATTAATTGGAGAGTAAGACTTGTATAATTACACATTTCAAAGAAAGAAGTTCTATTGTTTTTTTTTCATGCTGAAATTGATTTGGTGTTCCATCCAAGTAAGTGTAATCTGCTGTAATTCCTGTCATTATATACTTTGTCTTAAAGTACTTTGAATACAGATAGCCATGTATGCTACGCCACATGCAAGTGAACCAGATCTACTTGGGATAGTCTTAGCAGCTTTGGCAATAGCTGACATTGCAGGATATTGCTGAGACATAGAGGCTCATTTTGAATCCTGCGTGAAGGTAAAAATGTGTAATAACCAAGTAGCTATGCACATATTTTAATTTTTAGCATTAAAAATACTATGATGTTTATTTTGTACATCAGTAATATCTTAATTTCGAGTTGACCTAGATGGAGGCAAGATGGCCGCCGTGAGGTTGTGGTGAGAGGTCGCTCCAGACCCCTCTACCCGAGACACCCAGATGGTTGGTGAATAAGGACAGATTATACTCCTCTATGGATTTGAGCAGCTGGTTGCAGAGAGGACTGAACAGACTCCGTCCTAAATATCCAGGTTTAAAAGGACAACTCAGCCGATTTCTTCAAAGAGCACTGGAGCTGAGAACAGTGCTTCGTGATCGGCTAACAAAGATGCCTACACGCCTGTCTAAAGACAAAGATAAGGAGAAGGCGAAGAAGCAGCAAGACGCTGCAGCAAAGGCACAGGCACAGGACACAAGCGGTAAAGACTCCCAGGGCATCGGGAAGAGAACCGGCAGCGATCTAACCTCAGGATCGCAGCATCACCGAGGGCCTGGCACCATAAGGAAGACAATCCCCACGATACAGAAAGGGAAGAAAATGGAGAAAGCGGAGAAAGCCGGGACAGCAGAGGTGCGTGTAAAACGCGATACGACAACAGCGCCCGAGGCAAAGAAAGATCGGCTTGCAGATCTCCAAAATGAAGATATCGTAATAGCGGCAAAACAAGGCATGAGCAGAGGGAAAGACGCGGCACTGAGGCAGCCTACCTTGTTGGAAGCGTTTACCTCGAGGAGAGGCTCGCAGCCAGATACGGAGTTCACCGCTAGCAGAGACGCCCTCGAGGACGCAGCGGCTGAGTCAGCAGCAGAGACCGACGCTTCCAGCGCGAAGACAGCGGTTGCTAGGCAACGCAGAGACCTGGCTGCAGCAAGCATCGGCAGTGGTAGCGAAGGCGGAGAGGAAACGGGAGCTGCAGCACTGAAGGTAACTCAAGCTTCAGTTTCAGGTGTCAGTGGGCAAAAGTCGCTCAAAGGGGCTAGCAACGACACAACATTAACTGTAACTGTAGAGAAGAGCCCACATAAACCTAACGCAGTAGGAAGTGCAGACATGCTGGAAGCGTTAACTCAGTTGGAAGCAGAATTGAGAGATAAAGGGCTGAAGGAGAGTAACAATGGGGCTAATTCTCTATCGGAAGCAGGAAAAAGTGCAAAATTAGGCGCAGAAAATAAAAACGCTGAACTGGAGAAAAGAGAGGGAGCCTCACTGGAGGGAGATTGCTTCTTTTCAGTGAATGAGGATGCTGATACTACTCAATCAAGCAATGAGGGTACAGAAGAATCAGATGAAGATTCGAGTTCTGGTTCAAGTTCATCTGTAAAAGATACTACGCAGAGAAGGAGAAGGTCAAAGGGTAAAAGATATGGCGGAGGATTGGATTCGCCAGTAATGGGGGGAAGAAAGCTAGATTGGGATTACTCTGCAACATCCCAGACTTATGCAGAAGAAAGTAACCCACAAGCCTCAGGTAATACCCCCATACCGGCGCAGTACATGGCCCCTTTTGACACGATATGTTCTACTCTTAAGCAGATGCAAGGGGAAGCAAGGTCGGAAAGCCGTAGGGCTAGACAAGCCACAAAGAAAATTCTGAATACCCTTAGAAAAGTTAACAAACTATATGAAGGTCTCAGCGAAAGAGTGACTGAGGTGGAGGCTCGGACTGGAAAACTTGAGGACGATGTTGAGGGTTGGCAGGACTTTAAAATGGAGCAGGAAAAGTTGTCAGTTGATTTACAATGGAAGCTGGAGGATTTTGAGAACCGCCAGAGACGGAACAACATACAAATTTTGGGAGTAGAGGAAGGAAAAGAGGGAGATGACATTATGCGTTTTGTGGTTAATTTATTGAGAGGAGCTTTTCCTGAATCACAGTGGGAGTGGGAGAGAAAGATACAACGAGCGCACAGGTTTCCCTTTACCATTAGGAAAAATCATGGGGAAAAGAGACAGGCAGCTCAGCATGCTTTGCCCAGAGCCATCTTGATTTATGTTGGGAACTATCTGCTCAGAGAGGAGATAATGGACAAGGCTAGGCCGGATAAGAAAAGATCTTTTGATGGAGTCACTTTTTTCGCCAGGCCAGATTTCTGCCACGCAACGGTGGAGAGAAGATGGAGACTGAGGCAGCTTATCAAACCCTTTCAGTCTTTGGGCTCTGAGGCCTTTCTCTTATTTCCAGCAAGACTGAAAGTGGTTACAAGGGGTAGAATAAGCATATTTCTATCTGAGATAAAGGCCCAGCAATACTTGGAGGAGATTAAGTCACAGAAAGGGGGCTGAGAAGTTAAAGTTGATAAAGTTGGAAATGCTAGATTTTGATATTCAGCTGTTCGGAGGGTTGGTTAAATTTAATGGACAGTGTCAGTAAAGAGTGAAATGGCATAGAGGTGTATATAATACTCGGGGTGTTGGGTATAGGGGACGGAGGGGAGCGATATCCACAGGCTACTGCGGCTGCACATAGGTCTTATGGACCTATTTGCCTGTAAAGGGGGGGAGGGGGGTGGTAACCAGAGGGGAGGTAGGGTGGGAGCAGGGGTAGAGGGGGTTGAAGGGAGGGTTAGAAATACAAAAAAAGGGGCGAAAAAATGTAAGATTCAGCACAAGAAAGCACAATTCAGAACACAAGGAAGGAACTTCTATTGGTATTCAACAATTAAAGTAATGAGGATACATGATATATATCAGGTTTACTTTGAGAACAAATTGCTAGATCTTGAATGGTATGTTGAGTCGGGTAAAACTAATGATTCAGATAAATGACCTGTAGGATAGCTACTATCAATATCTGTGGGCTGAATGACTCGGGGAAAAGATTAAAAGTGGCAGCACTGCTTAGGACACTTAAGTTGGATTTGGTCTGCCTCCAAGAAACGCATGTCGAAGCTTCCAAGAGTTATATAATGAACCATCTAGGGTTTTCGGTACTGGCAAATACTTTGCAAGAGACGAAACACAGAGGAGTAGCGGTATTAGGAAGACCCACTGATGTAGAAGTAATTAGGAAATCAGAGGATAAGTGGGGAAGGTGGGTAATACTAGAAATAAAATTTAAGGGAGAAAAATGCACCATAGTTTCTGTGTATGGTTCGACAGAGGACGACCCGGACATTTTTCAATTTTTAGATATAGAGCTGGCATTATGGCCTGAGCCAATTGTATGCTGTGGAGACCTTAACATTCACGATCCCACTAGTTCATTTGGACAAATGGGGGGTATATATATAGGGAGGAAAAAGAGAACCCACAGGGAACTTTCAGAAATGGTAGCAAATAATTCTTTAGCTGACCCTTGGATAAAAATGAAGCCAGGCATCGATGGCAGCACATTTTATTCAGCCCCACATGAAGTACTTGTTAGGCTGGATTATTTTTTGATTTCATCTTCCTTGATATCAGAGGCACAGATTGATAAACAGCCTCGAATTGTTTCAGATCACAGTCCTCTGATTTTAACGCTTAAACTGGGTCAGGTGCAAATGAAAGATAGGCAGTGGACATTTGATAGAGCCCTGTTGAAAGATGAAGGCTATAGGTGCTACATGACAGGATGGATCAGATCCTATTGGGAAATTAATAAGGATACAGCTCCAGTGGGAGTAGTGTGGGATGCTTTTAAGGCAGGAGTACGGGGAGAAACAATGAGCTATGTATTCTCAGCTCAGAAAAAGACAAGACTCAAAACTAGTGAAGTTGTACAAAACTTGATGAGGGTGGAGGAGGAGTTGGCGCAGGCTTTAAGAAATAGGGCACCAATAGAAGAACATCTATTAAAAATTGTGGCACTCAGGGTGGAGGTGACGGAAAGTATTTCTAAAAAAGCAGCAGAGAATTATCTGACTAAGAGAGAAGTTGCCTATGAGTTAAGTGAGAAGGTAGGCCATTTACTAGCAGTACGCACCAGACAGAGACTAGCTGCATCGGACATTGCTGAGATTATGAACGAAAATGGAATTTTGGTTACTGAAGTAGACAGAGTGAGAGATGTATTCAGGCAGTTCTATGAAAAATTATATACTAGGGATAGCATGGGAACGGTGGGTGAGATGGAAAGCTACTTAAGGGATGGTACCTCGCCAGGCATGACGGAAGAGGAGAAAGATAGATTGGACTCCCCTTTTACTCTAGAGGAATTTATCATGGCATTAAGCATGCTTCCGGCAGGTAAAGCTGCCGGACCGGATCAGCTACCGGTGGAGTTTTATAAGGTATTTTATCAAACAGTGGGAATGGAAATGTTTAATGTCATGATGGAGGCACAGAAAGGGGATAAAGTACCTGAATCATGGGGGGAAGCAGACATCATTGTTATTTAAAAAAAAGGGAAAAATTCGACACTCCCAGGCTCATACAGGCCTATTACATTGATGAACGCGGACACGAAGATATATTCTAAGATTGTAGCAACAAGACTGGCGGGAGTAATAGAGGGATTGGTAAATCACACTCAGCATGGCTTTATTCCTGGAAAAGGCACGACACAACATATCAGACAAGTAATTACAAAGTTTGATGCAGCAAATGTCCTGGGGGACTCTATCGCTGCACTATTTTTAGATGCCGAAAAGGCGTTTGATAGAGTCTCCTGGGAATATCTATGGCAAACATTAAAATGGAATGGATTTGGAAATAGTTTTGTAACAGCAATGCAGACACTCTATAAAAACCCAACAGCAAGGATCAGAGTAAACAGAGGAAAATCGTCAGCAGTTAGGATTGGGAGAGGGACTAGACAGGGCTGCCCATCATCGCCATTACTATTCGCCCTTTACCTAGACCCCTTGATAAGGAAAATTGAAAGCAATGTAAGGATCCCTTCAGTAAGGTTGAATGGATGTGAAATTAAGACACTCGCCTACGCTGACGATATTGCTATCCTGACTCCTAATCCTAGTATGGCCATAGTGGAAATTGAGACAGAGGCACAAAGATTTGGGCAAATATCTGGGTACAGCCTGAACACCTCCAAAACTCAAATAGTCTGTAATCAACATATGGTGTTTAATGATCAAAGAGTTGTGGACTCTGCTTTATATCTGGGGGTTGCAATTACAGCTGATTTAGACGTGTTGGTACAGAATAACATTGCGCCACTTCTGACAATCGTCAAGTCCGATTTAGACCGAATGAATAATCTGCATCTATCATTAGTAGGTTGCACTAATGTTATAAAAATGTTAATATTGCCGAAATTTCTGTATTTTTTTAGGACAATACCATTATTTTTTGAGTTGAAATGGTTTAATGATTTGGAAAAAATTCTGAACAGATTTATTTGGGCCCATGGTAAGACCCGTAGGGCATATCGTTTTATGTCTTTGCCTAGAGAAAAGGGGTGGTGGGGGGTGCCTGATTTCAGATTATATTATTGGGCATCTGCACTCCAGTATATGCGGGGATTGATAGGGGGGGGTGGTGTAGACGTTAGAACAACGAATGATTCATCTATGATATACTCCATTGTGTTGGGACCGGAGGTAGAGAACTCCTTCCTCAAATGTATTGATTTCGCTTATTTCAAAAGAACTAGATTTAAGACGGTCCAAGCCACAATTAAGATTTGGAATGCAGTGATGAAAAAAATTGGTCTGGGCCGATACAACTGGTATACGAGGTTGTATAAAAATGTCTCCCTCCCAGCGCAGATCTTTGGTGACAGTATAATGGCGGGTTGGGTGGAGAAGGGGATAGTACAGCTTGGGGATGTGAGGAATATGGAGGGGATGTTCCAATTTACAGATCTAATGACCAAATTTGGGTTAGACAGGAGGGACCTTTTCAAATGTTTCCAGCTAAGAAGCTTTCTGGGGAATAAGCAGGGTGGAAGTATAGGGTTTGCTAAAGTAGAAATTCTTGAGAAAATAAGACTGGGAGGTGATTGTTCAATACGGTGCTTTTTTGCAAATTTGTTAGCAGGGAAATCAGATGACATAGATAAGCATAGTAAAAAGTAGGCAGGCAGGTTGGAATGGGAGTCCTGTAGGTTTAAGGAGTCACTGGACTTTGGGCGAACTCTCCTGTGTTCAGCACCGCTTCAATCGCAGCAGTATAAAACTCTTTACTCGCTTTACTTTACCCCTGCAAAAATAGCAAAATGGGGGGGTACCACAGGAATCACATGCCCAAGATGTAGCTCCCTTGATGCAGATTAAATACATTTATTCGCTGTTTGCCCGCAGATACAGACAATGATAAAGGATATAGAGAAGTTTTTGGATGCCACTTTAAATATCCAGATTACTTTAAAACCCCCAGAAATACTGCTTGGGATAGTCACAGATACTAGTGTTATCCAGAGGGAGTTCATCTCAGTCGCAATGGCAGTTTTTAGGCTTTGTATAGCCAGGGCTTGGTTAGATAAACCCCCCCCTGGAATGCAAATCTGGCTGTCTAACCTTTCATCAACCTATAATTTGGAAAAAAATATATATGCCCGGAAAGGCAGGAAAGGGAGGAGATTGGGTTTAAGGATATGGGACCCTATTATAAGATGGAAAGAAGGATTGGATCTGTGAGATTGGATCAGGGCAAGTAATGGCAATTGAAATAACCTGTGTAGATGCTGATATGGTGTTTTAATGAATTCCTAATTGTTTTCTTTTTTGTATGATGTAATACGATAAATGAATACAATGTATGGTTGTAGAATATATAATGAATTGTGTGAATTGTGCAATGGTATAATAAAAATATTTATTTAAAAAAAAGTAATATCTTAATTTCACATCAGAGAAAAAAAGACCTTTTCCCTCGTTACTAGCACATGCATCATCATGGCCAATGGCACTGCCGTTAATGTGCTGCACTGTGCAGTCTCACAGACACAACCATCACCCTGCGCTCACATGAGCAGTCTATTATTTTTTGGTATGCTGGGAATAGGCACATAATCCAAGAACGAATGTATGCCTGCTGTGGTATGATGGAACACTGGAACAACCAAGAGTGCATGAGAAGTGCAATAAAACCTGAGACAAAGCATCTAAGCCTGAGAGCTGAGATACAAGGAAAAAATCCAAAAAACTACCTTCTGTACAATGCAAAGTGTCTTAGACTAAATCTGTTTATTCACTGGTAACCGGTGGAGGAACACAAACTGAGATTTAAAAGTACAGTGAGGAAAATGAAGTAACAGTCATGGCAGCTGTATTTTTCAAAATTTGAAGGTGACAGCTATTTAGATAAGCCAAATAAAATACAATCTTACAATTCAAACAAGACGAGAAAACAAGTCTGGATCCCCAACCTTCTTTCTTCAACAAAGAGCCAAGGAAGAATTGTCATTAAGCTATTCAAAAGGGAGCAACATATTACAGCTATCTTGTTTACATGCAGGCAGAAAGTAAGATCAACGCCGCTAATAACACAAACATCTCTGGAGACAGTAGCAGGAGCTGCAAGTGACAAAAAAGCCAGTGACTACCAAAGGGAGGTCCAGGTTCAAGGATGATTTGCTAAAACCAACACCTGTGTGTTCAAATTCAACTTCAAATGTTAATTTCCATCGGATATGCAACTGAATCAAGGCATTCCCAAAGCTTAAGGAGAAAGGAGAGTTGCTGTCAATTTCTTGTATCAGGAACTGAATATCAGAAGTATGATTAAAACAACAATTTGGCAATGATAATACATATTGCTTATAACTGAAAGTCACTGATGTGTTAAGGCACTCAATAAATCATCATTCATGTTCTCCTTCACTCAACCACAGATTCATACATTCATGTATCTACCCACTGACTTCTCTTTTAATTTACCCTTGTACCTAACTACAGAAAAATGGATACACAAACTCAATAAACATATGGATGATAACCTATTACCAATAGTAAAAAGAAAACAGGCTGCCACCAAAACTTAGCAGTGTAAGCAAAAACAATTCCCAACAGGTATCATGTAAAGACAGTTTCAATAATGTATGCAATATGCATTACACAAAGGAAGAAACCAAGGAGTCATTTGAATTTTTTGAAAGAAGGCAGTATTATTCACCAAGAGACAGAAGGGAATGGTCTTTCACATGGCAATACAGTTAAAACAGCACTGTACAGAGCAGATCATGTGACAACCCAGTGGCACTTGGTGCAAGGTGCTATATACAATTGGTGATGGTGAAAGTGCAAGTGCTAAAGTGAACAGCGTGATTGACGCATGGACTAAAGTATTTACATCAAATAATAGCTCCACAAAAACAAGTTGTAATCACTTAAAATAAGATTTGTCAAAATTTGAACAGGAGCACAAAACGTGATATGCGTCATATAATTCAAGCTGTGAAGTTTTCGTCAATCACGCGTCAATCACGCTGTTCACTTTAGCACCTTGCACCTTGCACCAAGTGCCACTGGGTTGTCACATGATCTGCTCTGTACAGTGCTGTTTTAACTGTATTGCCATGTGAAAGACCATTCCCTTCTGTCTCTTGGTGAATAATACTGCCTTCTTTCAAAAAATTCAAATGACTCCTTGGTTTCTTCCTTTGTGTAATGCATATTGCATACATTATTGAAACTGTCTTTACATGATACCTGTTGGGAATTGTTTTTGCTTACACGACACGCCCATCCCAACGAGGTTTATGGGTTTTCTCCTGTTGTTCTTATACACCAAAACTTAGCAAGCATATGTTTGCTATATAATAATAAAATCAACTATAGCAGTGAGTAGCCATCTTGCAATGGTATTTCACAAAGTACATTCTTGTTTCGAATTTCCTGCCTAGTTGTTACATTTAGAAGCAATGGTTTGCTATCTTTGAGTTTTAGAAACATTAATACACTTTGGCCCACATGCATCAAGCATTTTTGGAGTCGCAAACGGTGCGATTCCTTAAAATCGGCCGTTTGCGATTCCAAAAATGCTTTTTTGGATGCATCAAGCAATTTTAGAAATCGCAACATTTTTGCGATTTCTAAAATTGCGATTGCTTTTAAGAAATCGCAAATTTGCGATTTCTTAAAAGCAATGCATGATTACTTTTAAAATTGCGAAATCGCAATTAGGGGGTCAAATTTACCGAGTGGTTGAACCACTCGGTAAATTTGCAAAAAGTGTTTAAAACGCTGAAAATGCATTTTTTTCAACATTCATGTTACGGACACACATGTCCTTAGGACATGTGTGTGTGAAACATGATGCCAAAAATACATTTCAGGGGTGCATGGGGGGGTCCTTTGGACCTCCCCTGCACCCATGAAATGCATTAACAAATTGCGATTTTCAAAGTGAAAATCGCAATTTGCTAATGCCTTCCCATTGCTTCCTATGGGCCTTTTGGCCCATAGGAACCAATGGGAATAGCGAATTCGCAAATTGTATTTCGGTAATTTATGCGATTCGGTAAAAATTGCGATTTTTACCGAATCGCATAAATTTACCGAAAATAATCATGCATCCCGTTTTGTGAATTCTTAAATGCGAATCGCTATTTTTCGCACTTTAGAACTCGCAAAATCCCGGGATGATGCATGTGGGCCAATATCATTCCAGGATAGAACTTCACTAAACATTACACTGAGCGGCCATCTTTTAATGCTACAGTGTATAGTGTGTCACGGTTATACTGATCCAATGTGGCCATCATAATGCTCATCTTGGAACATTAAAACAGTATTAGCCAACTTAGACCAGCAACAAAATAATAAACTTTAGACAATACGATGTGAAGATGGCTGCCCAGTTTAGAACTTGTGGTTGCACAGAATGCAGCACACTGTAGATAAAGTGAGCAGCAACTTAGCAGCCTGGTAGGACTGGCTGGAATAGCTGGAGATTCAGGACACACACTTAAAAAAGGAGAAATAAAGAAATTAAATGAAACCTATAAAAGGAAAAAATTGAGAACAAAAAGGACAGGCCACCGATCCAGACACTGACACAAGCTCATCTTCAGTCAGATGAGTATACCTGATCAGGCAAAGTGAGTACCGAAAAATTGACATTGTCAGAAACGGTATAACCTCTTCACCTATAAAAAATGCTGTCATGGAAAGAAGCATAATGTGAATGACACTTGAAAATACAGAAGAGGCCAGACCCAAAGATCTAGATGTAAGTATAAGTGGGTCATTGTGGCCAAAATCACCAAGATCGTCAATGCCCAGCTGACTGACTTCATTAAGGAGAACACCAGCCTTGACTGTTCCCAATACGGATTCCGCAACAACCACAGCACTGAGATGGCGCTCCTTGCTGCCACAGACGACATCTGCACGCTCCTCGACCAAGGCCACACTGCAGCCCTCATCCTACTAGACCTATCCGCAGCCTTCAACACCATCCCCCACCTCTCTCTCACAGCCAAACTCCATGCCGCCCGCTTACAAGGAACCACCCTCGACTGGCTCACCTCCTTCTTTGCCGGCAGAACCCAAAGGATCAGACTCCTGCCCTTCCTCTCCGAACCAACACAGAACACCTGTGGAATACCCCAAGGATCATCACTCAGTCCCATGCTATTCAACATCTACATGGCCTCCTTCGCCGCCATCGTCAGACAGCGTAGACTCAGCATAGTATCATATGCCGACTACACCCAGCTCATCCTCTACCTCAGGAAGGAACGCAACACCACCAGACTCAGCTTCCAGGAAGGAATGGAAGACATAGCATCCTGGATGAGCAGCAGCTGTCTGAAGCTCAACTCAGAGAAGACAGACGTCCTCGTCCTCGGACCCACCCCCCAGCTTGGGACAACACCTGGTGGCCCATCGCCCTTGGCAACACACCCCACCCCCACAGATAACGCCAGGACATTGGCATCATACTTAACTACTCCCTCACCATGACCCGCCAGATCAACGCTGTCACCTCCACCTGCTTCAACAACCTCCACATCCTTTGCAAGACCTTCAAATGGATAAACCAAATCCAGAAATACCGTCACCCACACACTCATAACAAGCAGACTGGACTACTGAAACGCACTCTACGCTGGAATCAACAAATTCCTGCTACACAAACTCCAGACCATCCAGAACACCACGGCCAGATTCGTCCTTAGCATCCCATGGCATAAACACATCCCCAAACCCTAATGAGACCTCATCTGGAGACCTATTGAGAAGACAGTAACTTTCAAGCTACTCACCCATGCCTACAAATCCCTCAACAGCACCGGACCCAAAAACCTCAATGAAAGAGTCTCCTTCCAGGCACCCCAGAAAACCTTTGCTCCGACGACCTCACTGACGCCCCCGCTCCGCCGACCTTGCAGAAACCCCACACATCTGCACAACGAGAACAAGTGGAAGAGCCTTCTCCTACATCATGCAAAGGCCTGGAATGAACTCCCGATCAACATCAGACGCTCCCCCACTCTGCACCCCCTCGGGATGAGCCTCAAGACCTGGCTCTTCGGCTGACTCAGAGCTGCACCCTCTGCCCCCCACAGTGCCTTGAGACTCTCACGGATGGGTAGCATGGTTTACAATTCCCTGATTGATTGTTTATAACATGACAGGGCTTTTTATGATATATGGCTTATTGACCATGCTAACAGTATTTTTAGTATGCATTTGTTTTCGAATTGTGGCATGACTACTGCATTTTAGGACACAAGAGTTTGAATAAATATACTAAACCACCTTCCTTTCTCTTGTTTATTTTATTGTGGACAAGTAAGAGGCTGAAAGGGTGTGCCCTGTTACCGCAATCCCTGAGAGGGCCGAGAGTGTTGTGTTCTGGGGTGCTGATTCATGTGTTTTTCTGGTAAGGTTAGGAGAGCTTGTGAGGCACTATAGCTAGTTCAACTCTGTCTCATAGATAGTGAGGTGGTATGATGACTCGGTCCCTACATGCCGATGATCCCAAGAATAGTTCTGTTCCTGAGCAGAACCCCTTCAAAACTTTAACCAGGATTAACAAAGTTTAAATCTTTTCCTGCACTAGCTTTTCTAAGAGACTAAGCAATGCTAAAACGCTAGGTTCCTCTGTGAGATTAATGTGGCAAGGTACCAGTTTACAATCTTCAACACAGTGTAATAACAATTGAGGCTCCCGGTTTTATGGTATTTCTTTTTTACTTTTCCTTCTGTATTCATCCATATTTATTGTTTGCCCATTTTAGCTAATTATTCATATTTATTTTGTGTTTACTGTAAAAAATTAAAGTGCAATAGTTAGATTTAATGTTTATTTAACTGAAAATGTTTTACTCATGGTTGAATGTCCAATGAATTTTAAAAATGTACAGTACAATACATTCATCTGCACTCATTTGCATGGTAGAACTTCTTAAACAGTTTTACTGCTGCAATCATTCAAGCTTCATTAGGAGCTCCTCTTTCTGTATTTTTTACCTCCACTATTTGTCAGTCTGCACAGCTATTTACGTAGTACACATGATCGGCAGTAGTGGGTATTGTCCAAAAGCAAACCTATTTTTTGTTTTCGTTTTGCATTTAAAAATAAATAAAGACAGGAAAATAGATTGTTTGCTCTCTGCATTTGTCTGTAAATCTCTGTAAAAATAGAAATCTGGGAGCCTTAACATTAATCCATCATTAAATTCCTTCTGGATTTAATAAATCCATTTCACAATGAGTAAACAAGGTCTATTATCTTTCTTGCAAATGTTCATAATATACAGATCAGAATGGTGGCAGCTGACACCCTTTCTAAATAAATCAAACAAGCCTCGAGCATTTATCACTGACCTGCCCCACATTCAACTGAAGCCTCCTTTATTGTACATATTCTGGGAATCATCAGACACGGCGTGATACATTTACAAACATATACAACCTTACAGTTTGTAAAACAAGATACAACCCCTCTGAAAAGGACCTAACAAGGATTATCAAATTGTAAATATTCAACTTAAAGTGTCTGTCACAATTGATAACCAACACCAAAACCCTTGCCTACTACTACAGCAATTTGTGATGTTCCAATATCCGCCTTTAACACAATATAATGACCATCCACCGTAAAGGTTTTTTGGCTTTACCAAGCACTTTTTCCCAACATGCTCAATGCCTTTGTTGTAACTTTTCATAATAAACATACCAAACCTATAGCATGTAACATAATGTTTCCCAGAGAACTCATTAGGTCAATGGCATTTATCATTGGCTTGTCGCCATTAACAGTTTAGGCCTGTTATTTTATTTATATTTATTATTTACAAAGTTTTGGATGAAACAAGCATGATCACAGATTACACGACAAATGCCGCAAGGAGGCCATATTAAACAATTATACAAGGGTAGCGCCTCATAAGCTTTCCCACAAGGCAACCCTTAGCCACAAAGTGGCTTGTCACAGGAGGTAATCAATACCTAAGCCCTGCCTACTATGGTAATCTGTGAGATTCCCTGTAACACGATACCTGTATGGAAGCATTTACACAGTGCACTGGCGATCCACCTTTAAAGACATATTGGATTTAACATATGCTTGTCACAATAAATAAGAGATGTTAAAACAATGAATTAACTACACACTAACCAGACCTAAATAGGTACCAGCACACATATACAAATACAACAACACAAAATTAATACAAAGGACACAAAGTGCAAAGCAAAACAAATGTTGTTATAATTATTATTTATGCAGTAGAGCAATTTATAAATGGCCTAGAACTCACAATTTAAGTAATTGGAAGAATTAGTGAACATACACATGTGTTCAATGTGTCCTAGTGTCAAAGCATAATGAACATAATGTTAAAAAGATGCACAATGAAGGAAGCTTTTGTCTATTCAAATTAATGAATACTAGCACTTGTTGGGAAATACTCAAGGCAGGCTTGTCTGTTGCATTTGAACTGTAGACAGCGTTTCGAACCACAATAGAATGTAGGAGTCTCATCAGAGAATAACGGGACATCCTTAAAAAGTCCAAAGGAATTGTCTAATTGCCCGAGCCTCACACTCTCTCACAGCCCACCAAGAAGACTGAATAACAAAACAAATATCAAAAAATGCCTTTGCATCATGACTGTAGGGAAGGTCCTGCCAGTGTATCAATGGCATCTGGTGCTAAATCCCCTTATTTAATTAATGAATACCAGTTTACTGTATACATTTCTTTGCAAAGCTTGCTCCTACCCTACTGACACTCCTTCGCCACGTTACATGTTGCGAGCTCTGCACATCATGGTGATTCTGATCATAGGCTCTAGAGGTGGAACAGCCAGATGAACACACTTGTGAGACGCAGGAAAGAGCAGCAGGCACAGAAGGAATACCACACCAAGTTCTTTACATCATACATTTCTACAGTCTTCAGTTATCGCACTCACGAACCAGTAGCTGTGTTTGAAAGTAGGTTTGTTACTAAGCAACGGTTACTAGGAGCTCTTGTGATTAGCATTGCCATTTAGTGGATTAGAAATAGCAAAACCAAAGCAGAGTTACTTATAATAAGAGAGAACTGCTGTCTGCAGATATTTGAGAAGTTTAAATTATTTTACTTACAAATGCAAATTCAGAGTTATAATTATACCTTTCAAAGAAATGGAAGGATGTACGGTTCAATAGGAAATGGGAATACATACACATGCTTTTTAGTGTGCAATTAGGCAGGACATGCCCCGAAAAGACATTGTTCATCAGAAGAGGCTAGTTTCTAAATATGTATTCAAGTGGTGCAGGGCTGTTTTTAATGATGCTGTATGTTCCCTTGCAAATTCTTCCATAATGCGTTTAAAAAACACTATTTGTAATTTTGAGTAACTATGTGGTTCACATATTTATACATCTGAATTCCCAAGGACACCTGCATGGTCCCAGAGCTTCACAGATGCCACTAATTGATTATGTATAGGGTGGAAACCCATTACCCCCAGGTCCCTCCTGTCCTCGTCCCCTTCATACTTACAAGTGAGATAACCTATCTCCCATACAGAAAAAAGAAAAGCAGGAATGCTGGTACACCCCGCCCCCTCCCTACTGGGAGTACATGAGGTTACATTAGCCAGCATTCCTCCTGTTCTTTTTTCTGTCTTCCGACAGTATGTTATTGGACCAGGAGCCTGGAGGCTCCTGGGGCGTATCTGTTGCTGGGCTCCGGGTTTGTGCTGGTCTTCTTGGGCTCTCCCCCTGCCGGGCTTGGGGGGAGCCTTGGTGACACCTCCCAGCGGTTCCTTTTTCTTCTGGGGACGTTTCTTTTGCGCTGGTGGTGACCTGGCCGCGTCTTAGTTTTGCCGGGCATGTCGAAGTCGCGGCTGTTTCCTGCTTCCATGAATGTGACAGTGTGCTATACACCTTTTGGATTGCATGTCATTCAACTAGTTACACGTAGAGACAAATTTAAGTCAAGAAACTGATTTGTAAAACATTAGACACTGATGAAGCAAGTACAGCCAGGCCCTATGGAGAACCCTTTGCAGTTTGTAAAAATACAGTACACACGTCCTGAAATTAGAAGAATGACGTTCAACCTTACAACCATGCTTGCAATCATACAGCAAGACAAACTGTCTCTTAGTAGGTCATCTATGCATTATACATTCCTCTAAAATATATAATGCCTCAAAATTGAATATCTGTACCTTAAAACCTACAGTTTACATAGAAATTGTACGTAATTCAACATGCTACACCTGTGCTAATCTTTCTATCACCATTCAAATTAAATGATAAAGGGCGTTACCTTTGTACACATGCTGAGCACATAACATCTGTCAAGTCTCCCACATTTGGTGGATGTTACGCTTTTACTGAAATTCCACCTAACGAAACAAATGCCTCTACAACTTTAATAGAGTCACCCCCCTATTTATACCTTTAACAACATAATGGAGGTTCATGGAAATATATTGGTACTGGCATGCCAGAGATAATCTTTGGCATATGGAGCACCCATAGAAAAATGCTGTCACTAGCGTACTTGAGGAAATTCTTGGCACATCCATGGAAAAATGCTAGTGCTTGCTCATTGGGTTTACTTCTTGGCATAAGGGATGAAAATCATGGGATATGGGAGAGTGGAACCATGATAAAATACTGGCTCTGATGTAGTAGAGGGAACTTTGACATAAGGATTCCCCATGGTATATGGTATATGGACAGAATTAATAGCAGAATTCTTATATTGGCTTAGTCTAGGTCATTTTTAGTTTGAGTGGCACCCTTGGCATATGAGGGGCATCAATAACAACATTTTGGTCCTGATACAATAAAGGTAATTTTTGGCACATTGGCTGCACCAATACCACATTTTAAAACCAACAGGGTCAAGTCTTGGGGAGCTTCAGGTTTAATTGGATTGGCACATCATGAGACCTGTCAGCGGTATACAGACAAAATATTGAATCAAAAATATAGAATAGCACTAATATCGAAGTAAAAATATAGAATGGACAAAATATCGAATGGATAGAATATAGTCAACAAAAATTTCGAATTTAAGGTAAGTAATTTAATATCGATTTTCATAAATATAGAATGTCAAAATATCGAAGTATATAATATAGGTATTAAATATATTGAATTTTTAATAATCCCGATTTTTTTAAAGTGTGTTGTATGTTAGGATATGTGTGAAAAGTGTATATTTATTTTATAGTTTATTTTAAGTAATGAATTTTATGTTATTTAATTTTTGCATAATTTAATTCTGTAGCGGGCTGTAGGTTTATAGGGGTTCAGAAAAGGGGGTGGTGATGGACAGAGTATCTGAATTAAACAGAACACTTGTACCCAGTGAAAAGATCAGGGCTTGATCCATCACCGTTTTTTAGCTCACTGCACCATCCCAGCTCAGAACCTGACTACATGCAAATTACTCTGGGATGGTGCAGTGAGCTAAAAAACGGTGATGGATCAAGCCCTGATCTGTTGACTGGGTACGAGTGTTCTGCTTAATTCAGATACTCTGTCCATCACCACCCCCTTTTCTGAATCGTAGGTTTATAGGGGAGTAGGGTGGGAATTAATTTATTTATAATTAGTTAAATATTCAAATGTATTTATTGTATTTATTTTGAACTGTTAATGAATTTTTAATTGGTAATTAATTAAATTTTAATTGGTAATTCATTTTACTTAATTGATTATTTGATAAGTATGTCAATTTAATTAATTTATTTTCCGTAGCAGGTTGTGAGTTTATAGGGGAATAGGGTGGGAAGTAATTTAATTATAATTAATAAAACATTTTTATTTATTTATTGGTATTTATCTTGAATTAATTGTTAAATAATGTTCAATTGCTAATTAATTAAATTTCAATTGGTAATTCATTTGTATTCATTGATTAATTGATAATTATGTTAATTTCATAAATGTATTTCCCATAGAGGGTTGTGGGTTTATAGGGGAATAGGGTGGGAAGTAATTTAATGGTAATTAATTAAATATTTCAATGTATTTATTGGTATTTATTTTGAATTAATTGTTAATTAATTTTTAATTGCTAATTAATTAATTGTTAATTTGTAATTAAATTGTATTACTAGGTAATGAATTTTAATAATTCATTTTAATTTGTATTTTTTATTGATTAAATATTATACAAAAACGGAATGCAGACATAGCTAGAAATATGAAACCTTCTTCATCAGCAATCTTGTTTATGTGATCGGTTTGAATTCCAAGTATTACAAGTTCAGGTGATAAAACAACAGTCGATTACAAAATAATATAAAAAAATTCTTGCACTTTAGTTACAAATTGGGTAAACTTCGGACAGCAAAAAAACATATGGATTGAATTAGCAGCCAGACATCCACAACGACTACAATCAGTGCCCTTCAAAGCTTTCCATTTCGACAATTTAAAAGTTGTATAATACAGATCGAAGATTGACATATAATGCTGGCTTTTAAGTGATCCGTTAAATAACACCTTGAAGCCCACCTCTAGAGATTTTGATATATCGATTTTATCGTTCCCTAGGCTTCTTTGCCATTTATCCTCGAATGCTTCAAGATCATCAGGAATTTTGTCTAACATCATTCGATACAATACACCAATTCATTCTTTTTTCTTGCAGCTTTCTAACACATCTATTTTATTAATAGATTCAGTATGTAGTACATTTTTTGACTCTAAAAAGCTACGAATCTGTAGGAATTTGAAAAAGTCAGCTTTGTTTATACCATATTTTTTCTGAAGCTCAGCAAATAAAAGGAATTGATCATCAAGATACATCGACCCAAGTGAGCAAATCTTGAGGTTATTCCATCTAATCATCACGGAATCACTAAAGATCTCGGGCAATAGCGGGTTCTTCAGAAGAGGTGTATAAAAATTAAGTGTGGACAGAAAATGGAATCTCTTATTAATTTGTTTCCATAACTGTTGTGCTGTAATCATGATTTTAAATTTCGTTGTTTTATAGTAACTTGGTTCTGAAAATCTAACGAGACATTTTCGGGCTTCTGTTCCCAGAAGCATTTCGTAAATTGATGGTGTCGTGGCTATATCCAAACGGAAATCTTGAAATAATAAGATGTCCATTAATCTTAATGTGATTGCCCAGTAATATAAACAAAAGTTCGGAACCCCCTAGTTCTCCGGTATCCCCATAAAAACCAAGAGATAATTCGGTCTAATTTGCTAAAGAAAACCGAAGAAAAGAAAAGAGGAATGGTGTGCAAAATAAATAGAGAAATTTAGGAAAAATAATCATTTTAACTACATTAGTACGTCCCCACAAAGATAGATGCAAATTATTCAGTCTCTCAAGTGTGCTGTTCGTGGAAAGTAATAATGCATCTACATTAAGCCCTACAATATCCTCCACTTTGGCAGAGATTGCAACACCAAGATATGTGGCAGTAGAAGCCAATATAACACCTTCTGGTCTGCCTTCAGACAAATGGATTACCTGAGTTTTTGTAACATTCAGTTTATATCCTGATAATTCGCCAAATTCGTTTGCTAATTCTGTGATTTTAGGTAAAGATAAAGCAACATCAGTCATGACAATAGCCACATCATCAGCGTATGCGAGGATGTTATGTTCTACCTGATGCAGCACTACAGGGGGAATTCCAGTTTCTTTGTTTAGAGTATTCAAATATGGTTCGATATATATAGCGCGAACAAGAGAGGGGAGCAGGGGCACCCCTGCCTTGTTCCCCTTGTAATCGGAAAAGGAGTGGATATATCGGTTCCTACACGAATACCAGCCTTAGGATTGGTGTATAACGCCTGAATAGCTGTGATGTATTCTGCAGGAACCCCCTCCATATAAGAACAGACCACAGGAATCCCCAGTCGACCCTGTCAAAAGCTTTTTCGGCATCCAGCAGGATGACATTGACTGGGGATCCCGTGGCCTGTGCCCAATCCAACAGGGTGATTATACGTCTGATATGATCCGTGGTATCCCTGTTCTTTATAAAACTATGTTGGATCTTTGAAACCAAGGCTGGCATTATGTCGTTTAATCTATTAGCCAATATTTTAGAAACGGTTTTACTATCTTTTTAAATACTACAATGGTAGCCAGGGACCAAGAATCAGGTGGGTGTCCTTGAAAAGCTTGATGGAATATCTTGAGCAAATCAGGTTTGAGCATATTTCTAAAGGTGCGATAAAATTCTAGAGGAATTTGATCTGGCCCCATAGCTTTACCTGGAGCTAGGCTGAGTATGGCTAATTCAATCTCCTCCCAGATTATAGGAGCTGCTATCAGATTGTTGTCAGTTTCAATCAGCTGATCGTTGTCAATATTACTCAGATACTCCATTGGGTCTTTAGATTCATTAATTTCATTACTAGCTTTATTATATAATACCTTATAAAAGCCAATGAATGCCTTCAATATACCTGTTTTAGAGTCTTGAAATATTCCTTCCAAATCTTTAATTTTCAGAATGTCATTAGAAGTGGCCTTCTGTCTTAGCCTTTGTGCCAATATTTTTCCTGTTTGTTCGCTTAATTCATAACGCTCCGCCTTATATTGTTTGTATTTAAGCGCAACCTGGTTAGCTAAATGAGAGTCCTCGGCACCTTGGCCATTTTTAAGATTGACAACTAATTTTAATTCTGCACTCTTAACCTTATCAAGTTTATTCTTGAATTCAGCATGTATCTTCCTATGCTGAAAATGAGAATAACTGATGGTTTCCCCCCTGACTATAGATTTGAAGGTGTCCCAGACTGCTTAGATTGAGGCTGTCTCATTATTATGTTCATAAATCGGAGATAGCCTTCATCAAGCAAAATACTCCTTTGAAATGACCATTGACTATTGAGGTTGGCACGTTTGGAAGGAAATTATAATTTGAGTATGAGAGGATTGTGATCCGAGACTAATTGAGGTAATAACTCAATATCAGCATTTTCCAGCAAACATGACGAAATAAAAAAATTATCTAAACGAACAAAGTTTTTGTGAGGAATCGAAAAAAGGTATGACCAGGATCAGTAGGTTGTGAATTATTCCATACATCAAACAGCCGATTTGCTAATACCAGTTCCATTAAAGCTCTATATGTCCTGTTCTTGTGGCCTTTATAATTCCTGGCAGTCCTAATATTACAATTAGAATCAACATGAACGTTTAAGTCTCCACATAAAATTATGGGTTGACAAAAAGTCGCCAATTCAGAACTAACCGTGTTAAATACCTCATTGTCATCTAGATTAGGGCCGTATAAACAACAGACAGTAAGTTTATAGCCTTCGACTAAAATTTCAGCAATCCCCCATCATCCCCATTTATCAGCTAATGTTCTGAGGCATTTTCCGACCCCTTGCTTCATACAGATTGCAATTCCTCTTTTAACCCCAGTTTGCTTCGAGCATACTAAAAGTTCAAGAACCAAGTTCTTCAATATATTTTGTTTATCCCAAGAAATGTGAGTTTCTTGTATGCAGAAAATGTCGACACGAAGCAGCTGAATTAATCTGGATAGAACCCCAACTTTTTTAACATCGTTCAGGCCATTGACATTCATTGTACATATTTTAATCTTATCCATTTTGAGATAAATCCAAATCTGAATATGGATCTAAACTTGTCAAAGTCATCCTCTTTTTCCAACATTTGTGCAATAAAATCATAAGAAGAACTGTATGTGCTGTATGTATCCTAGCAACTACCACTGCCTTACACCCCCACCACCACCCCGGTGCCTCCCACCCCCACCCCATCAGCAACCCTTCCCCCACCCTCCCCAACATATGAGGCTCAGGAACAACTAGTTCCTGATAAGTATGGAGTGCCGGGTCCTCCCTCCCTCGAGAATCCTGGAAGAAAAACCATACCAAACAAGAAAAGAAACAGAAACATCTAGGCCAGCAATAAGGAGAGAAAAGAAAAGGAAAGAAAATCAGCTCTATATTCTTAATATTCCTGTTCTTATAGCAGATTCATAAGGAGTCTAAGTATTCCTTAGCTTTCAATTCGGATTGAAAAAATATTCAATTTGGCCAGGTTTTGCAAGAAAACAGTAGCCCTTTTTTTTTAAAAGTCTGGAACAAGTTGGCGCAAATGCCAACGCTGGGACACCGTAGGTTGACAAAAGTCTGGTCTCACGAAAAATTCACAATTCTTGGCTTCCGCTTTTTTGTCAGGTCTGGCTAGAGCATAGATTTCTTCGCTGGCAAGAAAATTGTTAAAGGAAACTAATATAGCCCTGGGATACTCTTCTGTTCTTTGCACTTCTTTGGACCGGTCCCAGGATACCAAGTCAGCAAAGGTTTCATTTAGTAACTCGACGATGAACTTCCTTGCATCTGTCCCATCCTTTTTCTCAGGTATACCGAGAAAGCGTAGGTTATGTCTACAGGCCTGATTCTCCAAGCCTGCCAGTTTATACATAAGATCATCTCTCTGGGCTTTAACATTTGCAAGTTCTTGCTTCTGTGCTACGGTCTCGTCCTCCAGGGCAGAGATTCTTGCCTCTGTTTCTGTCACTCTGTCAGCTGTTTCTGCGCAAAGTTTAATAGCTCGTCAGACTGTGTTCTGAACTTTAGAACAAGTTGCCTGAGTACTCTGATTCTCTGCCTTACTTTTGGCGCGATGACTCATCATAATGTTATAAATGGTGGTTAAAGTAATCTCATTATTATTAGGGATTTCGTGCCCTTGAGCTACGGGCTCTGAACAAAGAATCATCCTATCTGCTTCTTTCGATTTTACCGGAGCAGACCCCTCTTTCGATAGACCCACAGTCTGTGCAGGCAACACGCTGAGAACCCCTTTTTTTACGTTTCCTGACCGTAGATGCGCTTGAATTTGGTGTTAGAATTAGACTTAAGTTCCCCTTCAACTTCAGCTTCAATGGAACTGCTTTTATTGCAGTATTCTGCCCAGTCTTAACAGATGTTTGCGCTTTCATCCGAAGAAAGGTCGGATAAAGAATAGAAGTTTTCAAGCGCTTCCTGGGAACCTAATGGTGCAGATTCAAGAATAGTACCAGACACTGCGGATACATTAGAGTCTTGAGAAACTTGAGCCAACTCTTGTGATCTTCCGGGTGCGCTGTCTCCCACAATACCTCTACTCGTGTGCTCAGAAACCGGTGCTGGGAGCCTGAGATTAGTTACAGCCCTTACGGAAAGAACAGCTTCACTTCTCTTTTTCGCAGACTGTTTCTCAAGCATCACAGGAAGCGTGAGAGAGATAGGACCTGGCTTCGGAATGCATGCAGATACCGGTACAGGTAATGGTGCAATAAGATTTAGTGAAGGTGTGCCCCCCTTCCGACCACTGTTGACTTCTTTCGCCATGTTCAGTATAACATTGACAGTGGAGTTCTCACCTTCAGTATTTCCACTGGCATTCTCAGCGTCCTCGGCCTTTTCGCTCGTATCTCTTTTCGCTTTATTACTTTGGGTAGTAGCAGTCTGAGTTTGGCTCTTTAACGGCATTTTCTTAATGCGAGATCCTCCGCGACCTCGGACCATAGTATTCCGAATCGGAAGCAAAAACAGCGATAAAGGCCAAAGGGGAGCAAGCTGCCGCACACGAAACAGATCAATCAGCATTCAAAGTGGATACACCTGTCGTAATTGGCATGGCCGCGTTAGCGATTAGCTGAAACTACACGTTTCCCTCCTTAAGTTGGCTATATATGAAAACGCCATTTTGAATGTTGCGGCGGCCATCTTAGGCCATAAGCGGCCTCGTGGCTGGCGTGCCCTTTAGTCCGTTGTCCGCACCACTGACCACTTCAGTCTGCCCAGCAACAGGCTTTTTTTAGTACTGGTCAAGCTTGCACATGCGCAGTCTCAACTGACCAGTTACTCTTCAGGAATGTGAACCAAACTGACCAGCGGAGTTGTGCCTCCTCCAATAAGCTGGCTGTGTTCCAAAACATGACCATATATGTACATGAATGTGTTCTAACTTGTGCCGCCTATCTTTTATTGCCCCAAAACTGTATATAAATCGGGGTCACACCGGTGTTCGGTGTGATACCTCTTGCATTACCGAAGGGTGCTGTATGAGTGTACCACCACCCCATGGGGTCTTAATAAACTTGTTCTTTGCCTTTTACAGTTTCCGTGCCAACAGTTCTTGAGTATAAGTGGGTTATCTACGGAGCATGTAGGCCTTGGGAACCCTGATTACTACAAATTGGCGACCACGAAGGGACTCATCGGCGACTCGGATGCCCGAAGGAGAGGTCGTGACGAAGGCTTGGAAACTCGCCATGGACGCGCGCTGCCACTGAGTGACCCGAGTCTTGGCTCCCACGGTGTTTCTTCCTTTCCTTCTGATCTGACCTTCCAGGTGGCGCCGGTCGCCGACTGAGTTTTCGATCGTCTGCGTTGCTGGGAAAGTGCTGTTTGGCTGATTTGATCACAAGACCTTGGCAGTTGGAATCTGGACATTTGAGAATTTGGGTAAGATTTGTGTTCGGTAAGGTAGTCTTCGGACGCTTACTGAAGTTCTATGATTTGTGATCGGCAAGGTAGTCCTTGAACGCTTGCCGAAGTCCTACGATCTATGATTTGATTTGAGTTAGCTAACGTTTGTGAATTTGTGAACTTTGAATTTATATGTGTAGTGCACTTCACATAGGCAGGCATGTAGAGATGTTTCTCTAACTTTGTTTTTTTCCTCTGAACGGCACATTTGTGTGAAGTACTGTAAGTGCCATTTTATATACGGTGTCATGCTTTCGTGATACTTTTTGAACATGCCTGTTTTCAGCACACTCCGAGGAATGTGCTGTCTTGGAAATGGTACCACAATTAGGTTAGCAGAAGCACAGCCGGCTCCCCCAGAAGGAACACCAAACCGTGAGATGTACATTAAATTTGGTCTTCCCCCTATTATGTACAGCAAATTATGGCATAAGTACACGAGAACTGATCCTGAATTGCAATGGCCTCTACATGGGTCGTTCGATTTACGTAAAGTACAGTTTGTGGAGCAATGTTTGTTCCAACGCAGGTCTAGACAAAACATGTTTGATTGTGTGCGAATGTGGGAGAAAGCGGTGCGAGAGTGAATGAAACGTGAAGTTGCCTTGGCGGACAAAGAGCAGCGCAAGGCTGCTCGGGATAAGGCTTTACAGCTTGAGGAAAAAGAGGCTCAGGAGAAAAGAGAGAGGGTGGAACGGGAACGTAAATTGCAAACGACTGGTCAATTTCCTATTCGCCGACCGCTTTATCCTGTCCTTAATAATGAAATTGATGATTTTTCATTGCTAGATCGGTCACAGCCTCCGTACGTTTCGCCAACGGCTCCAGTTGAAGATTCGGGAGATGATGGGCAGGATAAGTCGGAAAAGAAGGGTATATCCGCTCTCAGGTTTACTGCGGGGAGGTCCGCACATTTACGTAGTTGGGCTCGTAAAGTGAATAGGAAATGTGTTTCTCAGGATGAGGTGATTGCGGAGAGGAGTAGGTGGTCGGATCTTGAACTAATGTATTTTTTGTCTAGTTTGGCGGATGAAGTTGTTGCCGCGTATCGTGACCTTTCAGATACGTTAGAACCTAAAGCTTTGTCAGTGCATCGTGAGAATTTGGATAAAGGTTTATTTGATCTTGCAGATGTTGACGGCCTATTCAAGCAACTGATCCAGCTGCGAGATGAGACAACCAGATTGCGGGAGGAGCGGAAAAGGAAGCAAAAGGAGTCCGAATCGGAGAATAGCGAGCAGATTAAGGAGTGTTCTCTCCGGGGTTCAGATAAGAGTTCTGCATTGCATGTTATGCCTATGCGTGAAGCCGCGCCCTTGTATGTTCCGCCTAAAGGGGAAGGTACAGATGATAATAAATTGTCAAAGGATGCGAAAGGATATTTTGTATATAACTGGGTATATACGCCTTGGAATAGAGCAGATGTTATGGCATTAAAAAATTCTTTACCTGATCTTCGAAAAAATCCGGCGGCATTCTATGAAGGGGTGGAAGGGGCTATTTCGTCTTGTGTGATGACTCTTGTTGACATAGATTTGTTTTTTGGGTTAATTCTTCCACCTGATATGTGGAGGCAAATTCGTAAAAATAATGATGAAACAATACTGGGGGGGACATGGAAAGAAATAAATGCTGCCGATTTAGATAGGGAACCGGCATGTAAGCCTTGTCAGTTGATTTTAGACCTTCCGGCGGCTATCTTGATTAAATTAAAAACACTTGTTCCTTCTAAAAAGATTGATTGGACTATGTTAACTTCGTGTAAACAAAAGCCCGATGAAACAGTTTCAGATTTCTTTACACGCTTTGAGGAGGCATTTCATGATTACAGTGGTCAATCTTTACCAGACGATACGGGTCGCCATCTGTTCGTAGATAAGTATGTGGCTAATCTCCTGCCGGAGATTGCAAAACGATTGAAATCGAGTGAAAGTTCCTGGGCCACGGCGACCCCTGCGTCTTTGTTAACTATGGCTCAGTATTATGAGCGGCAGGAATTGGAGACTAAAGAAAGTGTTGATAAAAAGGCGAAAGAATTGAAAACAAAGGTGATGTTGGCGCAGGTTCGGGGAACACAGGGTAGAGGGAACGATAGAGGTAGACGAGGTGGAGGGAATACGTCGTATGGTCGTACGGATATAGCGGAGGATCAATGTGCCTACTGTAAGGAGTTTGGGCATTGGGCTGAAGATTGTCCGGTACTTCGTGAGCTGCGTAGCCAGCGTGGTCGAGGAGGTGGTAGGTCGAGAGGAGGTTATTCGGGAGCGAGAGGTGGCGGAAGTGATCGTGGAAGGGTTGAGGAAAGGGGCCGTGGCCAGGATGAACGAAACACGTTTGATAGACGAAATCAATATCAGATATCGGAGGGTGAGAATGTGGAGCACCAGGATTATGTGCATGCATAGGACTGCGTAGGATGGGGAAAGGAATCAATTGAAGTGCCGGTAGATCAGCAGGGTCCATATGTAACAGCGGGTATTCTGGGTTCTACTGATCAATTTCTAGTCGACACAGGAGCTACTCGTAGCGCGTTGTCGAAAAACTTGGTTCCGAGGGCTCCCCTGTCTGGCGAAATGATTACATGTGTAGGGTTCGATGGCACACCCTCCCCTAGCCCATTGTCAAAGCCCCTTGCACTATGTCTTGACAAATTTTTCAGTTTTGGTCAATTTTTGTTATCGCCCCATACACCAGACAATATCCTGGGCATTGATTTGCTTAAATATTTTAGAGCAACGATTCGGTGCGCTCCTGAGGGAGTGCGGGTTATCCTGAATGACAATTATCCTGACCCAGATAGGTTTTACACTATCTTAGACATTCCAGCTTTGGCCTCTCTACCGCACACGTTATGGGCGACTTCGGACACGGATGTGGGAGAGATGCGTATTCCACCAATACACATTACTGTTAAGGAGGGGGCCCCTCTACCACGAGTACCCCAGTATAAGATTTCGAGAGAAGGTGAAATTGCATTGACACATATTGTTCAGGATTTGATCTCTGCAGGAGTAGTGGAGGAGGTCCCTTATAATGTTTGCAACAGTCCTATTCTTCCGATCCTTAAGAGAGATACTGACGACAAAGTCTATCGCTTTATTATTGATTTGCGAGAGATCAACAAAATTGTAATTCCCCAATACCCGGTGGTGTCCGATATTACGACCTTGCTAACATTGGTGCCACCAACGGCCGCAACATTTAGTGTTATTGATTTGAAAAACGCGTTCTTTTCCATCCCTGTCCATCCTGATAGCAGATATTTGTTCGGCTTCACGTTAAATAATAAATCGTATAGATTTTGTCGTGTTTCCCAAGGTTATACTGAAAGCCCTAGCATCTACAGCCAGGCTTTGAAAAGACAGCTAGATTCCTTTGAGTTGCGGACTGGCGTTGTTCTCATCCAGTACGTGGATGACCTTCTGCTTGCTGCAGACTCTTATGCACAATGTGAAGAAAGTACAATTGCGTTGCTCTCCTTTTTGGCACAGAACAATCATAAGGTTTCGAAAAAGAAGCTCCAATACTGTAGACCCCAGGTGACCTACCTCGGTCATCTGTTGTCTAAGGAGGGGCGTGCATTAACATCTGATCGAATTCAAGCAATTTTAGACACACCAGTCCCCCGCACGCAGAGAGATGTACGTGCCTTCATAGGGTTGACGTTGTTTTGTAGACAGTGGATCATGGGTTTTTCATACATCATAAAACCTTTGCTAGCATTACTGTCTAAAGCTACACCAATGCCCCTTGAATGGACAGATGAATGTCAGAAGGCCTTTGAACAGTTGAGACAGGCCCTCTGTTCTGCACCCGTGTTAGGCACACCAGACTACACGAAACTTTTCACATTGTACGTGCACGAGAATGATGGGTGCGCGTTGTCAGTGTTAGTACAAGTACACAGGGATAAGCAGAGACCATGTGCATACTTCTCTGCCATTCTTGATCCTGTAGCACGAGGGTTGCCTGGGTGTTTTCGAGCAGTTGCAGCAACAGCAGTAGCTATACGGCAGAGTGAGGGAATAGTGTTATCACATAAATTACTAGTGTTAGTTCCTCACGCAGTAGACGCTCTGCTAAATCAAACAAAGACCCAATACCTTACGAGTGCGCGACTAACAGGATATGAGCTGACACTTTTGGCTCCACATATTACACTGAAAAGATGTGCCACTCTGAACCCCGCCACTTTATTGCCCTATCCGGTCGAGGAGGGTCAGGAAGAAAAACATCACGACTGTGTTTTCCTGACCGAGGAACAGACAAAGGGTCGTGTTGACTTACAGGATGTGCCACTTCCAGATGTGGACGGGGAACTGTGGGTTGATGGATCGTGTTTAAGGCTGCCAGATGGTACGACTTCCGCAGCCTATGCGATCACGACACTTAAGACAGTTGTAGAAACAGCTAGGATACCACAGAAATCGGCTCAGGCAGCAGAGCTGATAGCCTTAACAAGAGCCTGCGAATTAAGTGCTGGCCTATGTGTGAACATATACACAGACAGCCGGTACGCCTTCGGAGTAGCACATGACTTTGGACTACTCTGGAGAGAGCGTGGGTTTCTGACATCTCACGGAGAACACATTATGCACGGAGAGCTAGTGCGTGATCTCCTAAACGCGTTGCTTGGCCCAAAGAAAGTAGCGATAGTAAAATGCAGTGCCCACAAAAAGATCACGGATAAAGTGGGCCAAGGAAATGCCTTTGCAGACAGCATAGCGAGACAAACGGCTATGTCCCGGACTAGCTCCCCTATGTATGTGACACAATCGCAGGCTGAGCGATGGAGTGATGCTAGAGCAGAAATATTGGATATTCAAAAATCAGCTACTGAATCAGAACTTGCGGCATGGGCAGCAGATGGGGTACTAGATGATGAGGGTTGTTTAAGAAGCAAAGACATGGAGAAATGGAAATTGCCTGCGGCTTACTTACAGGCGATGGTCCAGATGACCCATGGACTGGCGCATGTCGGAGCTCTTGCAATCACTCGACTGTTAACACGAGTTTGAGAACATCCCGAGATTGCGAATACAGCTAAGAGAGTAGTACAGACCTGCCTGATCTGTTTACAACACAATCCTGGAAAGGGGACCCATACTCCGAAAGGAGGGTTCGTTCCACCTTCTGCACCATTTGAGGTACTTCAAATGGATTATATCCAACTCGAGCGCTGCAACAACCTGAAGTACGTCTTAGTGGTGGTATGTGCCTTTAGCAAATGGGGTGAGGCCTTCCCCACGAAAGACAATACAGCTCTGACAACGGCTAAGGTGTTGCTTAAGGAATTCTTTCCTCGCTTTGGAGTTTGCAAATTTCTGTGGAGCGATAATGGGCCTCATTTTGTTGGGAAGATTGTGGAGTATGTACTGAAGGGGTTAGTGATTCAGCAGAAGTTCCACGCTGTGTTCCACCCTCAGTCGGCAGGTCTGGTTGAGCGGTACAATGCTACGTTGAAACTTAAACTGGCCAAAATTGTGGCATCCACGTCGTTGAAGTGGCCAGATGCTTTGCCGCTAGCACTGCTCTCTCTTAGATCAGTACCCCATTCACGAACTGGCCTTACACCATATGAGGTGGTGTTTGGGCGCCCCATGAATATCTGGGGGGTGCCCAAGCCGCGATTAATACATGATGTGCCTTGTGTTATGATGAACGACTATTTGGCACGATTAACAAATGATTTGCTTTCTATTCATCAACAGGTTCGAGAAGCGCTCCCTGACAACTCTACTGGAGAGGGCCATGATCTTCGCCCTGGCGATCATGTGATGATCCGATCGTTTGAGAGAGCGAGCAGTTTGGAGCCAAGGTGGAAGGGCCCCGAACAGGTCCTCCTTGCGACCCGGACTGCTGTACGAGTGACCAACAGAAAGCGGTGGGTGCACTCGACACACTGCCGCCGTGTCTCTCCGGATCTGGTGACTCCTGCTGTGCTGACCGACTACAAAGAGATTCTGGAGAAAGAAAAGAGCCCAGCGGTGACGTCGGCCGAAGTAGAGGGAGCCTTCCCGGACCACGCCGTTGCTGGACGAGAGCACTACAACCTGCGTCCTCGATAAGAAGGTTTTTGGGGGTTTTTTTTGTACGTGACTGGTTGGTTACCGCTCCAGGTTTGTGAAACGGAAACCGGGAATTCCAAGGGGGGGGGGATCAGTTCTGCCAGTGTAGCGACACCCGTCTTGGCCCGGAGAAGAAAACAACGGCTACCTCGGAGTTCAGCACCGTATTTTTCTTTTTTAGGTATACACACATGTGTATTTGAGACTTTGTGAACAATTTGAACTATTTGAGACTCTGTAAGAACTTTTCCGAACTATGGCATCACCAGCATCACGAGATAAGCGAATCTTGGGTGCCATTCTCTTTGTTTTGACTATTGTGGTGATAGCTGTAATAGCCTGGGTAGTTGAACTTGTGGCACCTGCACGTGAACATTTGCTGCCGACTACCCCGGCTCCATCTGAACATTTTCACTTTACCTTACCCTACCATGAAGAACGACATCGGCAAACTTATCTGAACAACAGTTTTATTCAGATTCTTCATCACATGCACAATATGACCAATACTTCAAATTGCTGGGTGTGTGGGATGTTACCGGGGCACCAGTAGAGAGGGGGCACCCCACTCATTCCACTCCCGTTCTCTCATAATGGATCCTGCAATGCCTGGTACACCCTCCTCTTTACCTTGAGATGGCCAACCAAAGGGGGGGTGCTTTTCCGTTTGAATAAAGTATGCTCCCATGACAAGGATGGGTTTCCGCGGGCTGAGGGTACTCGATTTGAATGGGAAGAGTACAGGCCCGACAACGTATCTGCCCCACGTGTGTACAGCAATCAAAGAAATATCAATGTATCTAGCTCACATGTCATTAATGTCATTGCTACTAAAGCCGATTTGTGTATTAGAAATAAAGGTTCGATTGCGGTAGGGAAAAGTGAATGCAACACCACACTTACTTTTGATAGCCCGAATGGCATCTCATTTGTAGCATCTCGAAACACGTATTTTATCTGTGGAACGAAGGGTTATCATCAGCTTCCATTGGGATGGTTGGGCACGTGTTATGTATCGTTTGTGCTACCTCCTGTATTCATTGCCCCACCAATGTATCACAATGATTATATCTTGTACCACGATTTTGTTCTGAATAGGGTCAAGCGGACTGTTGTTCTGGATGACATAGAGCAGACTGATACTGCCTTACAACAGTATGTGGACTTCAATTTGGGACTGTTTTCCTTTGTGGGGGCCGCGTTGAACAGCCGGAAAATAAGACGATTGACACGTGTTGTCGAGGCTGTAGCGAATGACACTGCTATTGCTCTAGGAAATATCACTGAGGAACTTCAGATTTCTAGAATAGTTACACTCAAAAATAGGATGGTGTTGGATGTAGTTCTAGCTGATCGTGGGGGGGCATGCAGAATTATCGGAAGTAGCTGCTGTGTATACATACCTGACAATTCTCCATCTGTTTATGATGCCGTATCAAAGCTCCATAAAATCGCAGCTGAGATACATCCGGACAATGGAACTTGGACACTTTCAGGATGGTTCTGGTCAATGCTTACTACTTGGGGCTGGAAACTGTTGACGATTCTATGCATAATTGTGGGGGCACTGTTTTTTGTTTGCCTATGTATCCAATGTGGCCCTGCCTTATGTTCCATGTGCCTATCAGCTTGCATACCATCAAGACGAGCACTTGCCCATGACAAAATGATGCTTCATAAAGAAGTAACACAAATAATGTTAATAGACATCGAGGACGAACATCCTGATTATGTTCACTATGAGGTAGATTCAGCTAAACGCTAAAAGAGTCGTCTGTCGTAATTGGCATGGCCGCGTTAGCGATTAGCTGAAACTACACGTTTCCCTCCTTAAGTTGGCTATATATGAAAACGCCATTTTGAATGTTGCGGCGGCCATCTTAGGCCATAAGCGGCCTCGTGGCTGGCGTGCCCTTTAGTCCGTTGTCCGTACCACTGACCACTTCAGTCTGCCCAGCAACAGGCTATTTTTAGTACTGGTCAAGCTTGCACATGCGCAGTCTCAACTGGCCAGTTACTCTTCAGGAATGTGAACCAAACTGACCAGCGGAGTTGTGCCTCCTCCAATAAGCTGGCTGTGTTCCAAAACATGACCATATATGTACATGAATGTGTTCTAACTTGTGCCGCCTATCTTTTATTGCCCCAAAACTGTATATAAATCGGGGTCACACCGGTGTTCGGTGTGATACCTCTTGCATTACCGAAGGGTGCTGTATGAGTGTACCACCACCCCTTGGGGTCTTAATAAACTTGTTCTTTGCCTTTTACAGTTTCCGTGCCAACAGTTCTTGAGTATAAGTGGGTTATCTACGGAGCATGTAGGCCTTGGGAACCCTGATTACTACACACCGGGGAGCAGCGTTTCAGCTCTGCGAGCGGTCAGGAAGAAAGTCCGTATGCCTTTAATTAACCAGCACTCTGTGTCCACGGGAATCGATATCACCACCGATTATTGCCAACATCAGCAGAGAAGCAACTCAGGAAACAGGTGAAAACACCGACATGCTCTCTTGCAAACCCAGGGGGGGGGTGTCCAAGCAGTGACCGCCGAAAAAATGCCTCAAAGCAGGTTTCTCCCAGGAGAGCTCAGAGCGAGAGGATGAGCTGTGAGCTGTTCACACAGCCTGCGCCACGGCCGCCATCTTGCCTGTAGACCAAGAATAAAAATAATTCGATATTTTGACTAACTATATATATTTTTTCGATATTTTTGATTCGATATTTTTTACTTACCTGTTTGTAGATAGGACTTCGATA
Source organism: Lissotriton vulgaris (assembly GCF_964263255.1). Taxonomy (NCBI): domain Eukaryota; kingdom Metazoa; phylum Chordata; class Amphibia; order Caudata; family Salamandridae; genus Lissotriton; species Lissotriton vulgaris. The sequence goes on along the minus strand of NW_028254700.1, from coordinate 623,563 downwards.
TTTTTGCATTCTATAGTTTTTACTTCGATATTTTTAGTATTCTTTATTTTTGTATTCTATATTTTGTCAGTGATCCCTGTCGGCATCATGCCTATGTTGTGTTATATTAATCATGCTGCTATTTTGGACCTTCAGCAATGTAAATTACTTTGATGCCTTCAGTGTTAAGGTAATGTGACACTACTTTCCGTGTCAAAGATCACATAATGTCACTTACTGTGATGTCATTAAAATCAAAGTGTGTAATGTCATTTCTGCTACCCCAGCATTTTGTGAATCAATATCCATGATCATGTCTTTAGCTTGGAATGCTTAGAATGGCTAGGAACACTAGGAATGTTTAGAATAGTATTTGGTAGCTTTTGAGTCTACTATTTCTGGGAAGCATAAAGGCCTTACAATGGAGCAAAGGTAAGTTTGAAGGAGAAGTGTTTTATTATTTTGAATGAGCATCACCTGACAACAAGCTGTCTGTGCTTTCATAGTTGCAACCTCCTTTGCTGGGCGTGGTGGATTAATTGGGATTATGTGATTTTGGTTGACTTGACCTTCATTGATTGGCGTTTTACCCCTTGGAGGAGTAAGCTGAATCAGTGTGCAAGGTAGCATTAAGAATTCTTTAACTTTGAGAGTTCAGGTCTTCCCATAATTGTAACCCTTCTTATACATATAATGGCCTTCCATTTCTTATTTAAAGTTTTTAATATTCTCCTATATATTTATATTATTTCTCCCAAAAAATACTTTTGAAACTGAAAATAAGTGGGCATGCAGATGTTTTTCCTCCCATTTAAATCCCTTTATTTGCCCATAAAATGCTCTCCCTGCTACTGTTGACCACGATTTCAACATTCCTCAAGATAGAAGTTGATATTTTATTTGTGCTTACTTGTGTTTATTTAGGGTCTATAATAAATATCTGTGACAGGGGTCCCAATAGAGCTGGTGTCTTATCTCAGGGATCTTAATTGTGTTCTACTGTAAAGAAGGGCATTCTACCTTTAACTCGTTCAAGAGGAAATTTCACAACCGCACGCCCTGCCATCATTAGCCCCCGATAGGATTTACTGAAATACTTAAACTTGCACAATACATACTGCACAGGTCTCCACTGCCTGTCACTGGTTTGAAAAAAATAAAAAAAAAATTGAACAAGTGAAACATAATAATACGGCTTCTTGAAAAAGATTAGAGATTGCATTTAATAATAGAGAGAGAACAGCAACTTTGATAATAATTGTTCTGTGGGATTGTCGTATTTTCTTTACCTTGTGCAGACTATAAGTGCGCACGTGTTTTAAATATAGCCCTTTAAAAATAGCGCTCACGATTCTTCTATCTAGGAACATTTTAACGACAGAGATGTTGCTGCTTATTTTTAGATGTAGGGTTTCCGATAGCTTTTCTGTAGATAAAAGGTGAGAGAACTGAAATAATTGTGACATTTTAATTTGCAATGACGTGCTATACCGGATCTAGAAAATAGTTGTAGGGTGGTTTCTTAATACTCGAAAGCCTTACATTTATACAGTTTTCCCAGACATATTACTCAAAAGCCCCATACCTGGATATGTACAGAAATTCTTCTTCACATCGTTCTTCTATAACGATTTTAAAGATGTCATTAAAGCGACTAAAACAGGCCTTTTATATTACAAAATAAACATCGAAAATAAAGAATGGTACCCAACACAACTTTTCCTACACTGAGGGACTCATTACGATGTTGGTCGGAAAGCCTCCGAACGGCACTGTCTCAGACTCGGGACCGACCAACAGGTGGTCGGCAGTTCCAACCATCGGCGACTAAACACGGTTCGGTCGGATTCTCAATGTTCCCTATTGGAGCTTGTGTTACATCGGGAAACTGGCCATAACACAAGCTCCTATGGGGAAATGGGTGTGTAAAACCTTGCACCCTGTCACAGGCACTGCATGGTGCCTGCCATACAGTGCAGGGTGTTACGGGGGGTACCTTCGGTACCCCCTCGGCCACCAACTGTAGACCGCAGGGGCAAGGGCAAATTCACTTTATGACAGCCTTTCTATGTCAGGAAGGCCAGCACAAACAGGCTTTCGGAATCCAACATGGTAATCCTGATGGCAGAAACACCATCTTTAGGGGATTGCACTACAGTTCTGAACCAAAAGTAATATTCCAAGTGCCGGTCAGAACCTAATCAGAATGACCGGCTCTTGTACGTTCCGACCGCGAACATCCTAATCGGGCAGTTGGACCATAATCCGACCAAATCGGTTGACCGGAAGGGCTCTGACGCGATTGTAAAGATTCCGACTGTCAGTCGGAGGCTTTACAACCAACATCGTAATGAGCCCCTGAATGTTTTAGTCCATTACAACTTTCTCACATGCAGAAATAATTGCTGTTTTATGCAAAATTGGCTTGCCTAAATTAATAAATAATAACGCATGCAGGTTGGAACTACAAGTGGGTAGTCACCAGATTCTGCCCCAAAACAGTCCTCAGGGTAGCTCTGAACTACATGGTAATTGGTGCTTCATTTTGTGTCTCAAGGGCAAATTGTGGTTTTATAAATCGGAAGCTGTATTTGCAAAATATATTGTGAATGTGCAGAATTCGAAATCTACTGACTGAATGGTGTAAGGTTCATGAATCAACACTTACTGAAGGTATTTGTGAGCACAAATGGTGGGTAGCAATGTACAAAAGCAACACTGTGAGTAGGAAAAGTCTTTACAACTACACAATGTGCACTTCAGTGCCGGCTCGCCGTGGGAGTGCTGTGGGGTGGTGTGGCAGGCCGGGGAGGGGCAGGGTGGGGTGTAGTGGAGTCTGACATACAAAAAACAACAGTAAAGGAAGTAATTATACATAAAAAGTTTACCTTACGGCTGCTGCATCGCTGAGTTGGCGATGCAGCTCAAGCAAGGTAAATGGTTTTATTTATTTAACTACTTACCTTACTCCTGTCTGTCGTATGTCAGGCTCCACTACCCCCCACCCTGCTCCTCCCCCCCCACCCTGCTCCTCCCCCGCCCCGCCCCCACCGCCCCACAACACTCCCTCGGCGAGGCGCCACTTATTTATTTTGCCACACATACCAAATCACAAAGGAAAGGGGGAATGTAATGTCTCTGGAATTCAGTGTGGAATTAATTAATCTGGTCAGAAACTACTGATCAGAAACTGCCCTGTGAAAGCAGGTAATATCCTTTTACAAAGTGAAGCCTTGTCTAGAAGCTGAGATTTGACTTTGTGAATGGTAGCTGCAGGCACTGGTCCAAGGCCCGATAAGGTCTATCCTCTCGTCATTTCCGAAATGACGACGTTTACAGGTACCTGTCACTTTAAGGGAATGGGATGCTTTTAAGAAACATGTTAGCATTCAAGAAATGTGAATGCATGCATATGGTGTGGTGCCCCTCACAGGCCTCCATCCCTGCAATCGCGGGTGGTTCCGAAATGCCTCTTGCATCTCTAAAATATTAATGAGCTAGAAATGTTTGTGGCTTCTGGGAAAGTGAATTTTGGAATGCAACTGATTATTACAATTGTTTGCAAAATTAACACTAGGACACAAACAGATTTGCGACCTGGATTTTAACTTTGGCTATGCTATCATTCAGCTCGACAAATATTTGTGGCAAAAATCTCTGATAATGAACAGAGTGCTGCCTTGATGCAGTCATAAAATGGAAGATAATTCTCATAGCAAAAAAAGTGATTAGCGGAATGATTGACTTCATCTAGCAATAATTCTTCAGAACTTTCCAGTCCATCACTATGTAGCCCAGAAGAGACAGAGACTAACCATACATAAATCAGACTTGTTCCCCCCAAAAATAGTGGTGTTTGGTTTCTTTTGTTCTTGAACAGAGGGGTTGCGGTCTTTCAGTTTGGATTGGACTGTTGTAAATGTAGAAGGCCAAAAATCCAAGCTGTATGCATACCCTAAAATAGTAGAAACCAGTTAATCAAAAACTTCTCCGCTTTGAGACCTGTTAAAAAAAAAGCTCCTTCCGGCCTCGGGCTACATAATATTAATCTGAAACCTGAACCTACACCCTGATCATATATTTTTCCACTGCACTGCTGCATGCCAAACTGGATAATTTTATCTTATTTGTTTATTAATTACTCATCTGATCATTAATATATTTTGGATTGATTTCTCTTTATATATTCTGAGATTTTATTTAATAATCCATTCTTTATGCGCTTCCCCCTACCCCACTTTCTTTACGATCACCCCTGGAAAATGTCAGTGTCCAGGGTAATCTAAAAGTGCCCCCAAGCTCCAAAATCTCATTGCTCCCAGAGTCAACCATTGTCATGGGGTGTCTACTCTGAGTTTTAGACTACTGCTCTCTGTGCCCATGTCTGAGGGAGTGCGGAGAGCCCACACTGTGGAAAAGACATGTGAAACAGAAGAAGAGCAGGCAAAGGAGGCGCTACCCCCACTGATTAGATGAGAGCCAGGTCGGTGGGGATCCAGTCGGCCTGTGGAGACTTGGCCTGCTACGCAACTTGGGGGTAGGGGCACTAAAATGGAAAAAATAAATGGAGCGCCCCATTTGGCAATTTTCTAAACTGGTGTGGAGTTTTTTGTGCTGTTTTCACTGTTATTCTGTTTGAAGGGTTTCACAAATACTTTCTAAATTGCCTCTTATGTAAAGCCGGACTGCTCTGTGCCAAGCTACCAGAGGGTGAGCACAGGTTAAATAAAGCATGTTTCTGATTTACCCCGACTGGGATTGTGGTACCTGCTTGGACGCGGTGCATACCTCTGACTTCACTATAAGTTAGGATTTTCAATTGTGATTCCATAAACACTTAGCATGAACTGTTCATCCCTTCCCATCATGAAATTATACTTATAAAATGTAATAAGACACCTCCAATGTTATCCTATGGAGGAAATAGGCTTGCAGCAGTGAATAACAAACTTTTCACTACCAGGGCATGTAAAACTTAAAAGTACATCTCCTTACTTTTAAATACATTGCACCCTGTTGTGTTCATATATTCATGTTATCATTTTGTATTGTGGCACCTGAAAAACCTTCTGAACAAACATCTGGTTTAAACACATTACTGTCAATTTTCTTAACAAACTTTGAATACCAAACCTGTTCATCTACAATAGTGAAAGAAGAACCAGAATCAGCATTCATTTGCACATCCACACCACCAATATTCATGGTGGGAAACAGGTTTCTTTTTCACATCAAATGTCTCATCATTGATGTTAAGAAGATACGAGTTATGTTGAGGTATGTCATTAATACCACAACGCATAATTTTCTTGACCATATCGTCATCCTCCACGCTAGAATTATCTTCTTCTACACTTACTGAAGAATATTTTCCTGATCCTATTCCAAATGGTCAGCCTGGGAATGTCGAGGCCAAGAATAACTCAGAGAACGAAGTAGTTGTTGTTCCTACAAAAAGCTTGGAAAATTTTGACTCTAATAATTTGGTCACTGGTAACAGTCCTCATCTTACAGCGCTAGAAAATAGTGGGGCTTCTGGTTATGTTGCTTCTAATCAGGAAATTAGGAATTCAAGAATACGAAACAAACCATAGTGGTTGAAAGATTTTATTTGTGATGTTAAATAATTCATTTATCATCTTTAATTTCCTTTAGGGGGAAGATGTGTTGTGTTCATATATTCATTTTATCATTTTGTATTGTGGCACGTGTGTGCATCCTTATTCAGTGAAACCTTCCTTTCCTTCCATCTGCTCTCCTGTACGATCTGGAGCCTTGAGAGTACAGCTGGAGTGGTTGGAGTGGAAGGCAGGTTAATCGTCTTGTGGATCTTTGTGTTTCTTCTTTCCTGGAATAAAGGACTCAAATGACCTATGTTTATGCTTTACACATCCTGCCTTCAGAGCTGTTCAGTACCCTAAGGGTGACTTAAATATATTAAAAAGGAAGTTTTGGGCCAGGCAAAAGGCTTATTTTGCCAGGTCGAAATAGCAACTTAGAACTGCCTCATAGGCTTTGCAATGGCAGGATCGAGGCATGTTTAAAGGGCTAGTTAAGTGGGTGACACAACCAGAGCTTCAGGCCCACCAGTAGCATTTAATTTACAGGACCTGGGTACTCGTCGTACTACTTTACTAGGGACTTATAAGTAAATTAAATATGTCAATCGAGGATAAGCGGACAGAGCACAGGCACTTTAGCACTTGTTAGCAGTGGTAACGTGTGCAGAGTCCTAATGCTAGCCAAAACTAGATCAGAATAAAATGGAGGGAGGAGGCAAAGTTTTGAGGGGAAGACCACCATAAGGCTGACAGGTCTTACCCTGAACAGGTATGACAGATTCAAGCAGAACCATTCTGTTCATGCTCAGGTATTCTTAATAACAGTTGAAAAAAATATTTATGCTTCTAGTGTTCCAATATTTGCCTGATTTATTGATTCAAGCAACTCTTTTAGTAAACTCAATTTTCATGCACAATAGATAACATTTTCAACATTGGAAGTACCAAAAGCTATTAAGCTTTAGACTGTAAATTACGGTGAGGTTATGACAAGACTTGACATTTCAGATGAGGGTCGGCTATGAGGGCTTACCTAGTAAGGCAACGCCTTATCACCTGGTTGAGATCTTTTCTCACAAACCGTTCGTTCCAGGTATTTGAGAAAGAATACACCTCCCCAGCAAACCCCTGAACTGTGGGGTGCCCCAGGGCTCTTCCCTAAGCCCCACCCTTTTTAATGTTTACCTAAGCCCACTAGCCGAGGTCGTCCGCCCCTTTGGAGTAAAAATTATCACCTATGCGGACGACACGCAGCTAGTGGTAGCTCTGGACCCCCCATTCAATTCTCACCATAGCCTACACAAATGTCTGGAAGCAGTCGCCGCATGGATGATCGGGAGAAAACAGAGATTATGCTCTTGGGAAACACCATCGATAAGCCCATTGAATTAAGCTGGCCCCTCTGTCTAGGCTGTCCCCCCCTCCCCAAAGAACAAATCAAAAGCCTCGGCATATGGCTGGACAGAGCACTCAACTTCAACTACCAGGCAACTAAGCTATCTGCCATCTGCTTCAGGCTCCTGAGACTACTACGCAAGATTCTCCCCCGTCTTCCCTTCCACTCAAGACGGATCATGGTACAAGGGCTTATCCTATCTCGCCTGGACTGCGGGAATGCCCTATACCTTGGAGCTCCACAGTCCACACTGAACAAACTCCAAATTATTCAAAACTGCGCCGCCAGGACCCTTCTCGAAATCCCCCGGTGAGTCTTAGTCAAAGCCCGACTAAAAGACCTCCATTGGCTCCCCGTAAAATCTAGGATTGAATTCAAGGCCATGTGCATCGCCCACCGGTCTTATTGGGGAACAGGGCCCTCTATTAACCGTCTGCTTGTAAAGGCCACCACCCCAGTAGACACCTTAGATCCGGGTCCTCTCACCTCACCACAGTGCCTTGAATCAAGAAAGCGAGATGTGGAGGCCGCTCACTCTCCTACAACCTGGCCAAGATCTGGAACACGCTGCCCCTTGCAATCAGATCAGAGCCTAAACTGCTGATATTTCGAAAGCTCCTTAAAACCTGGCTTTTTAACAAACCGCTATAAGTCCCAGCAACTCTGCTTTAGCCCTAAACCTCTGCAGCACTGGGACGCCTCAGGGTAGCCATCGCGCTATATAAATTGTCTTTTCATTTCATTTCAAAATAGCCAATAAACTGAGCAAAATCAGACCTGTGTTTTTGTCTAATTTTATTCAATCAGCATACTTGTGATTTAGATACCTTTATACAAAGACAATATTGGACCAGCCTAAATTAACGGTGCTCGAGTAAGCCCACAACCACTTGACAACCCCATTTTTAAAATAATATTTTGCCTCTAGAGGACTACAGACAAATGTAAACTATTTCAACAGTGATGCAAAATGTAATATTGTAGTGAATAATATTTGAAAAAGGTCTGTCATAAAGGGTACTTGACATCACAAATGGTATGCCAATAGAATGACTAAATAAGTATAAATATCTTGGATAACAAATTCTGCCATTCGTGGCTTGGGACCTGATTTCCAACTGAAAGTAATTACAACAATAATGTGGAAATATAATTACACACATCCTTGATTAAAAACTATGTTATAAACCAATATCCTTTAAAGATTTTTACACGGATAGTTTGAAGATTGTATTCAGATAGTTTTTGCTCATAAGACTTCTGGCCTGACATATGCAGATTATGGATGCAATTGTGGGAGTTTTCTGATATTCAACAGCTCCTTATATGTCGAAATATAACATGGGCATGGAATTCGGTCTTGTACCAGTACGCATGCTGGCCATAAAGAGGTTTCTGTGCTCTGCACAGGGATATTTCAGAATCAGGACGTGGGATAATCAGGATTAGCCTATCAGTTAGCAAGAGTACATTTTCCTTTATACGAAAAATAGGAAAGGGCAATGGGCATGCAGGTTGTTATTTAGAAAACGGTAACTTGTTATCTATGTCTTAGTTAAGAGACAGCTATAAATCTGACACTTAAGTGGCGGCCGGCACAGGTAAGTGGGGTGAGGTGGGGGTAGGGTGTGGCAGGGGGGAAGCCGACAGACAAATGAATAGGTATTATTTATTTATATAATGATATCTATTCCGTCGTCTGTCAACTTCACCCCCTCCCACCCCCTCGCCTCCTGCCAGCCACTGCTGTGACTATAAGTCAGGCATTAAATAATACTGAAGACATGTTTAGGGCTATGTATTTGCAACAATTATTAGTTTAATTGTGAAAGGGAGTAAGAGATAGTGTCTTTTAACGTACGGGAGGATGGTTTTACGTACAGTCATTACCAGTTATAATTGTTTTTGCGCATTTTTATAACATTTTATTGTGCAATTATAGAAAGAGTATTTCATTCAGTTAGTTTAGCAGCAAACTTTTATTTGTTCCATTCAAAGTCGTAACATGGATACATTCTCATTGACTTTAAAATTATAATATGGTAGTATTTATTAATTACAACAAAATTAAACTAGAAATAAAACATCAGACTGCGTATAGAGCATGCGTACTTCAACATCTGTGGGTTTATTTTTAAATTTTATAAAGACGGCTTTAAAAAACAAAACAGATTATTCTTTAGACTTAAATTCCATTTCAGGGCGTGGAGTAAAAAAACATTGCTCTCTCGGTAGCTTGGGAGGTGGACCTTCTTCTAATTTAGCTACTCTATGTAAACATATTTGTGTTTTCATTGTACGCACTCTCAATTACAACAGCTTGTACAAATATTTTTATGTTCCAAACTGCAAATTAAGTTTGATGCAAAGGAGTACGGGTTACTACATGATGTTCCTATTCCGCCCAACAGTGGCATATCTTTCGAAATACTTCGAAAACAATATTCATTCAGCATTCTATGAGTAAAGGAATTAATTTGAGTTTTTTTTATAGGAGTGTATTTCATCCAAAACAGCGTGAACGTACTGCCTACACGTTGAAGATGTGCGCCTACGCAACATGCAGGCTCTTGTGTATGAAAAAATAACTCATCTACATACTTAAACAGATGTCTAACCGATACACTTTGAAATATTTCAGAAAAACTGTGAGAATGTAGAGAGAATGTGATATTGATTTCAACGTCCGAAAATGAAGAAAAAACTCATCGTTGGCATGTGCAATGCGTGTGGCCCCCTTGAAGACTGTTCGCGTCATTTTTCTCCATACTCATTGGAAACATTGCAGTTCCCATAAATTAGAAGTAACACACAATCTCAAAAGGATGTGAAGTGTGCCAGGTGAGGCAAACTCCACTCGTTCCTCTCCAATAACTAGCCCGCAGCATTTGATTTGACATCAGCAAACGAATCCTGCTTAATAGCAACCATTGCATATTTGCTAGAACCACGTTTCTATCGTGTAACTTGAAAAAAAATATCCTTCATTTGACAGCTATGGGGGAAAGCTTATAATTTTCTTTTCTGGGTGAGATGGTTGTCAGACAGGCATTTTATACAGCCAGAGATATTTTTTTAATCCTTTCTTAAATTAAAGATGACGTAAAGATTCCATTCATACACCTGAAACCAAACACATCTCAAGCCTACATTAGAATTCTGCATGGGAATGGTCCATCATGCACAGCATCTCTTAAAGAACAATATTCCAGGGTCTCAAATTAGGAGAATAATGTTTCCTGGAGTGATATCCTTCCCTTACTCCCCTACCACTTCCTCTTACTCAGAATAAAACTAAAAAAGAGAACCACAAAGCAGGAAGGAGGGAGTGAGGGCTGGGGGAGTCAGAAAAAAGCTTGAGGACATCATTGATCACTATTGCAAAAAAAACTAACGTCAAAGGCACACATAAAATGTTAAGTTGTATCTGGGTCTATCGTACTTCTCACTACAAGCCACAGGGGTAGGAAGAAATGGACTCTCTTTCTGGCAGTTCCAAAGATGCTTACATGCACCCGTGAGTGTCTTCGTGCATTGGGTAGGGTGTGCTACTACTTAGGACATAATCAGAAGCTCTTTGCATTTAGAGCGCTCTTGTGCATAAAATGCTTCAAGACCCATCCTCCCCTCTCTGATTCAAGCCATCTAACAGAGCTTGTCTACATCTGCTATGAGACTTGCAGCAGCAGTCTCTCCAGTCCTTTAGTTCCCGCTCAGAGTCCCTGTCCCCTCTTATCTGTACTGCTTCAGAAACTTCAGGTCCTCCCTATGTTGCATTACTATCATTGTGTTGTCTGAATGTCAAACTTCCTACCCTTCCCTGCTCTTTTCCCCTAGATATATTCAATCCTTTGAGTGTTTCAGGCCACATCTTCTCATACAGCTCTTTGCAAACTCAACCACAACCCATGCAGCCTATTCCTTGCCCCTGGCATTTAGTCCTGGGTTACATATAAATTCCTCGTGATAGTCTGAAGATGTCAACCTTCTGCCCCGATATTTCAGTCAAAAAGTCCCTTTGATGCTCGTGAGAATCTTCCCTTTCTATTTGTTTGGTCTTGTCATGTGTCTGCAGCCTCTGTATTTGTTACACTCCATGTGTTATGTTCCAGTGCTTTGCCTCTGCTCTGTTCCATGCAGTGCCAAGGCATTTGATATTGACATTTCCAAATTTCCCTATGTATTATTTCCTGTCTCACTTCCCTCTACAAACCACTAACGATTGCCAGGTTCCTACACTAGCCGGTTCCACTGTATCAAGCTTTCAGGTTCCCTAAAGCCAGTGGGCAGTTCACAGAAATGCACATAAGAAAGAACATGAATAGCACATACATATAATGTACCCTAAAATAGCAGCCATACAGCAGACAGAGGAGGCATTTATCAAAAATCATGACAATTTAGCTTTTTATTTAGTACACCCATTTAGTTCACACCCTTTTAATGTAATACCACCGACTCTGAGACACATCTAAAAACAAATCCTACAAGGAAAAAAACGATATGAAAACTGATTCAGTATAAATTCTGTATGTCTTTTTCTATTTTGTGTTTGGCTAGAAATAGGTTGCATCCCTAAAAAGTTTAAATAATTGACAAAGTGCCCAAGATCTTCTCTTCAATCAGATCTAGAGTTGGCTTTGTGCCTGTCCTTTTAAACTACTGCTTTTTGTTGACCAGCATCTTTCAGGCTTTTAGGGCTGCGGAAATTCAGGTCACTTATTCGTCTCATCAGTCTCCTATTTTGGGTTTGTTTGTAGATGCAAGGTAGTTTATGAGTCCATCCATTGTGATCCCTTTCGTTGCCCCCCTCTCCTGGAAATAGAACATGTCGCTGTACTTCACATAACCTTTTTAATCTTCGTTCTTTATTATACCAACCGGATCGACTATGTTCCACAGTAGCATTTTGCACGTGGTCTACTTTGGAGTTGGAGACAATTGTTTACTGTTTCATCATTTTATTGTTTGATCATTTAAAATCTTACAATATACAATTACAGAACTACTTTTAGAATAAAAACCAGTAAGGAAGTAAAATAACATTCATCTTAAAACTCAGTTAATTATTCCTTAGTATAGTTTATTTAAAACTTAGTCTGCTAGTTTTGTTTTTATCATTAGTAAAAACGTTACAAATATAGCATTCATGCCTATGTCATTTGATTGAAGACAACATTTCAGGGCTTGCCTACATGTCCGTATTCCTCGTACATTATAAGGGACTTTAAGTAATTGTATCCTTTCATTTTGAAGTCCTGGACAAATACAGAGCAAGTGTACAATATTCTCCTCTCCACTATTACATAGTCTACAAAGTGTACTCCTTTCAGAGGTTTTCCAAGGCGGAAGATGGCAAGTTCCCGGAAGGATTGTATCTGATAGATGTTTACTGGATTGGGTACAGTTAACAGCGACTTCTACGCCATATTATTGCACTAGGGTCACAATGACTCAACCTTTCTCATTATTTTCAACTTGTGCTTCAAAGCTTTTGCAGTTAATAATAACTCATTTATTTCAGAACTGAATCAATTTTTACTTGTAAATTGGCAAAAATGTTTGTAAAGTCTGAGTTCTGGCAACTCAATGTCCGGTAGGCTTCTCATAATAGTGAGGCTCACTTGCCAAGTAGCCACGATGCTTGAGTAGGATTCTTCTCACAAGGAAGGAATTCGTTTTCCCCAGTTACATAAAGAGGCAGCTTTACTCAATACGGAAAAAGCGAATACTGTGAAGCTCCACACACTTTGCAACTCTTCTCCAGGCCCCCCTTTTTTTCATAGGTGGGTACCTCAAGGATGCAAGCCCTCTGATACCACATGCACTCAATTCGGAAAGGCATTCATGAGCTTCAATATCCTGCTTCTATTCAATATATCATGGGGGCCTCATGAGAAGCAGCAGGGTACATATATCACTATCAAGGTTGGTATGAGGTACATTATTACTGGATTAAACTTGACATCATTGTCGTTTTCGTTCATCTGGCCTACGCCAGTAGTCACCTCAGTCTCGGAGAACATATCAAAACTTCTGTTTTAAAAGAACATCCTCCTCATGTCACCTGGTCTGTATTGGTTACTTCTGCTTCTTGTTTACTAAACCCAGCTGGGCTGGTTTCCACACATGATGGATCTACTTCTTCCCATTTGGAAGCCATCTTGACCATCCTGGCAGAAGGATCAAACTCCATGGTGGCAGGTTTTGTCATGGCAGAATAGGAAACTGATTTGGAGTTTGTGACTGACTAGTGCTCTAAGACCTGAGCTGTTTCCCATATCTCATCATGAAGAAATTACTCAGCAAGCTGGCAATTAGAATACGTTTTTTTAAATGCAATTTTTGGATCCGGGCAAACATGATTTCCATTACGTAGTGGGAAATAGATTTTGTTAAACAAACCTCATGGCTTTAGAACACAGGCAGTGCCATGAAAACACCTGCAGAGAAACCAGTTCTCACACCTTGGCTCGAAGAGATCAAAGGGGAGGGCAAGGAGAAAGCAGGTGTTTGGCACAGGCCTCTGGTGTGCCCGAATTTATCTCTGATGTATTCAAATCCTGCCCATCTGCGACGATAAGACATTTATTGTTCCCCAGCCAACAGGTTACAATGAATATCTTCGTAGACAACAAACTACACATGCAAAGTTTGTGCCTGCTATGCAGAACCATCCTCTATGCAAAATCAAGAAGCCTTGTTTCACCACCGAGCAGTCACTGTTATCTTTTATGCAAAAGCGGCTCCTCATATAATTTCACACAGCAGTACATAACATGGAGAACAAAGTCAAAAAAGGGCAGGCACATGCACTCAAGAACGGGTGCCCATCAGTAACGCAGACAGACAGGAACATTGCAAGTATTCACCACCGCTCAGTTAAGAGGGTGTAAAATTACAGCCAGCCCTAACTGTGGGTGGGGTAGGGATGCAGCCTACAGTACTTACGCCTGGACACGCTTCTGCGAGAATCTTGCTGGTACTTATTGTTCCTACCGACTTTTCTATCTGCACTTCGTCGGGCATTTGGCTTTTATTTTATGCCCTTGTCCACCTCTTGCTCCATTAAGGTATTTGCATTTGTAAGTTTATCTTGGTGGCCAAATTCCTTCTTTCAGTACACAAAACATGCTAATACACATACAGATGTATTTGGTCACACCTATAGTTTGTAATATTACTTACAGTGCATCTTCGTGGGCGTGGTTTAGCTCGCTTGGTTCCATAGGTGCAGTGGCACCGGGGCCCGGAGGTATGAGGGGCCCACTGCACCAGCTGCTGCAGTTAGAGTTACAACCCAGCCCAGATTATGACTGTCTATTACTACAAAATCAGGGAAGGTTTTGGGGAGGAGGAACAGTGTCCCTACCTCCTGAAAGGGATTATGACATTCTTGCTATAACACTGATCACGAGAGCCCGGGTGTGCATTCTATAGGCGTGATGCCTGCCTATTTGAAGATTTACTTCCCACAGAGGCAGACACTTCAGGCGCGAATGACTAACCATGATGGGAATGGGAAAGGGAGACATTCAAATCTGGTAAGAGAGTAGGGAACGAGGATTTTACACACTGAGAAATATTTTCCCCGTGGAGAAGAACACGAAATACATCTTAAATGAATGTATATGTACATACATACATCTATATTGGTATATGCGCAGTAATACATCATTTACATTTATGCATAGAAATGATTCAACGTGGAAGTAAACTTGGAATTCACAATCAAATAAATATATCTGAGAATCTGTTGCAGCTTCTAAAGAGTGTTTCTGAATCTACTCAGAATTCTAAAATACGTCACACTGGACCTCCGAACACAGGAGCAAGCCTTGAGGTTTAAATTAGACTTCTGTTGTAAAATTAATATTCAGGGGCATATATTTACAAGCCCCTTGCACCAATAGAGCGTCACTTTTTTTGACGCTCCGGTGGCGCAGTGTGCTGGCCCATAATTACAAGGCAATGCAAAGCCACCCGACTTGGCTTTCATTGGCCCTGTAAATACGGCCATTCATGCATTACTCTGCGTGCAAGGGGCGTTCCATGGATGTTGATGTGGCTGTTTCCATGCAACACCCATGGATTCTGGCACATTCCCAGATTCACAAGGTTTCATGAACCTGGGATTGTGTCAGATTCTAACGCCTAACCAAGGGAGGCATTAAAGTGATGTCTCAAGGAGAAATATCTTTATTTCTCATCATTTATTCCCCTGTCTATGTGTGCTGGATTCTGACTCTTCCTGCAAAAAAAACAATCATCCCTGAAAAGCAGGCACTCTTGCACCCTGGTGCAAGGGTATCTGCATTGGAGCTAGGCAGCCTATTGTGCACCAGGGCAGACGAAAGCACAGGGATGCGTTGTATTGCTGTAAATACAACGCAGCCCTGCACTTTCCTAGTGCCACAGTTCAGAGCAGTAAGAATTCTTACTGCACCGCGCTGCATCATTATCTTGTAAATATGCCCCATAGCTTCTAATCGGAAGGCCTGAGTGCAAGGTCACTTCAGCAAGTCAGGTTTAAGTGCAAGTACATGTCTTACAAAAGAGGTTTGCTGACTTTAGTATTAGTAAAAATGCCACCATCCCAAGGGTACTTAGGTCTTAACAGTCAGCTATGGAGGTAGTCACTGTAGTAATAATTTGTAATTTTTTATAATGCTACCAATATAGTGTTGGAGTTTCATAGCAACGTAACTAGTACATAGTAACAGTATTCGATTTACCCCATTAAAAGGATATAGGGCTGGGTTTGCCCTGCCCTGATTTGAAAGTGGGACACAGATGTCAGAAGTTAGTACTCAACTCACACAACCATGATAGTCATCTTGTCAAATGTTATGTGGCGACATCCACGTGTAATATACGACCATGCAGCTCAGTGTATGCTGCATATATCAGTGGTGATACTGAGAGGGAGGTATTAGCATGAAATGCAGAATCAGAAAATTCTGCATTCAACACCAAGAAAAGCATTTCCATCTTCAGGAATCACAAGTCACTGCTTGCAATTTTCCTCACATACACACATAACAAATATACTGTGTCAGTTATGGCCCTACTACCAAGTACAAATCAGAGCAAATGTGAGCAGTGGGTGTGCAGTTACAGTAACTTCGCTACAGTGTGATACAACTACTAAAGACCTTGTACAGAGGTCAGAAGAGTTTGGTCAAAATGAGATCTCACACTCTTAGTCACGCTTATTAGCTAGACCTGGATTACAAAATGAGGTTTTACATTCAGTGCCTTTACTCCTGGCAGAGGCGAGCAAGACACCGACTAACGCATTGAATGGCGACATCACCCCGGCGGATACTGCATGCAGGCAACACCGACTCTAATATGGTGCTAGTTGTGTTAGTGGATGATCATTGTAAGTAAAAGAGCAAATATGAGCTTAGTGCAATTGCTTGAACGGCAGTAGACTCACTGAAGAACATCCTTGTGACATGCAGAATACCCTTGCTGTGTATTTAGAATGAATTATACTAATGCACTAATTCAACTCTTTCAGTGAGTGCACTTGCTTTCTTCGGGAGTTCCTTCCTCCTTTCATCACCTTGACATTCTTCGAGGACCCTCCCTGCTCTCATTTACTCTTCCCAGTCAAAGGGTTAGGCCATGAAACCTCAGGTGTGTGGCCAGGCATCGCAATGCTGCCTTTGAATGCCACTGTGTGACCTGGAGAGGTTAGCAGTCTAGTTGCTGTCTCGAAGAGGAAATTCAGGAAAGTGGAGAAGACAGGAGGTGGGTACGGGGGGTAGGAAAAATGGAAGAGCTGAGGCAGGAGGGGAGCTGAACAGCTCCTCAGCAGACAGTACATGTATATGCAAGGACATCCAGTGGCGTAACGAAACTTGAGGGGGCCCCCCTGCAAAGTACATGGAGGGGGCCCCCATGCTCTGGAACCATTCAAGAGCTCTCAGGGCGGGGGCCAGCCACTCCTGCACAGTGCTGGAGGGGGCAAAGGGGCCATATTTACAAGGACAGGAAAAGCCACGCAGTGTGGCTTTTCCTGTCCTTGTAAATATGGAGCAGTGAAATGCACTACCAGTATGTCACAAAAAGTGACGTAATGGTGGTGCAGGGGGCTTGAAAATCTGCCCCACCTGTTCTCAGCCTCCTGTATATGATACAGTTTCCCACTTCTTCCTCTGAGCCCCCAAGGAAAGGAAAATGCTGTGTGAATTATGTGTAATCTCTGCTGACAGTGGCAACATTTCAGCTGTGCAGCATTAACAATGTTATTTATTTATTTGAAGAGTTTTATAAAGCATAAACATGACTTTTCAGGGTTTAAGAGCGCTGTGCGTATAACAGTCAAGTCATACATAAAACAAAATACAAGATGGAAAATGCAAGGAGCAATGCAAATACAAAAATAGGTATATTATACCAAAAAGGTTTGTTAAATCGGAGTCCACATGAAAATGCTCCCACAGAAGTGACTAAAAAGATAATTACTGAAGGAATCTATTCCTCACAGTGCTGAAAAAATCTGCACGCCCAATTGTGTTATGCAGTCCCCTTTTGGCACCTTCAAAGAAAATGTGTTGTAAAATGTTGCAAATGTTGTAAAATAACTAACAGTTTTAAGAGCAGAGAGGAGTGTGTGTGCGTGAGTTGTTGTCTCTGTGTGCAGGTAAAGATTATTGGTGAAATTCTGTAGCCACCTCACCATACCCGACTGAAAGCACCTGTACCCAGCTATTCACTAGAGTAGAGAATACATTTTTTTGGGAAGGGGGCGGGAGAGCGCCCCCAAACATACACCTCTGATTGACTTGTTCTGTGGGAGGACGTCGCAGGACTGTGGATATCTTCGTTGCATTTCAGGGTGTGTTACTGTCTCTCCTGGGACATGGCACAGGATGTCAAAAATGTAAGCTTACCTTTTCCCTGTTAAATGCAAACTCTCCCCCGCTAGTGGTCTGGGAGGCAGCGAGGGGGTAGTAGGGTACAGAGTTGGGGTGCTGACATCAATGTTACATGACAGAAGTCATAGGGAGTGTGAAAATTCCAAGTGTCACGCAAACGCAAAGGTGTTTACCAGGACAGTGATAGGGTGTCGTACTTAGCTGGTAGTGCTTTTTTTTATCACAACTCTGCTGGGTTGCTGGGGATGGCTTGGGTGAGCCTGGGCTAGTAACCGTGCCTCGGGTCAGTCATATGATCAGTAGGAGTTGATGGAAAGAGAGCCAACCCCAGGTCGGAGCTGCGCTGCGCTGCGAGGCCCCAGGGCGGTTATGCGCTATACAAATGCAATTTTTCATTTCATGCACAGACACACTGTGCCGTTTGCCTGTAAGCCTGCCAGTGCGATTCATGGACTTGTCAGACACACAGAGGTGTCCAGTACATATAAAGATTGGTATGTTCAACATTTGCACCCTTGGGGCCACATGGAGTAGAGTGCACCCCACGAAATATGACACAATAACTCACTTTAGTGCCCAGCGCTTCTGCTGTCTCTAAGTGCTGTGGATAAACGGTTTCCTTATTACTCTATTATAGGTGGCGAATTTATGGACTGCAGAGGGTAAAAGGCTGAGTTGATCACATACCTGTGGTTTTCGCTGACCCTGGAGACTTGCCCAGGAGAACTCCGAGCCTCTGCGGTTGTAGTTCTGACTGTCGGACTGGCCTGCTGTGCTCAAGCCAGTGTGACAATCTGGGCATGTGATGGGTGACAGGGCTGGGTGTCAGCAGGGGCTGAGTGTATCGGAGGAGACAACCTCTCCTTAAGTACGGTCTGGGCAGGAATCGAAACTTAGAGCTTGTGGTAGACTCCGACCTTGATTCCTTGCTGTGGAGTCGGGCGATCTGTCTACACAGATTACAAGCAAAACACAAGTCTTTGCCCCTCAACCAGAGGCTTGCACTAAATAATACCACACATGAGAGGTCACTGTTGTGTTCCACGGTAGCGGGCAATACACGTGGCACAGGCCGCAAAACAAAACTCGGACACCAGTTGTTGGGTAGGCAAATAGCTCTCGTGTATGCACGCCTCCGGCATCACATCCGCAAGGGCTTATCTTTATTAGCTGGGTCACGTGACCCCCCCTCGGCGTTCCCACTACTGGCGGGATCACAGGGGGGTTCGCCACAAACAGCACAGACCCTGGGTCAACAATGGTACCACCCAGGGGGTCGCCCTATTGCATCATAGGGGCAACATTACAGTCACGTCGACCCACGTGCAGAAAACACACTTACCATATTGTACTGTATGTAGCGCTTACTACCCCTGATTAGCATTGAAGTGCACTGCTCCCGACTACAAGGGTAGTGTTTGGTGCAGTGTTGTTGGTAATTGGCACTACTCTTGTGAGCTCATGCATTCTCACCAGGGGCCCCTCACACTCACATCTGTAGGGGATGAGTGGGCCCCCTCAAGTATGGGTAAGCCTGGAGGCCTCCCGCACTGCGTGGAATGCGGGGTCCTTTGTTACGCCCCTGAGGACGTCATAAATATAGGTGTTGTGTCTGTAAAGGGGGGACTTAACAGAGGTGAGGAAGAACAAATGTCTGCAGACTCCAGGAGTCAAGTTGACAATGTACAGAGCCTCCTCAATTACAATAGAACCTTTTGTGACCTTCTTTTAAAATAATCAAGCCCAAGAAATAGCCAACTAAAAAAAAATACAGTGCAAAGAAAATCGCTCCAAATACCTGCAAACTACTTAACAAAGAAGCAGGATCCACTGTTGGTGTCGCTCCATATAATTGAAGAAACCACTTGAGCAGACCTAACTCTGAGAGAGGGAGGGCAATTGAGTTAACAAGGGCAATGGAGGCATTTGGAAGAGAAGTCAACAGAAGAAGAAGCTAACATGAAAAATCTATCAGCATTTCATTAAGTACATGAGGGACTAACCATGACTCCTAGAGGAATAATCCTCAGACACACTAGTATAATCATACGATGATCACTCCCGACAAAGGTCATGGAACTCACACACAACAAAGGACATAGAGGAATGGGGGTAATGAAAAGAGCACCCGAGACAGAGTGGGGGTCCCAGAACTAGATCAATCACTGGAGGAGACTCTCAAGACATGTCACTTGGGTCAGACAATGATCTAGAAGTCAAGGCCACCACCAATACAGATGTCAGCCCTACCAGAATCAGTGTAACACACAGTGGCAGTAAATGTGTTTGGTCCACTATCAAGAGGGAAACACATCTTGGTCGTGATGGATGGATATTTCAGGTTTTGCATTGCCATACAAGTCTCATCAACCAGCAGAAAAACAGTAATTCCAAAGCTCGATGAAATGTTTGTAGAAACTGGCACACCAGAAACGGTTAGGACCGACAATGGACTCCCATTCAAAGGACAAGACTTTGCTGAGTTTGTAGCCCACCTAGCCTTCAAACACCACAAACTCATGTCCCTCTGGCCACAAGCCATGGAACAGAGGAACACTTCATGAGAACTCTAAAGAAAGAAGCACAATAACTGAACTAAAACCGCACTTCACTTTAACAAACTCTCAGTATAGTCCTATGAGCTATTGCTATTGCTAAATAATGCAATACCAATAGCTCAAACTTTAATAATGCGAGACCTATTGCATTGCAAATGCTGTTTTTTTAAAATGCCCCCGGCATGGAGCAGAAACATGCAAGGAGTGTGTGTGTGTGTGGGGGGGGGGGTGCACACCCAGAAGGAAGCGTGAGAAATAATTGCATATCAGGTTACTGTGAGCGGAAGCAGGAATGGGAAATCAATGAGTCAGGCTACACAAATGCTCCGTCTTAATAAATGATTTGTGTACGCAGGGAGGAAAGAGCATGCGTGCCTACAGCAGTTAATCAGAAATATATATCTTCACACATAGTGATGATGTAGGAGTGTTTACATCACTTAAATCTGAAAAAATGCATTTTTTAACATTAAAGAAATCAGTGTTTACATATGATGCACAGAGCGAGGGTTTACTTACCAGCGATGCGCCAGGGGCGGTCGGCCGTCCATCAGCCCAGATTTCCTGTGAAGCATGTGACAGAAACTCACTGTTTGCTTTTCACAAAACCCGGGTTGTGAAACCCTTCACTCAATCAATGCAGAAGCGAAGATTGTTTTCTCATCAAGCATCGTTGGCTTCCATCTAGGTCATGTGAAGGTTGGTGCCCGGCTCCCCGGTCTGTGGCCTTGCGGATAACAACTGCACAAGCCACATCGTGAACCTTGTTTTATTTAAAAAAAAAAAAAAAAAACACCCAAAGCCGCTGCAAAGCCTGAGTGCGCTGAGCCCTGAGGGCCTCAATGCCAGCTTGGAGGCTGAAGGGGCAAAAGTACTTTTCAGCCTGCAGAATGCCTTAAAACTGGTGCCATGGTAATAAACGGTGAGAGAGGAAGGTGCTGGTCTGATGACAAACGCAGCCACTACACAGAGAGAAGCCTTTACAAGGGAGGGAGGGCGGACTGACTCCCACTCTCCCAAGGCGATGAGTTGACAAAAATATTTCCCTGTTTTTACTAGGAGCTAGTTGTATACGGACGCGGCATTTGACATCGTGCAGAGAGGCGAGGGCCACAATTCAGCGCAGGCAACTGCCTTGTTACGCGTTTTTTCCTAGAAACACCATCCTCTCCGTGCGCGAGGGGGTTGTTGCAGGTCCTAAGGTGACATGAGCAGAAAATGCCACAACATAAACTGAAAAAAAACGAAAGCTCTACATACAACAAATGTATTTCTAAACCAGTTAGTTCAGAGTGTATGACTGGAGGAACTTACAATTTATCACAAATTGTATACAGCGGCTGATATGCAGGGAGTGTATACAGGAAGCATGGCTGTGATAGCATCTATTGGTCATTAAAAGTGCACGAGGCTGACGCTCAAACCATTGATTTCTTGTTCTCGAGTCTTTCACTTAAAGTGCATGATATCACTGCAGAGCCAGCTCATTGGCTGTAAGGCATGACTTACTGGTTGACACTAGAGCTCGTGAATTTTTAATTTATACCAACATCAAACGTAGGCCTGGTGTCCGTGGGTGAATATTAGCAGATTCTGTGCATTATAAGGTTACAATCGAGCCTCCCACGCGCATTGGACAATGGAAGACACTTCAGGCTCGAAGATTACTTTTTAATGGCTCCTTAGGCAAGCGTTATTGTGCCACCCAGACTCTCCAACGAGACATCCAGGAAGTCAGGCATCCTTGCCCGTGACATGGGCGGGGCCTGTGACGTGGCCGAAAGAGGGTGGCTGGATCATTCAAGCGGGGCTCCCATGATAAAGGGAGTGCCCCGCAGTAGCGGTGGAAGTTCTGAGAAGTCCAGGGTCCCAGGAGGGGGCCTGGGTGAAGTGGAGCGGCGGGGTGTGTTTCTGCAGGGCTCCCGTATGCGGAGGGAGCCCCTGCAGGGCATCGCATTGGAACACCGTGCAGCACCGAGAAAAGTCTCTGCACAGCAGCCCGATGAGTGGGGCTGCATGCTTGCACTAGCGAGTGCCTATACTAAGCGGTCCCGCCGCTGCGGGCAACTCCATGGGGGGATCTTTTATTTTAAGCGCCAGTGCCCTGATACGTCTTAGTCATTTGGTGTATTTCCCGCCATGCAGCCGACAGGGAGAATGGAAAGTGAAAGTCCTGAGGACAGAAGGGAAACAGGAGATGTGCACGGCACGTGACTGAACGTGCGTGTTCACGTGCATGTGCACATTTCCAGTTGGTCTCTTGTGCATGCTCATCTCTTGTCTTGCATTAGAGGCAACTACATGACAATAGTTCTCGCTGGCAACAGCGCTTCGCGCTGCGTCGCCAGGCGAGACCTAAATATGAAGCAACATGCCGATGTTTGAAGACTCCATCATCCATGCGGGTGACTGGGTCCTGATAAGGCAACACAAAATGAAATAAACAAACACTACGCATGACCCCTATCCCCTACAAGCAGTGCATAAGAAAGGGATGATGATCACCTCCAGAGGCCGAGACAAGCAAATAACTCAATACATATCACACTTCGGACCATATCACAGCACAAAAAAGGCAGATGAAAGGGACGCAGGAGAATTTGAGTGGGAGAGTGAAGATGTATTCACCTACAAGACACAAGGAGCATCAGAGAATGCCTACAACATCCACAAATCGAAGAGATCAACACGTTACTCAAAAGACTCACAGAGAAAACAGAATAAGCCTTTCTGAGTGCACGAAGAAGAAAAAAGAGGAAACTGCATGAACATCATAAAGCTGAACAAACTCTCTCACTGAGCAAAACTTCTAATTTAAAAAGGGTCAAGAGATGAAAAAGAAGAAACAGCACATACGCCTCCAATTAAACAAGAGAAAACTGAACTTTCTAACCAATCAAACTGATGTAACTGTATTCATTTTTCTAAATGGCGGGAGATGTAATGCTGCCTTTTAACGACCCTGTGTGCCTTGGAGCGGTTGACAGTCTAGCTGCTGCCTCGAAGAGGAACTTCCAGGAAGGGGAGGAAACAGGAAGTGGGGCAGTAAAAGGCACCTACTCAGAAGACAGCACATTTGAATGGCAGGTGCCTCGGTGAAGCCTTGCGTCTTGTCTATAAAAGAGGGACTTAACAGGATACAGCAGGTGGGTGTGCTATGAGAGCCTAGCAGCCACTGTCTGCATTCAAAGTAAAAGTCACAATGGACCTATGACTGCCCTGGTCCCATCATGTGGTCTTTCAGCATTATCAACAGAGAAGCCAGCTGTTATGAGAAAAGCTAACAAGTCAATGGAGAGAAAGCATTAACTGTTTCACATGTTTGCTATCACATAGGTCATGTATCAGTATGTAGTGTCTATTTCTGCGGCTTCTTTTATTTTATTTTTTTAATCATTTGTTTGCAGTATTATAGAGCGCAAGCTCAACCAGAAGATATGGGCACTTTACATAAGCAACCAGTTATGTGACGCAAGGTCACATTAATATTTTCTTTTACTTGAGACACTGGTTACATGATTTGCCCAGAATCACAGGGTGTTGAGCCGACTCTGAAACCCAAACCTTCTTCCCTAGTGCCAAAGATGGTAGCTCAGGCTGTAATGGCACACCTTCCCTATGATACCTTTCATGCCGTATATTGTCACAAAGTCAGCGCTTGAAATGGGCAGGTACTGTCAGGTACTGAGTACCTGCACTTATTTAATTTGAAAGGAAAGGGGGAGTATTGAACTTCTCAGCTCTGCTTCAATACATTTAATGGGAGAGTACCAGCTCTTCTCAGCACTGCTTCAATACATTTAATGGGAGACAGCTCTGCTTTAATACATTTAATGGGAGAGTACCAGCTGTTCTCAGCACTGCTTCAATACATTTAATGGGAGAGTCTCAGCTCTGCTTCAATACCATTAATGGGAGAATACCAGCTCTTCTCAGCACTGCTTCAATACATTTAATGGGAGACAGCTCTGCTTTAATACATTTAATGGGAGAGTACCAGCTGTTCTCAGCACTGCTTCAATACATTTAATGGGAGAGTACCAGCTCTTCTCAGCACTGCTTCAATACATTTAATGGGAGAGTCTCAGCTCTGCTTTAATACATTTAATTGGAGAGTCTCAGCTCTGATTTAATACATTTAATTGGAGAGTTCTGGCACTTGTCAGGCGCAAACAGGTACTCTAAAGAGTAAGGGCCATATGTATCAACACATTTCCCCATAGACACAGAATGGGCAAAACACTTTGATACATCTGGCCCTAAGTGCCTACACGTCTATATTTCCATTTAAAGCACTGGACAATCTCGTTTGCTGCTATAGTGCTATACACATACAAACTAGACAAATAAATACATGAACACATACTTAATATATAGACAATGCAGAACTTCAAATTGCTCTGCATTTCAGACATGTGTATTTTTGGTGGGAGGGTATTACTGGTTGCAGTACTCTTCTTGAGATGTCACCTCTCCTGCAGCGCGCCCTCTTCTGTAAGCAGACATTCTGGACGTGTTCATGTGTTCTGTGAATTATAACACCTCGCAGGTGGGATGACGCTCTCACTGTAAGAAAACACGCTTTGCATGAGCCTCAACCCGTCCGTGCTTTGCCTCATCGCTCCTGACTGCCACAGACCTAGGAAGAGAGCCTTATCACCCAGTGCAACCAGGACGCAGCTGCACCGCAGGTGCTTCCGCTGAAGAGGAACTTTACATCATGACCTTGATGAAGTCACACTTTTAACTTGCATAGGATCAGGGCCTTGCTGATAACGGAATTAACATCTCTAAACCACCTTCCGTTCTCGGTAAGATATGCCCTTCTCTGTGTGGTCTCATATTCTAAATAATGAAAAGGTATACTGCCACATGCATCAAACTCCTGTTTTGCGTTTCCAGATTTGCGAATTTTACCGAATCGCAAATATGGATTCGCAAAACGGGATGCATCATAGAAAGTGCAAAATATTTCCGATTCGGTAAAAATCGCAATTTTTACCGAATCGCAAATATTATGTGACTTCAAAATTGCGAATTCGCTATTCCTATTGATTCCTATGGGCCAAAAGGCCCATAGGAATCAATGGAAATTGCGAGTGGCACTTAGAAAATTTCATGGGTGCAGGGGGGGGTTCAAAGGACCCCCCCCCTGCACCCCTGAAATGTATTTTTAAATGGATGTTTCACACACACATGTCCTAAGGACATGTGTGTCTGTAACATGACATTGTTTAAAATGTAAATTAGTACATTTTAAACATTTTTCGCAATTTACCACGAGGTTCAACCTCGTGGTAATTTGCACTTCCAAACCTTGTTCTCGCAATTTGATTTCAGAATGATGCATTGCATTTAAGGAATCGCAAATTTGCGATTCCTTAAATGCAATCGCATTCTGGAAAGTCGCAAAATCAGCGAATTTCATTAAAAAATAATGATGCATCTGAAAAAGCATTTTTGGAGTCGCAAACGGCCGATTTTAAGGAATCGCACCGTTTGCGACTCCAAAAATGCTTGATGCATGTGGGCCAAAGTTCTTTGAAGTCGCTGCAAGGCTACATACAGCACTTTAGGAAGCTCCTCAAAATAAAATAATTGGTTGCTGTGCAGCAGTCTTCAGAATGATATATTTTTTCTTCTTTTTTCACTCTTTTAAATCAAATGAATTTGTGTATTTTTACTGTGAAGCTTTTAGGATAATTTTTTTCGAAATAAAGCCTTTTTGATATATAATATATGCCTAAAAGTTCTTCGCCCACATATTGGGGTAGGGTATTTTCACATGGAGTGTGCCTGACCCTATAGATCAGTGTCCCTTAGCCTCCACCTCGTGGGATGCTGATGACAGCCGAGTGAGTACTCCACCTCCTCCGCGCCCTGTGTCTGATCCAGGATCCCGGCTCCAAGGCAGCTCAGTCACCCCGGGAAGGGCTCACAGGTGCCCACTGCGTTCGGTACACAATGGGAAAGTATAAGACAAGCTATAAATAGAGTTCACAGAGCTTTGGGAGCAGGAGGGAGGCTTTGCCTTAAAGTGATTTCTAAGACGACTGACGTGTCTGCTGAGATCAACCAATCTAGAGATAATTTTTTTAGGAATGGAGCAGACTGTAGTGGCAGTCAAAATATTTTTTTCAGCAGGAATGACACCTTTGTGATTTTGTTACCCAAAGTAAGAGGGGAAAAAGCAGTAAAATTCATTCAAATAAACCGCTTATTTTAATTTAATTTGCAGGCTTAGAGAACAGGTGAGCGCATGCTTGGCAATATACAATTTGCTTCATTAGGGCCGTTAGCACATATTTGTTCCTCAAGTTTTTTGGAGCAGGGGTCTTTTAGTGCCTTATGAATCCTATAATATCAATTGACGACAAGGTGACCTTTACCAGGAAAGGGAAACCCTAATCAATAATTATATTTGGGGCCCTGGAATTATGCGGCATGGGAGCACAAAATTATGCGGCAAGGTTGACTAAAATATGCGGCAAGAAAAAACAAACTGTGCAGCATAGTGAAGCACATTTTTTGAAGATAATAATAATAGAGTTTCCCAGAGCCACGCATTTCAGTCATGAATGCGGGTCTAATAAATACGCAGTGCAGCCCATGTGAGGCATTTAATGTGAATGCCACTAGAGCAATTCCAGATCCAACTGTCCTTAATGGAAATTTAAATATTCAGGTGGGGTGCACCCATTATTACCTCATATTTGTAGGAGGAAGAGCACAAGCGCTGTGACACTAAACGGCTGAAGCACAAATCCTAAAGCTGTTCTTGCGCACACCAACTTGCGTCTGATCATAAACATGACCTACCCTTAAAAATGTTCCGCTTCATAGAGTTAAAAGAGCTACTTAGTGACCTTCACTTATGATATTAATAAGTAAGAGGAAGCAATCAGGTCAGAGAAGAGCTAACTTTATAGCAGAGCTTCTGAATACACTTCGTGAGGTCCAGTTTAGAGCTGTGATACATCTTGATATTGAGTCTACATCTGACTCAGGAACAACTGGTGGATCATGACAATTGCTTAGATAACAGAATAGAGAAATATTTGCCAAAATGGAAGCTCTTCTTAAGAGGAAAAGATACTCCACCTCTATCATTTTGATGTACTCCAAAGCTAGGATTTCACTCACCATTCAGAAACTAAGACACGTGGGTCTAATCTTTTAATCAAGGCTTTTATTTACCTCTTCCCCTAAATCAATACTATGGTAAGGGGATGCACTGATTGGAGCAATGTGATCAGCTGTCAGGATCCATGGCCCACTGTCAGGGTCCATGGCCTATTGCTCCGTTCTCTTGCTACCACATGCTGTCTTTCTTGTATTCTTGCCTGCATTATAGCACTGAATCTTGTACTGTATGTTAGATGTGCTTCTTAGCACCTTCCTTGTTTTTTACCAATGCTTATTGCTTCTGTCTTGCTTTTGCCAGTCTCTGCCTCTTGCCAATGCTTGTTACCTTTCTTAGGTTCAATGCCAAATGGTTGTGTTTTTCCGAATTACTTCCGCCAATGCTTGTTGCAGATTTGCAGATTCACTTGGCAAATACCTTTCGCGCTTTTGCCGCTTTGCCAGTGCTTGTTCCTTCAGGTTCCGTTTTTGGATTTGCTGCCGAGGTCTTTTTTCCCTCGACAGCTCCTGTATCTCGGCTGGGACTATAAAGGGGGCCACGCCCAGGACGCCGTGCGGATTATTCCTTCCTGATTTCCCGAGGTCGGAGGTCTCCTGTCTTCGCTCCGGTCTTCGCTCCCGAGTGAGAGGTCTTCGCTGCAGTTCCTGTTCAGCTTCCTGCTAAATGGTAGTAAACTACCACGAATATCCGCTTGCCTTAGATGCAGGTAGGATTGATCCTTTTTGTTCTTCATGCCAAGTTTAAGAGTTGCCGGCTGGTGATTCCTTTGAGACTCGAGGGGCGTTTCCTCAAAAACATTGAAGGCTCTAATTTCCGAACAATACCTTTGAATTGAGACTGGTCTTCTTGTCTTTTACTCCGTGTTACTGAAACTTCAAACGAACAGTATTTTAAGGCGAAAGGACCTTGATTCAATCTTGAACTTCAGTTGGGCTTTATTTATCTGAGTATTGAAAATCAACAGTATGATTACATGGCGCTTGAATACAGAGTCAAGTTCATTCCGATTTATACATTTTGCTAAACTGTGATTTCAACAGTGTTAACCTTTTGAGAATATTTCATGTGCGCTAATTAACAGTTATGAATGTGTGTTTTAACCATTGATCTTTCTCTGAATCTAAGGTGTAACTCTTGTTATTATTTCATGCCTGCATTATCATGCTTACCTGAATATTAATATGATTATTGTGAATATAAATATTTCATATTGGAAACTCAATCTTTGTTTGGCTTCAATAGCAGGATGATATTTAGTTCTAACTATTTCTCTGGTTGAGACCCTTCGCTTCTGGTCTTCACAAACTCTTTTCTTGGGATCAGGAAAAGGTTCACCTGGTATTGTGTTTCTACTAGAAGAAATAGAAACGTTCAGCACTAAGTGTCTTCAGGGGTTCTGGGGAACTGTTCCTGGGGAACTCTAGGGAACCTAATAATCAAGACTCTGACAGAATAATCCGCCCACGAATTCTGTTCCTCCCGAGCAGTATCCAATGAATGCCACCATGAATGACTTGTGTGCTATGATTGGGAACTTGCAGACAGAATTAACTGCCAGTAGAACTGAAACAGCAGCCTTGGCCAATAAGGTAACCCATTTACAATCACGTCTGGATTCAGTACCATCTTTGAGTCAACTTCAAGCCAATGTATCTAGTTCATCACCATCTGTGTCAGTTACTGTTCCTACTACTGTCCCATTGGCCCAACCTGAGAGGTTTGCAGGGGAACCAAACAAATTTCAGGCCTTTTTAACGCAGGTCCAGTTGCATTTTATGGTAAAGCCTGCTTCATTTCCAAATGCTCAATCTCGAATAGCCTTCTTGATTTCCTTTTTGAGTGGCGACGCTGCCATGTGGGCGGTTCCTTTGGTGCAAGCAGATGATCCTCTCTTGTATAACTGGGTGCAATTTAAGCGTGAATTTGAAAGAATTTTTGATAGACGTACTATAACAGGATCTGCCGATAGAGAACTACTAGAATTAAGACAGGGAAACAAGGAGCTAGTTCACTACCTTACACAATTCAACCGTCTTATAGCCGAGACCGATTGGCCTGAAGCTAAGAGAGCTGCTCTTTACTATCAAGGGCTAAAAGAGGAGTTGAAGGACCTTATAGCACCAATTGACCCCCAACCTCGAACTTGTGCAGATCTTATTGCTCTTAGTCTTCGTTTGGACCATCGAGTAGCTGATCGCAAAGGAGATAGGAAGAGAACAGATGTTCGAATCTTTTCCAGGGCAAGGGACAGATCACATCCAAATGCCCAGGAAACTACTGAGCCCATGGAAATAGGAAGTCTGAGAAAACCCCTAACTTCAGAGGAGAAGGAAACTCGGAGAAAAAATGGCCTTTGCCTCTACTGTGGAAAAAAGGGACATTTCGTCAGAGAGTGCTCACTCAAACCTAAAAACTCTTGGTCTAGAGACAAAATAGAAGCTAAGTCGGAAAACTAGAAAACTCGAATTTGGATCAGGAGACTTTTTCGAGTTGGCTATCTCCTCCTGAACAATCTGTTGCAAACACTTTACAGTTAACTGTGTCTCATCTCACCTTGAACGTTTATTTTAGTCTACCCAATCTGAGAAGAATTTTGGTAGCAGTAATGATAGACTCAGGTGCCACCGGGAATTTCATTGATTCCAAGTTTATTGCAAAGACAAATATACCAACAATTGTTAAAGAAAAACCCGAAATTGTCTACGCAGTTGACGGAACCCAACTAACTTCAGGAATGATTACTCACTGTACCATCCCCATCACCATGGTTTGTAACGTAGGCTCTAGAAGGCACCAAGAGACTATATCATTTGATGTCATTGATGCGCCACAATTTGGAGTTATCCTGGGCATCCCCTGGCTCACTCTGCATAATCCAAGTATCAACTGGGTAGAACGTTCCGTTGATTTTTCCTCTTCTTGGTGTAAACAGGAATGTTGTGGCGTTCCAGAAACAGACCTACAAGATTCTCCTAGTTCTCTCCTGCATTCTGCATCTGCCCTTTATGTCTCCACAGCTGCTGAACAAGACATAGACTTACCAACCATATACGAAGATTTCAAGGATGTTTTCAGTGAGCAAAAGGCCGAAACTCTTCCTCCACACAGGGACTACGATTGTGCCATTGATCTAGTGCCTGGAGCCAAGATACCCTGTAGTAGAATCTACGCCCTAACCGAACTGGAGAACACTCATCTTCGCGAATACCTAGACAAATTTTTAAAAAATGGTTTCATCCGGCCCTCCAAGTCCCCGGCAGCCTCTCCTCTCTTTTTTGTGCCTAAAAGCAGTGGAGAATTGCGCACCTGTATAGATTACAGAGCTCTCAATAACATCACCATCAAGAACCAATATCCATTACCCCTAATCCCAGTACTTCTTGATCAAGTGCGCTCTGCCTCAATTTTTACTAAGCTCGACTTGCGAGGCGCCTATCACTTGGTTCGTATTCGACCAGGTGATGAGTGGAAGACAGCCTTCCGAACTCGCTTTGGCTTGTTCGAGTATTGTGTAATGCCGTTTGGCTTATGCAATGCTCCGGCTGCCTTTCAATTTTTCATCAATGATGTCCTACGTGACTTCCTAGACAGGTTTGTCATAGCATATATTGACGATCTTCTAATTTTTTCATCTTCAACAGAAGAACACATACGGCACGTTAAGATCATTTTAAAAACCTTAAGAACCCATGGTTTGTTCTGTAAACTATCCAAATGTGAGTTTCATACTACCAAAGTTGAATTCCTTGGGTTCATCCTCTCTCCTTCTGGAATCACTATGGCTCCAAGAAAGATCCAAGCAATTCTTGATTGGCCAACTCCAACTTCAGTAAAGGATATCCAACGCTTTTTGGGTTTCGCTAATTTTTACCGCCGTTTTATCAAGAATTTTTCCACCTTGGCCACGCCCTTAACCCAATTACTGAGGAAAAATGTCAAATTCATCTGGACCACTGACACTAACTCTTCTTTCCAAACACTCAAGAGAACCTTTACCCAAGCACCTGTTCTACGACATCCAGACTCGAACATGCCCTTTATCGTAGAAGCCGATGCTTCTGACTTCGCAGTTGGGGCTATTTTATCACAGAAAGATCAAGAAACCAACGAACTTCATCCCATAGCTTTCTTGTCTAGAAAGTTTTTGCCTGCAGAAACCAACTATACCATTGCAGAAAAAGAACTCCTGGCCATTCGCTATGCCTTCAAAGAATGGCGTCACTACCTCTTAGGGGCTAAGCATACTGTAACTGTATATACGGACCATCGGAACCTACAATTTCTAAGATGTGCGAAGGCTTTAACCCCCAGACAACTCCGTTGGACATTGTTCTTTGTAGAGTTCGACTTTATCATTACATTTAGGCCTGGCACTAAAAACAATAAAGCAGATTCCTTATCGCGATATGATCATAAGCCAGATGATATTCTTCAGAGTCCAAAACCTACAAGCATGCTTTCTGAAAGTCAAATTATAGGTGCCACAATATCCGATCTTTTCTTTCAACAAATAAGACAAGCAATGCCTATTCCAAAACTATTATCCTGGGTTCAAGAAGGGTCCAACAGAACAATTCATCAGAATCTGCCCTTTTTCTCCAATCTTTTATTCATTCCAACCAAGAAGTTGCAAGCACAGGTCTTGCAGTGGTGTCATGTTAGTCAACTGGCTGGTCATCCTGGAATCGCAAAGACCAAAGAACTACTACAAAGGAATTTCTGGTGGCCAAATTGGAATAAAGACGTAATCTCTTTTGTTCAAGCCTGCGATGTATGTGCTCAAGCCAAAGGAGAGCGTGGTCGAAAGAAAGGTCTTCTACTTCCGCTTCCCACCCCAACTCAGGTCTGGGAGGACATTGCCATGGATTTCATAACAGACTTACCGGAAGAGAAGGGTATGACTACCATTCTTGTAGTGGTAGATCGCTTGTCTAAGATGGCCCACTTTATTGCTTGCACAAGACTTCCTACCTCTTCTCAACTAGTCCAATTACTGTTGGAACATGTAGTACGTCTACACGGTCTTCCCAGGTCCATTACCTCAGACCGTGGTTCACAGTTCATCTCGCAGTTCTGGAAGGCCTGGTGTAAAGCTCTCCACATTTCATGCAATACTTCCACAAGTTTCCATCCTGAGTCGGATGGACAGACTGAACGAGTTAATCAAGTCCTGAAACAATATTTAAGATGTTTTTTGTTCAAAAAGCAAGGTTCTTGGTTAGCTATGTTATGGGAAGCTGAGTTCGCGTATAATAATCTACAGAATGCTTCTACAGGTCTGTCGCCATTTTTTGCTGTCTATGGCCGACATCCCCATTTCTCTCCTTTGCTGCTAGCTCACCAAAAGACCAACATACCTTCATTAGACTCTCATTTCCGAGAAATGGAGCGAATCACTAAACTCTTGCAAAGTAATTTGTTGAAAGCCAAGGTCGCATACAAGAGATTTGCGGACAGAAAGAGGCAAAAGGGGCCAGATCTTTGTGTAGGAGACATGGTTTGGCTTTCCACTAGGAACTTTCAGTTCAGGAAACGTTACAAATTCCATCCCAAGTTCATTGGTCCTTATAAAATTGTTCAGTGTGTGAATCCTGTGGCCTACAAACTGCTCCTTCCAGCAAGCATGAGAATTTACCCTGTATTCCACGTTTCACTGCTGAAAAAGGCAACTACCAAGAGGAGGACTCGTCCTCCAGCATTGCTTGTGCAAGGTCAGGACGAATTCGAGGTGCGTTGTATAAAGAACTGCAAACGAGTAAAGGGGAAGCTGTGGTACCTGCTCTCCTGGAAAGGCTATGGACCCGAGGAGGATTCTTGGGTGTCTGAAGCAAACGTTCATGCTCCTCGCTTGGTGCGGAGGTTTCATGCCAAGCACCCTGTCTCTCAGTTTTGAGTACTCCGGGGGGAGTGTCTCTATTTTTGTTGGGGGGCACTGTCAGGATCCATGGCCCACTGTCAGGGTCTATGGCCTATTGCTCCGTTCTCTTGCTACCACATGCTGTCTTTCTTGTATTCTTGCCTGCATTATAGCACTGAATCTTGTACTGTATGTTAGATGTGCTTCTTAGCACCTTCCTTGTTTTTTTACCAATGCTTATTGCTTCTGTCTTGCTTTTGCCAGTCTCTGCCTCTTGCCAATGCTTGTTACCTTTCTTAGGTTCAATGCCAAATGGTTGTGTTTTTCCGAATTACTTCCGCCGATGCTTGTTGCAGATTTGCAGATTCACTTGGCAAATACCTTTCGCGCTTTTGCCGCTTTGCCAGTGCTTGTTCCTTCAGGTTCCGTTTTTGGATTTGCTGCCAAGGTCTTTTTTCCCTCGACAGCTCCTGTATCTCGGCTGGGACTATAAAGGGGGCCACGCCCAGGACGCCGTGCGGATTATTCCTTCCTGATTTCCCGAGGTCGGAGGTCTCCTGTCTTCGCTCCGGTCTTCGCTCCCGAGTGAGAGGTCTTCGCTGCAGTTCCTGTTCAGCTTCCTGCTAAATGGTAGTAAACTACCACGAATATCCGCTTGCCTTAGATGCAGGTAGGATTGATCCTTTTTGTTCTTCATGCCAAGTTTAAGAGTTGCCGGCTGGTGATTCCTTTGAGACTCGAGGGGCGTTTCCTCAAAAACATTGAAGGCTCTAATTTCCGAACAATACCTTTGAATTGAGACTGGTCTTCTTGTCTTTTACTCCGTGTTACTGAAACTTCAAACGAACAGTATTTTAAGGCGAAAGGACCTTGATTCAATCTTGAACTTCAGTTGGGCTTTATTTATCTGAGTATTGAAAATCAACAGTATGATTACATGGCGCTTGAATACAGAGTCAAGTTCATTCCGATTTATACATTTTGCTAAACTGTGATTTCAACAGTGTTAACCTTTTGAGAATATTTCATGTGCGCTAATTAACAGTTATGAATGTGTGTTTTAACCATTGATCTTTCTCTGAATCTAAGGTGTAACTCTTGTTATTATTTCATGCCTGCATTATCATGCTTACCTGAATATTAATATGATTATTGTGAATATAAATATTTCATATTGGAAACTCAATCTTTGTTTGGCTTCAATAGCAGGATGATATTTAGTTCTAACTATTTCTCTGGTTGAGACCCTTCGCTTCTGGTCTTCACAAACTCTTTTCTTGGGATCAGGAAAAGGTTCACCTGGTATTGTGTTTCTACTAGAAGAAATAGAAACGTTCAGCACTAAGTGTCTTCAGGGGTTCTGGGGAACTGTTCCTGGGGAACTCTAGGGAACCTAATAATCAAGACTCTGACATCAGCATAGACCCAAGAGTCTACAAAATCAAGCTATCAGGATGCCTCTAATCCCACCTACATTTACTATGCTGAACTCACCCTGAAAGCCCACAATTGGCTCCAAATAAATGTGTGAATTACATTCAAGTCATTGTGTAAAATTCACAGCCTATATTGGATCAAATGCCCAGCATTCTCTGAAAGCCTGTGCGCCCAGGAACATTAATTTGCTACCAAACATGCACTCATTTGCAGAGACAAAATGCAGTGGAGTGAGAAAGGAAATGATGCATAATTTCAATTGAAGATAGGTGAAGGTCAGGAAATGGAAGGCTGCCAGAGAAAAGAGTTGGTTGGTGTGTGCCTTGATCTCAGTGTTTCCTCTTTGTGCACTAAAATGTGGTAGGTAGTTTGCAGACTACAACCACGTTTTTCATTTCATTGTATCTCATAGCCCTGAAGAAGTCATAGGGAAATCCCCATATGACGAAACAAAAGTTGGCTGGGCGCAAGAAGTTGAGAAACAAAGAACACAGAAGAAACTCATGTGCACTGAACTTTTTTCATCAATTGTACTATATTTTGATGTGTGCTCAGGGTATTTGTTATATCATTGAGACAATGTTGGAACATCTAGACCAAGCTAAAGAGTCAGGGCCCAGGCTACTCACCATAGATATAAATCAGATGCCTGAAACATTGACCTGTGACCCAAGTGGGGCTTTATCTGGAAATATGGGAGTCCCACTCATGTGTTGTAGTGAGTGAAACATGTGCCTTGAGAGTTGTTAATGGATTTCGTTGAGTTAAAAAAGGATATAGAAGTCAATTATTGCAAATATTTTCCTTTAGGGGGCTACTTTACATGATACAGATTATCTGTAGTCACACCAATGCAAAACTGCTCATCGATACTTTTTTATTTTTTATTTTAGAAAGTTTTATAAAGTCCGAACATGACCGGATAGGATATCAGAGTGCTGTACAACGAAGTTGGCTGGATAAGTACGTGGATACAGCAGATGCGTATTACAGACAAAAATATGCATATAAGCAGTTCACCCCAAATGCACATTTCATAGTAGATTAGGAAGGGCAAGGTTGGAAAGCCATTTCAGATAGTTTGTATGGCTACAGGACTATTGTCGCATGTATCTGTTCAGGAACAAACCTTTGACTTCTGTTTTTTAATGTGGAGGCCGAGGTCGTTTTTCCAAATGAGGCTCACATTTATAAACTGGGAGGAGAATGGTATCACATTTCTGTAGCTAGAGAAAAAATATATTAGGTTCACAGCTTTGTTACTAGCTTGTAAACATTATTATATACACCTGAAATGTAGTTTTACAAAATGATGCTGCTGCTTCTTTCACAGTTAAGACAGTGGAGACACTTTGAAGAAGAGTCTCTCTGAAGCCTTTCAAATGTATTTGCAGTCAAAGAGAGTGGAACTAACAGATGTTCACGGCTCCATCATCCTGATGTATGCTTCTAATACTTTGCAGCTTTTATTGATACTCTACTCGAATTCCATAGTTTACTCGTGTTGTTGCAGAGATAGGAGTTTTCTACACTGTGATATGGTACCACCAACGAGATCAGCAAAAATGAAACCATGAAGACCCACAGATCTGACCCTACTCACGCCCTCTACTTTCCACCTCACATCAGTGACCATCTCATTGCAACTTCTTGATTCCACTACTTCTTCATGTGTGACACCTACTGGAGATCACAATTCAAATACTTATTTTGGATTTCGAGCTCTCCATCCTACAGCACACTTTTAAGAAGAGGGGGATAATGTGCCATATTGTTCTTAATTAGCAATGTGTTCTTTTACCCCCTTACATGACTGCAGTCTTTTGTAATGTTCCACCATGTGCGTAATGCATGTCCCCCAAAAGCTAACATTAACAAACTAGAGATGTCTATGTGAAGTAAGAAGGCCATGAGTTAAGCAGAGTCTTACCTTCAGAAATGTAAGCTGAGGTGCAGGGTCACAGTGCGGGTAGGTTGTTTTGCAATGCAGGGGGTGGTTTTGCTGTATCCAAGTGCTTTCCAGCCAACTTCATTGTACAGCACTCTGATATCCTATCCGGTCATTTTCGGACTTTATAAAACTGTTTGCTCGTTTTAGAAATTGACAGCACCATTGGGACAGCACCTTAACACCACCCACATCCCTGTATCACCAGCTCTTCAGCACTTTGATGCTACTTGATCACTGACACAACACTCGTCCTTGCAGATCCAGCAATGTTACAACATCAAACACATTGCAGCAGTTTCCCCAGAACTATGACCGCACCTGCAAAATTACACCCAGCACAGTGACTGCACACCCTAGCAATGCAACACCACCCCGATACTAGCACACCACCCTCAGCACAGTAATACATCCACTTAGCAGTGCAACACCTCCTATCAAAACATCACAGTTATTCGCCACAGTAAAACCAACATTCAACACTGGGACTGAATCATCTGCAGCCCCCACAAAACTGAAGTGTCAATTTCAGCATTATGGCAACTCAGACCAGCGCTGCCACATCTCAACCAGCAATAAACACACCAACTATAAAGCAATACTTAAGCCGTGCTTGGTATGAGCAAGGATGAATTTTAGGACATCCTAACAAAGGGAGGGGTACTCGCCATAACATCTGAATTTGCCTGTGTACCGCATATATTATATGGGATAAAGTATCTCTTGCCATCCATTATAAGGATATTGCAAGTCACCGAGGAGTTCTGTGACCACACAGAAGTACAAAACCGAAGGCTGGGTTTCTTATAGGTCTTGGAACTCAGACGTGACTTGTAATACCTTGGGCAAAGTTTTCACCTCATTAGTACAAGTTCAAGAAAAAAATACAGGAAAAAAAGCAATCAAAAGACGACAAGTTAACATTTGCACACGCCCTTCTACTGCGTGTGAACCCAAGTAGCCATGTTTTTAGTAACCTTTGATCCATTTAAGCTACAAACCAATTTTCTGTTTAAATCTGCGGATTATGCAGCATATTATGGATTATGCAGCAAATGTGGCAAATCCATAGTTATGCAAAAAAACTACAGCAGGGGAATAACATAATTCAAGGGGCCCTGCTTATAATACTTGGTCACATCTTCACCATTCCTACAAGTTGCTCTATCATATGAGAGGAACAGGGTGTTTGTAAGCATGTAGAACACAATTTGAATATCTAGTGTAAAATTAAGCACACCAAAAAGTAATTAGATTATTGCTGCAAAAAGATATTAGAATCAGTTTATCAGTCAAATTTAACAAAATGCTCTAGCAGAAGCAACATGCAAAGACATTCTATAGTTCCTATAATTACCTAAAGGGTGGAAAAAATGTACATGTTGCAATAAATATCTGCTTTCTGCTTATCACTGTTCTTTTAGAAAACAGAGCAGAAGAATAAAAAGCCATCTTTCGTTTTTGCTTTTTTTAAAGTGCAGCTCTAATTATGCTTTGTGGCCTCACTTTACCCTCTACTGCTTTTTACAGCTGATAAGGTATGTTATTTCTTTATTACAGACAATATAGACATCACAAATCAATTTTAATAGGGGAATAAGCCACAGACTTTTAGAGAGAAACAAAAGTCTCTCACATATTATATAATTATTAATGATTGGTAATTTATAAAATGCTCATACAGTTGCTTTTAAAACATAGGAATAGATGAAGGTTGGGCAGGATGATGATATATAATGGTATGACAATGTAAAGGTATAACAGAAGAGGTTAACTCAGGGAGATAATCAGACAGTGTAACAAAACGGGTTAATAGTTGTGCAGGATGAGAGGACAGTGCGATTAATAGGTTCACAGTTGTTTCATACTCAGAACCAAGTACCTCTTTGTAGCACTTGACTCTCTTAGGGTAGCGAAACAGGGCAGTACAAGGCCTATGCATGGGAGGTGGTGGGGCTACTAATCTCCATTAGCTGGTACGCAATAACACCACTCAATAAAATATTGTCCAGTCAGTGCTTTTTCTTTCAAATAGGAAAAGTACCTGACACACACTACTAAATACTGTGCATTAATTTACAAATATGTACAACAGGTAGATGGAAATACCTTTGGTGACAACCTCAAATCAAATTTTTCCCCTCATGGGTCATTAACCCCATAATCACAATACCCTCCACCTACACCAGATAAAACATAACAATATGAGGGGGTGTAATTTTAAATAATGCAGGCCTGCTTGCTTTGTCAAGGGTCTTCCACACCAATAAACATAATAATCTCAGGTGTCAGATGGAGCGTCATCTAGATGAAGAGCAGGTTTTGTGCCCTTTTGTATGCTTTGTAATTATTACTGCACAACACTTGACTCCTGACATGGAAGTCAAAGCTAGCACACATGTGTCCATCCCGCTGACTGAAGGAGATGCACACCTGTCATGAACGGTACTATCCGTTTTATCTCTCCTGGTCCACCCAGCTCTGACTCTGAGGAGACAGACTCAAAGGAGGGCGCCCCTCGCCTCACCTGGTCTCCCTCAAATTGGGAGCCGGGAAGCTGGAGCTGCGGTTTTACTGCCTCATTGCCTCAATTCCCCCTCAATGGAGAGGCCCATTATAGGTGACTGTGATATACTGGCAGGTGAGCCTGTGCCTGAACCTGCGCAGTGCAGGTCATTCACCCCTGAGCACTGGTGTAGGCCTAGAGGACAAGGGAGCCTGCCATAGTCCGGACTTTGGGATACTGGGCCATATCGTACTGCACTCAATGGTCTGGTGCCCACTGACCACACTCGAGCCATCTGGAGGTGAGGTGAGCAAGTAGAGGAAGTAAAGTAAGGCAGGGAGGTAAGTGGAGTACAAGGCAAGGTGGTGCAACACTATTGGGGGCAGGTGGTGTAGGTGGAATAAGTGGTACAGGCGGTGGTACCAGCATGAGTGTGGCGGCCGTTATAGGCGTGCGGTTCTAGGATAGAGCCAGTGTAGGGCGGAAGCGGAGGATGACCCAGGAAGACCAAAAGTGGATTCACAGGGATCCTCACAGAAGCAAGTCAACCATGGCTCCTCGGCATAAACATCTCCATGAAGATATTGCATTCAGTAAAATGGAACTAGTCCAGGCCATCCAACATCAAAATCTTGGAAAAGCCTCAGGCCTGGAACAGGTGCCCAAAATGTGTTCAAAAGGAGCCTGGACGAGTGGATGGGACCTTTGACAGTTGCCTTTATTGCTATCCAACTGAAAGGTGGCCTGGTTAAGGAGTTTTTTCACCAATCGCACTCAGAGAGTCATACTGGGTCCTTACCAGTCGGAGGAGGTTGAGATCTCAAAGGAGGTGCCACAGGGCTCCTGCTTGAGCCCAACGCTTTTCAACATCTATGTGGCACCCCTAGCTAACATCATGAGATCTCATGGGTTTATCCCTGTATCGTATGCAGACGATACTCAACTCCTCTTTCTGTTTAAAATCATGACTCCTGAGGTGCGTAACTCCTTTGCACGGGGGATGAAAGAGGTGGCACATTGGATGGCAGCAAATTTCCTCCAGCGTAACGTCTCTAAGACTGAGGTTATGCTCTTTGGGGAAGCCAAACGATTATGGACTCCTGACTGGTGGCCCCAAGATCTAGGCCCAGTTCCCGTACCCAGAGTGGTAGTGAAAGACCTAGGAGTTAGGCTGGATCAGGAGCTTGCCCTTAAACATCATGCTAATCAAGTAGTAAGCTCCTGTTTCCATGTTATTGGCCTTCTCCGACGGGTATTTCCCCTGTTACCTGATACCACCAGGAAAACACTAATTCAGTCGCTCGTGCTGAGCAGACTGGATTATTGTAACGGTTTGTTGCTTGCCGCCAATGAGGGGGTCATGGCCAGACTACAAGTCGTGCAAAATACAGCTGCACGGCTTGTTTTCAATGCCCCGGCCCGCACTCCCTCAATGCCACTACTAAATAAACTCCACTGGCTCACTGTGAAACAGAGGGTGTTGTTTAAAACATGCTGCACCATCCACAAATGCCTCATTGGTAAAGGTCCTGACTATCTAACTAAAAAGTTAATTCCCTATACCCCCTTAAGGTCCCTGAGATCTGGAGATCAAAGAATTGCTATGTGTCCCTAGGTTTTGGAAGTCCAGACAAGGTGGAAGGGCTTTGTCAGTAGCTGGTCCAAAGCTCTGGAATGATCTTCCCTATGATATCAGAGTTTGTAAGGAACATTTTCCTTTTAGAAAAAAACGAAAAATTTTCCTGTTCAATTACTAATTCTGATAGGGCAATTAATATACATCAGACAGTGCTCTTGTTCACAGATGTTGCCAAAGGCGCGGAGATACTCCTCAGGGAGTCGAGTTCCTAGCGCGGTATAAGTCTGTAAATAAATAAATAAGGTGTAGTCCCTGATTTCTGGAAGTCATCTATAATAGTCTCCATTCACAAAAAAGGGCCGAGGGATGATCCTTCTAACTACCGCCCATTTTTGTTAAGGATAGAGTAGGCAAAATCTTTGGCAAGCCGTTTCTACTCGCCTTCTGACTTGGATGGATGATAATTGCATAATGTCCCACCTTCAAGCCAGCTTCCACAGGGGCAAAGCATGATCGATCAAATCCTGAAAGTACACATGATATGTTAGAAGTACGAAGTTAAAGAAATCACAACTCTTACTGGTCTTTATAGGTCAAAAGAACACTTTTGGTAGTGTGAACCTGATTATATTATGGCTTATTTGGAGGACCATGCTGTACCCAAATACCTAATAAATCTGCTAATTAGGCTTCATACCTGGAACACAGCGCCCATAAAATATGTCCTTAAAGACGAGTGCATGACCACTTTTGAAATACAGTCAGACAGAGGTGCATGCTGGTACCAGGTTTATTTAACCTTTTTTTCTGAAATGATGTTGGTGGTTCTAGGACTATGGGAACTTTAGCACTGCTGTCCAGTGTTACGTGCGTGTGCCGTCTGTGGTGAACATGGTAAGATTGGTCTACACCTGTTTGGCATATTTAATTTGCCTGTCAGTCCCTTGTAAAGTGGTATCTCATATATCCGGGCCGGTAAAATAAATGCTTCTGGTGGGCTTGCAGTGCTGATTGGGCCACCCACCAAAGTAGCCTTTCAAACCTGTCTCAGGCCTCTGCCATTGCAGGGCCTGTGTGCGCAATGTTACTGCCGCTGTGACGT
This sequence comes from Lissotriton vulgaris, assembly GCF_964263255.1. Classification (NCBI taxonomy): domain Eukaryota; kingdom Metazoa; phylum Chordata; class Amphibia; order Caudata; family Salamandridae; genus Lissotriton; species Lissotriton vulgaris. Next base: position 581,607 of record NW_028254700.1, on the reverse strand, counting down.
GACACTTAACCCCTTGGACGCTCATGACGAGCTCAGCTCGTCATGATGTACACCTCCATGCACTCATGACGAGCTGAGCTCGTCATGAAAATGGGAATGAAGAAGAGCCAGCACAGGAGGAAAATAACACTAGCATCGATGGTGTTAAAGTGTGGCCACGTCTGTGATTCCCCCCCCCCCCTTTTGCGGCATGTCAGTCACCCCAAAGGTAGGCCCTAGCTAGCCCTAAGGGCAGGGTGAATTGGAGGAAGAAGGTAGGACAGGTACCTTAAGTGTGTAACATGTCCTGGTAGTGACAAGCAGCCATGTTGGTTTCTCACTGCTGTGGGGCTGCCCTCCCATAGGAATGCATTTGGGATTCCCTGATAAGTGTTTCAGTGGTGATTCCTGATATGAGAGGAGCAGCGTAGTCAAGTTTAGTATGGTTGGAATAGTAATAATAAATGCTGTGCAATGGTGTGCACAGAATTATTATCACTGTTGTAGAAATGCCACTTTTAGAAGTTGGCATTTCTGTGTGCTCTGGGTCTGCCTGCCTGATGTGGATTGCATGTCTGGCTTTAGAGTGACAGTGGCTGGTGAGATGTGTGTGGCTCCACAGAGGGCAGGGTGAGTCAGGGCTAGGCTGAATGGGAGATCTGCGTTTGGACTAGTGGGAGGAGTAGTCCCCTGAACAAGGATAGGTCTGTGCCTGTCTAGGTGAATGCTGGTGCTGCCCCCCTGTGGTGTGTCTGATGACAGAACCCCAACCTGACAAAGGAGGGTGGGAGCCCTGTAAACAAAGTGTTGCACACCCCCCAGAACCAGTTGAGGCTGGATTTCCCCAAGCCCTGTACCAGGGCAGACAAAGAAAGAGTGATGTATAAATTGTGTGGCTGTTACCCCATGAAACTGTTGTGCTTGTGCTTCCTTGTGCTTAGGAGGGACGTGCTGCTACTGGGTCCAAGGAGGAATGCCACAAGGTGCTGCCTCCCTGCTGGAGGGCCCTGTGTGTTGGCCTGCCTGGGCCTAGCCTTTGCCTTGGGACTGTTGGGGCCACAGTGCCTCGTGAGCGTTGTACCTTTATTGTTGGTGGCTCCTGGACAGGAGGAGTGCCTGTGCCTCTGCAGCGCTGAGCTGCGATCGATTCTGAGGGAATCCAGACATGGGGATTTCCCCGCATTGCTAAAGGAAAGCGGGAGCCCAACCCACGTTTTTGCACCTGAGAGGCGAGAACCTACCCCGCATTGAGCGCTCATTGAGAAGGAGGAACCCACCCCGTATTGTGGAACTGCGGCCGAGAGATCACTGTCGCGATCGACGGACCGGGGGTCAGTCATCTTGCCTGGTTGGGGGTGTGGCCAGAAGAAAGACACCGGGAGCCAGGACCAAAGTGCCACACATGCCAATTTAAATTTAAAGGGAGGTCAAATGCTAAATATTAGAGGACTCTAGGAATAACTTTGGCCCTGCTGGGCCGATTTTTGTGAAGTTTGGCTTGTTTCACTCCTGCTGGTGAGATCTACTCAGCAGGAGCAATTTCCACATGCTTCATTGCCTCAAACGGGTGCATGTTGTAGAGAGCTTGTTTTTCTGGATCGTGCACCAGCCTTCTCCTTTCCTGGCACCTGGTGCTCTTCTCCTGCTGGTAAAGGCATCTTGTGCAGCCCTTCCGCAACCAGCCACCAGTGCACCCTCCTGCCCACAACCACAGGGCCCAAACACTGCTGACTCTCTTTAATGGCCCCAAGGGTGGCTGTGAAGTCCAGGACTTCCCCAAACCAGTCATCAGCATGCATACCAGCACCACTGATGCTAAAAAGACTCATCTGGTCTTCGGGGTTAGCTGCAGACATGATCCTAGATTCATAACCTACAATTAACATTTATTAATTCTAACAATGTAGCCCTGTGTTTCCATATGGAAGCAGCCAGTCTTTATACAGTGAAAATAGCTTTTAGATTGTTTCAGTGTAAGCACGATTGGTTCATTAAATCTTTTGTCCTACTTTTAAATCCAATGCACCCCGCCCTATAGCAATAAGGCCTTTTGAGGGGTGACTTATTAATATTTAAAAGGACGGTTTAAAGCATGTCAAAAGGGGTTATTTTGACATGATGAATTAGCAGTTTAACCCGTTCGGTGCCGTCCGAAACATGCTCACTCAATAAATCACCCGCACCGCTGTGGAATTACCGCCCCGGTCAACGGGTTAAAACTGCTACAAACAGACTGTACACAATAGTAATCTCTGATGTGCTGTGCACACAAGTATGCACACATGTTAACATGTAACCAGCTCAATGCCCCTTACCCTAGCAGTGCCTCACCAACCTTGTCTGAAAAGATAGGCACTGGCAGCAAACATGCAGCAAACATGCTGAGTCCAATCACCATGAATATACTGTGAGTGGGACTCAGATGTTGAGACTTACCAACAGTAAAGTTCCCTAAGCCAGGTGATCCAAAGCGAAACATCCGGGTGGACTAAATAGGAGGAACCCATTTGCAACAGACAGTTAATTGAAAGGATAGGTACTGAGTGTATTTCTGAATCTGAAACGGTCATATTCATATTGTAGAATGTGGGTAGGGTATTCCATTACACAAAAGCCAAGAAATGAAACTCTCCTGATAAAGAAATCTGTTATGTATCTTAAGAAATACTCCCCATAAAAGCTACAGTTTCCATCAATAGAAAACAACAGTATATTACTGTTTAACCTCACGCATTTCTAGATAATGTCTTTGAAGTAACCAACTTAGCTCTACTCTTGCATTGTGACAATTTCTAAGACATTTTTCATGCAAAACAATTTTTATCCTTCAATATCTTCATAAATCCGTGTAGGGAATCACTGGCCCTATTTAATAAGGCCCTATGGAAACAAAGTAACACAATGTGATGCAAAGTTCCGGGTGTTGTATACTTTACAACACAAAATGCATGTTTTGTAGGAAAGATGCCCATTTCTCAGCACATTATGCACATTGCACACTGCTTTGCATCGTTTTGCACAAAAAGGGTTTGATGTAAAGCTTTCTCATAAAATAGGCAGACCAGGCCTGTATCAACAACTGTCTCCTTGTAGCAGGTGCAAACAAGGAGAAATGTTTTCCTTTCTCAAACAAAAAAATAAACCACACATTGTAAGTGTGCTGAATTGCACAACACACATCTAGACCATGGTATTGTTCTTCGTTTGTCTAGACACTGGAATTTGTACTGAAGGAGCATGCGTGCCTTACAAATCTAATTGTAGACGGAACATAATGACCACTGTGAGGCTGATGCATCATGCAATGAAGCCTTTCAGAGAGTCTGTGCAGGGGATGACGGCAGCAGAAGGCTAATCAATATAAGTGGTTTAGAGCACTGTTATTCCTCTTGCACAGTTCTGCAATTTGGTTGCTGCACTGTGTTGCATGAAAAGTTATTAAATCTGGTACTGATTTTTGGCCTTAATCTGTGTGAAAACCAAAAAAAAAAAAATACCTAAATTTGTAAAGCAAACGTATTAGCAGGATGTAATTCATAATAATATTACAGTTTGAGGGGCTGAATAATATTTTATGATACAGCAAAAAAGTTAATGGGATGTTAGACAAAATCAGTCACCAGGGTGGTATTGGGAGAGGGAATATGCTCAGGCATCAAAATAAAAGTGGCTCCAGTAGCGAATCAGATAGATAAAATGTACTCCGTAAGTGCACATTGGGGCAAACTTGTAAAGAAGCACTAAACCCCTCTTTTACAAGGTATGGGAAACTGCATGCATTTGTGCTTCCTGCAGGGAAGTGAATTTTTATTGATTATGGTAATATCAGAGAAATTCACAACACAAGCCAGCCCACCAGACCCAAAAACAGGATGTACGGAAAATGTTTAAGTATGGGTGATAAATATTTTAATTCCACATGTTTATGTGACCAAAAAACTCTGGTCCATACAGGGAATGGAAAAAGGCTTATCATTCACAACATCTATATTTCTCAGTCTCTAACTTATGTGCATGGGCTATCGCTTGAGCCAAGAACACAGCAAACCAGTAACCATATGAAGACTACGTTGACACTAAACTAACTGTATATGATAGAAGTTTTCATCTGTTCCTGTCTGGTATAAAAGGCTGATCCACTCAAGAAAGGTTTTTTATTAATGGAAGTGTGGGAATGCAGGGTGGTAGATTTATGGCAATCCCTGCAATTTCAAAAAGGTTCTCTCTCAGGAAAATGTAGACAATCCATTATTTGCAGTGTATTGAGGGTCTGAAAAGTAGGGGTATCAACATAAACCATAGCACCTTGGACTCCCCCTGGTGCTTAGTTGTTTTTCAGGAATGTTTGGAATAGGTAGATTTCACTAGGTGCCATTCTGTAGTGTAGTTCCTATATTCCCAATAGGCTCTGCGCATTGGAATAATATATCCTATAGTTTAGACGTAGGACTGAGGTCGACTAGGTCTCTATCGAATATATTAGACTTAATAGTGAGTGCCAGCTAGCTCAGAGGTCACTAGAAACTTTCTCGAATACACAATAAGGGATTAGTTTCTGACAACCGCACAAACATGACAACTTTGTTTCCCAAGAATAAGAAATGTATCTCTAGAGTCGTGGAAAAAATAGATAAGTATTTCACTCAGTCAATCGTGCATACTTCGTTTCAACAGATATGCAGAGACATAGAGAGACGGCGTTTTCAACAAAAAGATTTATTGAACAGTCTTCTTTCTCATGCAAGTAAAGTGAACTGCTACAATCGTAATGCAGGCTGCAAAGTATAATGCGTATAATGCTTAAAATGCGTACAGCGAGAACAATATTATAAAATAATAATGTAAGAGCATTGTATGGTTTCTAAGCCATATAAAAATACATACATAAATAATAATGACTAAGAGTACGCAACTGGTGCTTCTAAAATACGCCTGCCTCAGTGTACCTAACCTAGTCTTAGTAAGAAGAATTGTGGTGTAGCATAGGTTTAGTTTTCTTTGCCAAGAATCTATCCAAGAATTCTCTTAGGTTCTAATCAGCTCCATTCCTTAGTTTAGAATGAAGGAGGTCTGGTATCTCTGTCTCGGGGCTCGAGTTCCCAACACCCACGAGGGGAGCTTGGAAACACTGGAGCTGGATTCTTAGTGAGGGAAAGGACAGCTTCTCGATCAGTGCGTCAGCTAGAGGGTTGGCGTCCTTTGGCACTTGCTGTAGCGAGCTGCGTCGGGCAAGTAGATATTCGAACTGCTCCAAACCACTGTATCTTGCTAGAGCAAGTGAAGGCATATTTATGCCTTGAAGGTGCCTAGTTTAACGTAAAGTCGGGTATAATAACATCAGTAAAGAACCCCAAGGGAATAGTAGTTCTTTGTAAAGTACATGAGTTCTTGGACAAATATATCAATATTCAAGCAAGGGGAGGTTCCTGGCTGCTTAAGCCAATTTTCCAAGATATCGTTGTGACGTTTTGGTACGGGTGGAAGTAGCCATGCCTGTATTTGGACTGCATGGGCTATGTCTAAATAAGGGAATGATTTCTATGCCTATAGTAGGTCAATGTGAATTGTACCTTTATAAGGGCATGGGGGAAATTCACTCAGATCTTAAAACGCCACACAACAGTTCGACCCTGTGCACAAAATACCAAGCTATCTACAGCCCCAGAGAGATTGCAATTACAAGGAAAAATCATGCTGGCTATTTGTTGCACTCTGGAGCCTCAACTGTCATGAGTAATAAGATCCACCTATGCTAGTGGAGTGCTGTTTTCATCCGAAGAATTTTGGGAATGCTGTCTGGCAGGACTTTAACTGAACCCTCCGGATTAAGGATCTTCCCTTCTAAATAAAGTGTAGAAAAATCTGCGAGAGTCTCATGTTTGCGGTACGTTCTGTGAATGAAAATGTTGGTTATTCATGTAAAACAAACCTCAATTGTTCTCGTGGGTTTTTAAGTTTTAGAATTATTTGGGGCTGGTAGATTTCACTAGCTGCCAACTAACCAAGGGCCAAAATACAGCAGATACCAATATACTGAACAAACTAACTTCAAATGAAAGATTTTGCTGATGCATGGTGTCTTTTGAGGTTCCAAGGGTCTAAAAAAAACCTCTAATTGTTTAAACACTCATTAAGTGATGTAAAAAGAGAGAAATATATATGTGTGTGTTGCAAGGAGAGAAAGTCTATAAACCCATCAGCCCACCCATGTGCGGAGTCTCGTCATCTGGGTTGTTTTGTATAGATTGGTACCATCCAGATGTCCCACTGTATAGTATTGTGGGTTACTGGAATGGAGTCAACCAGTGAGAGAAAAGATGTAACAGCTGAAGGGTTAGAAGTTGCAGTGCATCAAGGATGTGATAACGTAAAGAAATAGTGATTAAAATTGCCTGTTGTGATGCCAAAAGCGAAATTTTAATAGAAAGGTCATCATAACGGCAAGGTTAAAAACAGAGTGGTGATAGTATGACAACAAATATTACTATGAAAAGATGTCTATGTGGTCAACATGTTTCAGCCTTAATGGCTTCCCACCTTCCCCTCGGCTCAGTGGGAAGCTCGAGGCAACGACGGAGAGTGCGTGGCCTCTACTAACCTGAGCGAGTGCCTGGCGAGGTGAGGTGTTCTCCATACAATTAATGGGAGAAAGATTCCTCACAACCATGTCTTCATATCTCCGATAAGTATACTGCTCTCGGTAGGTTTTTGTCGCTTGGTTTGCGTATAATTCCACATTATTATCATTTTTCACTGTTGCAGTAGTGGTATAAAATCATCGGTCCTGACGAAATCCATTAAGGCTGAAACATGTTGACCACATAGACATCTTTTGATAGTAATATTTGTATCACTATTTCTTTACGTTATCACATCCTTTATGCACTGCAACTTCTAACCCTTCAGCTGTTACATCTTTTCTCTCACTGGTTGACTCCATTCCAGTAACCCACAATACTATACAGTGGGATATCTGGATGGTACCAATCTATACAAAACAACCCAGATGATGAGACTCCGCCAATGGGTGGGCTGATGGGTTTATATACTTTCTCTCCTTGCAACACACACATATATTTCTCTCTTTTTACATCACTTAATGAGTGTTTAAACAAGTAGAGGTTTTTTTTTTTGTGACCCTTGGCATCCCTTTTGTATTTTGATTAGTTAATTGGGGGATAGGATGCAAGCAGGTCTTTAAAAGGTTCCCCTTTGACCCTTTCTCACGGTTAGTGTTTTTGTGTCTTTTGAGGTTTTCCTTGTTGCAGGTTGAAGGCCCTCCCTCACAAGAGGGGAACCATTTAGAGCAGGTGAAGTGTGGGAAGGTTGGGTAGTAAAGCTATAGGCAGCCCCCACAGAATCCAGGTCTTTACCTCTCAGAAAAGTTAGAAAACTTGTTATTCCTGCAAACGTATCACTTTTGTAAGGCATTCTGATAGGTAGAAGTGGGGCCAACCACCACCCTGGACTTCATCAAGAGTCTAGGTTTCAGAAATGAATGGGGTTTGTAGGTTTCCTTCGATGATGAACAATTCCAGGTCCAGATACTGCAGCTATCAACATGCCCAAAAAGACTAAAATTCTCAGACAAATCTTGCTGTTTCCACTTCTCATTTTAGACCCACCCAGACAGTAGGGGTGTTGTTTTTATTAGGAGAATTGTGTGAATGCTGGTTTGTGGGAATTTTGGTGCTCTCGCCAGATTCTCGAGCTTTCCTTCTCAGAAATATGTGAAAAATATGTGGGATTTTGTAAATGTTTACATTTGCAGAGCACTGTGGCTATGAAAATGGGGTTTCCATGAAAGCCACACCCCACTAAAGTTCTCCAAATATCTGGCTTTCAAAAATGTCTGAGGTTGGTAGTTTTCCCAGGGTGCAGGTGATACCTGACACCAATACTGCAGCTTCCCACATCCCCAGGAAGTTTGAAACTCTGTAGAAAGATCTGGCTGTTGCCACATTCCATTTTAGGGGCTTTTCCGTCATCCGCCATATACCCACCTCAACAAGTGTGGTATTGTTATTTTTCAGGAGAACAGTGGACACGCTGGGTAGTAGGACTTTCGATGATATCTAAGGATTCCCACACTTTCCAACTCAAAACATTAGGATAACCTTTGATTTCTGCCAATGTTTTAAGTTTCCAGGGCATTCTGGCTATGAAAATGAGTGAGTATTCACATAAGCCATAACACCCTGGAGTTGCCGAGGTGTCTAGTTAATAGGTTTCCATGCATGCCAGCTGAACCTGGACAAAAATACCGGTATTACTGATATGCCCATATAGATTGAAATTTCTAAGGAACGATCTTTCTGTGTGCATGTTGCATATAACAGGCAGTTCAAGTTGTGGTTATTAGGTTCACCCACAATTTGGGTACAGTTTTTATTAGGAGAAATTGAGGAATTCAGGTTAATTGGAATTTGTGAAATCCCCACAGACTCTGAAACTTTCTAGCAAAGACAATTGTGAGTATTTAGTGATTTTTGGAAAACCATGACAAAATGCAGGGCATTCTATGTAAAAAGCAGTGAGGGTATAGATGTAAGCCACACCACTCCAGACTTCCTGAGGTTTCTAGTTTAAATAAAAGTGTGGGGATTGTAGGTTTTATTAGGTGCTAGCTGAGCCTGGGTCCAAAAATCCTCAGCTGTCCACATCCCCAGAAAGACTGAAATTCCAAGGAATCTATTGCTGACTTCACATTGCATTTTGGAGCTCTTCCTTTCACGGGTGACAGGCATACCAATACAACTGGGGTACAGGCTGTATCTAGAGTAGTGTGGGAACACAAACTTGTAGAACATTTGTTATAATCTATTGGATATCTCAACTTGTGACTTCCACATGTCACTGAGCAAGAAATAGCACATTTTGTAAAGGATCCACTGACTGACATCATTTTATAGGTGAACCGAAATATAGACTCATATCACTTAACATTATTCATAAACTCAAATTCTAGGGCACATTTAAAATGTATAACTATTTTGCGTGTTCAGATTTTACCTTATGAATTGATGCATGTTTGGTACACAATAATAAACAATACAGGCTAAAATTAAGTTGATGTTCCTGAGTGTGGCGTATTTTTAGACTGCCAACAAACACTATATATCTCTGCAACAGGAAGAGTCTTCCATACGTAAGGGCACTTTATTTTAGTAGATTGGCCAATGGAGCAAAAAAATCACAGAAGAAATTGTCACCTACTTTTATTTTTTCCTACTAATTTAAATAATGTTTTATATCAATTATTTATTCATTTATTATTGGCTATCTACTCCTTGTTGAATTCATAATTGTTTCTCCCTTCAGCTTACAGCTTTTTGGGTTTATCCCCTGGTTACACACCTATTTTCCCCACAAACTGGAAGTGGGTTGAGACCTCAAAAATAGTATATAGTAACTACCACTTGGACAATATCAAACCTGTGCTGGAAAAATGATACAGTTTGTACCTGTAAGATTGATCTTAGCACAGGAAACTTTTTGTTGATTCCATTGTGAGAAAAAACACTTTCTTGCATGACACTTTTTCCCATTTTACAAAAAAAGTACCAACATTCTGTTGCATTTGGCTATTTTCTTAGTTTCCTCATTAAGAATCCACGAAACCTAATTTCCTTTAGGATTCCCAAAATATAGGAAAGAGAAGCAATACATTTGAAATCCATTCATTTTGTGGAAAAATATGACAGCTTAAGCAATAACTGCGCGATATATCGAAAAAGTGCTTATCCAGCACTGGGCTGGTGGATTCTCCCACAAGCTGCTCTCCCACTTTTAAGATCCAGAATAGTTGTTTTAACTTTCATTGTTAATGGTAATTAAGGTCAAAAGAATCCGATGTTTTCATAAACTGGAAATGGACCACTTCTGATGCTTTACATATTTTAAAAAAACATTGATTGTAGCAAATAAATACAAATACATCAAAGTACATAAGATGTGGGAGTGTATCAAAACTTTGTTTGGATTGATAGTCTATTGATTTTCAAGCCAAAGAAATTAAATTTCTTTCACAACACTTCATGACAACTTATCATGGTCAGTATTTCTAAATAACCTTTGCAATGGATAAGTAACATGACCGCACAGAATGTTCCCAACATTGTAATTGGGAAATAGAAATGCTGGGATTATAACTGGGATTTTGTTTTTCTTTTGCTTGTCCTTAAATTGTTTCTCAGGCACTACTAATTTTGGGTTTCATTTCACCCTACATGGTAATCTTATTTTCTGCCTGCTTTAAATTTGGCAGAAGGTAAATATGTAAATGTAAAATGTAAATTGATACTTGTATAGCGCACTACTCACCCTCAAGGGTCTCAAGGCGCTTGTACGAATACCGCTGTGGATACCGTCCTGGCTTTCCCTGTGAGGCGTCCACTCCTGGGCACCCCCAGGTTTGAAGGCCAGGCATCCTTAGCGTTGTGGGGCCCGTTGTGGAGATTAAGCAAGCTATTGCCCAGAGTTGCAGAGTGGGACTCTATGATTGGAATAGGCACCGAGGCGAGAATTATCAGGTCTGTGGAATTTTTGAGCCCAAGACCCGCTGAGGCGGGAAATTGGACCCTGGTCCCGGGCTAGACCTCTGCATCAGGGTCTGCCGCTCTAACCATTGAGCACACATCCATTAAAAAAGAATGCATGTCTGTCTTTCTGGGAAATGTTGTATTCAATGCAGTAGGCCTGAGTTGCTAATGGGGACAAGTCAATGATCAAGCAAACATGATTAGATAGTAATCTATTGCACAAGCCATTGTTCTAATTGTCTTTTTATTTTTTTTTAAAAAGGCATTCAAAAGCAATAGGACTGACAGTTTTAGGGTGAAAAATGCAAAAACAACAATAGATGGACAGAATGCAAAACAATGTCATACCTACACCCCAGTAGAGAAATCAGGCCTAAATCCATTGTTTTTTTGCTCAACATTCCATTCCAGTTTGGACCCAGCCATATGCAAATCAATCTTGACCCTGCGCCCGATGGGAACAGTCCAGCCTGAACTGCTAGGCCAGGTCCTCCCCGGACTGGAAACAAGCATTCTAGGACCGGTTTTGGGTCCTCACCAGCCAGGGTAGCTTGACTCCAGTGGCATGGAGAGATCGGGACCCACGTCTTGGCATACCCATCCCACTTGGGTTGACAAATGCAAAAAGAACAAAAGATGGACAGAATACAGAACAATGGAATACATTCACCCCAGTACAGAGATCTGGGCCTAAATACATGTTTTTGCCCACCATGCCGTTCCAGTAATTTATTCAGCATTTCGTCCATCATTTTTTTGTGTAGTACTTTTCACCCTAAGTGGGATGGGTATGCCAAGACGTGGGTCCATTGCTCAGTGTGCCACTGGATTCAAGCTAACCTGGCTGATGAAGGGTAATATCCAGAAACCATTACCAGGATGCTTGTTTCCGGCCCAGGGAGGACCTGGCTTGGCAATTCGGTCTGGAATGTTCCCATGAGGCACAGGCTCAAGACTGATTTGCATATGGCTGGGTCTAAAGTGGGGTAGCATGGTGAGCAAAAGAACAATGGATTTAACCCAGATCTCTTGACTGGGGGTGAATGTATGATTTACTCAGCATTACGTCCATCATTTGTTTGTGTAGCACTTTTCACTCTAAGTGGGATGGGTATGCCCAGCCGTGGTTCCCTTGCTCACTGGGCCACTGGATTCAAGCTAGCCTTGCTGAAGAAGGGTAATACCCAGAAACCGGTCCCAGGATGCTTGTTTCCGGTCCAGGGAGGACCTGTCTTGGCAGTTCAGTCTGGACTATTCCCATGAGGCACAGGATCAAGACTGATTTACATATGGCTGGGTCTAAACAGGGGAGGCATGGTGAGCAAAAGAACGATTAATTTAACCCAGATCTCTTGACTTGGGGTGAATGTATGATTTACTCAGCATTCCATCCATCATTTATTTACGTAGCACTTTTCACCCTAAGTGGGATGGGTATGCCCAGGCGGGGGTCCCTTGCACACTGTGCCACTGGATTCAAGCTATCCTGGATGTTGAAGGGTAATACCCAGAAACCAGTACCAGGATGCTAGTTTACGGTCCAGGGAGGACTTGGCTTGGCAGTTCTGTCTGGACTGTTTCCATGAGGCACAGGATGAAGACTAGTTTGCATATGGCTGGGTCTAAACTGGGGTGGCATGGTGAGCAAAAGAACAATGGATTTAACCCAGATCTCTTGACTGGGGGTGAATGTATGATTTATTCAGCATTCCGTCCACATTTTCTACTTGAAGTGCAGCAAAATGAACACAAATGGCCTAGCACTCTTGCTCACTGCATGGTGCTGTTCACACTTATTTGTCAGCACTGCTCGTGCTAATGGTACTGAACTGCAGTACGAGTAGCACAATGCACTTTTTTTCCACCAGGTGTAAGAATTCCACGAAATCTCGCGGAGGTTTTATGTGACTCTGAGGAATTCTGCGGAATGAAACTCAGCGAGTTCTACCCACCCCTCGTAATAATCCTAGTCAGGTTCTCTTAAGAGTGTGTCTACATTGTTTTGTCAACTGTCATCTTGTGAATAGTTCTACTTTTATGACTGCAAAAGCAATAGTCCTGGGTTTGTTATGATAACTGGACAATATTAAAGGCTGTTGGCCTAACTGCTTCATTTGAAAAACTTTTGCCAAATGCTAGAGGTTTGATTGTTTTATTAATAAAAGTTACAACACAGACAGTATGTCTGCCATATTTATTGTGAAGACCATGTTTTACCTAGAATAGGACATGAAGGCCATGTTAAAGCCTTTGGAGTTATCTGGTTACATGGAATTTCGCCGATCACCATGGTAAGCATGGGTTGTTCCATCTGCTAAACGTGGAGGGCCAACATTTGCACATTGGTAATTCTTCTTAGGCCATTTTAGGAACAACTTTATATTGTTCTCCAAACAATTATTTTGTACATGTCTGTTATTTTTGTGTAGCATTTAAGTTTGCCCTGACAGCGCTAGCTGCCTGTCAGGCTTTTGTAATCAAAAGAATATATGTAAATATACAATAACATACACACAATATAGAGGGGATTTGGGTCTGCCCTCTTCTGCCATTTGTCAGCTTATGCGCCATTCACATTCTTCTTCAACCAACAGCAGCATAGAGCATGAAGCAATGGTCAGCTCACTTTAGCCACTGATTCTATTAGCCTATGAGTATTGGTATTTCTCCTGACAGAGGGTCACAGCTGCCTAAAACATGAATAAGCTACAGTGCCAGGGCTTGTGGGCCAGGACAGGCACATCTTTTTATGAATGGAGTTTTCTGCCCTAATGGCAGAGTCTCCCCAGTTGTAAAGTTACTAATAAACTGTTTCTTTGTGGATAGCAAACATGAGTAAACTCACACAAAAGTGAACTTTATCTTGGGGAATCGAGCCCTGAGTGTCTAAACTCATCAGTGACTTAGAACGCACTTTCAGTTACAAGTCAGACCAACTTATTCTTCAGTTGTTTGTTTAAATACCTCACTCTATTCTCACAGGTTACTGATGGCATCTAAAGTTAAATGATGAATAATTACAAGTGGACTCAGGACATCTCACGCTTAACTCCTAGGCCTTTGTGGTGAATGCCACAGAGGGTATTCAGTATTCATTACACACAATAAAATCCAACACTGCGCCTTTTGGAATTTATTGGGTGCAATAAATATCACTTATTAAAGGTTTTTCTCTAAAATGCATTATTTTATTCTGATTTTAGTATGTACCACACCAAAATTTGCATGTCCCTACAATTACCAGACCTTCTTTATTTCATGGACCCAGTTCAGAGATGTTGGTGTTTTCTAGAAACAAACTCCATTAGCTAGATTTTATTTCTTGAAATAAAAAGCAGATGGCCTTGACAGGCAGCAAGCTTTTTTTATGCATGTGGGAGCTATTGCGGTTGTTATTTGCTGGTAATAGCTTTACCCCTGTGCCTCTAACTACAATCCTTTCCCATACATAAAAATCCCTCCCCCGCTCCTTACGTACCAAGCCCAAAACACCACACAGTTGGATTGTCCGAAAAGGGTGGGAGGGAGTCATCCGGGCGAGAGAAGGACTCAGAGTAACGATATTACTGGTAAGTAATTGCATCATTACCCTTTTTGTCCCTCTCGCTGTGATGACTCTCTCGTTGAGATTTACCCAAGCCAAAAAGTGGCAAGGACAACCACACCAAAAATGCAAACACTAGTACTAGTTCAAGCCACAGGCAAAAACAAGGTGCTATATGGAAGCCAGCACTGCAGAACCCAACAAATCCAGAACCACTGGACCCTAGACCTTCTAAGAAGGAGACTCAAAGGGAGAAAGAACTGCCCAAAAGGCAACCCAACAGAGTGCCAGAAAACAGGCATCATGAACTCCAGCCCTGGAAGCCGACAAGCCACAAGGACACCTCCCCAGTAGTCCCTGAGAGAAAACAGGTCAAATTGTTCAAACACAGGCAGAAGCACTACCCAATCCACTGGCACAAGGCCTGAGTCGAAGACTGATCCCGACCCCTTTAGTGGAATAAAATGCACAAAGAAGTAGCAGAGGCCCCAGAACATCCGCATATGATCCAGGAAGAACAGAACCGCCTCCTTCTGCACAGCGAGCCAATGAAGTGCCACCTGTCCAGGAGACAGAGGACCCGGAAATAAAAATTATAACAACACTGGAAGAAACACCACCATCAGTAGAAAATTAAACAAAAGAAGGCACCATAAGCACAAAGAGCAGGCCCAACCAAAGAATAATCCTGTCCACAAACACCTGAATTAACGAGACAGACAAGACAATGAGCCAAGTGCAGTCAGCCAGGGAGCAGACAGTACCGCCATCAGAAACAGCACCGGCGAGGCCAAAAGACAGGACGCAACAAATGCCAAGAGCACAACGTGGGGGACCAGAGATACAAAAACAACAAACCCCCTGCACTAGGAAATTAACAAAAATGTCTGAGTGATTTATAGTTACAATGACATAAGTAAAATGTGCACATCGACAGTGTCTCAAAGTCAATAGATTGCAAGATGTCGAGAAAGGAATTTCAATGAAGTTGAATTCTTGGTATAAAACACCGGTTTATTGTTCCTCTTGTACTGGCCAACACGTGTTTCATCGCAGGGAAACAGACTGCGAATCTTCAGGGCTGGGTATAGATACAAAAGACGCATTTGTATGGTTGTTTTACATGAATGGAGTGAATAGGTGTTGGTGAACCCTTAGTGAGAAAAACTGGGCATGCCATGGAGTGACATTGTGTCAAACAAGAGTGACTTGAATTCTGTTGTACAGGTTACTTTGGTGTGGGTGAATGGTGATAATGTTTCTTTAGTGAGTATACAGATTGCGTGGATATAACTTCAATAATCTAAGGCATTATTAATTCTTAGATGCAGACACACTGACCAGTGCGAGAAGATATAAAAAGTGGCGAAGTTAAACAAAAGTGTTTTGTGTTGGTTATCGGGTACACACCCCAATGTGACTTGTAGTGACTTGTAGTGACTGTTTAGTGAGTCCATATGAACTAATATATTTGCATAAAATTTTGTCGAATGTATCGATAATTTTACAAAGTAAACAGGGCAGAAGTAGATAGTACTATTACAGATGAAGAAAGGGGGTGTTGGTATATTAGAAGGATTATATTATTTATAGACCTTGATGAGTTTCACGAAAGTAATGAATAGATAAGCAGAACCCTAACGCTCATCCCATGGTATTTTGGACAACAAGAATGTGCTCCAGATAATAAATTGCTGCAGAGCCAAAGGGTAGTGTCAACAATATCTATAGAGACGATGATTATTCCGCACGCCACTGGTCACTGTGTGCGCAAACACGGAAAAAGGAGGATATCTATGGAAAGGTGCCGTAAAACAACACCTGTGTATCTTATCAGAACACCAACTGCAGAGTATCTCGTGTTTGTCAAAAAAACACGCATTACGTGCTATAGCGGTAATTATAACCCGTTTCTTAATGAGTATGGGTTGTACTATGGGGTGAGGCCAAGTTCGAGTTTTAGTACCTGACAGTGAATGAAAAAGAACTACAAGACTCACCCTCTTGAAAGAAAGAACCGGAAGTAGTGATGTGGCCAACGCCCGAGAGGGCGAGATATGGGTGATGAACTTTATTCGCGATGGTTCCTATGGGTATACATAATGTGTATCATATATGGTAATAAAACAGAGACAGGGTGGTATCTTTTAGAAGAAACCGTAGATCAATGCTCATACCTTAGTGTGGTCGTAAGGAGGCCATAGCCGGGAGGAGAAGAGATTGAAGCTGTAGCGCTCAAATTAGGGTAGACAGGCGGATACACCTGTGGAGGGAGTAAAGAAAAACAAAGGGGTATGGTGGAATCCTCCTTCTTTCTATTTCGGTGTTTTTTTGATAGGAGAATTGATCGGTATGGGGCGCGAGATAATTTACCTGGCAGGATTTGTTCCCCCTCCTGTGGTTCCCGGCGCCGTTTTTCAAAGACGGTCACCTGACAGGAAGTTGGGACGTCTTTTATGGTGTACTTCCGTTTTTTTCCCCGTTCTTAAAGAACTAGAACGGCGATGTGTTAATACTTCAAATTTAAGCTTGACTGTATTTAGAAGAAATACTATAACTCCATTGTGTGGAGTCAGAGAAAAACTGGTGATAGAGTTAATGGGAGAATATTAGTTTATGAAAGAGTCGGTGTTCTGAAAGGGAATGCAGTTAGTAAGGTAACCAAGAATCAGAGAACGGCGGTAAGACAGAAATTAATTGAGTTGATTCCTGGTCCCAAAGATGAAAGTCTTTAGAGATTATCTGGTGTGTCAGTCGGCAGACGATATAACAATAAAGTACATGATTGTAAAGAAAGGTTATTTAAGTGAATATATACAGTTAAATAATACACAGATCAAAGAAACAACAGTAGAAAGACGTTTGTGTCAACATATTAATTCTGTTGCGTTGGCATACTCTCAAACGCATAGTGATACTCGTTGGTACAGGTTTGAGGCATAATGGTAGAGTTATGTCTTCATGAGAACATTTTAGCTATTGTTGTAATGTGGAGATGGGTGTATAGCATTATAAATGTCTATATTGTCTTGTCACAGTTTAGTTACCCAAGAAGTATTGCATCTCAGGGTCGTAGTTCAGACCGAATTCTATGCTGCGAAGACGCATAATCCAAGTCGCTTCTTTGCGTCTTAGAGCCAGCTCTCGGTTTACACCCCTTATGTGGATGGGTACTGTATCAATGCCATAGAAACAGATGCGGAAATCTTCAATGGTAGATTGACATTTGGCTATATGTATGGCAACAGGATACTTAGGGTCTTGTTTTTGTATAGCTCTCATGTGTTCAGAGATCCTGTCCTTTAGACACCTTATTGTGCTGCCCACATACTGTTTCCCGCATTGACACTCAATTATATATACTACATATTTCGTAGTGCAGTTGATATTTACTCTGATGTCATATGTGTCTCCATTTGGTCCATTAAAATTCGTTGTCTTATGTTTAGCCCATTTGCACATTACACAAAAGCCGCATTTGAAGAACCCCTTATTGCGTTGTGTCAGCCAGTCCGGAGTTGTGTCTGTTCGTGGAACAGTGGGACTAAGTCTGTTTCTCAAAGTTCTTCCTCTGCGGAAAGTTATTTGGGGAGTTGGAGGAATTATATCCTTAAGTACTGAATCATTTTTTAGCAGACTCCAGTGTTTGGTCATACTGGTCCGAATTGATTTGTGTAGACTGTTGAATTCAGTGATCATCCTCACTGTGGAGTCTTTTGCCTTGTTAGAATTGTTGCATTTAAGTGTCTCTGGTCTTGTAATTTTAGTTAATCTCTTTTTGGCTGTGAACAGGATGGATTGGGGATATCCACGTCTTTCGAATCTCCGTTCCATGTCTTGTAAGGTGTCTGCCAGATCGCTCTCCTTGCTGCAGTTTCTCCTGGCTCTGAGAAATTCACCAAAAGGTATGGATCTGATCTGGTGTGGCGGATGATAACTGTCAGCTCGAAGAATGGCGTTACACGACGTGGGCTTTCTATATAGCTTACTGTGTAATTTATTGTTGAGAACGTAGAATTCTAAGTCCAGAAACTCCATTTTGGTCTTACTGGACTTCATGGTGAAGTTTAATTCCCAGTCGTTGTGGTTAAGGTGAGCAAAGAAGCTTTGGAGTAGTTCATCCGAGCCTGTCCAGAGTAAGATGCAGTCATCAATATAACGTCCCCAAAAAAGTATGGAGTCGGTATATTTATTGCCTTTTGTGCCCCAGATGTGGTCAGTTTCATCCGCCACACCAGATCAGATCCATACCTTTTGGTGAATTTCTCAGAGCCAGGAGAAACTGCAGCAAGGAGAGCGATCTGGCAGACACCTTACAAGACATGGAACGGAGATTCGAAAGACGTGGATATCCCCAATCCATCCTGTCCACAGCCAAAAAGAGATTAACTAAAATTACAAGACCAGAGACACTTAAATGCAACAATTCTAACAAGGCGAAAGACTCCACAGTGAGGATGATCACTGAATTCAACAGTCTACACAAATCAATTCGGACCAGTATGACCAAACACTGGAGTCTGCTAAAAAATGATTCAGTACTTAAGGATATAATTCCTCCAACTCCCCAAATAACTTTCCGCAGAGGAAGAACCTTGAGAAACAGACTTAGTCCCACTGTTCCACGAACAGACACAACTCCGGACTGGCTGACACAACGCAACAAGGGGTTCTTCAAATGCGGCTTTTGTGTAATGTGCAAATGGGCTAAACATAAGACAACGAATTTCAATGGACCAAATGGAGACACATATGACATCAGAGTAAATATCAACTGCACTACGAAATATGTAGTATATATAATTGAGTGTCAATGCGGGAAACAGTATGTGGGCAGCACAATAAGGTGTCTAAAGGACAGGATCTCTGAACACATGAGAGCTATACAAAAACAAGACCCTAAGTATCCTGTTGCCATACATATAGCCAAATGTCAATCTACCATTGAAGATTTCCGCATCTGTTTCTATGGCATTGATACAGTACCCATCCACATAAGGGGTGGAAAGCGAGAGCTGGCTCTAAGACGCAAAGAAGCGACTTGGATTATGCGTCTTCGCAGCATAGAATTCGGTCTGAACTACGACCCTGAGATGCAATACTTCTTGGGTAACTAAACTGTGACAAGACAATATAGACATTTATAATGCTATACACCCATCTCCACATTACAACAATAGCTAAAATGTTCTCATAAAGACATAACTCTACCATTATGCCTCAAACCTGTACCAACGAGTATCACTATGCGTTTGAGAGTATGCCAACGCAACAGAATTAATATGTTGACACAAACGTCTTTCTACTGTTGTTTCTTTGATCTGTGTATTATTTAACTGTATATATTCACTTAAATAACCTTTCTTTACAATCATGTACTTTATTGTTAAATCGTCTGCCGACTGACACACCAGATAATCTCTAAAGACTTTCATCTTTGGGACCAGGAATCAACTCAATTAATTTCTGTCTTACCGCCGTTCTCTGATTCTTGGTTACCTTACTAACTGCATTCCCTTTCAGAACACCGACTCTTTGATAAACTAATATTCTCCCATTAACTCTATCACCAGTTTTTCTCTGACTCCACACAATGGAGTTATAGTATTTCTTCTAAATACAGTCAAGCTTCAATTTGAAGTATTAACACATCGCCGTTCTAGTTCTTTAAGAACGGGGAAAAAAACGGAAGTACACCATAAAAGACGTCCCAACTTCCTGTCAGGTGACCGTCTTTGAAAAACGGCGCCGGGAACCACAGGAGGGGGAACAAATCCTGCCAGGTAAATTATCTCGCGCCCCATACCGATCAATTCTACTATCAAAAAAACACCGAAATAGAAAGAAGGAGGATTCCACCATACCCCTTTGTTTTTCTTTACTCCCTCCACAGGTGTATCCGCCTGTCTACCCTAATTTGAGCGCTACAGCTTCAATCTCTTCTCCTCCCGGTTATGGCCTCCTTACGACCACACTAAGGTATGAGCATTGATCTACGATTTCTTCTAAAAGATACCACCCTGTCTCTGTTTTATTACCATATATGATACACATTATGTATACCCATAGGAACCATCGCGAATAAAGTTCATCACCCATATCTCGCCCTCTCGGGCGTTGGCCACATCACTACTTCCGGTTCTTTCTTTCAAGAGGGTGAGTCTTGTAGTTCTTTTTCATTCACTGTCAGGTACTAAAACTCGAACTTGGCCTCACCCCATAGTACAACCCATACTCATTAAGAAACGGGTTATAATTACCGCTATAGTACGTAATGCGTGTTTTTTTGACAAACACGAGATACTCTGCAGTTGGTGTTCTGATAAGATACACAGGTGTTGTTTTACGGCACCTTTCCATAGATATCCTCCTTTTTCCGTGTTTGCGCACACAGTGACCAGTGGCGTGCGGAATAATCATCGTCTCTATAGATATTGTTGACACTACCCTTTGGCTCTGCAGCAATTTATTATCTGGAGCACATTCTTGTTGTCCAAAATACCATGGGATGAGCGTTAGGGTTCTGCTTATCTATTCATTACTTTCGTGAAACTCATCAAGGTCTATAAATAATATAATCCTTCTAATATACCAACACCCCCTTTCTTCATCTGTAATAGTACTATCTACTTCTGCCCTGTTTACTTTGTAAAATTATCGATACATTCGACAAAAGTTTATGCAAATATATTAGTTCATATGGACTCACTAAACAGTCACTACAAGTCACTACAAGTCACATTGGGGTGTGTACCCGATAACCAACACAAAACACTTTTGTTTAACTTCGCCACTTTTTATATCTTCTCGCACTGGTCAGTGTGTCTGCATCTAAGAATTAATAATGCCTTAGATTATTGAAGTTATATCCACGCAATCTGTATACTCACTAAAGAAACATCACCATTCACCCACACCAAAGTCACCTGTACAACAGAATTCAAGTCACTCTTGTTTGACACAATGTCACTCCATGGCATGCCCAGTTTTTCTCACTAAGGGTTCACCAACACCTATTCACTCCATTCATGTAAAACAACCATACAAATGCGTCTTTTGTATCTATACCCAGCCCTGAAGATTCGCAGTCTGTTTCCCTGCGATGAAACACGTGTTGGCCAGTACAAGAGGAACAATAAACCGGTGTTTTATACCAAGAATTCAACTTCATTGAAATTCCTTTCTCGACACCTTGCAATCTATTGACTTTGAGACACTGTCGATGTGCACATTTTACTTATGTCATTGTAACTATAAATCACTCAGACATTTTTGTTAATTTCCTAGTGCAGGGGTTTTGTTGTTTTTGTGCAATTTGTGTGGATTTTGCGATCCACCTTTGAGCGGTTACGAGGGATTACCGCCCGCCCTTTTGCCTGGAATCTGATACTCCATAACATTACAATACTCTGCGGTTACTTGGTTGTGCGCCTGTCCAATTCTGGAATACCTTAAACCCTCCCAGTAGATCAATGGGGGACCAGAGATTCTGCAAAATCAGATGCAAATCCCAAAATGAGCACATCACCACAGGGAAGGACGAGATATGAAAACACTGAAAAGTTCCAGGCAACCAGGCCCTGAATGACTACCAGGCCTCCACATGGGGAAAGGAAGCCAGAAATAGGAAACCGGCACCTGAGGCAGAAAACAGAAAGACTAACCCTCACGTGTCCGAGCACACCAAGCTAGAAACGAATCTCTATGCTGAGCATATATAGAACAGGCAGCAACCTTCCAGACGCTTCCACAGAAGAGGAGACTTAGGTAGAGAAAAATCTTCTTTGCAGCACCAAGACGCCATGAGAAGACAGAAAACCCAGCACTGTTAGCACATGTAACAGGGCAGGAGAAAAGAAGCCGCTGGACCCGCAGCCGACTAGAAATGGGAAAAAAGAAATCCCAGCATAAAAAGAAGAGCCAGCAGCGGGGCAAGCACTAAGGCAACAACCTGGGGACCGGTATACAGGCTGAACGTCAGGACCAGAAATCGGAAAAGTACGACTCTACAATGAACCACAGAACCGCTGAAGACATGTAATGTAAGTAATTTAAAGTCTGGTTAATTAAAACCTGTACAAGTCCATGAAAGAAGGACTATAGCAGCAAGATTCACAATTTAAACAGATTAAAAGTAGCATTTCATAAACTCCCATTCTTAATAATAGCTGCAATGAAACATATGTCAAAAATTATTATTCAAACCTTTGGTAAAGTACGTAAAAATAACATCTCATTTTTGGTTCTGAAAAAAAAATATATAACATCTCATAAAACATCTGTACATGAAGACATGGACAAATGTGCATGAGTAGAAACGCTACCAGCAGAATGAATGCAGCAACATATACCCCAGGAGACAAAAGAGGAGCTGCTGCAACGATTGAGGCCAACCGGAAAGCACCCATGGTAAAAGGGATGCCGAGTCCGTTCACCCAGAGGCCATGCACCCATCTAACAGGACAAGCCAGGAGTGCTGCCCAGAGGGACCCGCAGCGGGAGAGACATATAGCCGCCTATCCCATCTTGCACCAGTCCAAACAGCAGGAACTGGAAAAACCTCGACCTCACTCCGAATCTCAGAAACCTCTGAAGACAAGGAGAACAGGAACATGTAGGAAATCAATCTGCAATATGTACACAGCCACGAAGACCCCAGGAGACAACAGGGGAAGGCACGGGGAAGCATTCCAGCTGCCCATCCTACCTGAGAGTAGACTGCTATCCACAGAAGGAAAAGGCATGGACACCCACCCGAGGAAAACTACCAGGCTCCCCGGCAAAAAGAACTACTGGAAGAATATCAGCAGGATCAGACATGCACCTAAGCAATGACAGACAGCCTGCCAAACCATCCAGCCAGTCACTGAACAGCCCAGCACCTCCAATGGCTACTGAAGAATAAGATGTTCAGCCAGATCTGCCCACCAATCCGCAGCAAGCGAAAGCAACTGGCCAAAACAGCAAAGGAGGATGCCACAGATGCCCCAACAAGAACTGTCAACACAACAGCCAGGAATTCAACATGTCAATTCAACTGACCTGAAAATCCAACACCCAAGCCCCCACCAGCAGAGCCCCCACTAGAAGCCCCCACTAGAGCCACAAAACCCGTCCCCAAAGTTTGAGTGACAATGCCCCACACAAGGGTGCATAAGGAACCAACTAGGAGGCAGCAAAAAACTCCATCAGGCCACCATGCGAACCACAGGAGCCAATAGGTCTCGCTTTTGGACCTTATAAGTATTTAGTTATGCAGCACAATATCCTTGGTGCAACAACATCAACTGTTGCATGGCTATACACTTATAAGTTCCCAAAGGCGAGACCTATTGGCCATGTCACGGCTTGTTTTTTTTACTTGCAAGGTCCCAAAGAAGAGACCTATTGGCTATGCCAATGAGCGTACCGCACTACATATAGTTGAGACTCTAGAGACCCTGCTTAAGCAGAAGTGAATAAGCCCATTTTCATGAAACAGTGCAACTTTTCTAGATCTGGCTCGACAGCACAGCTGGTTGCAAGACATATTGTTAACAATTCCTTAAAATATACATAGAGTGGCTTTGGGTCAACAGAGAATGTTACTTTCCCACGTCTAATGGGCTGTTGGCTGTTCGGTGTATCATTCCTCATGGCAATTGCTTCTATTGGAAAGAATAACTATACACCTGTGAGAAGTTGGCCTGATATGTAGTGTTTCCAATTCTGGAACCACTGGGTATCAGTCCAAACAAACCCCAAAGATGTCTGGTTGTAAGTCAACCTTGTTAGACAAGCTATCCTAGTGGTAGCATGGACTAAGCAGCCTTAAAGGCTTAACTTAAGAGGTCGTGTTAAGCGAGCTGTTTTACCACATACAATCCTGTAATCAAATGAAAGGACACCACACAAGTATATATTATAAAAATATATGTATCTAAATTACTCCCCAGTACTCTTTATGAGGAAAGGGGCACACGCGTTAAATCAAAAGCACAGTAAAACATATAAAGTTGCACAATTATGGATGAGGGCGGGTGGCCACTCAAACCATATACTAAAAAAGTGGTATAAGGGACACCAATCGAACAGTGGTTAGGCCTAGGGCCTAGAGATTCGCTGGGAGCAGTCAGGACTAGCAATGCTGAAGTCGGGAGTAGCCCACAGAGACGGGTGCAGCACGGAAAGTGCGGCTCGCACCAATGCAATGTCAATGGTGCGTAAAAGTTAAATAAAGTGAGTTAAAAGATACTTCCGCTGAACCTAGAGGAACAAAACTTTAGACACAGACCCTAGAGGTGTGTACCAGTGTGGGAACACCGGCGTTGCAATGTTACCTCACCCACAGGCCGTGGGTGCACAGGGTCGAGGTGGCGTCGGGTTTTGACACGCAGGCTCTTGGTGCTTGAAGCTGTTGCAGCTGCAGGCGATGTGAAGCAGAAGTGTCCGGTGCGATCCAAGGGTGGATCGAAGTAGAAAAGTACCTGAAAGCAGAGGGGCCAGAGTCTGGGTCACTCAGCAATGACCAGGCTGGAACCAGGACATAACCAGGCAATGTCGGGCGCAATCAGGTGGTCGTCGATAGGCTTCTCTCCGCTGTCACGTGGGCTCTGGGGCATCTGCGACGTCCAGGAGCAGGTCACGATCTGTCCCACGTAGGCTCTCGCCGTCAGCACCGTCGGCTTCAAGATTGCAGCAAACAGCACTTGGCAAAAGCAATCCACGCGGAACCGGGAGATTGCTTATCACTCGAACCAGGAGGGTCAGAGTGGGGGCTCCTTTTCACAGGAGCTGGTGCAGATCTGGAGCAACCAGAAAAGCAAGTCGTATTTCGGTTTTCGTCGGCACAGGGGCCACAAGCCAGCTGGCAAGTGACCGGGACAACGCATCGAGCCGTCACAAGCAGAAGGGCCCCACGCAGCACTCGTCGAGTGTGGAGGGAGTAGCTTTGGTGCAAGTGTAGCTTGGGGTAGGGGCTTCTCAAACCCCGGTGCACAGCTTCGAGGATCACTCGTGGGCTGCACGGTCAGCGTCTCGTGGCCTTTTCAAGATGGCGTGCCCCACGCTTCCGGTCGCTTCCACTGGTCTCAGCTCTGCAGGGACTGTGGATCGGGCTGGGAGAAGGCAGGCAAGCTTGATCTCGTCGATCTCTGTCGCTCGAGTTCCGGCGGGAACTGCAACAAAGCAAGGGTCGAGGGCTGGATGGTGCCTGTTTGCACAGGGTGGTCACTCCTTGACCACAAGGGAGATTCTTCAGTCTTCTGCGTTGAGTAGAAAGTCGAAGGGTCCAGAATTTGTTTCTTATGTTTCTTCAGGATGATCTGAGTTGCATTGGCACTGCTCCCACTCTTATTCGAATCTGGTGGGCTGGACATCCTGCTAGGTCCCCTCCTATGGGTGGGACCCAGGAAGGGGGTGGTTACACCCCTTTCCTTTGATCCAGGCCGCGCTGGGACAGGGGCTGGGAGGCCCCAGAACCGGTTTGGCCGGATTATGCAAGGGGCAGCCTTGTGCTCCCCAGGCAGTGTCTGGTTTCTTTGAAACCTCCCTACTACAATCCACTATCTCCTGTCTGGGGTGGTTTGACACCGCCCTGCGACAGGAAACTCTTTGTCCAGGCCACCATATGCTGAGTTTCGGTCAGCAGCAGGAGGCCAGACCTGTGTCTGTGGCAGAGGCATCCATTTTGTGGATCTGTGGCTCATTTTAAATCAACCGCGTTTCAGTAAAGTAACATGTCTTATCCCTCTAGAAGGGTGGAATGCTACCCCCGTTGCCAGAACTGGCGAGGGGGTAGTATTCCAATTCGTATGACACCTTACACGACATGTTTTGATAAAGCCAAACCAAAGTTGCTATATAACCGTGAGGATTATAAGGCGCTTAAGAGTATATGGTATGGCATTATCCCGGATCAGCTTAGGGAGTTGTTCCCAACAGCTGCAGACAGGCTCAGCTCATGCCAGAGCTCCATCTCACATAAAACCACGCACTCTGCCTCCAGGATTGATGAGGCCTTCCATAGGAGTGGCTTACAGGCTATATATGTGTCCAGATATAGGTTTAGATATAGGTATACTATATCTAAGCAAGGGGTGATTACACCCACTTGCCCCAGCTGAGTGATCAGCCAGTTGTGTCAATTTAAGAACCAGCCAGGGGTGGCAAAAGCTATGCTTCAGCCCCTGGTAGGCCTTGGTGGCACCTATGCCCTGAGCACCTATAGTGCATGGTACAGGGGCTGACAAGGAGTCCATTTCCAATTGTGGTATGTACCTATAGCACATGTATTATAAATTTAGAGAGAGAACAGCAGGCTGGGGGTCTGATTAGCAGGCCCACAGCCTCAGTAAGTCGAAAACCAGTGAAGCAAAAAGCAAAAATTGGGGTGACCATAGGATAGCAGACCCTACTCTCCTACACAACCCCCCCCCCAAACGCAGGGACATTAAACTTAACCTTGACCAGATAAGTCTTCATGTTCTAAGTGGAAGTACCTGGAGAGACCATCTGCATTACCATGGTCAGTCCCTGGGCGGTGCTCCACTGTAAAGTCCATCCCTTGTAGGGAAATGGACCACCTGAGCAGTTTGGGATTTTCACCCTTCATCTGATTTAGCCACAAGAGGGGCTTATGGTCTGTCTGAATTAGGAAGTGAGTACCAAACAAGTATGGCCTCAACTTCTTCAGGGCCCAAACCACAGCAAAGGCCTCCCTCTCAATAGCTGACCAATGTTTCTCCCTGGGGGTCAGCCTTCTGCTAATAAAAGCAATGGGCTGGTCTTGACCATCTTGATTAAGTTGTGAAAGCACAGCTCCCACCCCCAACTCAGAAGCATCTGTCTGTACAATGAACTGTTTGGAGTAGTCAGGACTCTTCAGGATAGGTGCAGAGCACATGGCCTTCTTCAGGTCATCAAATGCCTTTTGACAGTTAACTGTCCACTGAACCTTTTTGGGCATCTTCTTGGATGTCAAGTCATTCAATGGTGTCACAATGGACCCATAGTTCTTTACAAATTTTCTGTAATACCCAGTCAGGCCCAAGAAGGCTCTGACTTGTGTCTGGGTAGTTGGAGGAGCCCAGTCCTGTATGGTCTGGATCTTGCTCTCCAGTGGTTGAACTTGACCCCCACCTACTAGGTGGCCCAAGTACACAACCTTGCTCTGCCCTATCTGGCACTTAGTAGCCTTGATAGTCAGGCCTGCCTTTTGCAGGGCCTCCAGAACCTTCTTCAGGTGGATCAGGTGATCCTCCAAGGTGGAGCTAAAGACAGCAATATCATCTAGATATGCTGCACAAAAGTCATCCAACCCAGCAAGGACTTGATTCACCAACCTTTGGAAGGTGGCAGGTGCATTCTTCAAACCAAAGGGCATTACCACAAATTGATAATGTCCACTAGGGGTAGAGAATGCTGTTTTGGCTTTTGACTCTTCAGCTAGTCTGATTTGCCAGTAGCCAGCTGTCAAATCAAATGTGCTCAGAAACTTGGCAGAAGCCAATTTATCAATGAGCTCATCTGCTCTTGGAATGGGATGAGCATCTGTCCTAGTGACAGCATTGAGACCTCTGTAGTCCACACAAAACCTCATTTCTCTCTTCCCATCTTTGGTATGAGGTTTTGGCACAAGGACCACTGGGCTAGCCCATGGGCTCTCTGATGGCTCAATCACTCCAAGCTCCAACATCTTTTGCACCTCAGCCTTTATACAATCCCTGACATGGTCAGGTTGCCTGTAGATCTTATTCTTCACAGGCAGACTGTCACCAGTGTCCACCTCATGGGTGCACCAGTTAGTCTGGCTGGGTGTGAGTGAAAACATATGTCTGTGAGCCTGCAACACCTGTCTGCAGTCCACCTGTTGCTGCTCAGTGAGGCTGCCTGCCAAGGCTACTCCATCAACTGAACCATCATCAGGGTTCTGGGAAAGCAGGTCTGGGAGAGGGTCACTCTCTTCCTCCTGTTCCCCATCTGTGGCCATGAGGAGACTCATGTCCTCCCTGTCAACAAATGCTTTCAATCTGTTTACATGGAGCACCCTGTGGGGGCTCCTAGGGGTGCCAAAGTCAACCAAGTAGGTGACTTCTCCCTTCTTTTAAATGATAGGGTAGGGTCCAGTCCATTGGTCCTGGAGAGCTGCTGGCCCCACTGGGTCCAACACCCACACCTTCTGCCCTGGCTGGTACTCAACCAGAACAGCCTTTTGGTCATGCCAAGCTTTCTGTAATTCTTGACTTGCCTCAAGGTTTTTGGATGCTCTCTCCATGTATTCAGCCATCCTGGAGCGGAGACCAAGTACATAGTCCACAATGTCTAGTTTAGGCTTTTTGAGAGGTAACTCCCATCCTTCCTTCACCAAACTCAATGGACCTCTTACAGGGTGGCCAAACAAAAGTTCAAAAGGGCTGTAGCCAACCCCCTTCTGTGGGACCTCTCTGTAAGCAAAGAGCAAGCAGGGTAAAAGGATGTCCCATTTCCGCCTAAGCTTCTCTGGTAAACCTTTTATCATTCCCTTTAGGGTCTTGTTGAACCTTTCAACAAGCCCATTGCACTGTGGATGGTAGGGTGTGGTAAACTTATAGTTTACTCCACACTCTTTCCACATTGCTTTCAAGTATCCAGACATAAAGTTGGTACCTCTGTCTGAAAGAACCTCCTTTGGAAAGCCCACTCTTGAGAAAACTGCAATGAGGGCTTTTGCCACCAAAGGAGCTGTGGTGGTCCTCAGGGGAATTGCCTCTGGGTACCTGGTGGCATGATCCACTACCACCAGTATAAATCTGTGCCCAGATGCTGTTGGAGGATCCATGGGACCCACAATGTCTATTCCAACTCTTTCAAAGGGTACCCCCACCACAGGTAGTGGTATCAGGGGGGCCTTTGTTGTGCCACCTGACTTACCACTGGCTTGGCAAGTGACACAGGAGCGACAAAACTCCTTGACATTTTCTGACATGTGAGGCCAGTGAAAGTGTGGAACAAGCCTGTCCCAAGTCTTATTCTGGCCTAGGTGTCCTGCAAGGGGAATATCATGGGCCAAGGTAAGAAGGAAACCCCTAAACTTCAAAGGTATAACCAACCTCCTGGTTGTGCCAGGCTTGGGGTCTGCTCTCTATTTTCGTTAATATAGGAGCCCACTGACTGGAGAACTGAACTGTGGCTTCCAATCCAAGAGGCGATTATAAATTGGTGTTGTGTAGCAGGCTCAGTGGGTTAAGCTCCTGCTGTATAGATCTGTGTGTGTGCAAACTTCAGTCCTGAAATAGAATCAAATCCCAGTAACACAGTGGACTCACGTCGCAGCTATACAGATGTAAGTGTAACCTGCATCTCATGATTTCAATCTCGATGTGGCCAGCTCTATCATTGTTCTGCTGCCCATAAGGGATCCCCTAGTTACCTAGACATATCAGACTGCAGTGAAGAAGCAAGCTTATATTTGTAGAAAATTACCAGGGGTAAAGCCTGTCACACAACATGGCAAGCAGCCTCGCCAAGTATCCCAGATCCGTCTGTGACTATTAGAGGCAGGCGAGCCATATGAATATTGGCTCTGGCTCAGCTCGAAGGCCTCCTGGACCCTCGAGCCCAGAATGACCTGAGTTTCAATATGGTTTCTGCTTGCCACCCAAGCTCTAACTTAGGGTGTCAAGAATGTAATAAACGTAACCTTTGCTGTAAAACAGGAAAGGTAAGTAGATAATCATCTTGTGGCTGAATGGAACAAGGTGAAATCAGAAAACCTAGGAGTTTTCCGGGCTTGACCTAATTGTGTGATCTTAGGCAAATATTTGACTTCACCCTGCTTTACTTTCTCCTTGTTTGCCTCATTTGAGAGCATTTACAAATGTGTGAGTTCAGGGTGTGTGCTATGCGAGAACATCCCTTTTGTCTGATTTAGGTATATTCGCCATGTAATAGTCACATGACAATTGACTTGCCTCCTAATTCACTAACGACATTGCTGTCATGGCAGGGAATTGGAGGGACATTACTTTTTTTAAGTTCATGTTTAAGAAATGTTCCTTTTAACTATTGTCTAATACATTGATAGAAACTGATGTACTTAGTTGAAACGCTTCTGCATGAATTTTGAAGAGTCTTATATTTGTAAACAGTGCTTTGCAGTTTGCATGCCAAACATTTTGAGGGCTCGACTGGGGCACTGGCTCTTAGAGCCCAGCCAGACACTCAGAACGGCCCTGGCTCCACTCTCCTTCTTAATGCGTTGTTGATGCAAATAAAACACCTGTACTGGAGGTACCTGTCAGGCATGGGCCTGGGACACATGCGAGCAGTGGACAGGGATGCAAAAAAGCGAACAGTGAATTAATGCTCTCTGCCAACATCTGCAGTGATTTGAAAGTCAGGCATGTATTGCCCTGCAAGGCATGTGGCACCTTCCATCCTTCCGAGGCCGGTAATCTGAGGACCACTGCATTGGCTAACAGCAAGGCCTGGTTAAGAAGCGCACAAGTTAACAAGAAGTCATAAGTGTCAAGACCAGTATTTGAGAAAATAGGCAGGGAAGGGCAGAAAGGGGCAAAAAAAAGAGAAAATAAAGTTGAAAAGAGGAGAAAAGAAGGAGGCTGAAGTCAGAAAAGATGCGAAAAAGAGTTATAGTAACGGTGATGTGTGCGTATATTTAAGGAAGAGAACATAGGTTAGTAAGAACCCATAGTAGAAAGAAAAGAAAAAGGATGGGGAGAAGAGGGACAACCAGTGGACTTCTTGGCTTGGTGTATAGTGTTTAAAAAAAAACCTCAAAAACAACCAGGTGCCCGTGCATGTAGTGGAAGACGGCTATTCCACGAGTAATCATCTTACTGGTGAGGACGTTTGTAATGGTCCAAACGTACGAGGTTCCTAAAGAGCTTAGAAATATCTGAAGCCTGTGGTGAGAAAAGGAGGTTGGAGTAAGCACGAGTGAGTATTGAAACTGCCACTACCATATCTAATAGCATATGATATTGTATCAGATACTGTGTACCACAACGTACCTTAAAAAGTGGGGGTTGCTTTCAACCCCTATAGTAGAGCAGTCAGGGCTCAGTGGCCTGATATTAATTGGGTGGCATAGCAGCCAGCAGCTTGAAGAGGACCAGTATGCGCAAGGTCCAAATATTAAAAAAAAAGAGAAAAACTTGATTTTGGGGATATTAAAGAGAGCTCTTGATCGGGTGGTGAGCAAGACTATCTCACTGCTAGTGAACTGTGACGGCCACGAGCAGAAGCTGCATGGCGAATGGCTAAAGGAGGCCATAAGCTGTAATAGCGCATTAATGTGGCAAAACGAGAGAGAGTTCTATGAGGTGCTACACACGTATGACTAAAAAAGAGCATGAACTGTTAATAGATTGTTTAGGTGACAAAACAGGAGACTTGTGCCATGAGATTAATAATATCGACACTAAGGTGTCCCAGTAATGCAAAGAGATCGGCAGTCGGAGCGGTTAGCTATTACGTTTTAAGTTAGACCAAGGCAGAGTGACAGGCATTTAAAATACGATAAATGCCCACTAGCGAATGCCAAGTAAGGCCAGCAATTAGTGCGCTCAAGAGACCTACACGTGGCAAAATCCAAGCAAACTTACTTCAGTTATTCTTAGTGGGGACATGTATTAACACGCCGTGATAAGTTCTCGCTGGTATGCAAGAAACGATTATATGCTGGCAGGACCGGAACCGCTAAATAGCGAAACCGAAAACAGTCTAATTTCCGGTAGTGGGAAGACTAGACCGAGGACTGGACGTAGGGTAATACTAACTTCCGATGAATTAGCGTATGATAGTCAATAAGGTTAAAAAAGAGAAGGGTTTAAAGGTTTCAACAGTGCCAGTCTTTTCATGTATTCTGAGGGACTTGGCTGAGAGGAGGCTGATAGACAGTGAGTGGCCGGGAGGGGGGCGGGTTGTGTGTGTGCGGGAGGGGGCCGGGTTGTGTGTTTATGCATTGATCATGAGGAAAGGCTAGGCAGGGAAGGGGGTTGCAACAGAGGGGGAGGGCTATGTGGGAGGAGGTAGTGAGAGCAGAGAGCAAGGGGGTGGAGGAGCATGATTCATGTGCTGTAAGGCTTAATGAGTCATAAAAGAAAGGCAGACGGTGGCTGCGCGTGTGCACGCGCGTGTAACCGCAAGCTTGAGGCCAGCAAAAGCCTTTGGTAGCATTTTGAAAACCCACTTACTAAATGTCTCGCATGGCAGCACATGTGCTGGCTCAGGCGAGATGTAAAAACCCCAGAACGAATGAGGAACAGCCAAAAAGAGGAGTCACAATGGAAATAATCTGAATGGAAAGTGGTCACAGTGTCACCCCTCGATCCAATGCACGAAGAAAGAGGAGGCAGTGACCACCGCCACACCACTGGGGGAGAAATCCCCAAGATTGAATATCCATAGAGAACACTGAAGTGCAGAAATGCAGGGGCAAGTCGAAGTGATTAATAATTATAATAATTCAATATAGTCATCACTTGTGGCCCCCACAGGTGCCCTGCAGTCCAGGGAGTGGTAAACACACGCCTCCGCTACCTGCCACACTGCAAGCAATAACATGGAAGCTGTGCCATGCACCAAAGTCTGCACCAGGCCCTTTGGAATGCCGCTCCAGGATCGCCTGCTCTGTGGATACTGAGCCATTTGAAACAAGAAAATTCTCAAGAAACAAAGAAGTAATGCTGTTCCGTCTGCCTAGAAAAAAGGGTGGTAACCCATGTGAAAACCTTCCATTCCATTAGCTATGACCCAATACTTATGCTATTAACAGCAAAGACAGGAAGCCCAAACACTAACACCTGCCAGCCCAAACATCACCATACCATACTGTATGGACGAAGAATCCAACACACCTCCAATAAGCTGAAAGGGAATATCCACACTCACATACAGGGAGTGCTTCATCTTGCGACATCCGACGAGACAAGGTGCTGAGACAATTGAGTAATGAAGAGTGGCAGAACCAGCGAAGACCAGCCTAACTGCTGCAAAGACGCAGAATGAAAGCGACAACAATGGCAGCAGAGAAATTATGATGTCGCCAAGCGTAAAGGTAGGAACTATGCTCCATTGATGCGAGTCAGGAGAGCAGACTGGATACGACCAGCATCCATTGTAATGCCAGGCAAAGAACACCAGTAAACACCCATCCAAAATAATATGAAAAAGAGGAGTCTCTATCCACTTGCACTGAGCACATGACTGAATGCCCCAGATAGTCGAGTTAACCAGCCAGCCGACGATTGACGAGGAATCCCAGTCCCCACCCACTGGCAACCAAGACACTTCTCCCCCAGCCGGCTGGAGGAAAGACTGCAGACCTCAAGACCGGGTGAACAGAGAGAGTGAAGGGAGGGGGCTCAGAGACTGCTGCAACCCAAGAAGACACATCCTCCCTCACTCACCATACTCTATGCCGGCTCTTGCTGAACCACTCTGACTGGACACTGCAGGAATCCCCTTCGGATTTATGATGGAACAATGAATTTCACTGCAATGCATGCCTTTGCCTTTACAACTCCTAACCTTTACCACGCATTTTTCTACCACTGACGACGAGGCAGCCATTCTCAGGAATGGTGCAGGTCGTAAAGCGGAAGGGAAAGGGTTTCTCGCTTCCCCCCAATGACACCGATAGCCTTTACCACGCCAGTGCCTTTGCCACCACGCATATGCCTTTACCACCAGCACCACACATATGCCTTTACAATTCATCGTATTGTATTGTATATGTTATTTCTATAGCGCAGCTATCACTCCGCTGGAGTATCTTGGCACTATGCAGAAATAAAACAAGAAGAATCCTACTCGGGGTGTACACCTCAGGAAGTGGGGGACACCCAGTGTTGTGTTTAATACCCCTCACACACCAACAGGCCCCTTGGTGTCATGCTTCATCATCGGGGTCTTCGCACCCCGCTAGAGGGATGCGGCGTGCAACAACCAGCGACTGCGCGGGAGCACTAGAGTGGTTGACTATGTGTGGTGTGTGTTATGTGCTTGTGCTGGGGTATACGGGAAAATGTGAGTGAAGGGTGTGGTGAGGATTAAAAAGACACCTGGCCAGTAGGTTTGTGAGAAATTTTTTTTATTCTAAAACTCTGGCTGGTGCTATTAAAAAGGTGCAAGGTGAGGTTAGTAGTCTTGATTATGGACTCTACCTCTGGTGTGCGTCAACATGTTTCGGAACTCAGTGTTCCTTCTTCAGGACGGGTGCACAACTTCCCAACCCTACTCACGTGTTTTTTAATAAAAAATGTTGTTTTCTAAACTTTTAGAAAAAAGTGAAAATTATTTACAGTGAGAAACTAGGCTATGGTGTGCCTACAGCGGTTTGTCTGGATCATGCAGTTGCATGTCCTGCAAAAAAGAAAAAAGTTTTTGAGTTTGGTTACCACTCGGGAATGGCTCAAACAAGTGCAGTCACTTGGAGCCCCAAACGGTTAAATAAACCTGTAAAAGAAACACATACACAAAAATATATACAAGACACACTTTCGGTTACTAATAGTTCTGAATTCATACTCATTTAGACTGTCATGTTTTGCCTCACGAGCATGTCCAGAAAGCCAGGGTAGGTAGGTGGACTCCTAATCTGTAAAAGGTTTGAAAAGAAGGATGTAGTCCTTTCCTCACTATCCTCAGTATGTTCAGTGGGTTTCGTTGTAAAGGAAGTTTTACTCATACTCACAAAGTCCGCCAAAATAGGCCTCTTTCCTCCCTGCAATACTCCGCTGGTAATGCTTAGCGTGCAGGGTTGTGGTATATATGGGGCCTATGGCGCTCTATGATTCGTTAATTAACGGATGTGATTTTTAAGACCATATATGGGACATCCGCCTCTGTGCCTATCATGATCATTGACCTGTTGGAAAGTGTACCATGTGTCCATCTGAGCATGTAAAATGGGTTAGTGACTCACTTACTTAAAGCGCATGCGCATGTTAGGTTGTCTTGATGGGTTTAACTGCTATGCGCATGAGTAAAAGGTTGCGTGTGATTGGGTACACTACTCTTCTGTTTACATAGATCTGGCACGGTTCATGATCTGCACACACAGTATGTAACCTGTGAGTATTTTCAAAAAAACCACTTGTACTTGATAAAGTGGTGGGGGAAGGTGTGAGCCTGGCTACCATTATTTTGCGGATTCGGAAGATAAGTTGTTCTATCCGGACAATTGACCCCAAGGAATGTCATCATTCAGGCCGTCCAGATGGGTGCCCAAACGGAAAACCCAGCGCTGTTCTTTTTGAAGTAGGCCAGTTTCAGAGGGCAAGCGTTCAATTACGGTCCAGTGTAGATCGTTGACACAGTGTTGTTTGTCTAAAAAGTGAGATGCCATTTTTGTAGTTGTTTTTTTGCATCGGATGTTACTTTTGTGTTCTCCAATTCTTACTTTCACTGGACGTGATGTCATGCCTATGTATTCAAGGCCACAGGGGCAGGTGATCATATAGACAACATTTTTTGTGTTGCAGTTCGAGAATTGTCTTTGCTCCCATGATGTGCCATTTCTGAAGTGTACTTCTTTGCTTTTGCTTGTCAGGTGGCAGCTGTTGCAATCTCCGCAGGGGTAGTGTCCTTGTACCCCAATACTGGTTTGTCTGCCCGTGGGGTTTTGGCGAGGTCTTGTGTGGACCAAAATGTCTTTGATATTTCTGCCTCTACGGTGTGCATACATCGGTTTTTCAAAGTTCAGCTGGCCACAATTCAATATTCTCCAATGTTTATTGATTACTTTCGACACTTCATTAGACAGGGTTGTGTATGTTGTGACACATATTGGTCTTTTCTCTACTTCCTTTGGCTTGGGATTGTCTTCTAGGAGTGCTTCCCTGTGATTATTCTTTGCCCTCTTCAATGCCCTGTTTATTGTTTTTACTGGGTATTGCCTCTGTATCAATTTCTTTTTGAGGTCCTTTGCCTGGTTGTTGAACTGGTTCAGTTCCGTACAGTTCCGTCTGAGGCGTAAGAACTGCCCATAGGGTAGGTTCTCCCTTAGGTGCCTGGGGTGGAAACTATCGTACCTCAGTAAGCAGTTCCTCGAGGTGGGTTTGAAATGAGTTTGACTTTTCAATCTACCTTCCTCGCTGTATATGCTCAGGTCCAGGAATACCATGTTGGTGTTTGATATTGTGCTCGTGAATCTTAGAAATCGATTCTGATTATTCAGCCATGTTACAAACTTTTGGGCACTCTCCATGTCTCCATCCCAGATGATGAAAATATCGTTGATATACCTCTTCCATGTGTTGATCTGGGAATGGTATGGGTTGTCGTTGTTGAGGATTTTTGTATGTTCAAGATGGTACACATACAGGCCAGCCAGACTCGGCGCAAAAGTGCTGCCCATGCTTGTCCCATGGGTTTGTAGGTAAAGCGTTTGGTCATATTGGAAAAAGTTCTCTTGCAAGGCTATGGAGATGCATTCCATGACCAAATTGCGTGGGGTTTGGTATTTCCATCTCTCGCTGAAAAGTACTTCTTCAATAATTTGTAATGTTTCGTCATGCGGGAGGCTCGTGTATAAGCTCTCTACATCGAGGCTTAGTAGGAACTGTCTAGCCGGGTCGAATTGTTTGTCTTCGAGGAGTTGTAATACGGCTTTGGTGTCCTTGAGGTAGGTACTGGTGGATTGAACCAGAGGGCGTAAGAAGGCGTCAGCAAACTTAGATAGTGGTTCGAGAATCGACCCTATCCCGGAGACGATAGGCCTCCCGGGTGGATTGCTGATGTTCTTGTGAATTTTGGGTATGCAGTAAAAGTACGGTATTTTCGGTGATGGTTGTTGTAGGAAGTCTGCCTCTTTCTTACTTAGCCAGTTATGGGTTAGACCTTCCTCTACCATTCCTCCGATCTTTACGCGTAGTCTTTCCGTAGGGTCTTCTTGAAGGATTCTGTAATTGCGCTCGTCAGCTAATAGACGTTTGCATTCCATATCATAGGCCTCAAGGGTTTGTAGGACGATGGCTCCCCCTTTGTCCGCTGGTTTTATTATCAGTTCGTTGTTGCTTGTTAATTCCCTCAGGGCTCGGTGTTCTTCACCGCTGGTGTTATGAAAAGTGCTCCGGCCATTGGGGTTCATCTGATTCACCTCCGTAATGACTGCTTTTTCAAATGTTAATATTTCCACCGGTATCGCTGAGTCTGGTGGACTGAAAGTTGATTTTAACCTCAAGCCGGTATCTGTATTGTCCTCCGGTGGTGGTTTGTCCTTGAAAAAGGCTTGGAGCTTTAGTTTCCGAAAGAACTCC
The DNA here is from genome assembly GCF_964263255.1 of Lissotriton vulgaris. Lineage (NCBI taxonomy): Eukaryota > Metazoa > Chordata > Amphibia > Caudata > Salamandridae > Lissotriton > Lissotriton vulgaris. The sequence continues at coordinate 544,303 of NW_028254700.1, read as the reverse complement.
TGCAGTTCCATGTTCAGTTTGAATAAGTCCGGTTTGTGGGTAGGTACAAACCCCAAACCCTTGTTTAACACACTCTCCTGTGTTGTTGTCAGACTCAACGGTGTTAAGTTGACTATTAGGTTCCTCTCTTGCTTGTCGATGGTTGGTTGGGGAGGGACCCGGTCATGCTCCTGGTTGTTCGTGTGTTGGGCTGTTCCTGGTCCTCCCATGCCACGTTGTTGCCTTTCCGGTTTCTCCCTCGTGTTATCTGGCGTGTGCCTAAAAAAGGCTGTTGTTGACCTCCAAAAGCCTGTTGTTGGCCGTAGAAACCTTCATTATATTCTTGGTTCCACTGTGGGTAGTTCATTGCCATTGGAGTTGGTCCAAACTGGTAGGGGTTGAATTGAGGGTGGCCCATAAATTGTGGATACTGGTTTTGAGGCTGGTAACCTCTCCATCCCCTTTGCTTTGGGAATTGTTGTCTGCGTTGTCTCCATCCACCTCGTCTTTGTCTTGATCCTTTGTTGCCGCTTGAGTTAGATCCTGACGAGCTATTATCCGAGACGTCGCTTTCTGCATCACTGTTTGTATTTCTGGAGACATAGTCCGCTTTAGTATACGGATATGCGGTCTCTGGAGTGAATTTGGCTACATCTTTTGCCAATTTGTTTGTTTTGCTTTGTTTCAAAGTACACTCGAATTCTGTCATCTGCTGGTTCAGTTCTTCCAGTCTGGTTTTTAGTTCATCTGTACTTATGTATGTGTTGAGTTGGACCTCAATCTTATTAATTTCAATTTTTAGTTCATGTGTTATCCTTGCGGCAGTTTTTACTATAAGTACCAACCAGTCTCTCGAGCAGTGCCAGGAAATCAGGGACCATTCTTTTTTAAAAACCATGTCATTTTGAAAAATAAAGGGTTCGTTTTTCACAATTAGTCCTGGTGGAGCCATTTTGTTGCGCAGGTACTCGGTCATGAAAAGGCCATGGAGGGCAGCTTTTATTTGGCTGCGTCTCAAGTTCAACAGTTCATTCCAGTCGTTAGTGTTAGGACCAGTTTCTTGGTTGCTCAAACCTTCGAAGAGGTTAGAGTCCGCTAGGATTTTGTCAATTTCATCCTCAGGAAAGGTAAGGCCATGCTCGTCCTCCATTTTTGAGATAGGAGTTGGACCGCTGGTTTCTTTTGAATACGGTGTGTGTCTTTTATGTGTGTGTCTCAGTGTAGTCGGAGCAAAAGGACTCCCGCAGCTCTGCGCTGCCTAGAACAACAAGTATCAACAGAGGGAGGTAGAGTATAGAGATAGGATTCTCACTCCACGGGCACTGATAATTAAACAAGAAGAATCCTACTCGGGGTGTACACCTCAGGAAGTGGGGGACACCCAGTGTTGTGTTTAATACCCCTCACACACCAACAGGCCCCTTGGTGTCATGCTTCATCATCGGGGTCTTCGCACCCCGCTAGAGGGATGCGGCGTGCTACGACCAGCGACTGCGCGGGAGCACTAGAGTGGTTGACTATGTGTGGTGTGTGTTATGTGCTTGTGCTGGGGTATACGGGAAAATGTGAGTGAAGGGTGTGGTGAGGATTAAAAAGACACCTGGCCAGTAGGTTTGTGAGAAAAAAATTTTATTCGAAAACTCTGGCTGGTGCTATTAAAAAGGTGCAAGGCGAGGTTAGTAGTCTTGATTATGGACTCTACCTCTGGTGTGCGTCAACATGTTTCAGAACTCAGTGTTCCTTCTTCAGGACGGGTGCACAACTTCCCAACCCTACTCACGTGTTTTTTAATAAAAAATGTTGTTTTCTAAACTTTTAGAAAAAAGTGAAAATTATTTACAGTGAGAAACTAGGCTATGGTGTGCCTACAGCGGTTTGTCCGGATCATGCAGTTGCATGTCCTGCAAAAAAGAAAAAAGTTTTTGAGTTTGGTTACCACTCGGGAATGGCTCAAACAAGTGCAGTCACTTGGAGCCCCAAACGGTTAAATAAACCTGTAAAAGAAACACATACACAAAAATATATACAAGACACACTTTCGGTTACTAATAGTTCTGAATTCATACTCATTTAGACTGTCATGTTTTGCCTCACGAGCATGTCCAGAAAGCCAGGGTAGGTAGGTGGACTCCTAATCTGTAAAAGGTTTGAAAAGAAGGATTTAGTCCTTTCCTCACTATCCTCAGTATGTTCAGTGGGTTTCGTTGTAAAGGAAGTTTTACTCATACTCACAAAGTCCGCCAAAATAGGCCTCTTTCCTCCCTGCAATACTCCGCTGGTAATGCTTAGCGTGCAGGGTTGTGGTATATATGGGGCCTGTGGCGCTCTATGATTCGTTAATTAACGGATGTGATTTTTAAGACCATATATGGGACATCCGCCTCTGTGCCTATCATGATCATTGACCTGTTGGAAAGTGTACCATGTGTCGATCTGAGCATGTAAAATGGGTTAGTGACTCACTTACTTAAAGCGCATGCGCATGTTAGGTTGTCTTGATGGGTTTAACTGCTATGCGCATGAGTAAAAGGTTGCGTGTGATTGGGTACACTACTCTTCTGTTTACATAGATCTGGCACGGTTCATGATCTGCATACACAGTATGTAACCTGTGAGTATTTTAAAAAAAACCACTTGTACTTGATAAAGTGGTGGGGGAAGGTGTGAGCCTGGCTACCAATATTTTGCGGATTCGGAAGATAAGTTGTTCTATCCGGACAATTGACCCCAAGGAATGTCATCATTCAGGCCGTCCAGATGGGTGCCCAAACGGAAAACCCAGCGCTGTTCTTTTTGAAGTAGGCCAGTTTCAGAGGGCAAGCGTTCAATTACGGTCCAGTGTAGATCGTTGACACAGTGTTGTTTGTCTAAAAAGTGAGATGCCATTTTTGTAGTTGTTTTTTTGCATCGGATGTTACTTTTGTGTTCTCCAATTCTTACTTTCACTGGACGTGATGTCATGCCTATGTATTCAAGGCCACAGGGGCAGGTGATCATATAGACAACATTTTTTGTGTTGCAGTTCGAGAATTGTCTTTGCTCCCATGATGTGCCATTTCTGAAGTGTACTTCTTTGCTTTTGCTTGTCAGGTGGCAGCTGTTGCAATCTCCGCAGGGGTAGTGTCCTTGTACCCCAATACTGGTTTGTCTGCCCGTGGGGTTTTGGCGAGGTCTTGTGTGGACCAAAATGTCTTTGATATTTCTGCCTCTACGGTGTGCATACATCGGTTTTTCAAAGTTCAGCTGGCCACAATTCAATATTCTCCAATGTTTATTGATTACTTTCGACACTTCATTAGACAGGGTTGTGTATGTTGTGACACATATTGGTCTTTTCTCTACTTCCTTTGGCTTGGGATTGTCTTCTAGGAGTGCTTCCCTGTGATTATTCTTTGCCCTCTTCAATGCCCTGTTTATTGTTTTTACTGGGTATTGCCTCTGTATCAATTTCTTTTTGAGGTCCTTTGCCTGGTTGTTGAACTGGTTCAGTTCCGTACAGTTCCGTCTGAGGCGTAAGAACTGCCCATAGGGTAGGTTCTCCCTTAGGTGCCTGGGGTGGAAACTATCGTACCTCAGTAAGCAGTTCCTCGAGGTGGGTTTGAAATGAGTTCGACTTTTCAATCTACCTTCCTTGCTGTATATGCTCAGGTCCAGGAATACCATGTTGGTGTTTGATATTGTGCTCGTGAATCTTAGAAATCGATTCTGATTATTCAGCCATGTTACAAACTCTTGGGCACTCTCCATGTCTCCATCCCAGATGATGAAAATATCGTCGATATACCTCTTCCATGTGTTGATCTGGGAATGGTATGGGTTGTCGTTGTTGAGGATTTTTGTATGTTCAAGATGGTACACATACAGGCCAGCCAGACTCGGCGCAAAAGTGCTGCCCATGCTTGTCCCATGGGTTTGTAGGTAAAGCGTTTGGTCATATTGGAAAAAGTTCTCTTGCAAGGCTATGGAGATGCATTCCATGACCAAATTGCGTGGGGTTTAGTATTTCCATCTCTCGCTGAAAAGTACTTCTTCAATAATTTGTAATGTTTCGTCATGCGGGAGGCTCGTGTATAAGCTCTCTACATCGAGGCTTAGTAGGAACTGTCTAGCCGGGTCGAATTGTTTGTCTTCGAGGAGTTGTAATACGGCTTTGGTGTCCTTGAGGTAGGTACTGGTGGATTGAACCAGAGGGCGTAAGAAGGCGTCAGCAAACTTAGATAGTGGTTCGAGAATCGACCCTATCCCGGAGACGATAGGCCTCCCGGGTGGATTGCTGATGTTCTTGTGAATTTTGGGTATGCAGTAAAAGTACGGTATTTTCGGTGATGGTTGTTGTAGGAAGTCTGCCTCTTTCTTACTTAGCCAGTTATGGGTTAGACCTTCCTCTACCATTCCTCCGATCTTTACGCGTAGTCTTTCCGTAGGGTCTTCTTGAAGGATTCTGTAATTGCGCTCGTCAGCTAATAGACGTTTGCATTCCATATCATAGGCCTCAAGGGTTTGTAGGACGATGGCTCCCCCTTTGTCCGCTGGTTTTATTATCAGTTCGTTGTTGCTTGTTAATTCCCTCAGGGCTCGGTGTTCTTCACCGCTGGTGTTATGAAAAGTGCTCCGGCCATTGGGGTTCATCTGATTCAGCTCCGTAATGACTGCTTTTTCAGATGTTAATATTTCCACCGGTATCGCTGAGTCTGGTGGACTGAAAGTTGATTTTAACCTCAAGCCGGTATCTGTATTGTCCTCCGGTGGTGGTTTGTCCTTGAAAAAGGCTTGAAGCTTTAGTTTCCGAAAGAACTCCTGCAGTTCCATGTTCAGTTTGAATAAGTCCGGTTTGTGGGTAGGTACAAACCCCAAACCCTTGTTTAACACACTCTCCTGTGTTGTTGTCAGACTCAACGGTGTTAAGTTGACTATTAGGTTCCTCTCTTGCTTGTCGATGGTTGGTTGGGGAGGGACCCGGTCATGGTCCTGGTTGTTCGTGTGTTGGGCTGTTCCTGGTCCTCCCATGCCACGTTGTTGCCTTTCCGGTTTCTCCCTCGTGTTATCTGGCGTGAACCTAAAAAAGGCTGTTGTTGACCTCCAAAAGCCTGTTGTTGGTCGTAGAAACCTTCATTATATTCTTGGTTCCACTGTGGGTAGTTCATTGCCATTGGAGTTGGTCCAAACTGGTAGGGGTTGAATTGAGGGTGGCCCATAAATTGTGGATACTGGTTTTGAGGCTGGTAACCTCTCCATCCCCTTTGCTTTGGGAATTGTTGTCTGCGTTGTCTCCATCCACCAGCGGACAAAGGGGGAGCCATCGTCCTACAAACCCTTGAGGCCTATGATATGGAATGCAAATGTCTATTAGCTGACGAGCGCAATTACAGAATCCTTCAAGAAGACCCTACGGAAAGACTACGCGTAAAGATCGGAGGAATGGTAGAGGAAGGTCTAACCCATAACTGGCTAAGTAAGAAAGAGGCAGACTTCCTACAACAACCATCACCGAAAATACCGTACTTTTACTGCATACCCAAAATTCACAAGAACATCAGCAATCCACCCGGGAGGCCTATCGTCTCCGGGATAGGGTCGATTCTCGAACCACTATCTAAGTTTGCTGACGCCTTCTTACGCCCTCTGGTTCAATCCACCAGTACCTACCTCAAGGACACCAAAGCCGTATTACAACTCCTCGAAGACAAACAATTCGACCCGGCTAGACAGTTCCTACTAAGCCTCGATGTAGAGAGCTTATACACGAGCCTCCCGCATGACGAAACATTACAAATTATTGAAGAAGTACTTTTCAGCGAGAGATGGAAATACCAAACCCCACGCAATTTGGTCATGGAATGCATCTCCATAGCCTTGCAAGAGAACTTTTTCCAATATGACCAAACGCTTTACCTACAAACCCATGGGACAAGCATGGGCAGCACTTTTGCGCCGAGTCTGGCTGGCCTGTATGTGTACCATCTTGAACATACAAAAATCCTCAACAACGACAACCCATACCATTCCCAGATCAACACATGGAAGAGGTATATCGACGATATTTTCATCATCTGGGATGGAGACATGGAGAGTGCCCAAGAGTTTGTAACATGGCTGAATAATCAGAATCGATTTCTAAGAATCACGAGCACAATTTCAAACACCAACATGGTATTCCTGGACCTGAGCATATACAGCGAGGAAGGTAGATTGAAAAGTCGAACTCATTTCAAACCCACCTCGAGGAACTGCTTACTGAGGTACGATAGTTTCCACCCCAGGCACCTAAGGGAGAACCTACCCTATGGGCAGTTCTTACGCCTCAGACGGAACTGTACGGAACTGAACCAGTTCAACAACCAGGCAAAGGACCTCAAAAAGAAATTGATACAGAGGCAATACCCAGTAAAAACAATAAACAGGGCATTGAAGAGGGCAAAGAATAATCACAGGGAAGCACTCCTAGAAGACAATCCCAAGCCAAAGGAAGTAGAGAAAAGACCAATATGTGTCACAACATACACAACCCTGTCTAATGAAGTGTCGAAAGTAATCAATAAACATTGGAGAATATTGAATTGTGGCCAGCTGAACTTTGAAAAACCGATGTATGCACACCGTAGAGGCAGAAATATTAAAGACATTTTGGTCCACACAAGACCTCGCCAAAACCCCACGGGCAGACAAACCAGAATTGAGGTACAAGGACACTACCCCTGCGGAGATTGCAACAGCTGCCACCTGACAAGCAAAAGCAAAGAAGTACACTTCAGAAATGGCACATCATGGGAGCAAAGACAATTCTCGAACTGCAACACAAAAGAAGTTGTCTATATGATCACCTGCCCCTGTGGCCTTGAATACATAGGCATGACATCACGTCCAGTGAAAGTAAGAATTGGAGAACACAAAAGTAACATCCGATGCAAAAAAACAACTACAAAAATGGCATCTCACTTTTTAGACAAACAACACTGTGTCAACGATCTACACTGGACCATAATTGAACGCTTGCCCTCTGAAACTGGCCTACTTCAAAAAGAACAGCGCTGGGTTTTCCGTTTGGGCACCCATCTGGACGGCCTGAATGATGACATTCCTTGGGGTCAATTGTCCGGATAGAACAACTTATCTTCCGAATCCGCAAAATAATGGTAGCCAGGCTCACACCTTCCCCCACCACTTTATCAAGTACAAGTGGTTTTTTTGAAAATACTCACAGGTTACATACTGTGTGTGCAGATCATCAACCGTGCCAGATCTATGTAAACAGAAGAGTAGTGTACCCAATCACACGCAACCTTTTACTCATGCGCATAGCAGTTAAACCCATCAAGACAACCTAACATGCGCATGCGCTTTAAGTAAGTGGGTCACTAACCCATTTTACATGCTCAGATCGACACATGGTACACTTTCCAACAGGTCAATGATCATGATAGGCACAGAGGCCGATGTCCCATATATGGTCTTAAAAATCACATCCGTTAATTAACGAATCATAGAGCGCCATAGGCCCCATATATACCACAACCCTGCACGCTAAGCATTACCAGCGGAGTATTGCAGGGAGGAAAGAGGCCTATTTTGGCGGACTTTGTGAGTATGAGTAAAACTTCCTTTACAACGAAACCCACTGAACATACTGAGGATAGTGAGGAAAGGACTAAATCCTTCTTTTCAAACCTTTTACAGATTAGGAGTCCACCTACCTACCCTGGCTTTCTGGACATGCTCGTGAGGCAAAACATGACAGTCTAAATGAGTATGAATTCAGAACTATTAGTAACCGAAAGTGTGTCTTGTATATATTTTTGTGTATGTGTTTCTTTTACAGGTTTATTTAACCGTTTGGGGCTCCAAGTGACTGCACTTGTTTGAGCCATTCCCGAGTGGTAACCAAACTCAAAAACTTTTTTCTTTTTTGCAGGACATGCAACTGCATGATCCGGACAAACCGCTGTAGGCACACCATAGCCTAGTTTCTCACTGTAAATAATTTTCACTTTTTTCTAAAAGTTTAGAAAACAACATTTTTTATTAAAAAACACGTGAGTAGGGTTGGGAAGTTGTGCACCCGTCCTGAAGAAGGAACACTGAGTTCTGAAACATGTTGACGCACACCAGAGGTAAAGTCCATAATCAAGACTACTAACCTCGCCTTGCACCTTTTTAATAGCACCAGCCAGAGTTTTCGAATAAAAAATTTTTCTCACAAACCTACTGGCCAGGTGTCTTTTTAATCCTCACCACACCCTTCACTCACATTTTCCCGTATACCCCAGCACAAGCACATAACACACACCACACATAGTCAACCACTCTAGTGCTCCCGCGCAGTCGCTGGTCGTAGCACGCCGCATCCCTCTAGCGGGGTGCGAAGACCCCGATGATGAAGCATGACACCAAGGGGCCTGTTGGTGTGTGAGGGGTATTAAACACAACACTGGGTGTCCCCCACTTCCTGAGGTGTACACCCCGAGTAGGATTCTTCTTGTTTAATTATCAGTGCCCGTGGAGTGAGAATCCTATCTCTATACTCTACCTCCCTCTGTTGATACTTGTTGTTCTAGGCAGCGCAGAGCTGCGGGAGTCCTTTTGCTCCGACTACACTGAGACACACACATAAAAGACACACACCGTATTCAATAGAAGCCAGCGGTCCAACTCCTATCTCAAAAATGGAGGACGAGCATGGCCTTACCTTTCCTGAGGATGAAATTGACAAAATCCTAGCGGACTCTAACCTCTTCGAAGGTTTGAGCAACCAAGAAACTGGTCCTAACACTAACGACTGGAATGAACTGTTGAACTTGAGACGCAGCCAAATAAAAGCTGCCCTCCATGGCCTTTTCATGACCGAGTACCTGCGCAACAAAATGGCTCCACCAGGACTAATTGTGAAAAACGAACCCTTTATTTTTCAAAATGACGTGGTTTTTAAAAAAGAATGGTCCCTGATTTCCTGGCACTGCTCGAGAGACTGGTTGGCACTTATAGTAAAAACTGCCGCAAGGATAACACATGAACTAAAAATTGAAATTAATAAGATTGAGGTCCAACTCAACACATACATAAGTACAGATGAACTAAAAACCAGACTGGAAGAACTGAACCAGCAGATGACAGAATTCGAGTGTACTTTGAAACAAAGCAAAACAAACAAATTGGCAAAAGATGTAGCCAAATTCACTCCAGAGACCGCATATCCGTATACTAAAGCGGACTATGTCTCCAGAAATACAAACAGTGATGCAGAAAGCGACGTCTCGGATAATAGCTCGTCAGGATCTAACTCAAGCGGCAACAAAGGATCAAGACAAAGACGAGGTGGATGGAGACAACGCAGACAACAATTCCCAAAGCAAAGGGGATGGAGAGGTTACCAGCCTCAAAACCAGTATCCACAATTTATGGGCCACCCTCAATTCAACCCCTACCAGTTTGGACCAACTCCAATGGCAATGAACTACCCACAGTGGAACCAAGAATATAATGAAGGTTTCTACGGCCAACAACAGGCTTTTGGAGGTCAACAACAGCCTTTTTTAGGCACACGCCAGATAACACGAGGGAGAAACCGGAAAGGCAACAACGTGGCATGGGAGGACCAGGAACAGCCCAACACACGAACAACCAGGAGCATGACCGGGTCCCTCCCCAACCAACCATCGACAAGCAAGAGAGGAACCTAATAGTCAACTTAACACCGTTGAGTCTGACAACAACACAGGAGAGTGTGTTAAACAAGGGTTTGGGGTTTGTACCTACCCACAAACCGGACTTATTCAAACTGAACATGGAACTGCAGGAGTTCTTTCGGAAACTAAAGCTCCAAGCCTTTTTCAAGGACAAACCACCACCGGAGGACAATACAGATACCGGCTTGAGGTTAAAATCAACTTTCAGTCCACCAGACTCAGCGATACCGGTGGAAATATTAACATTTGAAAAAGCAGTCATTACGGAGGTGAATCAGATGAACCCCAATGGCCGGAGCACTTTTCATAACACCAGCGGTGAAGAACACCGAGCCCTGAGGGAATTAACAAGCAACAACGAACTGATAATAAAACCAGCGGACAAAGGGGGAGCCATCGTCCTACAAACCCTTGAGGCCTATGATATGGAATGCAAACGTCTATTAGCTGACGAGCGCAATTACAGAATCCTTCAAGAAGACCCTACGGAAAGACTACGCGTAAAGATCGGAGGAATGGTAGAGGAAGGTCTAACCCATAACTGGCTAAGTAAGAAAGAGGCAGACTTCCTACAACAACCATCACCGAAAATACCGTACTTTTACTGCATACCCAAAATTCACAAGAACATCAGCAATCCACCCGGGAGGCCTATCGTCTCCGGGATAGGGTCGATTCTCGAACCACTATCTAAGTTTGCTGACGCCTTCTTACGCCCTCTGGTTCAATCCACCAGTACCTACCTCAAGGACACCAAAGCCGTATTACAACTTCTCGAAGACAAACAATTCGACCCGGCTAGACAGTTCCTACTAAGCCTCGATGTAGAGAGCTTATACACGAGCCTCCCGCATGACGAAACATTACAAATTATTGAAGAAGTACTTTTCAGCGAGAGATGGAAATACCAAACCCCACGCAATTTGGTCATGGAATGCATCTCCATAGCCTTGCAAGAGAACTTTTTCCAATATGACCAAACGCTTTACCTACAAACCCATGGGACAAGCATGGGCAGCACTTTTGCGCCGAGTCTGGCTGGCCTGTATGTGTACCATCTTGAACATACAAAAATCCTCAACAACGACAACCCATACCATTCCCAGATCAACACATGGAAGAGGTATATCGACGATATTTTCATCATCTGGGATGGAGACATGGAGAGTGCCCAAGAGTTTGTAACATGGCTGAATAATCAGAATCGATTTCTAAGATTCACGAGCACAATATCAAACACCAACATGGTATTCCTGGACCTGAGCCTATACAGCGAGGAAGGTAGATTGAAAAGTCGAACTCATTTCAAACCCACCTCGAGGAACTGCTTACTGAGGTACGATAGTTTCCACCCCAGGCACCTAAGGGAGAACCTACCCTATGGGCAGTTCTTACGCCTCAGACGGAACTGTACGGAACTGAACCAGTTCAACAACCAGGCAAAGGACCTCAAAAAGAAATTGATACAGAGGCAATACCCAGTAAAAACAATAAACAGGGCATTGAAGAGGGCAAAGAATAATCACAGGGAAGCACTCCTAGAATACAATCCCAAGCCAAAGGAAGTAGAGAAAAGACTAATATGTGTCACAACATACACAACCCTGTCTAATGAAGTGTCGAAAGTAATCAATAAACATTGGAGAATATTGAATTGTGGCCAGCTGAACTTTGAAAAACCGATGTATGCACACCGTAGAGGCAGAAATATCAAAGACATTTTGGTCCACACAAGACCTCGCCAAAACCCCACGGGCAGACAAACCAGTATTGGGGTACAAGGACACTACCCCTGCAAGGATTGCAACAGCTGCCACCTGACAAGCAAAAGCAAAGAAGTACACTTCAGAAATGGCACATCATGGGAGCAAAGACAATTCTCGAACTGCAACACAAAAAATGTTGTCTATATGATCACCTGCCCCTGTGGCCTTGAATACATAGGCATGACATCACGTCCAGTGAAAGTAAGAATTGGAGAACACAAAAGTAACATCCGATGCAAAAAAACAACTACAAAAATGGCATCTCACTTTTTAGACAAACAACACTGTGTCAACAATCTACACTGGACCGTAATTGAACGCTTGCCCTCTGAAACTGGCCTACTTCAAAAAGAACAGCGCTGGGTTTTCCGTTTGGGCACCCATCTGGATGGCCTGAATGATGACATTCCTTGGGGTCAATTGTCCGGATAGAACAACTTATCTTCCGAATCCGCAAAATAATGGTAGCCAGGCTCACACCTTCCCCCACCACTTTATCAAGTACAAGTGGTTTTTTTGAAAATACTCACAGGTTACATACTGTGTGTGCAGATCATGAACCGTGCCAGATCTATGTAAACAGAAGAGTAGTGTACCCAATCACACGCAACCTTTTACTCATGCGCATAGCAGTTAAACCCATCAAGACAACCTAACATGCGCATGCGCTTTAAGTAAGTGAGTCACTAACCCATTTTACATGCTCAGATCGACACATGGTACACTTTGCAACAGGTCAATGATCATGATAGGCACAGAGGCGGATGTCCCATATATGGTCTTAAAAATCACATCCGTTAATTAACGAATCATAGAGCGCCATAGGCCCCATATATACCACAACCCTGCACGCTAAGCATTACCAGCGGAGTATTGCAGGGAGGAAAGAGGCCTATTTTGGCGGACTTTGTGAGTATGAGTAAAACTTCCTTTACAACGAAACCCACTGAACATACTGAGGATAGTGAGGAAAGGACTAAATCCTTCTATTCAAACCTTTTACAGATTAGGAGTCCACCTACCTACCCTGGCTTTCTGGACATGCTCGTGAGGCAAAACATGACAGTCTAAATGAGTATGAATTCAGAACTATTAGTAACCGAAAGTTTGTCTTGTATATATTTTTGTGTATGTGTTTCTTTTACAGGTTTATTTAACCGTTTGGGGCTCCAAGTGACTGCACTGTTTGAGCCATTCCCGAGTGGTAACCAAACTCAAAAACTTTTTTCTTTTTTGCAGGACATGCAACTGCATGATCCGGACAAACCGCTGTAGGCACACCATAGCCTAGTTTCTCACTGTAAATAATTTTCACTTTTTTCTAAAAGTTTAGAAAACAACATTTTTTATTAAAAAACACGTGAGTAGGGTTGGGAAGTTGTGCACCCGTCTTGAAGAAGGAACACTGAGTTCTGAAACATGTTGACGCACACCAGAGGTAGAGTCCATAATCAAGACTACTAACCTCGCCTTGCACCTTTTTAATAGCACCAGCCAGAGTTTTCGAATAAAAATTTTTTCTCACAAACCTACTGGCCAGGTGTCCTTTTAATCCTCACCACACCCTTCACTCACATTTTCCCGTATACCCCAGCACAAGCACATAACACACACCACACATAGTCAACCACTCTAGTGCTCCCGCGCAGTCGCTGGTCGTAGCACGCCGCATCCCTCTAGCGGGGTGCGAAGACCCCGATGATGAAGCATGACACCAAGGGGCCTGTTGGTGTGTGAGGGGTATTAAACACAACACTGGGTGTCCCCCACTTCCTGAGGTGTACACCCCGAGTAGGATTCTTCTTGTTTAATTATCAGTGCCCGTGGAGTGAGAATCCTATCTCTATACTCTACCTCCCTCTGTTGATACTTGTTGTTACTATGCAGAAATAGACAGGAGGTACATGATGCCACACACTGCCTCTGAGATTACTGAAGGATTAAATACGAAAGAAGCATAGAGAGTCCGGAACTCCAAATATCCAGGCTGTAAAGGCATGCATGGTAAATGCATATGTGTTGTAAAACATGCACTGTAAAGGCGATGCTTGGTACTAGTGCATGCATTGTAATGCATGCTTTGTAAAGGCTCCGCGTGGTAACAGCCACGTTGTAATGGCTGCTTCCCCAAATAAAGGATGAAACGTGACAAAAAATTAATGTCCTCCAGTTACTATCCAGTTTGAAACTGGAGGACAGAGTTTTTGGGCCACCCTAAAACAGCTGTTTGTCTAACTCTCTACAAGCACGTCATTAGACTGACCATCTACCTCATCTGGAGCTGCGAGAGAAAACACATAGGCAAAAATTACATTTTGTTTTATGAGAAAGTGGATTAAATATATTTATTACTCCAACCCTCGATGTGTGTTGCAAATGCACAGGGATCCTGTACAATGCCTGTATTGCCAGTTTAACAGTTATGGCGCTCTGTAAAATAAAAAAGCGTTTACTTTTAAATGAAGCGTATGTGACTGAGCTGGTTCGACAGAGTACAGGTACAGCGGACATCAAAAACCGGTTGACTACAGGAAATACATTGGGGCACAAGGTAAAAAAAATAATAACATTTTTTTTACAGTGACCCTCAAATGTGAAGATGCACATGAGAGCTTTTGAACTGCAATAAAACAGATATTGTCTCAAAACTTCCTACAAGTACAAGTAATTAGTTTTCTCTGACCTAGAAACATAATAAAGCATAGCGTTGTACAATATAATGAAACTATTAATACATTGGTGTGCTTTTCATGGTATGCACGAGCCTATTTCATAAACAAATAAAAGCTGTGCTTTTTCTACTCCTTGTTTAAGAATAACTTGGACTTGTCTGGGTGTAACCAGCCTGTATCCTGAAGACTGCAGAGGGCTTTTGAAAAGGTTAATAAATGGCCTAGGATAGCATGAGCTTTTATTACTGTATGTCATAGTAACCGTGCTCTAAATGGCTGGGTTATGTAAGGTTTTGGAAATTAGATGAGTGAGGTTTTAATCATATAGCAGGACACAAATAATCAGAGCCACTTCTTAATGATGGGCTCGAAAAACATCTCAGTGGACCATGTATTTGTGAGAACAGGGGAAAGTTGGCAGACCCAAGTGTCATAAGTCAGTTTGAAAGCAAAAATAAAAAACATAAAAACGATCTCCCCTCCACTGTGCTGGCTGCAAGGAAAATTCTACTTTGATTATTATTCATGCATGCATAAGTATCTAGAAATATGTATATGATTACACATGCATGTATGTTTATGTGTGAACATACATTAGCCTGCGAGAGGTTAAAAAAGCACGGACCAATCCGTTCACCCCTTATGAGTTTGCGAGTGGTTATGGCTCAGTTCCACGTAGGTCCCTGGATTCCAGATGTGATGTGATGGAGAGGTGGATGCTTCTAGAGAGGGCACCGCCAGCCAAGGCCTAACTCATATGAGTGGCTTACAAGAACTTCATATAGAAGTCAGTCAACAGTTTACTATACCTGCCGACCAGGTGCTTGAATCTTGATAGAGTTTAAACTTATTTTTACTTATGAGCAAGGGACAAATCAATTAAGGGCTCAATTGGCCTCTCGGCTCTCTGTGGCCCGGGTGCCGCTGCACCCGTTGCACCAATGGTAGCTAAGCCCCTAGTCATGCCTGTGCTATTCAGGTGTTCCCGATTCCCTGTTTATCTTTGCATGAGCGTTTCTGGAAAACAATTGCATACCATTCATAAGAAGGGGTGGTGTGTCGCAATTACTGCATCTTTTGATAAACATCAGTGTGTTATGAAACTGTGAATGAGAAATAACAGAGAGGAGTTGTTGACTGGCACAGCCGACCAAACCAGGCAGTGCTGTGGGCGTTCATGGTCACACTAAAGTGCTGCAATTAAACACTACACCAGCCAAGACAAATGCTATTATCTCCTCCTGCAAAATAAATGAGGACAAGACACAACACATGCGCTGCCAAACTCTTGCAGAATACTCTACCACCACACCTAAGCGGCAGGGCAGGCCAGCTTTTAACAGCAGCACTCTGCGTGTTTACGTTAAGAGTCTGACTGAACCAGTTGTTCTCTGCATATTTCTGCCACACCTCTCATCTGGCACCCACTGTACTTACGCATTACAGTACGGCTTCTTTTCGTATCCTTTGTAGTTGTTCATGTTTAAAGTCATTTTGCAGACTTCGCAGTGGAAACATCCTTTGTGCCAGTACTGTAAAGGAAAGAAGGAACACGTGAACAGGCGTAATATTTCTATATTTCATCGGTCATTATACACGATTTCTAAAGGTGAACATGGAAATTATAACATTTTGCATGAAATGGTCACACATAGCAAAGCTTGTATTGTTAGCAACGTTTTCTATATGTTAAGTAATCAAAGAACACGTGCGGGCTGTGGGGAAGTCTGGAAAATAAATCCTTCGCTGGCCTGATGACTAGCCACCTAGGAAGAATGTTTACATATTGGCAAGCAAACGTACCGCCTAAAAACAAATATTGCTGGCATAGAATAGCACAGCCCCCAAAAAAACACAAGAAAGCAGTACTAGGTTTAAGTACCCAGACTGACTATTTTTGCAGCTTTTAAACGCGGCTCTGCCTCAGGGACAATCCTTGTTCGACAGAATACACAAGGATGTGATTACTAACTTATCTTTTGTCGAACAGAAGACTCGGTGTTCGGGGCTGGAAAGGAAGGCGCCCCCGCGCGCGCTCCAACACCTCGCTTCACACCCCCACGCACGTGCATCATTCGCTCCTCGCAGCTCGGGGGGGATGATCGCACGTTGTGGCGGCGAGAACCTGCGAGCGTCACGTGAGCAGGTGGACAGGCCGAGGGCGGCGAAGCACCTGTATTGGGATGAACCAAATGGGGGCCATTCGAGAGAGACGCCATGGGGCTGAGGGGTGCTGCTTTCAACGGGGTGCTTTGCGATGCACCGGGTTGTGCCACCTGAGTTACAGAAGCCCCGAGAAGCTGTGACGTTCATAAAAAATAAAAAACTGGAGGAGCTGTTTCTTGGCATCTACATGTGGTTTCAAATTCAAGTCGTTTTAAATACCACGCTGAGCTTGCTGGCGCCCAAGAGCGCCCCCTGAAGCAGAGCGTGCAGTCTCAAACGACCACAATGTTGCTTACAGCGCAGCCCACGCTGTGGGACGCTCGGAGTTGTGCGTGAAGGTGGTGTCTTTGAAATTGCGACGGCGCTGCTGTACTCTCTTTGTCGCTGGTTCTGTTCTCCAGGGGTGCACTTTGTGGTACAGGGATGGCATTTAAAACACAGGCAGTGATGCGGTAAACAGGTGCTGTCAGAAGTTGTCAGAACACGTGAGGAAGCATGCATGCTTGCTGTAGGCTATATTTCAACAGTAAAAACCAGGGAACAAGACTAGAGGTAGGCCCACAAACAGCCAGGTCAGAGCTTCTGGCACTGCAGGACTGCCCTGTGGCAAGAACTCTAGAATTAGGGAATTTGCGGCTGCGACTTTGCTGCATAATTATGGACGCGCCACGTGTACAATATAATCCATAATATGCAAAATGATTTGCAAATTAAACAAGTTTCTACCACAAACGGATCCAAAGTTCCAAAAAACGCAGCAACACAAATTGCCGCACAGTGTAAGGCAAACGCAAAGAATGACAGGTCATTTCTCTCTTGCTTATTGCTGCATTTGGGCCTAAAATGGTAAGAATAATGGGGATACATTCACAAAAACGAATAGGTAATACTATCACAAAATGTGCTGCATTGTTCAGCATAATTGCCTTGTCTTGCCACATAATTTAGTCAATCACCCCACAAAATGTGGTCCTTGGAACTAGCCTGGGTGAGAAGACAGCTGCTGGACTCTAAGGTGTGCTGTAAAGTCTGCTAAAGCCCACCCATGTTTCGAGTTGGTTGCCAGTGTGTTTTCTTGGACCCAGCTGTGTCAGGGCTGCCTGTAGGCCTGGGTGCTTTTTAAAGCACAGAAGTGTTAGCGAGCATCTTGTGGCAAAGGGGGTGCAATAAAGGTCCATTCTCTCTATCACTCACCCACCACATGCTGGGTGTAACTGGCACACACTACTAGTACGCAGTGAACGAAAATGTGTGTGTGAAACGTCATACCGAGGGGGCATCAAAACGGAAGCTCTTTGGTGCTCTTGAGACCACGTGCCCCTTCCCTGCACTCTACCTGCGTGGTGAACGGACACTGTGACTCGAGTGATGCCTTCGTCATGCCTGCACTCGCTGCGCTACCGCATGAATCAGCATGTGGGTAAGGGGAGCTAAGGTGGCCCAGTCCTCTGCCCGCACCCCCGGCTCTCTGAAGCTGCCCGTCCCCCCACTCATGGGAGCACATTCTAGTAATACGTGGGTTGCATGCCTGGAGGTGTCAGACAAGGGGGCACCATACCACAGCATCCGTTCCTCAAATGCTTCCGAGCCCGGTTTCCTGCATCAAGCAGTGACGGGGAAATAACTTGTCAGGTGCTCTGCGCGCCAGATGGCATGTCACCTTCAGCGACATCAGCGAGGCTTGCTGACCTCAGAGGTGTCAGCGCCGGATAACCTGCTGGCTGTCAAGCATCCCTGCCCCTTCCCTGGTCGATGGGGGAGAGAGCGCATTACCTTGTCCAAGCAGTTGACTTTTTCAGTGGGATAAACGACTTTCCCACAGCGGGCGCACTGGGCGTTCATCCCCGCCCCACAGGTAGATGCAAATTGGGGGAAGCAGGAGTGCTACTTGTATGTCCTTCCTGGTGCACGCTGTCAGCTCACTCCTGCCTCAGTCCAGCTAGGGTAGCTTTCCAGCACCTGAGGTCAGCGCAAGAAGCAGTGGTTCGCGCTGTACCACTCCAGCGGCTGCACGAGCTCCTAGAGGCTTATCTGGCGCTCGCCTGGTCCTCTAGCTGAGCCTCTGTGGAGCGGCTGCTGCACTCAGTCTGGTGAGGGAGGAGATTCAGCACTCGGCCGGCCCCGTTTCTCGGTGCGTTCAGGCAATAGGACGAGCCGCAGCCCACTGGAGAAGAGCGATGCACGAGCACGCAGCGAGCCCGAGCCTGAGAACTGGTGGAACCGCAGCAACGCCCTGAGCTGCAGCAGCAGCGCCCGCAGAGGACTACAGGGGGAGGGACCGGGAGGCGCGCCTCCGCCGGGGACGTGTACGAGGCAGCGCGAGTGGATGGAGCGAGAGCAACCTGCCCGTGAGCGCGCCCTGCACCTGTGCGCGCGACATGATGCGCACGGTAGACGGGTCGAGAAATGGGCAAAGAGGTGGGGTAGGCCTACACTGAGTCTTAAGCCGCAGGGACTTTCAGAGCACTGTTCAACCGCTTCCTGTAAATACGGGGAACTTAGATTGATGTTCAAAGTATTTTTCTGAAAGATTACTAATTTACACCGAATTTAGATGAATGATAGATATCAACGTAAAAGTTCTTGAACAACTGGCGGCCTGCACCGGGTAACTCCATGTTGTGGAGAGGCCAACACAAGACGCAGCGCAGAAAACAACATGATGCAAAAGCAGTGCTGAGGGATTTCGCTTCATAAGAGACAAGTCTCAGGTTGATCCGGTGTGTCTGGAATGCGAGTCAGGATCAAAGGCAGCTGGTTGGCTCTTTTGCAAGACAGGCTGCTCTAGCGAGTTTAAATTCCTGCACTACCCAAACATAGCAGCCAAGAAAGCAAACATTGGCATTGCCAATCTTTGCGACTTTAATGTGGTGGAAGAAATATGCCAACTATCTCTATTACACACAGCAAACATACAGGCAAGGCAGCAGGAGTGCAAGTTCAGATACAGTAAACACATTCTGGATTGGTTATATTAGGAAGGTAAGGGCCTTTACTACGACTCGTGCCTTTTAATATAATCATGATTGGCCAGCCGTACAGTAGTCCTACTATGGAGCGTGCATATACTTTAGGTTAATCCATTTTACCTAGTTAGTATCAAAGTTTGTAGCAGGTGTAGGCACATGCCATACAAAATATTGAACAGTAATTGCCAAAGTATATGATGCTTTTTTGTTAGCTTACAGACACTGGATATAGACACGTCAAAACATAAAACAAATGGTACATGTTTTAATTCATTTTGCAGTATGTAAGCATCTGTGCAGCTCCTGAAGGCATGCAGCCCTGGTGCTTTTTCGATGCTGCAGATTGAATACTGGAAAGAAACAACGCATGAATTATAAATCACCTTATTTCAAAAAGCAGAATTTTGTGATCAAACACTTTGAACAATGGCAACACAAAAAGATGATGGACGGAATGCTGAACATTGTCTAACATTCACCCCCAGTACAGAGATCTGGGCCTAAATCCATCGTGCTATTTGCTCACTGTGGCATTGCAGTTTGTTCCCAGCCCTATGCAAATCAGTGTTGACGCTGCTCCCCATAGGAACAGTCCAACCTGAGTTGCCAGGCCAGGTCCTCCCTCGACCGGAAACAGGCATCCTGGAACCGGTTTCAGGGAATCACCCCACATCAGCCAGGTTAGATTAAGTCCAATGGCTTATGACCACCAGAACCATCTCTGAGCAAACCCTTCCAACTTAGGGCGACTATAGCAACACAAAAAGGTGATGGATGTAATGCTGAACATTGTCAAACATTCAACCCAGTACAGAAATCTGAGCCTAAATCCATTGTTTTTTTTGCTCATTATGCCTTTCCAGTTTGGACCCAGCTATGTGCAAATCATTCTTGACCCTGTGCCCCAGGGGAGCAGTCCAGCCTGAACTTCCAGGTCAGGTCATCCATGGACAGGAAAAAAGCATTCCGGTACTGGTTTCGAGGTATCACCCCAAATCAGCCAGTCTAACTTTAATCCAATGGCATAGTGAGTACAAGACTCACCTATAGGCATACCCTTCCCACTTAATGCGAATAGTGAATAACAAAAAGACGATGGATGAATGCTGAATATTGTCGTACAATGGACATCCAGGGACCGATTTTGGGGTATCACCTCTCATCAGCCATACTAGCTTGAATCCCAAGCGTGGGTCCCATGCTCACTATGCCATTGGATTCAAGCTAGCCTGGGAGGGAGGCAAAATGGCGACTGGCTAGTAGCGATCGAGAACGCTCCTAATGTCAGCGTAATATAATTAAAAGGAATCAGGCATTAAACCCACGTACCATTGATGGAAGCAGCTTGCAGCGGTGGCGACTTCTTGTGGGCAGCAGAAAGGCTCATTATCGAGCTTCTTGCATCAGTGGCAGCAGTCGTAACAGAGTTACGGGTACGGCAATCAGAAAGGACTACAGGCAAAGCCTGCGGAGCTAGCGGAATGTCGAAAATCGAATGTAGAGAAAGCCTGACTAGCGGAGCCCCGAACACTGAGACCAGAGTATTCACGGCGATTTCTCCCGGTGAGAGCGATTCACAGGCATTAAGAATGGCCCCGAAGGGAAGAAAACTACTCAGCAAGTGCCACAAGAAGCCCCAGCTTCCCAGACAGCACCAATCGCCCCCGGATCACAATGGGTGGAATTAATAGAAGCCAAGGAAGGCCAGGGTAGACCTAGACTTAGTAAATGGCATAAGCCATAGAACGCAGGATCCAGCAGCTCTACCCCGCGAACAGTCTGAAGATCTCCCAGATCAGCGGGAGGCGGCACAGGGGGAAACAGGAGTGATACATTTGGCGAACACTGCAGGCGCAGAGTTGCTAACAAATGACATGCTAGTCCAAGAGATTACAGCAAGTAGCGCCCTTGTGGCCCTGAGGATACCCAGGATCTTGTGGATAACTTTTTCTCAGTCATGGATGGGTCAGAAGGAACTCCCTCTGATATTGAAGAGAGCAAAAGAGAAAATATCTCAGACCTTAGCCTGTTCTCCAGCTCTGAGGGTAAGCATGGGCGAATTTTGCGGATCTCGCGTTCGCGAATTTTGCGGATTTGCGAACTCGCAATACGCAAAATCCGCGAATTCCCGCGAATTTGCGGATTTTTTTTTTTGTGTTCGCCCGTGTTTCTGCCAGTTCGCGAGGGTTTTTACAATTTCGCAATTTGCGAACTTACCTGTCGGGTCGCAAGTTTTGCGAACTTGTTGTTTCTACGTGTCCAGCCTGTTTGGGACACTCTTCTTCATCACTGCCACTCTCTGTCACCACTGCCACTCTCTGACTACTCATGCCACCCTCTGGCCCACCCATGCCACCCTCTGTTTCATCACCACACCCTCTGGTTGTCCAGTGTACATTATTTTCGGCAAAGCAAAGCACACCTTCCCTGCCTCAAGTGACCTAAATTAATTTGGGGCTGATTAATGTGTCACAGAATATTTTTTTAGCAGGCACCTGCTTCCTTAGTGCGCCCTGATTAGTGATCTTTTGCACTTGCTAAGTGCTTTCATTGTTGCAAAATTAGTTACAACACCTGCCCTGCCCCAACTGACAATAATGAATTAGGGGCTGATTAATGGATTTTAACTTCCAGCCTGGCTCCTGCTTGTCTCCCTTAGATGTAATTCAGGACCTTTGTGGCATATGTGTAACTATTCTGAGGTTCAGAGCAGGGTCACATAATAGTTGCAACTGGCAACTGAACTCTGGAGGGGCCCCTCAGGAAGCACTACAGGAAATGGCTACTAATGATGAGCCTGAACTTTTGAACCTGGCAAGTAGTTTCAGTTTTGCTAAGATCGTATTTCTGCAATTTAGCACTTATTCGCGGGGCGCGAAGTTGTACTGGGAAGCCGCGAACTCACGCGAACAGTGCGAGCAAAATCCGCTGCTGGCGGATTTGCGGATTTTGCGGGAGATTCGCGAATCTCGCGGATTGCGAATTTCCCGAAAATCCGCAAAATCCGCGAGCGAAACGGATTTTCCGCCCATACCTATCTGAGGGGGATAATAGAGCCTCATCAAAGGAGAAAGAGACAGTCATATGGAGAAAGAGGCTGTCAAGGAGACAAAGAGATTCACACTCTCAGGAAAAAGCTAGCAGCGGACAAAGGCGGGCAAGTGGGATCGATCCAGAAACCGCTTTGAAATGGGATTATTCTGCTACCCGCAACACCTATCCAGAGCAAATTTCACAGGGGGGGCTGATGTTCAAGCTCCCTCATTACAGCTGATACTAGACTCAATAAAGCAAGTACAAGATGAGATAAAGATTGATGGGAAAAAGAACAGATTGGTAACTAAGAACCTGCAAGGTGCAGTCAGAAAAGTGGCAAAAATATGCACAGACACAAATACGAGGGTTAACCAACTGGAGGATCGCACAAGCCTCTTCGAAGACTGGCAAGCTAAAGACTCAGTAAAGATAAATGGCTATGAGAAACAACTTACAGATGTCCAGTGGAAGCTGGAAGACCTAGAAAACCGCCAGCTGCGAAATAATCTCAACGTCCTGGGCATCAAGGAAGGAGCCGAAGGTGACGATATAAAGGCCTATATCCTAAAACTGATGAAAGGAGCGTTTCCAGAGTTAAGCCACTGGGAGTGGGAAAGGAAAATTCAAAGGGCACACTGCTTCCCAATGGCGATAAAGATGAACCAACCTAGAGCTCAGGGAGGAACCCGGAGAGCAATATTGATATATTTTGGTAATTTTTTGCTAAGGGAGGAGGTATATTCTAAAGCCCGGCCGAATGCCAAACGCTCATTTGAGTCTCAGACCTTTTTCACTACTCCAGACTATTGTCTTATGACAGTCTAAATGCGGTGGAGACTGAGGGAACTGGTGGACCCTTGTCAACAGATGCGTCTACAGGATTTTCTAATGAACCCAGCGAGGCTGAAGATTATATACAGAAACAGTACCAGCGTCTTTACCTCCGAAATACAAGCAAAAGCATATATGAACTTGTTAAAATCTGGAAAGGCGGATACTGCAGCCCTGTGACTTTCTTATAAGTATAATCATTTGGGTGTATCTAAACACTAGGATCAGGGTCCTGGGAGCTGATTGGGAGGAGGGTTTCAGAGCAAAAAGGGGCAAATAAGGGGTAGTGGGAACTGGAACATTTTATTGTTTATTCAACCAGTAGACCTGGGTGCATGGGTTGACACTGAGGGTAGTATCATTCAACTTACACTAGTGGGGAAAATGCACAAGTTAAATAAAAGAAAGGCAGGGGGAGGCTGACGGCCAGACTCCATCACAGAGACATTAAGTCTGCTTGCTTCACCAGGAGGGGGAGGGAGGGGTCAAGGGATGGGAGGCCTTGCAGTAGGGGGAAGAGGTGGGGGGAATTGGGGTAAAAATGGGGTTAAAAAAACCATCAGGAAGTAAAGTAATTCAGAGTTGTGTACACAGAAAAAAGAATCGGGAAATTAAAGAAAAGTCATGCGGATAGTTACAATTATTATTTGTGGGTTAAATGATCAAAGAAACGCAGGAATCTGAAAGAATATTTAAAGTCAGTGCATGCAGACATTATATGTTTGCAGGAAACGCACATAGAGGTCTCTCGGAAATTTCTATTGGAACAACTGGGGTACCAGCTTCTAACATGCACAACACAGGGGACCAGAACACGGGGGTTGGCGATATTGGTACTGGCAAAGATGGTTGTACTGAAAAAACAGATGGCAGATATGTATGGCCGATGGGTCATGGCTGAATGCCAAATGCAGGGATTTAGCTTTACGCTATGCTCCGTCTACGCTCCAACAGTGGATGACCTGGAGATCTTAAATAACATTAATACACAAATGACCAACTGGCCTTTGCCAATAATAATGTGTGGAGTCTTGAATATAAATGGCCTAAATGGCCTATGGAAAAACGACCCTGCTAAGTTCACTGGCAGGAAGAAGAAAAGCCACAGAGCTTTGATATAATTAATGCAGGCTATTGGACTGATTGATATGTGGGAGCAGAAAAATGCAGGCGGGGGGCAGCACATATTACTCTGCACCCCATAAGGTCATAGCACGTCTAGATTACTTCCTGATATCACCTTCGCTAATATCTATAGCCAAGATTAAAAGGCTACAGCGGGTGATGTCAGACCACAACCCTCTAATTCTGGACATTCTAATTCAAAATCCCCCAAAATAAACAACTAATTGGACATTCGAGAGAGCTTTATTACAAGATGTTAAGTATGTTGCTCATATGGAAGGCTGGCTCAAGGAATTTCTTGAGATAAACAGGGGGTCTGCATCCCCAGCGGTAGTATGGGATGCCCTGAAGGCGGGTATCAAGGGGGAACCATCAACTTCTCTATTAAATGTAATAAGTTGGAGAAGAAGGTGATGGAGGGGAAGATAAGATCAGTCACTATATTAGAGGAGGAGCTAATTGAAGCAAAAAGCGCAAAAGATGATCTGACAAGGATGGTACAGGACCTGGCTATAGCTAAGGCAGCAGTTGGGGAATTATTTGCTTTGAGGGCAGCTGGAAAATACTTAGCTTGGAAGCAAGACCAATATGAGTATAGCGAACAAATCGGGCATATCCTAGCTATTAGAACTCGGCAGGTCGCAACTAAGGGAGAAATATCAGAGGCAGGTGTTACAGCTACTACACCAAAGGAGATCTGCTCGATATTTCAAGACTTTTATCAAAAATGATATAACCCTGAAAAGGGGGCGGGTAGAAATGAAATAGAACTTTATCTAGAGTCAGCATCAATAGAGAGGCTAGTATCGGAGGATAAAAAATCTTTGGAAACTAGTTTCACTCCAGAAGAAATACAGGGAGCAATTAAAGATCTTCCCCCGGGAAAAGCTGTGGGGCCTGACCTCATCCCTCTTGAGTTTTATAAAAAAATTCTCCCAATTTTAGAAGTAGATATCAACAAACTTATGGTCTCAACCCAAAGTGGAGCAGCACCTCCTAGGTCTTGGGGGGAAGCTACAATGGTGGTATTTCTTTAAAAAAAAAAGCCCCCACCGATCCTGGGTCATACAGACCAATAAGTCTTATGAATAGCAAAACCAAGACATACTCTAAAATACTAGCAAATCGCTTGAGCTCAGTAATTGGCAAGACTATCTCCCCCCCGACAACATGGGTTCATTCCCGGTAGGGGTACTGCAGACCATATAAGGAGGGTATGCACATTATTTGATGGCATGGCAGCCTCACAAGACCATATGGCTTTAATATTGTTGGATGCTGAGAAAGCGTTTGATAGGATCTCGTGGGGTTTCCTATGGGCCGCATTGGCCAAGGTAAATATCGGGAAAGGCTGCATAGGGACTCTGAAAGCTCTATATAAGAACCCAATAATCAGGCTCAGAGTAATGGGTGAGCAGAGTGGAGCAATCAACCTCGAACGGTGAACTAGACAAGGGTGCCCCTGCTCCCCGCTCCTCTTCGCCTTTTATATCGATCCTTTTATAAGGAGAATTGAGTTAAATAGCAATATCTTGCCAATAACTCTGAATGGGCACAATACTAAAATATTAGGGTATGCAGATGACTTAGATATTACATCGTCTGACCCTGCCTCAGCATTAGCTGAAATAGAAAAGGAAGCTAAAAAATATGGGACTTTATCCGGATACAACCTAAATCAAGGTAAAACTCAAATTGTTGTAAATCAAAAGGCTACGATTGCAGATCAGAGAGCTACAGAGTCAGCGTTTTATCTTGGAAAAACCATAACATTCAAATTAACAAAGGTCGTGGAAAAGAACCTGGGTCCAGTGATTAAAAAAGCTAAAGAAGACCTAGACAGAATAAATAACCTGCATTTAACAACAGTAGGCCTCTGCAACGTAATAAAAATGTTATTTCTCCCTTATTTCTTCTTCGGACTATCCCCTTAAAATTTAATAATAGTTGGTTCAAGGAAATCGAGGGAATCACTAATCGCTTCATATGGGCAAAAGGCAAACACGAAGGGCTATAAATTGTTTGTCATTATCTAGAGATCGTGGTGGCATGGCGGCACCAGAGTTTAGGGCCTATTATTGGGCGGCAGTCCTGCAATACATCAGAGGATTTTTGGGTGGGAATACGAATGATAGGTGGAGGGGCAATGAGGGTATCCCAGATATATTCGAACTATTAATAGCGGAATCTAATAAAGGGTTGCTTACATTTAATGAACCAAATTATTACAAAAAAACAAAATTTAAGACACTAGGGGCTGCAATGTCAGTATGGTCCCTGATTCGGAAAAAAATAAACTTGAGAAGATGAACTATTATACACCTTTATACAAGAATACTTCATTACCAGAGGTGTTCCATGACCATGTAAAGAAACAATGGCAAATCCGCGGGGTCAAAAATCATCGGGATCTTATCGACCACACAGGTTTAATAGCGTTTGATAAAGTACAGCAATTATATAATCTAGAGCGCAGAGAATTTGATAAATATTTGCAGATTAGGTCAGTTTTAATAAAAAAACAGGTGGGCAATATGAACTTTAAAAGGGAGGACGTAATGGAGTTACATTGACCAATAAACAAGATTATTCTTGGAATCCAAAACAGTACGAATTTATTCGTGGAATTTCTTTAATTCCTAAAAGGTCTTCCCAACCATTTACGGAGTGCAACAGAGGGACACTAAGTACCCTTACTCAGTGCTATATACACTTCATACAGATAATAACACATACTCACCTATACAGTCACTGACACAAGCAAACACTGATCCATGTGGCAACTCTTGCAAACACTCAGTCACACAAACAGTCAATCATATACTCCAGCACTCACCTATACTGCCTTTCACATATGCAGTTACCCATATACCGCAGACATATCCATTCACTCACCAACACAGCCATACACATATTCACTTACCCATACAGCCCCTCACATACACAAACACACACACACTAACCCATACAGCTACTGACTCACTCACTCAACCATATAGCCAATCACACACCCCCTCACCCACCCACACAGATACTCAGACACCCATACAGGTACTCAGATAACAATCAATCACCCATATAGCTAATCATGTACCCGCTCACACACCAATACAGCCACTAAGACACCCACTACCAGACTGATACAAACATTCACACAACTTAGATAACTAGTGTTCAAATCCTAGTGTGGCGGCCATCTTGCAATGGTATATACACATAAGTGGTAACACCAACTTTAAAGTATAATATGTACAAAGTCTTTGTGTACAGAAAAGCGTTTCATATATATATATAATATTTACAGACAAGGGTAACAGATTCTTTCGACATAGTGCCTGAGTACTGTTACAGATCCTATTAGCTACTTATTCACATGTATATGTACAAGGATACACTATATACATGTATACACTATTTACATAAGATTCAGTTTCTTAATAAGGCTGCTGATATCTTTGATATCACGTCTATTTATATCTCTATTTACATAACTGCCAAGATGAACGTAAATAGTGTTGGCTATATTCGGCATAGTGCCGTAGTACATCCAAAAATATCCTTGTGGTCTAGACCAGTAGATTAGACGTGTTCCACAAATTATATAATATATATTCGACATAAAGCCGCTACATTATATAGAAAATACCTAAAAACGCATCCTGTGTCAACTTGTGTTCACCCGAGGAATCGGATCTTCACAATCTGCCCGTATACCTGGGTTTTCAAGAGGTTGCTGCCTGATAGCAGTCTGGGACTTCCCTCAGAGGCGTTTGCATTGTCCTGCGCTTCCAACCTCGGATGCTTGGACTATGGGGGCTAGGAAGTAGGGGGCGCAAGTGCATTTATTTTCAGCATCTTCGAAGGCTACTTTCCCTGCGGCGCATTGTATTCCAACGAGGTGCATGGCGGGACATGCAGTCCATGGCACAGACTGCAGTGACGTCAGCACGTTAATGCCCTGCAGCTGGACCTCTCATCACTGCATGGGAGGAGTCCTACATCTACACGACGGAAACACCTTTGCATGAACTGAGGCATTTGAAAAAGGCTTGACGCCGAAACCGGTCATGCCGTTCTTTCTTAAATAAATGCACAAATGATCCCCGCTGTGGCCCTTCATATTATATATATATATATATATATATATATATATATATATATATATATATATATATATATATATATATGTATGTATGTATGTTTGTATATATTACCCTCTGGCGGTCACCAGTAGGTAGTTATAGTTAGGATCTAGATTCCATAGGAAATCTGCAACATTCTATTGGGAATAACTTTGGCGCCGGTGGACGAATCTTTGCGAATTTCTCAAAGAAGATGGCCCGCTCCTTCCCTGAAAGTTTAGGGGGGATTGGTCAAGTGGGGGCTGAGATAAAAGGGGGGTCCCAAAACGTGTTTTCCGCATGTTATTTTCCATAGGACGATTAGAAACGGCTACAGCTCGAACGGCTGAATGGAATTATAAGAAATTTGGCAAAAAGGTAGAGTCCGGTTCGCAGATTACGCTTTTCTTTAAATGGTGTAAATCCCTGCAGTTGTTGCGGAAAAAATTAAAGTTGAAATCAATTATATATCTATAAGCGCGCATGCGCGCACCCCTGTGCGTGAGCGGAATTCTGATTTGCTGTTTGACGTCTTTCAACATTCGATTAGAAGGAAATTAGGAAGTGTTGACCACCATTTTGGCAGTGCGAGTCAACATATTGTAGAGAACAAAGGGGCAGAACGTGGAAAGGGGGCAGGGTGGAGACTCCCTGCCCCCATAGGTTTTCTCAGGGGGTCCAGTAAGGACCCCCAAGGGCAAAAGAAACACTTTTTTTTTACAAAATTGCGCGGTGCGTGCACCTTCCGTGCACCTCGATTTACAAGAGTGTGAAAAACTATAGTGGAGATCGTGGAAAGGGGGCAAGGTAGAGACTCCCTGACCCCCTAGGTTTTCTCAGGGGGTCCACTAAGGACCCCCACGGCCAAAGATAACATATTTTTTTTCTAAATAGTTGCGAGGTGCGCGCATCCGGTCGCGCACCTCGATTTACAAGAGTGTGAAAAACTATAGCGGAGATCGTGGAAAGGGGGCAAGGTAGAGACTCCCTGACCCCCTAGGATTTCTCAGGGAGTCCCTGAAGGACCCCAACGGGCTCCCAAAAATATTTTTTTGAGTAAAAAAATACTGCGAGGTGCGCGCACCGTGCATGCACGTCAACAAACAAACACAAAAAAATAGGTAAATAACATTTTTGAGAATTTAGATGTTGGTTGGCTCTAAAAAGAGCTGCTGTGTTTATAAAGTGTTTTTGGTACCTACAAGTAAGTACTGATGCAGAGTCGTAAATTCAAAAGAAAGACTCTGTTCCCGTCATCTGTGAAATGGTCAGCGTCTCCTCTATAAATGCCTTTCATGTTGTAACGCAAGTTGTTGTGGTATATAGAACCCATTCCATAGTCTCTGAGGAAAGCAGAAACCGACTTATTCACATGTTTCCTTGCTTTCTCAATCTGTGGAAAATATTGGTTGGACCAATTCCATTTTTGTCTTTGGCACATATTTGAATATACAAAGGCAGTTTTTGGAAAAAGTGACATCAATTGCCCAAAGGTGTCCTTTAAAAGCATTTCCAGACCTACCCCAGTCAAAGTGCCCAGGTCATTTCCACCACAGTGCACAATAATGAGGTCAGGGTGTGGCAAATGTAAAAAGGATTTTACCAATGGCATCAATTTGTGACATTTTAATCCTCTCTGGCCAATCCACATAATATCCACATTTGGTAAATCAAGGTTGACAAAGCATCTATTTACTGCACACCTTTTACTCCAGAAAATATAGTTGTTTCCTATAACCCAAACTTTTAGCATTTTGAAGGCAGATCCAGTAGTACTCAGATGGGCTCTGGAAGTGAAATCGCAGTTAGAAGCTGAGAGTTTAGAAAAAAATGTGGATGAGGTTCAGTGTACTTGAAAAACTAGAAATGATTGGTTGTTTATTACAATTCAAGATTGAAAACTAGGGTGCATGCTAATGTTTTTTTAAAAGGAAAAATGCTATTGGTTGAGAAAAAATCATCAAAACTAACAAAGCAGTGGATAAGCAGGTGTATTTGAAGGTCAAACAGCCTAGCTGGTTTTATTTGCAACATTGAGATATTAACTTCTGACCTGTGTCTTCAGCCAGGTGCAGTATAAGGTGTTACCATGGTAACAGGCAGAGAGGGCAGAGGGGGAAGCTTCAACTGTATGTGACTTTGAAAATATTGAAAGGTAGAACCAATTGAAATGTTAGTTTTATTTTGAATTTGTGTGGGAAGAAATTTGATTGGTTATGTACATGAATATGGGTCTGAAATGAGGGGGAATCTGTGCCATTATTCTGAGGCTACAGTGACAGAAGTATTATTCAGAGATTCTGCATTAGAACATCTGGTTTGTGACTGCCACTGTTCGAAATCTTCAAAAGCATTTTTAAAGGTGAGTCTCTAACTCTTTTTCACTGCCTTTCTCCTTTTATTATGGCTTAGTCACTATAACTGTTTCAGTCCCTCACAGTCTGTCACTGTCATTATTATTCTCTCTCTCACTGTTTTCTTTTCTTTCCACTACTCTTCCCTTTCTTTCCTCTCTCTTTCTATAAATGATTTCCTCTCACTTACTACTTTTTACTTTCTCTTATTATGTTTATTTTTTCCTCACTCCTCTTCCCTCATCCTGATATCTAGTCCCTCACTGTTACTGCTTTTCATTCACTCTCAGTACTTTTTCCTTATTCTCCTTCCTCACTTTTTTTCCTTCAACTCTTTCTTGACTTCCTCACTTCATCTCAGTTATTCCTTTTCATTTATTTGTTCTCTTTACTTTTTCCCTATTTTTCTTCCTTACAACTATTAGAATTGTCAAATTGTCACCTTGAAGTTTTGCAACCATTTTTGGTATACTGTAGAAATGCCATAGAAAATGTTTTAATAGCAGATAGTAATTATTTTACTGATTTGCAAGCTATACTGTCACGTGTCTAAGATCACACTGTGAGTGAAGCTTGATTTTAAATGAATCTGGGTGAATAATTTGTTTAGTTGATGTGTTTAAAAATATGGGAATACATGTATTCTTGAAGTCAGTTAGGCTTTAGGATATGTACTGCTAAAGAATCATAGGCAGCATGTCTGTCAGGCCTCTTAGTTCCCAAATAGGCTCTATGCTGTGCAATAAAGATCCAGGGTGTGCTGTTGAAATGAAAAAGGAATGTTATGTCTTGCTTATATATATATGGTCTGTTTTTTGCTAGTAGAGACGGTAAGATGGTATGAGCACAGACACATATAGTGCAAGCAGACACAGACATGGTAGATTACATGTAAAATCCTGGGAAAAACTTTAAAAGTGCTCATTTTACTAAAAACATTTATCACAGTCATTTCTTTAAGACAGAGAACACAGCCCATGTGTTGAATATTAGACAGATTTGTTGGCATGAGATGGAAGCCATTTTGTATTGCAAATGCGGTGCATCATGGGTGGCGCAAGGATAAACTTGTGTGCCGCATCCTTCCTGGCGCATCTCTGCTAATTTGCAGAGATATGTCAGGTAACATAAATCTGTCCCTCAGTCCCATTCCCTCTCTACGCTTTCCTAAGTCCCTCCATTACCTCACTCAGTTTTTTTCTCACTCACTCCTCACTTCTCACTTTCACTTACCTCCCTTTTATCATCCTCAAATCCCCTTCCTTCACCATCTTTCCATTTCTTTTACCTTCACTCCCCTTACCCTACTCCATTTATCTCTCTTTGTCCCTTACTCTCCTTCCATATGTCCATCCCCACCCCCCTTCTGTCACTCCTCCTCTTTCAGTTTCTTTTCCATAATGCTCCTCTCATACTTTTTCATTCCCCTTAACTCACTACCTTACCCTTAGTCCCCTTGTTTCAGTCAGTCTTTTACTCCCCTTTCCTCACTCACTATACTCCCTTTACCTGACTCATTCCCTCAGTCCCTTCCTCCACTTTAGTCAGTCATTTCAGTTATTTATTTATACACTACACATTCATTTAAAAAAATGATGACACAGTGCGTAAGAAATAGAGCTCTTTTTTGAAAAATGAGTTTGTTCTGAAAAAAACTTTTTTTTCGTTTTGATATTTTATAATTTTTTTTCTTTTTTAAAAGTTTTATATATTTTATTTTTTTCAAACATGAACAGGAATCTTGAATTTTAAAAGTGTACAACAGGAACAACGAAAATAAAAAATAAAAGAAAATTATCTTCTTTCACTGCATACATGTTCATTAATGCGCTTCGCAATTAGAACCAGGCTCTGTTCAGAATATACAATTATTTCAAAGCACTTGTTGCACCTCATGTGCACCTTCTTAATAATAGGCCTCAGGTCCAGTTCTGCAGTTGATGGAGATGGAGGTGGTGCCGATGAATTGCTGGTCACAGCTGGTGGCATTTGTGTGGCCAGGGCTCTAGTGGATGCCTTCGCAAACTGCGCAGGATGCACTTGCCTCACATGTCTGATCATCGTGTGAATGGAAAATGAATATTTTTTCGAAGGGTTTCCCCTAGAAAGGACAGTGTCGCAAATGGTGCAAGTGACCTTAGGTGCATTCACCTTCTTTTGGCCTTCAGGATATCGAAAAAATTGCCAAATAAAAGATTCCTTCACTCGCCATTGAGGAAGTCGATACTCTTCATCAGAATCAGATGATGATGATTCCTGTCTTGCAGCCATTTCAGTTATTTCTCAGAGAAGCTGGAGAGGGTCCTTCTTCCACAATACTGAAACAGATAGTGAGGGAAATGGGTGGGATTTTTGAAGATTCTAAAACGAAACTACTATGAACCAATGAAAAGTGTTGTTTTTTGAGTCACATGACTTAACATGTGCGCTCGGGTGCGCGCACGGCGTTTTACCTGATTTACATAAAAGTTTCAAAACGTGAAAAGGAGGCAAGGTAGACACTCCCTGACCCCCTAGACCTTCTCAGGGGGTCCCTCAAGAACCCCGACAGGCAAAAAAAACCTTTTTTTGTTTTGAAAACATTGCGAGGTGCTCGCACCCGGTCGCGCAGCTCACTTCAAAATGGCATTTTACCCAATTTACATAAAAGTTTCAAAACGTGAAAAGGAGGCAAGGTAGACACTCCCTGACCCCCTAGAGCTTCTCAGGGGGTCCCTAAAGAACCCCGGCGGGCAAAAAACCCCTTTTAAAAAAATTAAAAAAATCGCAAAGTGCGCGCACCCGGTCTCGCACCACCCTTCAAAATGGCGTTTTACCCTATTTACATAAAAGTTTCAAAACATGAAAAGGAGGCAAGGTAGATACTCCCTGACCCCCTAGATCTTCTCAGGGGGTCCCTAAAGTACCCCGACTGGCAAAACCCCCCTTTTTTTTTTTAAATTGCGAGGAGCGCGCACGTCAAAAAAATATATATATATTATTAACATTATTATTTCATTATTATCTAAGAAAACACCTGAATATATTTAATTTTTTAATATAATTTTTTATAAAATGTGCACCATACTTTTGTCAAAGGATTGTTGGACATCAAATGGCAAACAAACCATATGGATGATGGTCATCATAAGGAGTATTAAGTGTCACGGTGGAGGGACTAGGGTGCAATATCTAGGAAGCCATGCGAATGGAGTAATATACTATGATAGTGGCTGTGGTCTATCTCTTATGCAGCATTGAAAAAGTTGCATGTACTAAAATACAGAGACAACGAAACATGTGTTGGCATTTGGGCTTTGGAACAGTCACTGTATCTGACATTAAAGAAGGACCAAGAAAAAGAATTAAATAGACTGAAGAATCGAATTCATTTTGGGTCAAGATTTCATTTTCACAATAACTTACTGTACTACTGTCAAATTATACAATTGTTGTGTGCTAGGGAATCCTATATATGTTTGTGTTGCAGCCTAGGCCGCAGAAATTAGGAGAGGTGGGTGGTTCTCGCCTCCTTTTAGCACCGCAGAAATACTAGCACCAAAAAAACAGTTAGGGGCATATTTACGAGTTCTGGCGCATCTCTGCATATCAGCAGAGATGCGCCAGAACAAATGCGTCATGCCAAAACTACGCTTGCGTCACGGCAGATGCCCCGCATTTACAATGCGGCACGCCGTGGCGCAAGGGTAGGCAGATGTGTGACACATATCGTGATGTAAGGGCGGTGCATCGCTGGAGTCGCGTCGCAAGCGCGATGCAACTGCAGCAATGCTCAGGGCCGCCCAAAACTTAACATGCTGCGTCAGTCCTTACGCCTGCTTCGAGCATCGTCGCGAAAGTGCCTACGTGGGAACGCCCCCATTGTGGCGCTGGGCTTTATAACGTGATGCATCTCCCTAGATGCATCACGTTGTAAATGCCTCGCAGGAATGCACCACGTTTACGCCGTGGCGCAAGGGGCTTGTAAATCTGCCCCATGGTGAATATTTCCAGGGGGCATTCCCTATGATTAATACCACTATCCTTTACTGTATATATCCTTAGTGGGAATGCGCTGGATGCGTGGCTCTCAGCACGGCACCTAATTACTTCACAGGTATTTAAAAGACCATTTACCTGTTAATGAGTCCTTGTTGTATATTCACCACTTCTTAGACCCCCTGCATCTCCACTTTGCCTATTACTGGAAGAATTAGCCCTCACCGGACTTATTATCAGCCTCCCCTGAAATTTGGCTCTAGTTGCAGCCCTGACTGGTGAACTCCGCTTACACTTACAGAATTCTGTAGATTCTATCCACTGTATGTCAATGATCCAGCTGTGGGGTGGGAATATCTTGCAGATAGGATTCTGGGCCTTTTATTACCGGTGCTCCACCGACCCAGCAGCTCACTTTAGGGTATCCAGTGGAAGGGTCTCTAGGGATCCAACAGTCAGAATTCCATGATCCAGAGATCAGCGACCTGGGAGGGTATCCACTGAATGAGAATGTAGTATACCACAATAAGAATTCCAAGCTCCTGGACTCAGTTTTCCAGGCATTCGTGCGGTATGCCCGCTAGCCAGTGGCCCGGATTTTAGTGGGCGGCAACCCATGGTACTAGAGCAAAGGCTGGGGGGATCCCGTAGCAAGGAAGGTGGGTGCCTCAGGAACGAGCTGTGCCTACTCATGCTCCGTGCGTAGCGCTTGCTCTCCAGAGGCTTGGTTTTCACTCCTGACGCTCTGCCAGGGTTACAACTGGTCGGCAGCCAATTGTAGCCAAGCTCGTGCTCGGGGTTAGGTTCCGCCAACATATGCACTTATCCAATCACTCCACCAACCCCAAAGCACTTAGAAATTCACCATACACTCTCCTTGCAGTACTCCAATCACCCAGTCTCTACCCATGCACTCATAGAATGACCCAGACGAAGTTACATAACTGAGGTCTTCCCCACTGCCAGAGATAACATGGTTGTGTGCGCAGTCAACAGCACAATGTAATGTCGGAGGGCCCTGGGCCATCATGCATACATAATGAACACAAAGACATAGTTAGATAGATAGAGGAACTGGCTACGGGCACTTTTGCGCGGCCCCTTTTTATTACCAGGATCACATGTCCAGTGACGCCTGTGTTGGATGCATGTGCGGTGAGTGTTAGCCAGCCCTCAGGGAATGATTGGTGCTGGCAACAACTATACCAGTGATCATGGGATCACACACAAAAGATTGTATCGTAAAAGGTCCATGACTTGTGGTGCACTGAGGTAAGGGCACCAGAGATGAACATGCTCATGTGAAGAAATGGTTAATGTCTCTTCGGGATATTCCTGCTGCCTGAGGTGACATTGTTGCGTCTTGGTGTCTTCAGCATGAAAAACAATCATAAAGGGTCCATGAGTTGTGATGCACAGAGTTAGTGGCACCTGAAGAGCTTAGCGTGTGTGCAGCCAGCAATGATGGCATTGCCTTGCAGGTCAGGATTGGATTGGATATGTGCGAGACCTGAAGACTGCAGTGTAGGCCGGAGGCCGCAGTCAGCAAGGGCCCACAATCATGTGGCGTTGACTTAACCTGCACAGTTAGTGGCACTTGAAGCACTCATCGTGTGCACAGCCAGCGATGATGCGTCGTCCGGGTGGGTCGCAGTAGATGCAATATCTTTTGCCTACTTGACTTTGCAATTAATAAATGAAGACTCAATTTTAATTGTGAGCCCTGCTGACCGCAGTGTAGGCGGGTGGCAGCAGTCAGCAAGGGCACACAGCCACATGGCGTTGACATGAGCTGCACAGAGTTAGTGGCACCTGAAGCACTCAGCTTGTGCGCAGGCAGCGACTCTGCAATAAATGAATCAAGCCTGAATTTGAATTGTGAGCCCTTCTGACCGCAGTGTAGGCTTATGAAACAAAATATTAAAACAATATGGAATACATTGACAAAATTTTCGATCTTCTGAGTACAATCTTGTTGTACGATATCCTAATGCTGGAATCTATACTGGTCGTTTGTCATATCATCCACCTTTTCCAGTGGGGAAGAGCTGTGGAAAACAATGAGCTTCCAAACTTCTTTCCTAAACATTGGGAGTTCCCTTCCCTTTCTTCATTTGGAATAATTCAATAGTATTTCCTATCACTTCCTTTGAATGTAAAGGATGTACACTACAATGTTCATAAATTTCTTCACTTTTGGAGATGTCCACTTTTTCAATTTGGCCACTTGAACTTTGCTATCATCAACTAAATCGATTTCTTCTTCTTCCACATACAAATTTTTGTAGGAAACATTTTTTTTGTGAGATATAACATAGCCTTTTGCAGTTTGCTGACATCTGCTTATTCGTGCCATATTTTTTGACTCTTCAGAAGAACACCATTAACTAGAATAACTACAGGTTCAGTTTCCTCTTTCTCTACAGCAATAGTTTCAAGATTTATTTAAAATCTAAAGGTAAATACACAACTCTTCATTTTAAGCCTCATTGTATATCTGATGGAGGCAGCTTACCTGTTTTAGACTCCCTACAAACAATAGCCTGAAATGGGTGTACTTTTGCCTAATGAATTCTGCCTCAATAGGGCCACATGGCGATGACTTTTGGTGCGCTGAGTTAGTGGCCCCTGAAGCACTCAGTGTGTGTGCAGCCAGCGATGGGCCGTACTGGTAGCAATGTCTTTTGCCTACTGCACTGCGCCATCTGCAATCGCGACTCGATCTGAATTCTGAGACCTGCTGACCGCAGTGTAGGCCGGAGGCAATGGTTAACAAGGGCCCAAAGCCACGTGGCTTTGACTTGAGCTACACAGAGTTAGTGGCACCTGGAGTACTCAGCGTGTGCACAGCCAGCGATGATGTGTCTTGCGGGCAGGCCGCAGTGGATGCAATGTCTGTTGCCTACTGGACTCTGCAATTATTAAATCAAGACTGAATTTGAATTGTGAGCCCTGCTGACCGCAGTGTAGGTGTATAGAACAAAAGATGAAATATGTATGGAATACATTGTCGAAATATGTAGGTTTCAGGGACGTTATAGTTAGCTGCTTATTGGACTCTGAAATGAATGAATCAAGACTGAATTTGAATTGTAAGCCCTGCTGGCTACAGTGTAGGCCGGAGGCAGTGGTCAGCAAAGGCCCACAGGGATGTGGCATTGAGGTGAGCTGCACAAAGTTAGTGGCACCTGAAGCACTCATCGTGTGGGCAGCCAGCGATGATGCATGGTCTGGGAGGGCCACACTGGGAGCAATGTCTGTTGCCTACTTTACTGCTTCATCTGCAATCGCGACTCCATCTGAATTGTCAGCCCTGCTGACTACAGTGTAGGCCGGAGGCAGCGGTCAGCAAGGGCCCACAGTGACGTGGTGTTGACTTGAGCGGCACAGAGTTAATGGCCCCTGAATCACTAAACGTGTGCGCAGCAAACAATGATGTGTGTTCTGAGTGGGCTGCACTGGTAGCAATGTCTGTTCCCTACTGGAATGCGTCATCTGCAATCGCGACTCGATCTGAATTGTGAGCCCCACTGGGCTCAGTGTACATCGAAAGCAGTAGTCTGTACAGACATAACTCTGCGGTGCTTTGCCGTTGGGTTCTCAGGGGACCTGTGTTGAGGAGGCTGGCGGTCATGGCGGTGGCCTTGTGACAGGGTGAGGGCCCCCGCACCAGCAGATGCGTTGGTCTTCCCAGAAGTGAAACACACCCAGAGCCTCGGCCTATTCATTCACACTCCTAGGCTGGAGTAGCATACGCTGGACAGCCCACTCCACTCCTGCTTACAGGGGGGGACGACACAGCTACATGACCAAGATATTCCTCACTGCCTGAGGTAACATGGTTGCATCCACTGTCCAAAACACTACAAGCACCAGCAGTATATGTACACATGGAGAGGTCTGTGCTCTGCATAGTGAGGTCTGTCTAGCACATCACCGCTACATTTGGCATTGTGTGCATTGTTATTGATGGGTGACTTGTCTCCTTTACACATACTTGGTTCCCACGTCTCCCAACATTCAGCTATTGTGTGGAGGAGGGGCCATGCCATTTTGGGAAGGTCGGATGTTCTGTTCTGCGCTGCCTCAGTGGTAGTGGGGGGGTGGTCCGGGGGGAAGTCCTGGGGGTGGTGGCGGTGGGTGTTGTGGCCTTCTTGGGTGTCAGAGCTGCATGACAGTGTTGGTCTTCAGATGTGGCTCTGGGCTGGGCTCCCTTTCATGTTGTAGGTAGTCGTCCTGCTTTACACCAGTAAAAGGCACATGTTAAATTCTTACTGCTATTGCGGCTTATCGCCTGTTTTTGGACCGCTTCGCAGATTTGGCTTGTCATTGAAAAAAGTGTTTTTTTGGGGTTTTTTTTGCACGGGAACTCTTTTTCTGCATATCATTAGCACTAGTTGTCGCTCTCATTGGTGGCAATGTATTTTTGTGAAAGCTATCGCTGGAAAACTGGTGATATCGGCAGTTTTCACCAGGTTGAAAATGGGATGGTAATTCTTTTGCTGCGCTAAAGTGCAGATAACTCAGCGATAAGTCCTTGAGAATAGGCCCCATTGTTTTTTTTACATATTTTTCGTCTGGATTCGTGCACCCAGCCTCTTTTGAAAAACGAATAGTAATAATTTTTGGGCCCTGGGGCTATTTGTGGGATTCCCTGAGCAGGCCTAGGGTGTCAGGGTGTTTGTATCCTGACTACTTTTCTTGTTTTTTCATCTTTTATCTTGCGATTCACATGTATCTACAACAAAGTCCAAATAAACACAAGGGCTTGATTTAGAGTCAACCTATAACCCAACAGTTGGGGCTTATCGCTGAGTTATCAGCACGTTAGAGCAGTAAAAGTGGCGAAAGAATTGTCACCCTATTCTCAAGTTGATGCCCACTGCCACATTGCCCACAGTCTGACGGGTCCAACATAGCAGACAATCAGCATCCTTACACAGACAAAGCTGCTGTCTGTGCTGCACCTGTTGGCCTCTGGTACCTTCCAACTAACAACTGCAAGGGTCAGAGGAGTCTCACCACCAGCCCTATTAGACGTCCTCACACATCTTGGGTGGATGTCTTTATAAAAGCAATGTAAGGCCCCTGTATCTGCACCACCCGCTCGTCCCAATTCGTAGTATTCCTGCACAACCAACCCCAAGCCCAGCCATTGCATGATGCCTCTGTGCTCCAGATCCAAGATTGTAATGACTGAAAAGGGGGTGAGCTAGGTCATGAAGTCTTGTAGTCAAAAGTAGTGGAAAAACAGTATTTTATTATAAAAAAATAAATTAAAACACAAAAATATCAAAGAACGGGTGACATTGCCCTGCTTGCAGGCAGGTCGCTCCCCACGCTGCTACCTGGCTCTGCCAGCATTGTTTTTGCCTAATCTTGTATTTTTCCCCTGTACCTAACTTGCTTTCTTACCCACACTTGTTTTTATTCCGCTGTGCCTGTACTTGCTTTCTTGCCCAGACTTGTTTTTATTCCTCTGTGCCTGTACTTGCTTTCTTGCCCAGATTTGTTTTTATTCCTCTGTGCCTGTAATTGTTTTTTTGCCTAAACTTGTTTTTCCTTCCAGTGCCCAGTTCTCCAGCGGCCCGCCGGTTTTTCCCACTGCTCCCCTCATGTGGAGGCCGTGCAGCGGCCGCACAGCGGACACGCGCAGCGGGAGCACCGCTGACACGCCGAAGGCACGCCTAAGGAATGCCCATCTGTGCCCGTCCGCCCCTGGTCAGCACCCTGCTCCAGGACCCCTGGACCCTGCGAACGCCTGGACGCCCGACACCGCTATGATGCCAGAACCCTCCATGCACTCAAAACCGAACGATTAAACACCTGCTTCCTGGCCGCCCCAAAAGCAGCCACGGAGTTTTCACCTGCCGGAACTGGAGCTTCACAAACATCTGCCCCACCATGCTGCCGACCAGGTAAGAACCCAACCACCTCAGATGCATCCTTCTCAACACCCGCTCTGCTTGCAAACATGCCGTTGAACTCTGGGACCTACTCAATTCAACCTCCCCAGACATCGCCTTCCTGACGGAGACCTGGCTGAAACCTGCCTCGGCACCCGACATAGCCATAGCCGTCCCGGAAGGCTAAAAGATCACACGCAGGGACCGCACCAACGGAGCAGGAGGAGGAATCGCCATCATCCACAGGAACACTCTCAGAGTCTCGACCAACACCGACGACACTCTCAGCACCGCCAAACACCTGCACTTCCAGATCCACACCGACCCCCAACACCACTCTCAGAGGAACCCTCATCTACAGACCCCTAGGACCCTGACCACAGTTCAGCGACTCCATCGCTGACTTCGTCAGCACACACGCCCTCGCCTCCATGGACTCCAACCTCCTCAGGGACCTGAACTTCCACCTCGAGAACAACAACAACACCAACTCCACCACCCTGATCGACAACCTAGCCAACCTCGGACTCAGACAACTCGTCACAACACCCACCCACTCTGCTGATCACACACTTGACCCCATCTTCTCCGCAAGCCTCCAAGTCTCCTTCAACCACATCATCGAACTCCACTGAACCAACCATCGCTGCATCCACTTCACCTTCAAGAAACCCACCACGCACCACCTCACCCAACAGATGCCTCGCCGCTGCTTGAGCAAAGTCACCGAAGACAGCTAACCACCACCCATGCTCAGAGCCCACCCGCCGACCCCACCGATCCCGCCACCTCCACCTGCAAGCTCAGACAGTGGATCAACGACTGCGCCAACACCCTCACCCTGATCAAAAAACACTCCAACAGTCACACCAACAAAAAAGCCACTGAAGACCTCCGGGCCTCCAAGCAAACCTGCCGAAAGCTGGAGAAGATCTGGCTCCGTGAACGAACACCGGACAGCCACGCAGCCAACAAGAACGCCTCCCGCAGACACAATCACATCCTCAGATCTGCCAAAAGGTCCTCCTTCAAAGACCGCTTAGACAACAACGAGCACAACAGCAAAGAGCTCTTCAACATCATGAAGGAACTCTTCAAGCCCAGCTCCAACAGCAGCAACGTCCCACCCTCGCAAGACCTGTGCGCATCGCTGGCCACTTTCTTCCACCGCAAGATCGCAGACATCCACAACAGCTTCAATGCTACAACCGCCCGACAACCACTGAGATCTCCGCCCCCAAGACCACCATCCGCACCAACCGCCTGCTCTCCTGGACCAACATCAACGACAACGACACCATCAAGATCATGAACACCATCCACTCCGGATCTCCATCAGACCCATGCCCACACCACATCTTCAAAATCGACAGGGGTATACTCAAATTACCCTTTGATACCTGGGCATGGGGCGTAGTTATATAAAAAACAAATGGTATAAAGGAATAGATACAAGACAGTCTCCACCATTATTATTGTTGATGAATGTATCAAATCTAAATTGTATCCCACATAGACGATAGCATCTAATCAATGAATTAGACACAAAAAATGACATATATCACAACGTTCTTTACATAAACCAAACAATAACTAATACAGTCTTTCTAGTGTGACACCCTACAGTTTAAAACATCACTTTAATTCTATTGACTCATCCTTAGAAGTGTCGACATGACCATATTTCAGCCTATAATCTTCTTGGGCCTCCTCATGACAGGGTTAATACATTACTGTACAAAACACAAAAACAACAACAACATTACTCCCATCATACGCTATGTGAAGAGCAAGCTGGCTAAGAATCGTGACTGCCCATAACACCATAGTGTGCCTGTCTATAACACCAAAATAAATCAACCACCAGTGTCAAATAATGACCCGATTTAAATAAATCAAAAGGATGCAAGAATAGTAAAACCCTATAGCCCCACACAAGAATACCGTATGTCAAGAAAACTTAAACCATAGGGACTTAAATCTGTCAAGCCTCCAGCTGGACCGAAACTCATACTCAATCCATAACACCTTGGGCCACATAGGTATCTCAATGCTCAACTGGATCCAGCACATCTGGAGAAACAATATGCACACCTCATATCAACACATGTGTCTCTTGCACCCCCCATACCTATAATACCAAGCCAGAGAGAAGTCGGTCCGGAAAGTTGACACCCGCCAAACACGTACCTCCCCCAACGTGAGGTGGGGTGCCCTCCGTTGCAATAAGGCTACTCAATCATCATGAGCGTCTCATCAAATCAATGCACATGTGATTCCAAAGTAAATCGACCTATGAAAGGGAAATACATGGGGTTCAAGAACAGTTACCATACCAATATGGAATATCTAAACCAATCTATTACCCAAGTCCTCAAGTCTCCATGACTTACTCTCACAGCAGTATGGGGATCTCAATCTCCTCTCTTTCACTCTCTGTGCGGACTTCAAGAAAATATTCCGCCTCTAATATCGCCTCCTCACTACTACGGGGCTACATCACAGGAGGCATAGATATCAAGGATGGATACTCACTCCCCACACTAGCGGGTGAAACGATCCGCCATGTTTGTAGTACCAGCCGTGGAACGCAGCCCCTATACTACATTAGTCTGCCTGAGGATAGCAAATGCGCGCAATTGCCTGTTCCGCGAATATTTAAAGGCATAAGGCAAGCATAATGGGTAAGGACCTCTATAATGTACCCCTATTATACCCCAATGCAGCGATATATTGGGCGTAATACAGATTGAAGCATACCGATCGCCTAAACCTCCACAGGAGGCAAGTCTATCAGAGGCGCCAGAATATCCAAGCAACTCCGGTCAGACCAAGCTGCACCCTATTAATTCCTCATCCCTCTGTAGTTCTAAGAAGAGAGGGGTATTCCAACAGTAAAATGACTAAATGTAAGGCAGTCACAAAATTCTACAAGCCACCTTACTCAATGCATCCAGTGTGTTGAACAGTTAAAACAATTAAATCCAAATCACACCAACATAAACAATATATACAATATATATATGCACAACTGTACACTTCGAGGCAATGTATAATGCAGTTTGACTAAAGCAGACATAGTTAAAAAACCTCCTCGCTACTAGTACACAACAGCATATCATCAGAATCTAAGCATCCTCCTGATACCAATTATTGATAGTGCACCAGCTTCTCACCTATCCACGTGCTCAGTTGCAGGTATAGGGTAATTCTATAAGTTGCATGTAGATATCAGATTGGCGGCCAAATTTCGTCACGGTCATTCAGTCCCTGCGTGGCCGTATGATATCTTTCAATCATGCATGCCTCTAGACAGTTCAGATTGTTTTGCATAACCATTTTATTAAGTGTTTTCACCACCAACAGAACAGACCAAGTGAGTTCATTCTCATCATGGCTCATTTCGATATAGTGTTGGACCATAGGGGCCCCTATGGTCCTGCAAGGTATGTGTGATTTATGCCGCAAAATCCTCATCTTAATGGGTTGTATCGTCTGCCCAATGTACGTTTTGCCGCATGGGCATGTCACTGAATACACTACGTTTTTAGTGTTACAATTGCAGAAACACAACTGCTTCTGTTGCTGGTAGTTTATTTCTACAA
Organism: Lissotriton vulgaris; assembly: GCF_964263255.1. Classification (NCBI taxonomy): domain Eukaryota; kingdom Metazoa; phylum Chordata; class Amphibia; order Caudata; family Salamandridae; genus Lissotriton; species Lissotriton vulgaris. The sequence continues at coordinate 500,115 of NW_028254700.1, read as the reverse complement.
GTTTAGAATCTTTTGTCTGTGGACAAACCGCACAACCATTGCACCTGTAGTGCCCTACCAGTGCTGGTAAACCTAGTATTCCACTCAGGTTTGCTGGTGTGGGTTGCTGGCGTGTAGCTTTCACCAGGTAGTTTCTCAAATTCCGCCCTCTACGAAAGGCAAACAAGGGTTTTGGAATATTCAGGTGTTCTATTAACCTCAGATTTCTTTGGATAATTTGTTTAACCTTATTAGCCTTGGGGTTAAAGGTGAGTACACATACTAGTTGTTCTGACTCTTGTTTAGTTTTGTGAATAAGCAGATTTTTCCGAGGTGTGTACCACACTCTTTTCAAAGCTGCCCTTGCCAACTTCTTGGGATACCCCCTTGTAATAAGTTTTATTTGCAAAATCTTAGCATTTCTGAAATAATCCTCTTTATCAGTACAATTACGATGTACTCTCAAGAACTGCCCAAAGGGTAGGTTGTCCTTGAGGTTACATGGATGTCCTGACGTATAATCCAACATGGTGCTACGGTCGGTCGGCTTTGTATACAGGTCTACCTCCAAGCTCCCATCCTTGTCCATAATTCAAAAATCTAAAAAATTGATTTGTTTGTTACTTGATGTTTTGGTGAATTTTAGATCTGTAGTACGAGTATCGAGCCACAGGTGGAATTGTTCTAGTTCCTCCTGTGTCCCCTTCCATATCATGAACACATCATCAATGAAGCAAACCCATTCCAGAATGTGTTCTTTGAAGTGGGTCGCTTCATGGAATATGTGTCTCATTTCAAAGTGATCCATCACTAAATTAGCTATCTCAGGTGCGAAACAGCAGCCCATCCCTATGCCTTTGACCTGCATAAACAAATTACCTTTGAAAGGAAAAAAATAGATTTTCAAGCAAATACAAGCCAACGAGAGCAAAAAGTCAGTTGGGACCTGGTGCGGTCTTGATCTTTGGTCAAGCACCAAGGTCATGACCATCAGTGCTTCATCCTGTGGTATGTTTGTATATAGACACTCGATTTCGAAGGACACCAACAACTGCTGGGTTCCATCTAACATCAAGAGTTCTATCTTGGAGATGAGATCCATCGTATCTCTAACATAGGCTCTTGTTTGGGCCACAAAGGGCTTCAAGAATACATCAATATATTTAGCCAATGGCTCCAAGATGGTCCCACAGGCTGCAATAATCGGCCTACCAGGTGGTTGGAATAGATTTGTATGCACCTTCGGTAGTACATATATATTAGGTACCCTCTGGTCAGTAAAATTCAAATACTCATATTATTTTTTACAGAGGAATCCTAATTCCAAAGCTTCTGTGGTAAGATGCAATATCTGGGCTCTCAATCAAGCTGTAGGGTTGTCTTTAATAGGGCGAAAGTGTTCCTTATTACTAAGTTGACGCATAATCTCTGCGTCATACTTTTCATTGTCCCACAACACTATCTCCCCTCCCTTATCGGCTGGCTTAATAACCGTAAGGGGATTACAGGATAGTTCCTTTAAAGCCAATTGTTCTTGTTTAGAGAAGTTGGACCTAAATGTAATTTGTTTGGTATTGAGTTGATCTATTTCACGTAAAGTTTGTTCTTCAAATAACAGGACCTCATCTGGCACAGCCATACGTTGCGGGCAAAAGGAAGATTTTTCTTTAACCCACTGATGTTAGATTCACTGCTGTCACTATATTCAGAAAAGAAAACCTTCAACCTAATTTTTGGTAAAATTTGAAGGACTTCTGTTTTCATATCAACTGGATCTTGCACCACACTCGGAACAAAGGATAAACCTTTCTGAAGTATTTTCATTTCCACTTCAGTTAAGGGGTGTTCTCATAAATTATATACTGGCATCAGATCCATGTTAGTATGGTTGTCACCACTCCCACTCTGTTCCAGCACCTGTACACATTTGTCGCATCCTAAAGAAACCCTGTTCCTGATTCAGTTGTATGGGAAACCCAAGGTGGACCCCAAGGACCTCATGAACTCCCCATCTCCCTGCTCCCGTTCCCGGCAAAGGTCATTGAGAAGACCATCAACGAACAACTGACCCGTTACCTCGAGGAGAACAACATCCTGGACCCTTCCCAGTCCGGGATCCGCAGCAACCACAGCACTCAGACAGCCCTCATCACTACCACTGATGACATCAAGTCCCTGCTGGACAACGGAGAAACGGCGGCCCTCATCCTCCTGGACCTGTCAGCCGCCTTCGACACGGTCTGCCACCACACACTATGAATATGCCTCCACAATGCCAGGATCCAAGAGAAAGCCCTGGACTGGACCACCTCCTTCCTCTCCGGCAGAACACAGAGCATCCACCTTCCCCTTCTGCTGCGAAGCCACCAAGATCATCTGCGGTGTACCCCAGGGCTCATCCCTCAGCCCAACTTTGTTTAACATCTACATGGCACCACTCGCCCAAGTCACCCGTCGGCACAACATCAACATCATCTACGCCGATGACACCCAGCTGATCTTCTCCCTCAACAAGGACCCCCACACCGCCAAAACCAACCTTCACAAAGGAATGATGGCTGTCGCTGAATGATTGAGGAACAGTCAACTGAAGCTGAACTCAGACAAGACGGAGATCCTCATCCTCAGATCCACCCCTATGGCCTGAGACTGCTCATGGTGGCCGACCGCACTGGGAACCGACCACGCACGCAACCTAGGGGTCATCCTCGTCTCCACCCTCTCCATGACTAAACAGGTCAACGCCGTCTCCTCTTCCTGCTTTAACACCCTCCGCATGCTCCACAGGATCTACAAGTGGATCCCCACTGAAATGAGAAAAACAGTCACCCAGGCCCTCATCATCAGCAGGTTGGACTACGGAAACGCCCTCTATGCAGGAGCCTCGGCCAAACTCCTGAGATGGCTCCAACACATCCAGAAGGCCTCTGCACACCTGATCCTCGACATCCCTTGCCGGAGCCACATCACACCCCACCTAAAAGAACTGCCCTGGCTCCTGGTCAACAAGAGGATAACCTTCAAGCTCCTCACCCACGCACACAAGGCACTCCACAACACCGGACCAATGTACCTCAACAGACGACTCAGCTTCCACCCCCCCACCCGCCAGCTCCGCTCCGCCAAACTCGCCCTCACAACAGTCCCCGCTTCCGAAGAGCGACCACCGGTGACCAATCGTTTTCCCACCTCGCCGCCAAGACCTGGAACACCCTCCCCATCCACCTAGAGCAGACCAAAGACCTGCTGACCTTCAGAAAACTCCTCAAGATCTGGCTTTTCGAGCAGTGCAGCATTCCCCACCCTAGCGCCTTGAGACGCTCACTGGTGAGTAGTACGCTTTACAAATGATATGCTTGCTTGATTGATTGATTGATTGATTGCCAACGGGGAACATCAATTTGTGAATCGAAATAACTGTAGATCATCCTGGAAATCCCAAAACTCTGTAGGTAGAAACCTGGTGGATGAATAAAGACATTGGTCAAGTGTTAGAATGGTCACAAACGTAATATGGTACAATGTATTGCACTTGGACAGTTTTTAGTTTTTGGGTAAAGGGGTATTTTTAGGGTTCAGGGTCAGTTTTTAGTTTTTGGGTAAAGGGGTATTTTTGGAGTTCAGGGTCAGTTTTTAGTTTTTGGGTAAAGGGGTATTTTTAGGGTTCAGGGTCAGTTTTTAGTTTTTGGGTAAAGGGGTATTTTTAGGGTTCAGGGTCAGTTTTTAGTTTTTGGGTAAAGGGGTATTTTTAGGGTTCAGGGTCAGTTTTTAGTTTTTGGGTAAATGGGTATTTTTGGGGTTCAGGGTCAGTTTTTAGTTTTTGGGTAAAGGGGTATTTTTAGGGTTCAGGGTCAGTTTTTAGTTTTTGGGTAAAGGGGTATTTTTAGGGTTCAGGGTCAGTTTTTAGTTTTTGGGTAAAGGGGTATTTTTGGGGTTCAGGGTCAGTTTTTAGTTTTTGGGTAAAGGGGTATTTTTGGGGTTCAGGGTCAGTTTTTAGTTTTTGGGTAAAGGGGTATTTTTGGGGTTCAGGGTCAGTTTTTAGTTTTTGGGTAAAGGGGTTATCTTTGGGGTTCAGGGTCAGTTTTGGGTTTTTGGGTAAAGGGGTATTTATGGGGTTCAGGGTCAGTTTTGGGTTTTTGGGTAAAGGGGTATTTTTGGGGTTGAGGGTCAGTTTTGGGTTTTGGGGTACAGGGTAAAAATAAATTAAAATTAATTTTAAATTAAATTAATGAAATGAAATGAAATTAAATTAAATTACATTAAATTATATATTTTTTCAATTAATTTACGATTATAAAATTAATATATATTTACCAATACTTACGTTGTAATGGTATGCGTTGTAAAGGTACCTGCGTTGTAAAAAAATGCGTTGTAAATACATGCGTTGTAAAAGTTTTTGCGTTGTAGAAGTTCCGTTGTAATGGTAGGTCGTTGTAAATGTATGCGTTGTACTGACACCAATCCGACTGCACACATGTACAACTTGTGCCCCCCGCCGACACTGCACACAATCACTGCAACAGAAACCACACGCATTCCAACAATGTGTAGGCAAAACTGGACGCACACAAGGCACTCCACAACACCGGACCAATGTACCTCAACAGACGACTCAGCTTCCACCCCCCCACCCGCCAGCTCCGCTCCGCCAAACTCGCCCTCACAACAGTCCCCGCTTCCGAAGAGCGACCACCGGTGACCAATCGTTTTCCCACCTCGCCGCCAAGACCTGGAACACCCTCCCCATCCACCTACAGCAGACCAAAGACCTGCTGACCTTCAGAAAACTCCTCAAGATCTGGCTTTTCGAGCAGTGCAGAATTCCCCACCCCAGCGCCTTGAGACGCTCACTGGTAAGTAGTACGCTTTACAAATGATATGCTTGCTTGATTGATTGATTGATTGATTGCCAACGGGGAACATCAATTTGTGGATCGAAAAAAATGTAGATCATCCTGGAAATCCCAAAACTCTGTAGGTAGAAACCTGGTGGATGAATAAAGACATTGGTCAAGTGTTAGAATGGTCACAAACGTAATATGGTACAATGTATTGCACTTGGACAGTTTTTAGTTTTTGGGTAAAGGGGTATTTTTAGGGTTCAGGGTCAGTTTTTAGTTTTTGGGTAAAGGGGTATTTTTGGAGTTCAGGGTCAGTTTTTAGTTTTTGGGTAAAGTGGTATTTTTAGGGTTCAGGGTCAGTTTTTAGTTTTTGGGTAAAGGGGTCAGTTTTTAGTTTTTGGGTAAAGGGGTATTTTTGGGGTTCAGGGTCAGTTTTTAGTTTTTGGGTAAAGGGGTTATCTTTGGGGTTCAGGGTCAGTTTTGGGTTTTTGGGTAAAGGGGTATTTATGGGGTTCAGGGTCAGTTTTGGGTTTTTGGGTAAAGGGGTATTTTTGGGGTTGAGGGTCAGTTTTGGGTTTTGGGGTACAGGGTAAAAATAAATTAAAATTAATTTTAAATTAAATTAATGAAATGAAATGAAATGAAATTAAATTACATTAAATTATATTTTTTTTCAATTAATTTACGATTATAAAATTAATATATATTTACCAATACTTACGTTGTAATGGTATGCGTTGTAAAGGTACCTGCGTTGTAAAAAAATGCGTTGTAAATACATGCGTTGTAAAAGTTTTTGCGTTGTAGAAGTTCCGTTGTAATGGTAGGTCGTTGTAAATGTATGCATTGTACTGACACCAATCCGACTGCACACATGTACAACTTGTGCCCCCCGCCGACACTGCACACAATCACTGCAACAGAAACCACACGCATTCCAACAATGTGTAGGCAAAACTGGACCACCGGTGCCTGTACATTAATGTAGTCGGAAACTTCTCAGGCAGTGTGCATGATTCCTATATCTTTCGGAAGCATCCCAGCCCTGGTCCCCAGACCAGTCCGCCGCCCAGCGATGACTGCCCGACCCTGTGCACCCAGACCTGAATGCTCACCTGCCACCACCGGCATGTCTCCAAGATGGCCCACCACGTGCCGGAGCAACCTCCTCAGCCATTGCTGGATTCCAAGGCACAGGCCCCAGCACATCCTACTACACCGCGCCGAGGAGTGATGTCTGTACAGCCAGCTGACTTTGGCGTACACGCGGTCCAGCCGAGCTCACAATTCATTTCGGGTCTTTATTGCCAGGATGATGTATCGAGGCCTACGGATCATCGCAGGCTGCACACCCGCTCAGCTCTGGTGGCACTAACTCAGTGCAGCCCAAGTCATCGGCACGTGATGGGAGGTCCGTGTTGGCCAAAATGCCTCGGCTGCCATAAACTCTGTGCACCTCAAGTCATCACCACGTGGCAGAAGACCAGTATACAGCAAAGTGCTTCGGCTGCCACAAACTCTCTGCACCTCAAGTCATCGCCACTTTGTGGGAGGCCCATTCTGCCAAAGTGCCTCGGCTGCCCCCAACATAATAAGCACACGGATACACTCAGATAGAGAGTGGAAATGTCATCGAGCACGTGTTCCCAGCCCTTTTTATTTGCAGGGTCAAATGTCCTGTGATGCCTGTGCTGCATGAGTGTGGTGTGGGTGTAAATCAGCCGTGAGGGTGTGGCTGTGGCATGCTGACAATTAGAACTGTGATCAGCAGATCACTGCAGGGAAGACCTGGGACATGTAGAGTTGTATTTCCCTCCCTGTAAGCGTAAGTGGAGTGGGCTGGCTGAAACGCGCATCCTTTACGACTTTACCAATATGGCGGTTTGAATCCGCACACCCACCGAGATAGGTACACGATGGGTGCGCGACTCCACTTTTTCCTAGGAATATTTATAGATATGTATAAATATTAATGTTTAAGAAAACAGAAGGCATATTATTTTAATAACAAACAAAAAATATTACAAACACTATTTTTAGGATATTAAAGTTCCAAAATATCACCCCTAAAAATCAAAGTGACTGAAAAATTCATACGTTTAATGAAATCACACTGTATGTCACGCAAGAGGTCAAGAGTCTGAGATTTCCAGTGGTGCTAGAGAGTGGTGAGAGCAATAGCAAGGAGTGAGGAGTGAGGAGTGGAGGCAGCGGCTGTTTGCGGCATCAGCCCGGAAAAAGCCGCGGCGTGCAGAGAAGCAAAAAAGACTCGAGAAGCTGGAAGGAGCCGCGGGAGCCGCGGTAATCACAGAAGCAGCCGAGAGAGGAATCCGGGCATACTGTGATGAATTTGGGATACGGGAGACGCCGGCGTTACACACCACTGCCGTACTTGAAGCCCGGTTGTAACCCGGTTGATGAGCGGCAGCTGCGTGCTGTTGAGGCAAGTGCTTGAGGGTGCCATGTCGTTGTGTGGTCTGGCGGCTGGAAGAGAGCGAGAGCAGAGAGCAGCGAAGGGCTGCGCCTGGAGTGTGCTAAGTGCTGCCTTCCTTGCCGTGCAGCGTTGTGCTGCTTTTCCGCAGCCTAGCCGAGCCAAGCCGAGCTGCTGAGGGTAGGAGGTGTTCGGTGGCTCCAAGAGGCCGGATCCAGGCTCAGACTACGGCCCACGTATCGCGACTTAAACACACCTGAAGAGGTAGGGGTGCAGGTTTTGAGGCTCATGTGTTCACATACGTTTTCTTGCCTTCTGGGCCACTGGGTCGGTGGGACACGGCGGAAAACTACCACACCTAGTCCATGCATAAAACTAAGCCATAGGCTCGAGACTGTATTATCGTCGTCACCACCACCCTAAAGCAATCCATCCTGCTCTGTCTGTCTACTTAGGGTGCTGGGGGTTGCTGGTTGGTGAAGAGAAGAGCGGTAATGAGGCAAGGGGCACAAGTTCATGGGGTTTGAGCCTGAGTGTTAGAAAACCTCGTGTGGCCCGGTGTGTGCAGGTATCAGTGATCTGGGACCTGTGACTTGTGACCTGCGCCCATCGATTGGTGGCCAGTAGCAGTTGGCTGAAGCTGCAGCTGAAGCGAGGGTAGAGGTCAAGTAGGAGTCCTGTGAGCCTTCCTACAGCTACTCATTTACCCTGTTCGCCTTGAGATGAGATCTGGCAGGGTGAGGATAACGGCTCCCCAAAGGAAAAAGAAAAGCTGAGGGAGAAATGTGAGGTCAGTTTCGGACCCAGAGCGGTCACCTAATCTGCTGCTGAGCGACACCGACATCATAACTGAAAGCATGTCTCATGCCACCAGGAAGTGTCCTGACACAAGGGCCAGCAAACCTATTGAGAATCAACCAAAGATAACAACAAAATTTAATTACATAAAGGACGTCGGGTCAGCGGTCTTCTCTAGCAACAAGAACATCACTGGGCCCCCAATCCCCCTAAGTCCACTGGTGACTATCATCAAGGGCAGCGCAGCAAACGGGGAATCATGGACTTCCCAACGCAGTCACACGTCAGCCACTACTTCCACCAAACCGCCAACAGCAGTTCGAACCGTGGTCAGGGGGAGCCCAGTAAGGAAGTCCCCCTCAACACAGAGAGCGTGTCGTCACAACTCTGGACCATCCGGATTCGCCATATCCAGTGTTGCCCTCAACACATTGGAAACCAATATAGAACTAGCGGTAGAAAAAATGGCATTCTGGAAAACTTCAACCAAAAACTTCCTGAAGCCAGCTTCAGCATCCTGTGCAGTCAAAATGGAGAATCTGGGTTTCATTTCATCAAGGGTGAACTGTAGTCCACATATGGAAATAATTGTCTTCAGAGTAATTAGTGCCACTAGAGCATCCTGGAAGGGAGCTCTAGTCAATCGCCCACCAAGACCTAGCTCAGGCTTCACTCTTTCTCTTTTGGAGCTCCTAGCTCCTCACCTTAGAGCTAATAAAGATTTCTTGCTCCTTGGTGATTTTAACATTCACACAGATATCCCAGAGCTTCCTGAAACTAAGTCCTTACTCGCTGACCTGTCAACTCTAGGTCTAGAGTAGCAGAACAAAGGACCTACACATAAGGGAGGTCACTCCCTAGACCTGCTTTTCTCTAACTGCACTAAAATTCAGTACCAAGCCACCGTCCAGCTAGATTGGTCAGATCATTTCTTGCTGGACTTCTGTCTATCCGAAGCGGATAAAAGCCCTAAAAAGAACATTCTTCCACCAGTATGGCGTCGATTGTGGCACAGGGTAACGGTAGAGGATTTACAAAGAGTCTGGGAAAAACCTAACCTTACAGCAATAAATGATGTGGAGGATGCCCTGGCCAAATTCAATGAATCCATAGTTGTAGCAATAGATAAATTGGCCCCCTTGAAGCTGCATAAACAATTCCCTGCAAGCAAACAAGAAAAATGGTACACCGAGGCACTGAGAGTAGAGAAGCAGAGTTGCAGAAGGATAGAAAAAAATGGAGGAAAGCACGCACAGAAGAAAATAGTAGAGCACATCGTGAAGCAAGTATTACAAGAACATAAAGTTGGCACGGAAGAACAGTATCATCCAGCAACTCGCTGACAGCCCAGACGACTTTTCCCAATCCCTATGTGACAACATTTCTCTGTTTTTTGAGAATAAAATCAACTCGATTTACAAGAAAACTCTGAAGGCTTCCAGCCACCAAAGTAGTATTAGTGCTCCCTTTCCTCCATCCACACAAAGAAACCAAGGAAATGCCTCCTTGAGAGCCTTTCCACCAGTCGGTGAATTAGACCTTCCTTCCCTTATTAGCCACATAAAGTCAGGATCCCCCGATGACTTCCTACCAGCTGAAATGATGGCCCCCTGAGTACTATTCTTGGACCACAAATCCAAGATTTAATAAATCACTCTCTGGGAAGGACACGTGCCTGGGGAGTGGAAAAAGGCGGTGGTGAACCCTATCCGGAAGAATGCAGCACTCCCCTGGACGGACCTCTCCAACCTCCGACCCATCTCCCTCTTACCATACCTTAGCAAAATGACCGAGAGGCATGTGAACACCCATCTGTCGAATTACATCGAGACAGCGGAGGGCCTGGACCACTCTCAATTTGGATTCAGGCCCAATCACAGCACCGAGTCGGCCCTCATCTCAGTGACCGATAACATCAGAATGTCACTACATGGGGGGGGGGGGAGATCAACGATTCTGGTGCTGTTAGATCTATCCGCTGCCTTCGACACGGTGTCACATGAAATACTTCTCGGTCGCTTGAGGGAGGTGGGCATAGGAGGTACAGCTCTGTCCTGGTTGGAAAGCTTTCTTTCGGATCTCCGACAAGAAGTCAAGCTAGGCTCCCATAATTCCATCTTAAGGGAGCTCACCAACGGAGTGCCACAGGGCTCATGCCTAAGCCCCATGCTTTTCACCGTGTACGTGGCCCCCTTGGCAGACATTGTAAGAAAATATGGGTTCATCCCGGTGTCATACGCTGACGACACCCAACTCCTATTCCCCTTCCAGACCCTCACGCCCGCAATTCAAAAATCTTTTGCAGATGGGATGAGAGCAGTGTCATACTGGATGGCACTAAATTGCCTCCAGTGCAACGTATCCAAGACAGAAGTCATGTTGTTTGGTGGGGCTACTCTCCTCTGATCTCCAGAATGGTGGCCCTTGGAGTTGGGACCTGTCCCTAGTCCGAAACAAGTGGTTAAAAATCTTGGTGTATGTCTGGATCAAGCACTCCTATTTAAAGAACACATCAACCAAGTTACAGGAGCATGCTTCCGCGTTATCGGGCTGCTACGGCGTGTCTTTCCATTCTTGCCCGATAACTAGAGGAAAACACTAGTCCAGACATTAGTAATTAGTAGGATAGACTACTGCAATGGCCTGCTTATTGCGGCCAACGAGGAACAAATAAAAAAACTGCAAGTGGTCCAAAATACTGCGGCAAGGCTGGTCCTCAATGCCCAACTCAGAACCCCCTCCCGTCCTCTTTTTCACCAGCTTCATTGGCTGCCAATAAGGCAACGCATAGAATTCAAGACATGTTATACAATACATAATTGTCTGTTTGGCACAGGACCTAAATACCTGAAGGAAAAGTTTGTATCATGCACCCCTGGACGCACCCTACGCTCCAGTAGTCACCAGTTACTCCAGGTCCCAAGGTTTAGAAGAACCAGACAAGGAGGTTGTGCCCTCTCCTATAAAGGCCCAGTTCTTTGGAACTCTCTGCCCCCTATGTTGAAGCAAATGATCAATCTAGAATCCTTTAGGAAAAATCTTAAAACCTTTCTATTCACCCAGTTTTGAGAATCTTTTTGTCATCAGCACGTGATCATGTTTTGAGTCAACCAAATAGGAGCACAAGCGCGGAGATATCCCTTCGGGGATGGAATCAGGCGCTTAATAAGAATATAAATAAATAAAATAAAGGGCACCGCCTTCACGACGGAAAGAGCAGGTACCTCCCTTGGGGGTGGGGGGGGAACTGACCAACAGGACCAATACCGTGTGTGCAAACCTGAGCCAGTGCCTACTGAAATCATAATGAACACAGAGGATGTTGAGGGAGGCATGAAAGAGCTTTCCTACTTTGACTCGACGGAATGGGCAAAAATGTTGCACTCATAGGGGGACTCAATCCCTGGTCTTCCTCAGCCATCAGTAACCCCAAGGCAGGACAAAAGCGAGGTCCCCTCACAAGAAATAGCATGGGCTACCGCCCTTGATATTCTCCAAAAGTCAGCAGATGCAATGTCCTATCAGGCTGATAAAATGGACATTCAAATCAACCTTTTAAATACACTTGCCGTATACGTAGCCAAAATCGACGAAAGGATCTCAAATCTAAATAGCCTGATCAGACGGTCCCAGGAAACTGTAGATCGCCCGCAGCAAGGATGTGACTGCTCACCAATAGTGGAGACACTTTGTTCACTCCCAGGCATAATGAAAAAGCTTGTAGCAGACTTAAAAGAAATAGCAAAAGCTACACCCATCCCTGGAAATGGCAGCGATACAGATTTAGGTAATTCAAGCGAAGCCCCTCAAGCAAAAACAGTTTCCAACTCAAGGTCAAGATGGGAAGAAGCTGCCAACTCCTCACGACCTCAAGAGATAGCGGTGCACGATGGCGTTATGAGAGAACAGCAATCTCCTCAGGTCACCAGCAGAGCAAGTTCCACCCCTCTTTCTCCAATTGAACAAGAAGAGGGTAATCCTGTGGGAAAAGTGAAAAGACAGAGGAAGCGGAAAGGACGCAACGAAATGAGTAGGAGCAAACAAGTCTTAAATCTCTACCCGATGTTCAACACCCTCAGACGTCCTGGAGCCTCAGGAGACGATGAGCGAAAAAATTCCTCTGATCCAGTAACTACAACGGAAGTACAACCAATCATCCAGGACAGTGAAAGAAGGAAGAGCGACGTTTCCAGCTCGTCAACAGCAAAGAAACCATCAATTGCACCTCCGGGAAAATGTGTGCTTACTGAAGTAAAAGTGGTACAAAAGGTGAAGTAAAAGAATGAAAAAACACTACTAACATGGCTCCCCCAAACACATCCATCAAGCAGAATAAAATGGCTGTGAACCACACACCAAGTCTCGTGACAAGGCAGCCTGGAGGCTCCATTTTAAAGCAGGTAGACACAGTCAACTGTGTCAACAACCAACAGGGCGCACTCCCAGCAAGTGCTAACTGGGCCTTTGGTCATGCAAATAATGAAAGGCTCGATACTGTGCTCAATGAGGTCTTTTCTACAGGTCTTTTGATAAAAGTTGCTCAAATGTCCAATACTGACAAAACAGAGGCAACGCCTAGGCCGACTAGCACAGCTCGGAGTGGGGTCAACCTCTCTACCCTCTTTTACCCAGAATACAAGTCTAAATGTAGCCATGATGTCCTAAATCGGGGTAACATCTTAAAGCTGATACAAGCATCAGGTCTGTCAGATGCAATAACCACCCAAGACATAATATCGGTAGAATTCATTGCACCATGTCAAGGCCAATCAAACGAATCCACAAAGGTCACCTGGAGTACCGCAGAGGCAATGAATAATATTCTAGGGTTAACTGACACCTTTAAGCAATGGGGAATACTGATACAACCGGGCAGGGGAGCGGGCTATCCACATGTTCTACAGGGAAGCCGTGGTGACGAACATAGTCGCGCCGGGAGGGGTACAGTATACTCCGTCCTCAGGGGCGCACTCAACAAAATTCCCACTTCCGTACACTCAATGAGGAAAGCAAAAGAAGACGGGATTACATCAATCAGGAACCATGACGAGGCGGGTTCATGGCTGAATACAACCTGCCTCTTACGTTGACATCCCAGCAGGGAGGACTGCTACGAAAAGATTCCACTAAAAATCTGTTCATGGAACATCAACGGCCTAACAAGCAAACTTGAGGATAACGCCACTATTTCCTATTTTCGGGGCTTCAACATACTGTTACTACAAGAGACATGGCTCACGGCACCGCAGCACCTAGAAGGCTTTTAAATCCATCACATTCCAGCTTACAAACTGACTCGTCCAGGAAGAGGGAGCAACGGCCTTGCAGTTTATATATCAACAAAAAATGCAGTCACCTCCTGGGACCTGTCGGGCTCATCAAATCGTCTCCAGTGGGTGGGAATTTCTCTCACTTCGAGTAATGGCCAAAGTTGGAGGCTAATCTTAATGAATGCTTACGTCCGTCCAAATACAGCATCAAGGAAATCCTTTGTAGAAGAAGCCACAGCGTCAGTAGTAAGAGTGCAAACATGTTTTCTAAACTCAGAAGTCTTACTTACTGGTGACTTCAACATGTGGTTAATGTCAGTCCTCCAAAAAAATGTGGTCACCAAATCACATGATAGCATGTGGGTGATACCACCGCAAGACGGGCCTGGATGGCACAAGGACGATCCACATGGAAGTTCTCTACAAGGCAACCTTGAAAATCTGGGCCTCAGAGCCTCAAACGGGCGTTATTCCGCTGACAAGCCACCTCGATTTTCCTATCTATCGAAAAAAGGCACTTCATTAATTGACTATACCTTTGTCAGCATTTCATTGCTCCATCAAATAGCAGGTTATTGTCTTGGAAACAGAACAGAAAGGGACCACTGTCCCCAAGAAATGAAGCTGAGGACTTGTCTTATGCAACACGAAGAGGAAAGGGCCTTGCCATATGAGAGCTTTACAATCAACCTCAAACGAATTAAATGCTCCTTCAAGAATCTTCAACATATATCAGCAGAGGCCAAACAAATAATTGAGCGTCAAAAGAGCCCGGATAACATAATTGCCAACTGGTCAACATTTGCAACCGAACGTATTGACAGATTCGCGAAACCAATAAAACGCACAAGCCAAACTGACCAAAAGCACACGCCGCGCTCGAATTCTGAGATACTATCAGCAACAAGATCGATGAATCGCCATGGCGGGCTTTAAAAACTGATCCAACGGATCCAATTAAAATACTAAAACTGAGAGAGACCCGCAGTCACCTTAAGAAAGCAAAACGTGAGCTACGCATAAGCCAATGGAACTTGTTTTGGGTCAAACTGCAGCATGACATTAAAACAAACAACTCTGCCTGGTTTTGGCGTTCAATCAATAGCGCATCTGGGCGCGCATCTAAAGTTGCCTCCTCGAGCATACTGGAGATAGAGTGGGTCAATTTTCTCTATTCTCACTTTAATGATCAGGAAGTGTACATTACCCACTTAAAACTCCCTTCCGCGGACAAAGTGACTCACAAAGAGATTGTCCGGGAATCTGTTCTGAACACTTCAAATTCCCTAACGAAGCTAGGTCACAAAATGACATCAACAAAAGAGCGTCCTTTGACTCAAAGCAGCGTCAATCTTACAACAGTCCAGAAGGCTGAAATAGAAAAAATTATAAAAAAGGGACGTAAGTACGGTGCTCCTGGTCCAGGTGGATTTCCTCAAGCTCTGTTTAAGGAAGATGCAACTTTTTAGGCTGCAAAATTAAGCCCCCTTTTTAATTCATGCCTGCAAAAAACCACCATACCACCCTCCTGGCGTGGATCCATTCTCGCACCAATCTTTAAAGGAGGGGATAAAAAATCCCCAGGGAATTACCGCCTCATCGCATTCATTGACAATGAAGCAAAGTATTTTGTGGGAGTGCTGCTCAATTCACTTAGGGCATGGGCTGATGACAACTCTATAATTCCCCCGAATCAAACAGGTTTCACAACAAACACCGGTACCTCAGTTAATCTTATGACCCTTTCCTGCCTAATCGACCAAGCGAAGTTCTGTTCTTACCCACTCAATATGGGGTTCATTGACTTCCAAGCGGCCTTCGACAATGTTAACAGAAGTAAACTCTGGCAGAAGTTGTCTAGACTCAATATTCCAGCGGTCCTCCTAAGAGCCATACAACTTCTACACCAGGACACATGGGTTAGGATTAAGATCGGGGACGGCTCAAGATTGTCCCGCCCAATTCCGACGAAAAAAGGCCTCCAACAGGGTTGTGTCTTGGCCCCGACACTCATTAATCTATTTTTAGTCGACCTCCCTGAAGCTCTAAACAAGGTCAATTCCCACGCTCCCAAACTATCTAGTCTGTCGCTGACAAACCTATTATATGCTGACGACGTGGTACTGTTAAGCAAAACAAAGATCGGAATGCAAAGACTCCTGAACGCTACTTCTGACTATTCAAATAACAACAAGCTTTGCATTAACAACAGGAAGACGAAAATCCTAGCAGTGCATTCAAGGAAAGTTAAGAAACTGTCTTGGGCTTTGAATAATGAAAGCATTGTCGAATCAAACTGCCAAAGGTACCTTGGAGTCAGTTGAAAAATACAAATTCCACCTAGAAGAGCTAAAGAGGAAGGGTACGGCACTTGCTTTTGCAATTGGACTAATTCAAAAGAAGCTACAAGGCCCAACTCTCGCACCCACACTACAGGTGGCTCAGGCAAAAATCATTCCTACCTTAACCTACGGTAGTGAAGCTTTAAAAGGATTGGACAGTGACCATCTGAATACAATCATCACCAAGATCTACTGGTCAGTGTTCAAATTACCAAACCACACATCACCGGCACAAATTAGGTTGGAACTAGGCATCTGCAAACAACCATTGGCCAGAGCCATGTCTTTTCTTGTGTGCTATCACAAACTGAGGTTATCAAAGGAGGGAAGTCTACGGCACCATTTGTGGGCCAGTATTGACAACAACTCTTGGCGAGCAGGACATGACTACTGGTCAAAAGGATTAACAACCCTATGCCTAAATTACCTCTGGAACTTGCACGCTAGTCAGAAGGAATTCAAAAGGCTAGCGAAAATCAGTACCAAACAATTATCAATAGTGGAGGATAAAGCCACCCTTGCAAAAAGAAGCCATGGGTGGATGACCCTTCAATCCTATGCCTTGTTAATTCCACAGCCGTACCTTACTATAGCTTTCAGTGCTCAAACAAAACGACGTTTTTTAAAACTGAGGCTGGGAGTTATTAACCTGTTGATTCATTGGCCAAAATGGAAATGTCCCACCGGGACACACAGGCCACGCCCACCACCAGGCAGGCCATGCCCCTTCCCTTCCTACTATTTAACATGTGCTTCCGCCGAACGCGCAGCGGACGAGCGCAGCGGGAGCGCCTAAGGCAAGCCCGTCTGCGCCCGTCCGCGACCAGACCACGGCTGCGGCCAGTCATGCTGCCAGTGAGGATGCACATAGGGGAAGGATCATGTGGTCACGGGACGATCTTAGGTCTCTTAACAAGGGGGCCGCTGCCTGCACCCATAAGATCCACCTTGATACCACCACCCTCTCTCGCACCTGTGGAGTATGCGGGACACTACTCAGAGTGTTGAATGACGCGAGAGTAAAAGACCCCGTTAACTCAAAACCACAGTTCAGTAGGGATTTCAGAGCAGGCTTGCTAAATTGCAGATCTCTTGCAAAACACGCAGATGAAATTTGGCTGCTATTAGAAGAGCATCAATTGGATGCACTGTTTCTAACAGAAACGTGGCTAAATGAGGACAATACGTCCTCTATTGCATCGGCAGTACCCTCCGGGTATAAAATATGCCTAGCCACCCGGACGGGTGATAAAAGAGGGGGGGGGGAGTGGCTGTTATTTTTAAAGAACAGCTCACACGCAGTTCATCAGCCCCCACCCCGAATCCGGAATTCGAGGGGCTCCATTTTTGCTTTCAGGTGGGCCATCAACTATCCCTAGCGGGATTAGTAATTTATCGCCCCCCGGGAAGGGAACATCACAATCTGAACTCGATATTGGACACTATCATCCAAAGCTCCCTCCTTCACCCCCAATTCCTTGTGGTAGGAGACTTTAATATACATATGGACAGGGAGGACTGTGCCCCTGCTGATATAGTGAGGTCAACTTTAAGCACTGCCAACTTAAGCCTCTTAAACGCAGGCCCCAAGCATAGAACAGGCCACACGCTTGACCTAATTTTCTCTAACATCGATAAGACCGTCACAGACCCGCCGCTACCATTGACATGGTCAGACCACTCTCTGATCCCATTTCAACTAAAACTAGCGACGGACAAACTGAGACAAGCAAATGCTCTTTTATGAAAAGACAGTGGAAGAAACTAACCCCTGCCTCTATGGGTCGAGTCCTAGCCCAAAACACGCCCACCCTCACCTGCAATGCCGACTTGGATGCCAGGATGCTCAATGACTGGGTTGGGAATATGGTGTCCTCAATCGCACCGGCTGCACTAGCCATATCGAAACGCAGCTCGCCCTCGGCCCCCTGGTTCTCGCAGGACCTTAGAGCTCAGACATCCGAATGCAAAAGGCTGGAGAGGCTTTGGAGGTTAAACTACGATCCTCTAAATAAAGCCAGGTATAAGGAAGCCACCAATAAGTTGCACAAAGCGATTAGAAAAGCAAAAAAGCTATTCTACGCGGACTCGATTCTGAAAGCAGAACACTCAAGTATAGAAACATTTAAAATAGTACAATCCTTCCTCAAACCCGCTGTATTGAGAGGGAGATTCTACCGTCAACCGTGATGTGTAACAGGATCTCAGACTTTTTTGAGTCAAAAATCAAATTAGTCTATGAGTCCTTTGGGCCTGATAAGAAAACTCAAAAAACTGATCTACCTGAATCAGTATCAGATGGCAGGACCTTGTCACAATTTCAGCCCATAACCTTGGACACGGTCTTGCAAGCATTAAACAGTTGCAAATCAGGCTCACCAGATGATCCATGCCCACCAAAAATTTGGAGCTCCATAGCTGTCTTTGTAGCCCCCACAATCCAGCAAATATGGAATACGTCCATCTCCTCCGGGATCTTCCCGAATGTCTGGAAACATGCCACTCTTCTCCCACTAAAGAAAAATCTTAACGGGGACCCCCTGGAATGAGCAATCTGCGCCCAATCTCTTTATTGGCTGCGCCAGGCAAAATGCTTGAGAAAGCAATCCAACGCCAACTTAACAACTTTATTGAAGAGAATACAATTCTGCATGAGACACAATCTGGCTTTAGGCCCGGCTTTAGTACAGAGACAGCACTGATAGAGGTGGCAGAGTCGGTGAGGTGGTCGATGGATTCAGGTAACTCAGCAATGCTGGTGCTCCTGGATCTGTCGGCTGCCTTCGACACGGTCGACCACGATAGATTGCTGGCACGCCTGGCTGAGATAGGCATCCAGGGTCGGGCTTTGAGCTGGCTTCAATCATATTTGACCTAGAGAACACAGAAGGTAACACTGGGGACATCCTCCTCAACACCGAAGCCCCTTAGCTGTGGCGTTCCTCAGGGGTCGGCTCTCAGCCCTTTGCTATTTAATTTATATCTTGCCCCTCTGTTCACGCTAATTGCCAACTGGGGAGTAAAGGCAATATCTTATGCTGATAACACCCAGTTGGTGTTCCCGTACTATGAGGTATCGGAGGCATCCTTTTTGCATTTTAAAGGTTGCCTCCAAGATATAGCTTACTGGATGAACACAATCAATCTGAAACTTAACGCCAATAAGACAGAAGTCATCTTTTTTGGTAATGGCCCTCCCCCGCCTTCTGATCTTTGGTGGCCGACAGAGATGGGTGAAGCTCCCTCTCCCAGCCGGGCGGCAACAAATCTGGGAATTCGGTGAGATGACAAGCTATCTTTTACATCCCACATCCAGCAAACAGTTGGCAATTGCCTATGTAAGCTGAGGAATCTACGGAAGATTCTGAAACTCTTACCGGTAAATTGCCGAAAAACTGCAATCCATGCAACAGTAACATCTAGACTGGATTACGCCAACAGCTTGTACATTGGCCTTCCCAAATACCAGATACAGCATTTACAACTGGTCCAAAATGCGGCAGCGAGACTGTTAATGCCAATCCCTTTCAAGCAATCAGTCTCTCCGCATCTCCAATTACTTCACTGGCTACCGGTAGCTAGCCGAATTAAGTTCACTGGCATACAGATCGCTGTACGGCACATGCCCAAACTATTTGAAAACACGCTTACCGAGATACAGTCAAGCCCGTTCCCTCCGTTCCAACAGTCGTACTCAAATTGCTGTCCCTCGAGCAAAAAGAGCTCGGCTAGGAGGTCGGACGTTGTCAGCTAACGTGGCAAAACTTTGGAACTCCCTGCCCCCAGCCCTCCAACAAGCCCCCCTGAGCCGTGTTTTAAAAGTATGCTGAAAACATGGCTTTTCACCCAACCATGCTAGTCACTTACCCTGCCGAGTCCTCACGGTCAAAATGTGTTCTGTAGCGCCGGGACACCTCCTGGTTGAGGTAGCTGTTCGCGCTTTAGAAAATTCTATATTATTATTATTATGGAAGAGATCTATGCCAACTTTGCGGGACCCTCAAAGAAGACATCATACACATCATCTGTCTGTGCCCAAAACTACTGACAGAGAGACGGGGCCTACTCAAGCACCATTGGAATAGGAATATGATTAGGAGCTGTAGAGCAGCAGTTTTGGCCTGTTTTGATCCTAGGAACACTAAATTAAATTTTGCCCTAGTAAGATTTATGGAGCGCGCTGCGAAAAAACTTATTGAGGTGCCCACAGTTTGCGACTCTCCATCGGAATAACGTTGTCAAGTTTCACTTGTTATTGCCACCCCTACTGGCTTTTTATGAATACGATATTTTAAACGAAAGCTTCATCTGTTATTGTTACCCATATTGGTTTTTATGAACATGATATTTTAAATGTAATTTTGAAACCTTTTTTAATGTTTTGTATTTGCAATGTTTTTTTTAAAATCACGCAGTAAAGACAGTCTATAAGTTTAATGAACATTATAATTCAAAATTAGCATTTAAAAAACCTATGAAATTCACTGAAAAAAACACAGGTTTCAGGCTGTTATAGTTAGAAATTAGCATTTACAAAATCTTAGAAATTCCCTGGAAAAACCATAGGTTTCAGGGACATTATAGTTAGTTGGACATTTCCCTCGTACAAAACCATAGAAATTCCCCTGTTATAGTTAGTTCACCTAACTATAACTCGAGCTCCCGCAATGCACTGCTGATGATGTCACATATAACTTTATTCAGAACATGGTCAGTGATATCAATTATGACATCACTGATGACATCTCAAATAACATCACTGATTACATTATCCAACTGAAAATCTGATCCACCTCCTCACACTCTAATAAAACCTTTGATTCACCCACTGTAAAATACAGATATGTACTTAGTGACCAACTGATTAGGCATGTTATACAACAACAGAGACAATGATGCACACATTCGCATAGTTCAGTTACTAATCCATGTATTAAGTGAGACACTTTTAATTACTCACTTAAACAGACAGTCAGACAGCTACTAAATCCTCCATCCACACAGTTATAAATCCACTCAATCTTCAATACAGATTGGTATATATATATATATATATATATATATCCAAATCGAAAGAGTTGCCCCTGTGAGTCAGACCACTGACGAACGAACGAACAGACTGACGAAGGGAACGATGGTTCCAGAAACGCGTATGGCTGCTAAGAACACTGTTTGGAACTAATGCCCTTTGGTTGTCGAGGCTGCCATCAAATAAATGCTCGAGAATCTATGCGTGTTTGTGGTCTGACTCACAGGGGCAACTCTTTCGATTTGGATATTAGCGGCTTGCTCAGCCGCGAGTCAGACCCCCTGCCTGAAAGCGGGCTCGTGATGTAGCTTGAATTGGCAGCATCAATGCAACGAGATCTACGCTCGAGATGACAGCCTTTAAAAAGTACAACGGAGGTGAGCAGGACTTCCAGCAACCCACTGGGGTAACAAAAAGACTTTTATTCTGCACCTCACTCGGCACTCACTTGAGGTTTCATTTCTCCTGCACTACCAGAACCAGAATGCCAGAGGTCCTGGCCCCGCCCACTGAGGCTGACCTGGGAATTGATAATAAGTGCGGGAGCAGCTGGGTGAGGAGAAGCAGGGTCGAGCCACTGACGAAGGGAACGATGGTTCCAGAAACGCGTATGGCTGCTAAGAACACTGTTTGGAACTAATGCCCTTTGGTTGTCGAGGCTGCCATCAAATGAATGCTCGAGAATCTATGCGTGTTTGTGGTCTGACTCACAGGGGCAACTCTTTCGATTTGGATATTAGCGGCTTGCTCAGCCGCGAGTCAGACCCCCTGCCTGAAAGCGGGCTCGTGATGTAGCTTGAATTGGCAGCATCAATGCAACGAGATCTACGCTCGAGATGACAGCCTTTAAAAAGTACAACGGAGGTGAGCAGGACTTCCAGCAACCCACTGGGGTAACAAAAAGACTTTTATTCTGCACCTCACTCGGCACTCACTTGAGGTTTCATTTCTCCTGCACTACCAGAACCAGAATGCCAGAGGTCCTGGCCCCGCCCACTGAGGCTGACCTGGGAATTGATAATAAGTGCGGGAGCAGCTGGGTGAGGAGAAGCAGGGTCGAGCCACTGACGAAGGGAACGATGGTTCCAGAAACGCGTATGGCTGCTAAGAACACTGTTTGGAACTAATGCCCTTTGGTTGTCGAGGCTGCCATCAAATAAATGCTCGAGAATCTATGCGTGTTTGTGGTCTGACTCACAGGGGCAACTCTTTCGATTTGGATATATATATATATATATATATATATATATATATATATATATATATATATATATATATATATATATATATATATAATACATATTTAAATTTCAAACTAAACCATATTCACTGAATGATGTCATCAGTGATGTCATTTGAGATGTCATCAGTGATGTCACTGACCATGTCATGAATGAAGTAATATATGACATCATCAGCAGTGCATTGCAGACGCGTGAGTTATAGTTAGCAGAACTAACTATTACGGAGGAATTTCTATGGTTTTGTACGAGTGAAATGTCCAGCTAACTATAACATCCCTGAAACCTATGTTTTTTTCTGTGAATTTCTAAGGTTTTTTTAAATGCTAATTTCTAACTATAACATCTCTGAAACCTATGTTTTTTTCAGTGAATTTCAAAGCTTTTTTAAATGCTAATTTCTAACTATAACGTCTCTGAAATCTATGTTTTTTTCAGTGAATTTCAAAGCTTTTTTAAATGCTAATTTTTAAGTGTAATAGTAGTTATAACAATTTTTTGTACTGATTTTCTACAGTTTTTTAACTGTTTGTTTATAAATATTTTATTCATTAAATAACATTATATATTCTGAAAATTGAAAAAAGTAAAAAAAATTCAAACTGAAATATTGATTTCTTTTTTTATTTTATTTGTAATTTTAATATATTTATATCATTTTCTTTAAAAAAAAAATCGCGCACCCAAAGCGTACACTTCACGGTGGGTGCGTGGATTCTAGCCGCCATTTTAGAAAAGTTGTGAAGGATCCGCGTACGGTGTGCGACGGCTGTGTGTTTTTCAGTTACTTCATATACATTTAATATTACGTGATGTGCGCGATTGGTATGCGACCAGTCCGCGACTCCTGCTCCCGCCCATTCGCGACACATGCGCATTAAGGTACCCGACGCTTGCTTGATGGCAGGTCCCTGCGTGACGTTACGTACGTGCTAGGGTGCGCTGGGTGCGCGACTCCCGACAAAAAATTTTATGTTCTAAAATGATATGTATGTGTCTTTAATATACATATTCGGGCAAGACATTATCTAAGATATTCATGAAAATAATATATTTGTACTTATAATAAACATATTATTTTTAAATATATTTTTGCGAAGTCGCGTCGGGTGCGTGCTCTGTGAGCGCAGAGTGCACGGATCCCATGTGACCTAAAAAAAAAGATTTCATTGGTTCATAACATTTCATAACATTGAATGACCCCCCCCCCCCCCCATTTTAATCATTCTTGTTGGAGCATCTTTAGAAAGACATCTCTTTTCCTACAAAAACCCTTTTTGCTTGTTTTTTTGTGTGTTTCAAAAAATATCAAACAAAATGGCATCTCAACAGCAGCAGCAGCAGCAGCAGGAGGAAGTATCTTCTAAAGAAGAATTCTTGCAGGAGGCACCACGTCCACAGAGGCCGGAGTCTGTCATGTGGAAATTCTTCAGTTTTCCACCTGGAGAGAAGAAAGTAAATGCGAGAAAGGTGACGTGCAAACATTGGTGACCCAATCCTGTCAAGAGGCAGTGAAAAAAAATACTCTTGTGGCACTGCTTCAATGTACAAGCATCTCCGGACCACACATCCTCTCAATCTTGCTCCGGAGGAAATGAGGCGAGCTGTTTGGAACCCCTCACCTGCTGTGGCAAATACGTCTGGAGTGTCCTCATGAACACCTGCAATGGACATTAGGCCAGAATTCGCCTTTCTCAAGCAACACTGCGTGAAATGTAAGAAACGTCTATGCTGCGGTGAGCAGTTAGTGGATGCAGTTTGTGCTGCGCAACGCAACCATCGTTGTTAATTGTTTTGTTTTTTTGTTTTTGGAATTATAAGTAATTCCAAAAGTTTCCCGTTTCATTCATTCTTTTTTTTGTTCATTTTTTGAAAAACACAAAAAAATAAAAAATTGTTAACAAAATTTTTTAAAATACAAAACAAAAAAAGTTCTTATCAGAACTACTTTATCTGGTTAAAGAAAGACCTATAATTGCCAGGTAATGTGTGAAAGTTTGGTTGAATATATGTATACAGCATGATTGACTGAAAGAATGCATTAGTAGCGTATGGTGAATTTATAGGTGAAGATTTATGAGGAAGTACTGCAGCTTGGCACTGCAAGCTCTTTAGCTGCACTGCACTGTGGCACTTCTGAAGCACAGGGATGTGACATATGTACATGAATATGTTGCAACTCTGTGCTTCTCTCTGCACTGCTGCACAAACTGCAGCCATGCGGTGACACAGGCACCCTTGCACCATGGTGCAAGGATGTCTGTGTTGTGCGGAGATCGTTTTGTACAGGAAGGGACACCTTCCTGCACAAAAAACAATCAGTAAAGGTATTTTCCTCTTTCAATGTACGCTGTGGAATGCACCATGCATTGAAAGAGGAAAAAATTTGGGTAAATTAAACAATTCTCCTTGTTGTGCCTTGCTACACCAACGCTAGGATGGCGCAGCATTCACACACATCTCCAGATTTACAATTTCTCATAAATCTGGAGATGTGTTTTGTTCTATGGGTGTTGCGCGTGGGAACACCCACAGCAACACCTATGGAACGCCCTTTCAACGCAAAGTTCTGTGTATGAAGGGATCTTATTTACAAGGAGAGGAAAACCCACGCAGGGTGGCTTTTCCTCTCCTTGTAAGTATGAAGGAGTGCCTGGCGCCATGACTAGGTTAGAAAAAGTGACGTACTGGTGGCGCAAGGTGCTTGTACATCTGCCCCATAAGTGCTTAGGTATTGGCAGACTGATACAATAAGAACATAGTGCTGGCTGGGTGATTGAAGAATTGCATGAGACTGACAGGAGGTATCCTACGCTGCATGGGTACTACTTCAGTATTTAATGGAGTGGCCAATAATTTGTATCTGCTTAGAGATTTGTAGGGATTAAGGACAGAATATTTTATGTGTACTTATGTTGGTGCCTAGGTCATTTTATAAGAATACCACTAGTAACTGGAATGATGCCAGTGCTGCAAATAGAGTGAACACCTAATTTATAATTGCTTACGTATTGGTGGAGTGATAGGATGAGTAGGTAGTGGTAGTGATTAAAGAAGTGCATGGGACAGACTGGATGATTCCTACACTGCATGAGTACTAACTGGGTATTTAGAAGAGTGTATCAATAGTATGTAGCTAGTTAAAGGTCTGCTTGGATAGTGCACAAAATATTATAGTTGTACTTGTGTTAGTAGCTAGGCCATTCCATAAGTTCATGACTAGTAACTAGAATAATTACAGTATTACAAACAGAGTGAATAGTGACTTTATAAGTGCTTAGGTATTGGTGGAGTAATAGGATACGTAGATAGTGCTGGATGGGTGAATGGAGAAGTGCATGGGGCAGACAGAAGGATTCCTAGACTGCACAGGTACTAAATGTGTATTTAAAAGGCTGTATCAATGCTATGTAGCTGATTAGAGGTTTGCATGTATAGTGCACAGAATATTTTAGCTGTACTCGTTTTACTGGCTAGGTAATTCCTTAGGTACATGACTAGTAACTAGAATAATGTCAGTGGTGCAAAGAGAGCACATGTTGAATTTATAAGTGCTTAGGTATTGCGGAGTGATAGAATATGTAGATAGTGCCGGATGGGTGATTGGAGAAGGACACGGGTTAGACAGGAGGATTCCTAGGTTGCATGGGTAGTACTTTACTAAGTAGCTGGTTAGAGGTTTATATATATATATATATAGGATTCCACAATCCTGTAGTGCAAGCAACCAGGCAACGGCTCCAACAAAAAGACACGTACAGACCACAACGAGGGATTTGTAGTCAAAGTGAAGTGCTTTATTCCATCAATGGGAACGGCAACATGACGCGTTTCGTCCGGGGAACCCGGACTTGATTACATGACAATCCCAGAGATACATGTGGTTAAATACTGGCAGTCCCTACCCTTGACTCCTCCCATAAGAACAAGGACATAGTAAAAATACTCGTACATCACGATCGGCTGGCTAAGTTATAAGTCATTTAAAACTTTTAAAACTTTTAAAAATTCCAAGATTGTATGTTCATAACATCACTGTTTTTGAGAGAATTCATAGTAAAGGAAAAAGTTTAAAACCATAGTATTTCCTAAACTGCCTCCATATATACAATGATGAAAATGATGAACAGAGTGAAAATACAGGGCAAGTGCCCGAAGTCACAGCCAGCAAATACAATAATAAAAAAATTATTAGTAAGTACTTCTTGTCCCAGGAGGTCAAACGGACACAATCCAGTAAAAAAGTTTAAAACCACATAATGTAATAAAAATGTGCAATAAATTTAGCCCATAAAATGGACCAGAGCATGATAATTTCTAAAAGTAACAAATTATCAAAAGCCAGACAAAATTCATTAGTGAAAAGTGCAAAGTGCAATAAAGTGCAATAAACCGGCTAATATGTCAATTTCAGTGGAAAATACATGTAATGTAAGAACATGTGCAAAATTTCATAAATTTCAAAAGACATTGAAAAAGAAAAAGAAATGTAGATTACAGCCAATATATTGATTAAGAAAAGGTAACATTGCATCAAGAATATCCAGTATCAATTCATAAATCATATACAAATCCCTAGAATAATCCACAGCAGAGCCCAATAAGTTAGCAATAAATCATTCTCAGCACAATATAAAAATAGGTAAAACCATAAATATAGGTAAAACCATTAAGATACTGTGCAAATATTAAAATAGGCTAAAATATTTACAAAAAATTATGAAGATCTTCTCCCATATTCAAGCCGTTAGGAATCTTAGTGTTGAGGAGGACTATGTAATGACTTTCCAATTGTCTTAACAGTATTAGTGAGTCCTTCAAGATATTCAGTAGTATTGGCTCCAAATATATATATATATATATATATATATATATATATATATATATATATATATATATATATATATATATATATATATATATATATATATATATATATATATATATATATATATATATATATATATATATATATTGCACAGCTGAATGTAGTTGTGAATTGATAGTGGTTGGATTACTTAATCTTACCTTGACAGTAGTACATATAAAAACAGCTAAACATTTGAACATTTGTTTCAGTTATTATAAGTGCTTATTTATTGGTGGAGTAATAGGATAAGTAGCTAGTGGTGGATGGGTGATTGGAGAAACACATGGGACAGACAGGAGGATTCCTACATTGCATAGGTACTAACTGGATATTTAGAAGAGCAAATCCATAGTATGTAGCTGGTTAAAGGACTGCATGCATAGTGTACAAAATATTGTACCTGCACTTGTATTAGTGGGTAGGCCATTCTTTAAGTATATGACTAATAACTAGAGTAATTTCAGTGCTGCAAAGAGAGTGCATGCTCAATTTATAAGTGCTTAGGTATTGGTGAAGTGATAGGATATGTAGATAGAGCTGGATGGATGAATGGAGAATTGCATGGGACAGACAGAAGGATTCCTAGACTGTATAGGTACTAACTGTGTATTTAAAAGACTGTATCAATGCTATGTAGCTGATTAGAGGTCTGCATGCATAATGCACAGGATATTGTAGCTGTACTAGTTTTTCTGGCTAGGCCATTCCTGAGGTATACGTCTAATAACTAGAATAAATTCAGTGCTGCAAAGAGAGTACATGTTGAATTTATAAGTGCTTAGGTATTGGCGGAGTGATAGGATACTTAGATAGTGCTGGATGGGTGAATGGACAAGTGCATGGGACAGACAGAAGGATTCCTAGACTGCATAGGTACGAACAGAGTGCTTAAAAGACTGTATCAATGCTATATGGCTGATTAGGGGTCTGCATGTATAGTGCACAGAATATTGTAGCTGTATTTGTGTGTCTATGGTTTCGAGAATGATAGTCTGTATTTTAGGGTGTGAGGAGGTGCATCAGATGATCATGTGGATGATGTAATCAGTGATGTCATTTGAGATGTCATCAGTGAGTTATAGTTAGCACAACTAACTATAACGTCTGAATTTCTCTTGTTTTGTACGAGTGAAATTTCCAACTAACTATGACATTCATGAAACCCGTGTTTTTTTCAGTGAATTTCTGAGGTTTTTTAAATGTTAATTTCTACCTATAATGTCCCTGAAACTTGTGTTTTTTTCAGGGAATTTTATATATATATGTATTTAATCTCCTCTCACTCTTACAAGGAAGGAATGAGCACTCAGGTTGGAGTTTGGAAGTATTTAATCTGCGAAGGACGTGATAATGATACAAGACGTCATTGTAGCATCCTTATTTAAATGTACAAATCCCTCCAGTTGCCAACATTAACAACGGACTACATATTACTTCAATCAAAAAAGCTGGCGGCCATATTGGCCTGGTCACGATGTGAAAATTCAGAAACTGATACAATAAAGAAAAGAAAACAAGTGTTAATATGAAAACATTGTCATTTCAGCATCTCCTGCCCCGTGACCGCCATACCTGCATGTTCATCAACGTGACTTATTCATAATAAACATACTTAGGATTGCAAACATCAACATAAACAATGGACTACACATTACTTTAAAGGTAAAGACAATCGGCCATATTAATCTGGGCAGATTGCTCATTATAATGGTTCTTACACAAAAGAAAAGAAAAAAAGGGTGTTAATATACACACACTATCCCTAAATAAATTTCTAGTGATTATAGTTCCATGCCATTCACAGCTCATTTGAGATGTCATGAGTGATGTAACTGACCATGTCATGAATGATGTAATGTCTGAGGTCATTAGCAGTACATTGCGGGGGCGTAAGTTATAGTTAGCTCGGGTAACTATAACTGCTGAATTTCACTGGTTGTGTAGGAGTGAAATCTGAGTCTAACTATACCGCCCCTGTAATCTTTGTTTTTTTCAGCAAATTTCTAGTTTTTTTTAACGTTAAGTAAGATGCATATCACAATGGATGGTGAGGGGTTGGAAGCAGGGCCTGGCATTAAGCTGCCCCAACCCAAGCTTGCTGCTCCTGCCTTCCCTCCTCCTAGCCATCCATTGTTCAAGTCCATGTCCCTGCTCCCTTATTACAGCCCTGTGTGGCAGTTGTTCAGCCACTGGCCTTCCCGCCTTCTCTGAACAGTTAGCTTGCTGCCCCATCCACCTCCTCCCTATCCTCTGTTGTCTGAATCCATGGACTACCCTCCTCCCTCCTGACATGCATGGTCTCATGTGCTGCCACTTCCCTCCATTTAGCATGATGTACCAGTCCACTCCTTCTGGCCTCCATTACCCAATTCTATACCCATCATTGACCTCCTGCTTAGCCTCTGTGCTTAGCTTGCTGCCCCTATTCTCCTTCCCCCTGCCCTCCGATGTCTGTGTGCATGCCCCTGCTCCATCCTTTTGGCCCACCATGTTCTATGGAGCTGCCACTCCTATCTACTCTGAGTGTTCTGTTGAGCTGCCACTCCCCTCCCACCAGCCTAGCATTGTCAGATGACTGTAACCTCTCCCTGCCACCTCCACCCTGCCTGTCCACATTCCATGCCCCTATCCCCTTCCTCCTGTCCTCCATGCTCCATTTTACTGCCACATCCTTCTGCCCTCCCTGGTCTGTTGTGCTGCAACTGCTCCTCCTGCCTGCCCCGTGTGGTCTGTTGTGAGACCCCTTCCCCTGAACTCTCTTGTCTGTTCCCAGGTCCTGACCCTCCCTTCTATCCTCCATGGTATTTTGTGCATGCCCCTGCACCCTCCTTCTTGCCCATCATAGCCATGCATGGTCTTCTGTGCTGCCACGCCCCTCCCACCTTCCCTGTGTGGTCAGCTAGCTGCCCCTGGCCCCCTCCCACCTTCTCTCCATTGTCTGTGTATGTCATTATAGTCTCACTGTTGCTCTCCATGGTGTGTGTTGCTTTTAGTGCCCATCCTGTCTGACCTCCATGGTCATCTTGCTGCTCCTGCCCTGCTCCCTTGCCCCCAGCCCTCAATTTCCATGTGCAGACCCCTATTCCCTCCCTCCTGGCTTGTCTGTTCTATTGTAATGCCCCTGATCCATCCCTTCTGCCCTTTATGGTCCGTTATGCTGCAGGTTTCTCTCCTGTCTGTACATTATGGTCAGCTAGCTACCATTGCCTCTTTCCCTCTGTTCTCTTTTGTCCATGTGCATGGTACTGTCCCCTCCATATTGCTTTCTATGGATTGTTGTGCCGCATGCCCTGTGCCGTGTATAGTGCTGCTGGAAACCCTGATGCCTGCTCTGTAGGGTCAGTTTGGTGCACCTCTCCATGTCCCTCCTGTCCTCTGTTATCTGAGTCCATGTCCCTACCCCAATTCCTCCTGCCTTCCATGATCCAATGTACCAAACTTGCTAACATTTTGAACTTGGTAAGAGGGAGATTTTGAAAAGAAACTGAGGTATTGATTTTCCCCTTTGACGTACATTGAAAAATAGGAGATTGTAGACCAGAGACAGGTCAAATAAAGCCCATTTCGGCTTAAAAACATTGGACGTTTCCTGGCTTAATTGGGTCCCTTGGCATGTATGGTTGTACTACCACTGCCTCTTCCTTCTGCCCTCAATTGTCTATTATATTGCCACAGCCTCTCTTGCCAGTCCTGTATTGTTGGTTTGTTGCCCCTGCCCCTCTTTCCACTGCCCTCCATAGTCTGTTGTGCTGCCACTGCCATTCCTGCCTGCCCATTGTGGTCAAATTGTTGCCTCTGCACCCTCCTACCTGCCTTCAACTTTCAGAGTCCTTGCCCCTGGCCTCTGCCTCTCAACAGTATCCTAATGAACAACTAGATTACTAACATTCTATATTTATTTAAAAAGTGTGGAACGCCTGACGTAATCTTGAAAAACTGTAATACCTAGAGCATTTACTTTAGAAATTACAAATATGAGAGGGTCTTATTTGCATCATAATTATGGTTAGTGCTCTAAAAAACTAAAATGAGGACATATTTTCTGAGTTTTAAAATAGCCGACAATGCACTTTTAAATTATTTGTTATCTTTATGTTTTTTTATCCAGTTGACCACTTGATTAAATGTTGCACTTAGGGGAGAGGATGTGGTGTTACTTCCAGAACTACAGACTTTGCAACTGGGGAACCAGGTTGGAGTTTCAGCTTCAGCTCGACATTCTGTGATTCTGGTCAAATCACTTACTCTCCCCATGTCTACAACCAAAATGTATTTGTTCTTGTGTGATGTAACCAATGTGCATGTAAAGCACTCCAGTACCTGACAAGTCTGTACTATATAAAACTGCAAAAACACACAAAATTAAGAGTGTTTTGCACACATCTGTCATTGGGTTACATGTGGGCTACATCTAGGTGATATTTGTGCTACATTTGAGCTCTTTCGTCTCTGGAGGCCATCTTCGGAGATTTAGTTGTTATGAAGTTTCCTAATTTCCTCATTTACTGCAGTCTCCTCAGTAGGTATTTAGATATGTCACACATTTGCCATACATTCTGAATGTTAGCACTCTAGTTGCTCATGAGATCAGTGTAGTAGAGCGACTGTAGAAAGTCTGCTGCTGGTATTAAAAGTGCATGTTTCAGTCTGCATGTCAGACTTTTTTAATGAAATAGAAGAGGATTTGAGAAGTCACTCAAAATGTGCCCTAATTTTTCTTTCTGCAGCACTAATCATCATTTCTATAGCAAAATGAACCTCATTGTGTTCCTTTAGATTACATTTTTTAAGTGTTACCAGTTTATTCCAATCAAGATGGCTTCAGGTGTTCCATACTTTTGTCATAAGTAAGACTGTTAGCGCCATAGTTGTTCTTTAGAACACTCTGGGACATTATGTCATTGGACTATACTTGGGCTACATCTGGGTGATATTTGTGTATTTGTGCTACAATTGTTTTTTTTTTGTCTCTGGTGGCCATCTTGGGAGAAATATTTGTTATGAAGTTTCCTAATTTCCTCATTTACTACAGTCTCCTCAGTAGAAAATACTTTCAGTTTTTTACTTTGATTTCATCAAGAAGGCATTCAGAAGTGTCACACATTTGCCGTAAATTCAGAATGTTAGCACTCTAGTTGCTTATCAGATCACTGTAGTAAAGCTACTGCTCACCAGGAAAGTCTGCTGCTGGTATTGAAAGTGCATGGTTCAGTCTGCATGTCAGAATTTTTTTATGAAATAGAAGAGGATTTGAGAAGTCACTCAAAATGTGCCCTAATTTTTCTTTCTGCAGTACTAATCATACTTTCTATGGCAAAATGAACCTCCTCATTTTGTTCCTTTTTAAATTAAATGTTTTTACTACAGCGAAAACTCCCCATTTGTCTAGCAGCAGGTGTGATGAAATCGCTCAGTTTTTTACTAGCAAAGTCGACAAGATCCACCATGATATTTCCACACAAAGCAGCTGTAATAACTATCCGGCTCTTCTCACAAATGTAATGGGAGCCAACCGCTGCTTGGCTTCTACCTCGGGTCCGTTACTTACCTGGCCCGATCTACAGCCTGATGCTCTCTATGAAATCCTGTGCAAAGTAAAATCTGGTTCCCCTACTGACCCTTTGCCCATTCCTGTAATCCGGTCACTGGATCCCCCCAGCTCTGCGTGATTTGCACCACTTTGAATCTCTCCCTCAAGACCGCTACTGTTCCAGCCAGTTGGAAGCATGCAATGGTTATGCCGCTGCTGAAAAAGCCTACTGCAGACCCTAAGGTCCTTTCCAACTATCGCCCTATTTCTTTGTTGCCTGCCTTTTCTAAGGTTCTAGAGCGACATATTCACCACCATTTGACTTAGTTTGTTACTACCAACAATTTATTGCATCCTTCACGGTCAGGATTCCGCCCGGATTTCTCCACGGAAACGACGCTTCTTGGCATCACGGAGAACCTTCGGTCCCTGATAGACGGAGGGGAAATGGCCGCGCTGATATTACTTGATCTCAGCACGGCGTTCGACACTGTCTTGCACAAAATCCTCCTCGAATCCTTATCCATCATGGGCATTGAAGGTCTAGCCCTTGACTGGCTGGCTTCCTTCCTTTCCGATCGCACCTTTCAAATTTTCTCTCACACAGCTACCTCTAATATCTACTCCCAACCTCACGGTGTTCCTCAGGGTTTTATTCTTAGTCCCTTACTTTTCAATCTTTATGTTACCCCTCTGGCCCACATCGCGGACAGCGTCGGACTTACTTTGCTCACGCATGCCGACGATTCACAAGTTGTCTTTTCCCTCACTAAATCTGACAAGGCCTCTACCTCCCTCCATCAGCCTGGACTTGGGGAAATCGCCAAGTGGATAAATCAAAATCTTCTCAAGCTGAATGGAGGGAAGACGGAAGTCCTTGTCCTCGGGCACAAGCGAGACCTCTGGACCTCCAGGCACTGGCCTGCAGAGTTAGGCCCGCTTACTTCCCTGGCGGAGCATGTGCGTAACCTGGGAGTGATTATTGACAGGGGTCTGACAATGCATTGTCAGGTCAACTGTCATGAAACCGTCTTCCCAAGCCCATGACCAGCTTAGAACACCCTTCAAGGAAACCCACCCCTGTCCCGTGCAACCAGCACTCCTGTACCTAGAAGGGTAAAAAGGGGATTAGTATGTCAAGAGAACTGGTTAATGTGAGCTAAACGTAGATATGGACTTTGGTATGTCACTACTAGTAAAGGTTCACTGTCATGTTCAAACAGAAGCTCTTATACGTTTTTGTGATTGGTTTTGAATTGCTTATGTAGTATTCTGTGTTGGCAACCAAAGGAAAAAAGACGCGCTTTTAAATCAACACGCATCTTTTGGGTGCAAGGAAAAAAGACGCGCTTTTAAATCAACACGCATTTTTTGGGTGCGCAATGAATGCTCCGCTCTCGGAGTGCTCGGCGGATTTGGGCGTGGCACGCAGCCGTTCCCCGACGTCCCGGGGTGTGGCTAGACTATAAAAACCACACCCAGGGTTCCAGAAGGCGCTTGGTCTTCGGAGCATCCTGGAGGCAGCATCTGTATTGGAAGAGCTCGCGAACATCGTCGAAGACCTGGGACTGAGTCAGCCATCCTCTATTAATCATCGGACAGCCCAGAATGAAAAGCTAAGTACATTTTCTCGTCAAGGCGCCCAACGCTAGGATCCTAGAGACTTTTTGGACTTTTGGCAAATTAATATTTTATGGATATTTCAGATTATTCTTTTGTGAACCGAGTCAAAAACTAATTCGAACATGAGTGTTTATAATGTTTGGAATATAGGTAATGCTTGTTAATTTGATGTATAGAACGTATTTATCCTCACAGAATTTTCTGAAGTTTCAGCCGGAATGGCAAAGGTTTTAGTAGTGAACTAAAACTATTAAACCTTTATGGAGAAGTCGTGATTAAACCTACAAGCTGGGAAAAGGAAGTGAGTAGGATTAATTCAAAGTTGTTTTACAGGGAAAGAGAGGTTTAAGAAAAGTGCAAATAAGTGTTGTTTCTCTTCATAGAATCTTAAAACCAAGTCTGGGGGCGGACAAGTCAACCACCTTCAACTGAAAGACCTCAACCCTTGAACATACATCACGACGACGACATCCTGGACGCGTAGACCTATCGAGTAGTTCGCAGGTAGGAGACTGCTTCCAAAAAGTCTAGGAAAGAGTTAGAGGAGTAGAATAGGAGGTTAGGATAAATTAGGACACTTGCTTAAACAACTTTCTGGTATATTATCAGGTCGACTACTAGACAACAAGTAGCGTCAGATCCGGCCTCTCTCCCTGACTGCTACCCATCATCCTAGTGTATTTATAAGGATCACTGGCTGAAAAGGTAGGGTTTTGGGGGATTGGTCCATAGCGTCTCTGCAAAACCGATCAAGCACCTTACAGGTAAGGTTGGTGTTCAGCTCAGGTAAGAGTGCTTGATCATATCTGACACCAACAAGGTCTCGTCTACCTGCTTTACCATCATGCGCTGGCTGAAAAAGATCTTATGGATGCTGCCCAGTGACACCCAGAGATCCGTGGTGAATGCCTTGGTCACCTCTCGGTTGGATTATGGCAACATACTCTATCTGGGGGCGACCAAGGCAGTCATTCGACACCTCCAACTTGTGCAAAATGCTGCGGCGCGCCTTCTCAGTGGCTGTCGCAGAACTGATCATATATTGAGTCACCTTCGTGACCTTTGTCATATAGATGCTGCTTTTCTATATACTGTATTAAGTTAGCACAAGCTTATTAGGTGTTTAAACGCCATATTTCCTTCGGCTGCAGTTTGCACATGACACATAATTGTTATTGTAGCTTTCGACCTAGACGAAAGATGTGATTTATTTGAGAATAATATGTTATTACTCTGATATCAGTCATGCTTGGTACACTGTCTGCACAGTGAGTGCTGAACCCTCTAAGAATAACTCAACACAAGGTTGCTGGGAGGTCTGATCCTCGGACCACATTAGACATAACACAAATACAGTTGCTGCCAACATTGGGCTCTAAGCGGGTTTAAGATAGAGTTACTGGGAATGCAAAAACACACTTGATGAGGCTTCGCATGCAGAGAGCTGGTGGCAGATGATGTGATCCTCTCCTCCTGAGATTTAGAGGTATGGGCCCGCCCTGCTAAAACCCAAAAGAGACCTTCATAGATATAATATAATATGCTAAATAGGGATTGTGAGAAATAGGTGTTGTTAATTCCCATTAATTTCAGCATTATAATATGCTATCACCGTTTGCGTACTATGGACTAGTAACTATGCTGATAACTTTGATTCTTATAATATGTTTTCTTGTATTATATAAGATACTGCGTTTGAGAACCTTGCATTGAATAATAAATATTTCAAATATGCACGTGTCCTCTTTTACTCCACGTTCTGGTTTGAAATGATTATAGAGCTAAAGAGTGTTCATGTGTTCCACGCTACCTGAGGTATCCTAAGTTCATGTTCTGGTTTGTCTAAAGCATTGGGAGTTTGTTATGACCAATGAGACACTGTAGCTAGCTCGGTAAGGGGATTTTGGGTACTGAGGTGAGTTTTGGGTCATCTTAATTCACTGAGGTTCCAGATCTCTATGCACAGTTCTGTAGGATAACGGAATCCCTGCTACATGGCGCCCAATCGTTGGTGGTCTTATATCATGACACTTGAGTAGTATATCATTCAATCCTTAACCCCTTCATTCCCGTTTCCGGAAAACGGTGGTGTTGGAAAAATCTACCTATTTTTGAAATAGGTCTTTTCAAGCTTGAATCTATCTAAAACGGTTTCCTTGAATTACTACCCAGTTGTGCTACAAAGTATTCTTTGTTTTTTCACATTCCTGTGCAGTCATGGCACAAGCGTGGACATTCTGCAACATAGTCGCATTGCGGTGCGTGATCATTTGCGGGCTTATAATGTTCCTTTGGAGGGCTTGGCTGGCTGTGATAATGGTGGTGAGTGCGGAACATGCTTATCCGTACGAGTTGTTTTGTTCGTGGGTGACATTTCCTGTGGTGGACGCTAATTCTGGTGTGTTCCACACATACACAGCCACTCCTGTACCTAATGAGTATACTCCGTACAGGGCGCAGGAAGTTCCTATTGATGTTTGGCAGCATGGAGTTTGATTTGGTGGCGCCCTACCCCACTCTTTAACCGCTCCGAGATTGGGTCCTTTGTCCATTCCATGCGCTAATTGGCCTGTTTTGGCTGAATTTACTCCTCACCCTCTGCACGGCAATTGTAACCTAAGTGAACTTCGATGGCTACATGTAGTTGTGATTGCCGTGATTAGAGCCCTAGTGCACTCCACAAGCCGTAATCTTCAGGGTGGAGCCCCGGGAGGTGCGGCGCTTCCGGCAGGGCAGACTGGTTTGAAAATCAGCCCTGTAATGGTCAATTCCGTAATGGGCAAGAAGCCCCAGGATAAGGATGATTTTCCTTTCTGGCTTGCCGAGAAATTTGACCAGCTGGAGGCAGTATTTCCAAATACGACTCCGGGTGAAAAGCACCGGATTCTTACGCTTAGTTCGCCGAAAGATTTGGCCCCTGAGCTCGTTGACTGTGAGGCATGAGGTCTATGCGAGGTGCTACGGCACCCCGTCTATGTCCAATCTGTCTACGGTCCTTAAACGTGTTCAAGATGATAATGGACCAGAGTCTGCAGTTGAATTGGGTATGCGCCTGTGTGGCACCTTTGATGTAGTTTGCGGTCTGATCCTTGCAAATGTCAAGGGGGATGCTGTGAACTTTCAGGTTGCTAACGCGTTGGCGGCGCTTCCTGATGCAGAGAAACCCCGACAGTTGGGGAAAAGATAATTGTGGCGGCTTATAAAACGGTTGGTTGCACTGCCAAGGGTCTTAAGCCTTTTTCTGTTAAGGAGAAAAAGCAGCCCCAGGGACAAACTTCAGAAACTGACATGCAGCCCAAGTCCAAAAAACAAAATTGGCCTAAAAAACAGAAACAGGGAAAGCAACCACAACAACAAACACAGGTTTCTCGCCCTGCGTCTCCGTTACCTACGCAGTCGGAACGTGTTTATGACTTGTGCGATCGTGCGACGATTAAAACTCCTGATCTATTTCAGGCTTCTGACCAACGCTCTCCTCGTTCCTTTCAGGACTCATCGCCTCCGACGACCGGTGGTGGAGGGGGCGGCAGGGGTCGGGGTGGCCAGCAAGGACATGACCAGCCCTGCCCGAGGAACGGTGCAGAAAAGCAGGAAGGCTCTAAGCCTAGGAGACCACAGTTTGCCAAGAAGAAAGTCGCAGCCTTAACAGCGCATCGTTATGCCCCAGATAATGAGAACACGGCTTCGGAATCTGACGTCGGCTCTGACCTTGGTGGACAGCGCGGCGGAGATTACCATAGTGAGAGAGGCGCTCCGTCCACTACTGAAGGTGACAACGATTGATACTTATGTTGTCATTGAAACAGCTGACACTAGAGTTGCTCCCCCTGATAGACTTTTTGAAATTGTCAGGTGACATACAGCGAACTATTAAAGGGGTATTTTGGGAAAATCTTTCATCTACGTATGACATTTTGCTTTCGGAGGCTGACTGGCCCCCACCTTTTGTTCTCGCAGCTCCGCGAGGGGAGGAGGTGATCCTCCCCAGTTTCGCGAACACTGTTTCGAGAGTGGAAGCGCTGCACTTTGCAGAAGAGTGGGCTCTGGCGCTTGCACCGGGTGTGTACCACAATCAATGTGGCTGGGATAAATTGTCCCCAAGCCACGAGATTCCTTTACGGTCTCAGCCGCAGCCTCAACCTCAATATCCCATACGACGTGAAGCCAAAGCTTCAGTCACGGCTATCCTTGAACTATTGGAGTATCAAGGTGTAATTGAAACGTGTGTGTCACCGATGAATAACCCCCTTTTTACTGTAAACAAGCCAGATGGCTCATATCGTTTGGTTTTGGATTACCGGCATTTAAACTCGCATTGCCGTAACTGTGCAGTACAGAACGCCCACGGCTCTGCCCTTGTGAATAGTCTTGTGCATAAGCGGTTCAAAACCACGCTTGACATTTCCAATGGTTTTTATGCCCATAGATTGGACGGTCTTAGTTCCCAATGGACCTCCTTCACATGCGGCGGTGTGCAAAAAATGTTTCGGCGTCTCCCTATGGGCTATAAGAATAGTCCTGGAGTATTTTCCGCCCGCATAGTCTCTCTGTTGGAGAGGGTCGACCCAGATGCTTGTTCATATGTGGATGACATATATCTCACAGACAATGAACTTTGGGAGCATCTGTGTCTAGTTAACAGTATAATTTGTAACTTTGCAGACATGGGTTACAAGTTTAACTTTGCAAAATCACACATTGCAGAGTACACAGTGTTGTTTCTGGGCTATGAACTCAACAATGAAGGAAAAGGTTTGGCTCCTAACTTCCCGGAGAAATGCGCACAGTTGCGCTCTCCAACAACACTGAAAAAATTACAGTCTTTACTGGGCTTTTTAAATTTTGGGAGAACATACATTCCGGAATATGCCCAGCGCATCAAGCCTTTGTATGCTTTGATACAACCATCTTTTTCCAAATCATGCTGGCTGCCTGAGCATTCAGCTATTCTGCAGTCTTTGCAAGCTGATTTGCTCGCTTCTGAATATTTACAGACTCGTGATAACCAGACCAACCTGGTGATAAGAATTGTCCCTGGGATGGTAGGTTTCACATACCTGACTTTTAATGAAGGAGATACAGTACCTATTGCTTACAAGTCACACTTGTACACTTCGGCTGAAATGCGATTTTCCACTGTGGAGAAAGTTTTGACGGCTGTGCAGATGGCAATTCTCAAGGAACGTGCCCTGTCACAGGGAAAGCGCATGTTGGTTGTTACCCCGTGTCCTGCCTTGGAGGCAGTTACGAAAGCCAGTGTACCAAATTCCAAAGCTTTGCACCCTCGGTGGATTCAATGGGCTGCATCCTTGACATCCCAGGATGTCATGTTTATTTTTGACGCCACTTTACGGTCGCAGGAGTACTTACAGTATGAATTTGTTCATCCAGCTCCTTTAGCAATGCGGCCGTTGGAGGATTTCCATTGCATCATTTACACTGATGGTTCGGCGCAGGTTGCGCATGTCTCTAAACATGCCTACAATTCCGCGTGCGCCATTGTGGTCGGTGCCATGGTGAACGACGAGTTCAAGTCCAGTGTCGTGCACACGCAGACACTTGGGGACTGCACCGCACAATTAGCAGAACTTCGTGCGCTGATGCTTGCTTTAGAGTACGCGGATCCTTGTGTGACGACTTTAATCGTAAGTGACTCTTACTACTGTGTCCAGTCTTACAATGAGAACTTGTTCTTTTGGATTCAGAATGAATTTCGTGATTCCAAAGGTAGCACAATAAAACATAAAATGATCTGGGTCCGAGTGGCTGAACTTAAGGAAAAGTTACCACTCGTGTTTGTGATTCATACTCTTGGCCACCAGCGTGTGGGAGTCCATGCTGTCGGTAATTCGCTTGCTGATGAAGCGGCGAAGTCAGCAGTATCAAAATACTTAGTTGCAGCTGTTACTCGCTCCAAAAGTAAAATAGATGATGACATCTTGGCGCCTGTAGCTGCCACTGAGAAGGGAGGTAAATATCCTGCGGGGTTCCCTTCGAAGTACACATACCACTTAAGTCCTGATAACATTCCTTATGTGAAAATTCCTGGTGTTGGTAATCGTTTGATTCCCAACATGGATCGCAGAGCTAGTTTGATTACAGCGGCGCATGAAGGTGTGGCGTCTGTGCATGCGGGCGTCTCAGCCCCCGTAACTCAGCTACAACAAAGGTTCTGGTGGCAGGGACTGTACAAACAGACGCGCGATTATGTCCTTCAATGTGACATTTGTCAGCAAATTAAGCCTTCAACTGCTGCGCGTCCGCCTCAGACACAGTTGTACATATCTAATAAGCCTCTAGGATGTGTTTATTTAGATCACTGCGGTCCTTTTTCTTCTGATACTGCGTATAAGTACATCTTAGTAGCAGTTGATTCATGCACACACTTTGTGTGGGTATGGCCCCATCGCAGCGCTGATTCACGGACTGTCATAAAGGATTTGCGTGTCTTTGTAGGGATTTTTGCCTGTGGTACCTTCCATTCGGATCAGGGTCCGGCTTTCGCCTCTAAGGCGTATAAGGATGCTATGGTTTCATTGGGGGTCCAAGTCAAGTTTTCGTCTCCGTACAGACCTGAGGGTAACAGTGTAGTGGAACAAATGAACCGTGACTTAAAGCAATCTTTGACAGCTCGAGTTATAGGCACTGGCAGAAACTGGTTGGCCCATCTCAATGGCGTGCAGCGTGCTCTCAATAATCTCCCTAGAAGGTCTCTGGGTGGGCGGACCCCATACAAAATGCTCTTCGGTATCAAGATGTATGTATCTGACCTCAACGGTCTAGACTGCAAGGCCCAGGCCGCGGCCTTTGACGTAGATGAACATTGCAATGTTTTACAGGATCTACAAAAGACCAGAGACAGTCTAGCTAAGGAACATTTGCCCTCCACATCGGATGTTGCGTTGCAGATCCCGGTAGTTGGCTGGCTACCCCAAGTTGGAGAACTGGTTCGAGAGAAGATCGATAACAAGAAAGAATTTGGTCCTTCATATCAAGCTCCTGTTCGAGTTCTTGGAGTGAAGGGCACGAGAACAGTCATTTTACCACTGCTTCCAGGTCGTAAGGAAAACAGATTTATCTCAATTGACAATGTCAAGATACACAGGGTGGCCGATTCTTCATAGCATGACACCGGCGGTATCCTGTCCTTCCGTGGTGAGACATTCTGTGTTGGCCATTACTTCTAGTGCTGTGCCAGAGGTGGCCCTCGAGATGCCTGTTGTTTCCAATCCTTTATTAAATACTTTTCCTGTTTATAACAATGATGACCTGAATTACACCAATCCAACTGACTTATCAATGCCGGATTTGCAGACTCGTTTGGCCACAGAAACCAGATTCTCTTTTGACTCTGTTTCAACACATTCGAAAAAAACCTCACGTTTTGCAATTTATGCCACATTATTTAAAAAACATTTTTTGATTCCCCCTTGGACTTATATTTGGGTGATTCTCTTTTCAATTTATCTTTTTATGTCAATTGGGTTTGTGTTTTATTTTTTCAGTCTGATCGATGGACACTATGTCAAAGAGAGAACAGGAATTCGGCACCTTAATGGAACATTGGCCCCACTTTCCTCATCACATTCAGCACACAAACTGAAAAGAGATTTGAATACAGTTAACATCACTGCTTGGCCGGTTCTTGATGGGATTGTGTGGGATGCGGTTAGGTTTCAAATCCATGGCCCCACTGAATTGATTAATGTTCCGAATGTCCTTAGAGTGAATATGGGGGATGGGGTGAAACAAAACATCCGTTCTGATGATTGGGATATTCAGGCCGTGGAAGCATTATTCTCTGATTTGAAATATTATGCTGCCTTTGATGCTGAGGATTTATACTTAGATTCTTTTAATTATGGTGATTTGTTTTGCTTTCAACATTATGGTAATCATTTTTTGCATAAAACAAGTTCCAGAAGGGGTACTGTAAATTACACACAGTGGGAACATTGCCCAGCTCCATTACAAGGCAGCTCCAATACATTTCTGAAAAAAATACACTTATTTTACAGACTTTAATCAATCAAATCCTGAGTCCTTTTATTTCAAAATGACACAAAAGTCCATGTCCAAAGTTAGACTTACCGATACAAAATTGCTGTATTCGAAGTCCTTTCTAGACAAGTTAGCTGTAGATGGCTACGAGCTATGGAAGGAAATAATTGACTTTAAATCGGTTTGGGGTACCAAAAATTGGCAGGTACAAGGCACTGAGGCTTTGCACCGTGCATGTCTCATCCCGAATCACATGTTGTTTCTAAATTCTACCATTTCCCAAACAACATGCTTTGGATTGGCAACTTCTAATAAATTAAATACACCAACTATCCCCGAATTGGAAGAATATTCAGGTTGGGGTAATTACACTGAATTGTCCATTGGTGAGTTACAAACTATTGCACAATTCATCCTTTAATGTTTGGATCCGAAGGGTTGGCTGATGTGGCATAGAAGCTCTGATTCTTGCCAACGTCGTTTTCTGGGTTTGACTGAAGGGTTTACACAAGTCAGACCTGATCCCCGTTTTGATGCTGATCACACTGTTACAACTTACTCAGTGGGCAAACTGTGTCAAAATTGGCTACAACATTCCACATTAGCTGCAGTTAAATTACATCTATCCCAGTTAAATGATAATGTGGATTTAAATGATTTTATAAAAGGCCCAGCTAAGGGTAGAACTAAATGGTGGATTTATGCGATTTACAATGAAATTTGGAAATTTTCGCAAATAGAGGCTGCTAAACGACTAAGGGCTATTGACCAAGCTAATTTGGAAAAAGTGCTTGCAGTTGTCGATAACAGTATTAACATGCTTTCTTTCCAAATTTACACGTTGAATAATATTGTTTCTTCTGTAGTTGACATTGTGAATGATGAGGTGTCTGTATTATACCATGGTCAAAATCAATTGCATTCTGTAATGCAGTTTGCATGGACGCTACAGACTCTTAAGGCGGGCCGTGTGCCCTGGAGCTACATGAACGTGTCCTCCCTCTTTGCCCCGTTTAATTTGACTGACAAGCAGCGCATGCATTCAATGCGTGATGCATCATTTTCTATGTTACATATTGAAAGGTTAGAATCCTTACCTTTTTCTGTAGCTGAGGCCACTGCTACAACGTGGCTGATCCATGGATTAATTACATTACCATTTGCTATACACAAATTTACTAATTGTATGCGGTATATTGCAATAGGGTGATATGAACCACTAGGCAGCGCTTTCCTCCGTGAGGCATGGTCTTTACCATACACATACAGATGTCTAAAGGATGGAAAGGAAGTGAATCTTAATGGTGAAAAATGCACGCAGTCGCCTGACCGTTCATTAATATGCAGACACATCCAGTTACACGGTTCTTGTAATCAGGAACAACCTAATTTAGCCTGTGTTTTGAAAGGCACACCAGTTCCGGCGATAGTTCCCACATTTACATTATTGACAAATGGTAGTTATTTGCTTTTGAATAACGAAGAGTGTTGTGGTTTAATGGTCGGTATCGCTTATGTGGTTACTGTATCAGAACGTGTGGTGTGTTGCAAAAAAGTTCTATATCCTCCCACACATGGGAATTCAGATGTTTCCATTTGGCCGCGCATCCCAACCTTGAAAGCGGAGTTCAATGGTATGAGAAGAATAAGAGCCCTTTTGTCTCAAAAAGAAGTGGCCCGGAGCTCGGCCCGTGAAACTTATGTCCTTCACATAGCTAACACACGCACAGAGGTGCAGGCACTTTTGAATACTGACTTGCCGTTTTATTTCTGCGAGCTGGTTCATCAGATCTTTAATGCCTCCTCCACGTCTGGGCTCGCTCATTTTTTTAAATTAGTTAGCAGTGGTCTCGTGACTACCTTTGAAAAAATATTTGGTGTCATCCCCGCGTTTTTTCATTCTATATTTTCAAGTTTGTTTGGCGGATTCCCTGTTTTGCTAGCTTTGGCTGCAGGCATTTTGATATTGGTTTGCTTTATAAAACATGGATGCCCATCCTGCGCAAGAAGCCGCTCAACTCCTCCTGACACAGTTTCGTAACCAGATGCTTGATTACTATGGCACCCTGCCGCTTCTGACTTTATGCACGGCATTTGGATTATCGTTTCGATTTTCCTATTTCACATGTGTCCAGCCTGTGTTTCATTGCCTGAGCTGCGATTTCGACTGGGCCATTGATTTGTGTCTCTGCTTGACGGTATCTCCTG
Source organism: Lissotriton vulgaris (assembly GCF_964263255.1). Lineage (NCBI taxonomy): Eukaryota > Metazoa > Chordata > Amphibia > Caudata > Salamandridae > Lissotriton > Lissotriton vulgaris. The sequence goes on along the minus strand of NW_028254700.1, from coordinate 455,949 downwards.
ACGTCGATTTTAATCACCTGATGAGCCCCGTAGTTGCTCACGAGTTGGTTTGTTCTGGCGAAAGGATTATGGCCTTGGCAGCGATGCATGGACTAATGGCTCAGTGGGACATACCCGCAGCGGCGCATGAGTTTCTGGCACATAACGTTCTTGAGAACCCACCGAGTTGTCCTCTGATGTTGCTAGAGGATCCGGTGCTGGAGGAGCACGTATGTTCTTTCCCATTGCTTAACTGGATGGCCGAACTGTTTTCGGATGATGACAGTGATTTCATGTTGGAAGCTGTTGCTGCCTATTTTGCATATTCTGTCCAATCATGAGATGCATTGGAGACTTTCATTATTATGGCACATGACTTTTGGTATTTTTGAAAGGTGCCTTTTTCTTACGAACATTTGAATTTATACGACCCAGGCCTATAACTTTGCACTTCAGAGGCCCTGAGTTGAATACTTTTGATTAAAATTTGTTTGGCCACTATAGGCATTCATACATATTTTTTATATATTTAGCTTGGCTCAATATTGTTGAAGTCTGCTTTCATGTTATGCCTCTATTCTAGTATTGGCTTACTTTTTGACCATCCTCGGATCATTGGGGGGGTGTCATATAGATGCTGCTTTTCTATATACTGTGTTAAGTTAGCACGAGCTTATTAAGTGTTTAAACGCCATATATCCTTCGGCTTCAGTTTGCACACAACACATAATTGTTATTGTAGCTTTCGACCTAGACAAAAGATGTGATTTATTTGAGAATAATATGTTATTACTCTGATATCAGTCGTGCTTGGTACACTGTCTGCACAGTGAGTGCTGAACCCTCTAAGAATAACTCAACATAACGTTGCTGGGAGGTCTGATCTCGCACCACATTAGACATAACACAAATACAGTTGCTGCCAACATTGGGCTCTAAGCGGATTTAAGATAGAGTTACTGGGAATGCAAAAACACACTTGATGATGCTTCGCATGCAGAGAGCTGGTGGCAGATGATGTGATCCTCTCCTCCTGAGATTTAGAGGTATGGGCCCGCCCTGCTAAAACCCAAAAGAGACCTTCATAGATATTATATAATATGCTAAATAGGGAGTGTGAGAAATAGGTGTTGTTAATTCCCATTAATTTCAGCATTATAATATGCTATCACCGTTTGCGTACTATGGACTAGTAACTATGCTGATAACTTTGATTCTTATAATATGTTTTCTTGTATTATATAAGATACTGCGTTTGAGAACCTTGCATTGAATAATAAATATTTCAAATATGCACGTGTCCTCTTTTACTCCACGTTTTGATTTGAAATGATTATAGTGCGAAAGAGTGTTCATGTGTTCCACACTACCTGAGGTATCCTAAGTTCATGTTGTGGTTTGTCTAAAGCATTGAGAGTTTGTTATGACCAATGAGACACTGTAGCTAGCTCGGTAAGGGGATTTTGGGTACTGAGATGAGTTTTGGGTCTTCCTAATTCACTGAGGTTCCAGATCTCTATGCACAGTTCTGTAGGAGAACGGAATCCCTGCTACACCTTCACTGGCTGAGAATGGACAGTCGATTGAAGTTCAAGGCGCTCAGTTACATGCATAAGATCAGGAGAAAGTTGGCTCCTAGTTACTTGCAAACCTTGGTGAATTTTTATTCTCCTGCCCGTTTTCTTCGTTCCTCCTCCCAAATTCTTTTTACTATTCCTAAGTTCAGACTTTGCCTATTTGGGGCCCAAGCTATGGAACTCCCTCCCTCTTGATATTCGCTCAGAGGACTGTTACACTCGCTTTCACAAGGACGTCAAGACCTGGCTTTTTGATCAATAACTGAGTGGCCTTTTTCTATCTTCTGCTAGTTGCATTATCTCAGCGTCTGGAAACCCTTTCGGGTAGCTGTCGCGCTTTAAAAGCTTAATAAATAAATAAATAAAATAAATAGGAGTTACCACTTTATTCCAATCAAGATGGCTTCAGGTGTGCAATATGTTTGTCATAAGTAGGACTGTTAGCGCTCTAGTTGTTCTTTAGAACACTCTGGGAAGCTGCAGTAGAACACAAAGGAATCAACTGACAGTCCCTACCCTTGTTGGATGTACATGTTTTACTGAGAATGTCTGACTTTATTCTCATATGACTGAGAAAGATAATGTGAATTTACAGAAAATATGCTCTCAGTTTAGCTTACAGATCACCTTCCAAACTTCTGTGGGAAAAGCATGAGAAAGTAGTTTTCTCTCAAACATGATTCATGATATCCCATCAGAAGGCTTTTTCACATGGTAAAATCACCTTAGAATACACCACAATTCCTAAAATGAGTATGGTACCATCAACAAATGTTTTATAATGTAACTAAAGTCTTAAAAGTTTCTATTAACTGCAATGCTTTTTAATGAGGTGCTATCATGTATATTGGTCACAAGAAGGCTGCCAACACTTCTTGGATGAAGTGCTGACAGCCAATCAGATCTCACAATGAGATGTGTGGTTAGGCTCCGCCAAGATATATATATTTCTTTTTCCATTAATATTTTTAAAACTACTGAACGTATTTACACCATTTAATAAAAAGAGTTCTTTCTGAAACAAGGGCTACTTTTGTGCCAAATTTGGTGTAATTCCGTTTAGCAGTTTGGGCTGTAGTCTTGCCTAATGTTTCCTATGGGAAATTAATTTTTTGACTGTTATTTTTTGAATTTCTCAGCAACTACTGTACAAATTTACACCATTTAAGAAAAAGTTCGCTTTCTGAACCAAGTGCTACCTTTTTGCCAAATTTGGTGTAATTCCGTTCAGCAGTTTGGACTGTAGCCGTGTCTAAATTTTCCTATGGAAAATAACATAGAGAAAACATGTTTTGAGACCCCCCTTTTTTCACAGCCCCCGCTTGCCGAATCACCCTGAAACTTTCAGGATAGGAGCGGACCAGAGCGTCCCATGAGTTTTGAAAATTTCACAAAGATTCATCATCCAGCACCAAGTTTATTGGGAATAGAATGTTGTGATTTTCCTATGGTAACTAGGTCCTAACTCTAACTAGTAGGTTATATATATATATATATATATCTATATCTATATATATATATATATATATATATATATATATATATATATATATACATATATATATATATATATATATATATATATATATATATATATATATATATATTGATTCAGTCTGGCCCAAGTTCGGAGGCTCTTGGGTGCTCTAGGGCGGTGCACGCGAGGCGCAGCAGGACCCGCTGCGATCACATAAATTCAGCTTTTCCCCGCGGGGAAGTTTTGTTCCTCATGCACTCCCGTGTGTAAGTAACAGTTCAAAAACCACACCGGGTTTCAGTCGATTCTGGGGTTGTTTATTCAGCAACCAGCAACACCTTACGCGTTTCGGTCTCTACGGAGACCTTGCTCACAGGTTAGCTTACTCGACATCATTTTTACATTTAAATAAAGAAAAAAAGGGGGCACTTTGGAAGTTGCATCACTTCCTGTATGTTATACAGGCATTCTGGGACATGTAGTTTGTTGACATTATTAAGTCATGAACGCACAAAATTCAACTTGGTCTCAAATTAAATCATTTGAGCCTTTCAAAATATGAATTATAGCCCTCTAGTGGGCATATAAATTTATCTAAATTTAACACCTACATTTGTAGTGCTATAATATTGAACGACCTCAAAAGTTAACTTCAAAAAGATCATAATAAAGCCCTCCAGTGGGCATAACCATGCCACAACAAATTCATAAGTCCATGGATTTGACAGTGCTAATCAATATTCAAACATGTCCTAAATGAAGAAAAAATATGTGAAAGATATAAGTGTGAATTAAGTGTAAATTAAGGCAGGGTAGGCAACAGTCATTTCTGATAAGAATGTAAGTACAGCTTTTACAGGTGGCAGTGTAGTTCTTCATCCTGATTGTGCCCAAACGGGCTCAAAGTTCGAAAATTCATAATGTGTTTAGATTCTTTTTGCCTCATCACCAATTCGCGGTCTCCACCTCTTTGGTTTGGTCCAACGCTTTCAATTCCGTAGAAGATTAGAGATTTCCAATCTCCTTTGTGTTCCTTCTCCATGTGTCTGGCCATGGCATTGCTACGATCAGAGTTAATAGTGGCTCGAACATGCTCCAAAATGCGAAGTTTTAGTTCTTTTTTGGTGCTTCCAATGTACTTTTGGGAGCACGGGCACTCTAAGGCGTATACAACAAATTGTGTTTTACAATTAATTAGTTGTTCAATTCTCCATGTCTTTTTATTTGCCATCTGAATCTCCTTGGTTGTTTTGGCAATGCAGCAGACTTTGCATCCAGAACATTTGTAAAATCCTTTAGGTCTCCGCCATGCTTCCGGTTTTTTTTGTTCCTGAAAATGGCTATGAATCAATTTGTTAAACTGTTACTTTCACACGGGAGTGCATGAGGAACAAAACTTCCCCACGGGGAAAAGCTGAATTTATATATATATATATATTTATATATATATATATAAATTCAGCTTTTCCCCGTGGGGAAGTGCATGAGGAACAAAACTTCCCCACGGGGAAAAGCTGAATTTATATATATATATATATTTATATATATATATATAAATTCAGCTTTTCCCCGTGGGGAAGTTTTGTTCCTCATGCACTCCCGTGTGAAAGTAACAGTTTAACAAATTGATTCATAGCCATTTTCAGGAACAAAAAAAACCGGAAGCATGGCGGAGACCTAAAGGATTTTACAAATGTTCTGGATGCAAAGTCTGCTGCATTGCCAAAACAACCAAGGAGATTCAGATGGCAAATATATATATATATTCACGTAAAAAACCATAGGTTTCAGGCCTTATATAGTTAGCAATTAGCATTTGAAAAACCATTGAAATTGCTCCTATATAGTTAGTTGTACTAACTATATTTTGCGCACCCGCAATCCACTGCTGATGATGTCACATATTACATCATTCATGACATGGTCAGTGACATCACTGATGACATCACTGATGACATCTCAAATGACATCACTGATGACATCTCATTTGACAGCACTGATCACATCACTGATGATATCATTCAATTGATAATACGATGCACCTCCTCACACTCTAATATAACCTTTGATACACCCAGTGTTAAATACAGACTATCATTCTTGAAACCATTGACACACCAATACCAGTTACTACATATGCACTCACTGATTCCTAGGCCTACACACACATTCACTCATTCACCCATAGAATCACTCATACATACAGTCACTCATCAATACAACACTATCATATGCACTCATACACCTATACAGACACTCACACGCTGCCACTCATCCATGGAGTTACTCACACACCTAGTCAGTCATGCAAAGAATCAATTACACTTCCATTTCCTCAACTATACAGTTATACACACAACACCTTACTTATTCAAACATATACTAACACATACTTACTCTCTTATACAATCACTGATACAAGTACACAATGATCCATACAGCCACTCGCACATTCACTAGCTCTCATGTATAGTCATTTATACATGCCAACTCTCACATGCACTCTGTTTTACATATGTACTTACTTGGACAAGTAGCACTGAGATATCCATTCACTCACCAACACACCCATGCACACAGTCAACCGCCCATATAGCTGTTTCCACATGCACTCTTGAACTCATACACCTAGTGAATCAACTGCTCACACATCTATGCATAGAGTCACACACCTCCCAGCCACCCACACACACACTCAGTCTCCCATTCAAATACTTGGGCAACCATTCAATAACCCATATAGCCACTCATATAGCTACTGATCAACACATGCAGCAGCTTACACAACAACAGACATACTGATGCACACATTCAGACAGTTTAGTCACTAACCCATGCATTTAGTAAGACACATTTAATCACTCACTCATACAGTCAGTCACGCACCTACTAAATCCTTCATCCAGACACTTATACATCCACTCATTCTTCAATATGTAAAACATATTTAAACTTTACAGAGACACACAGTCACTGGATGATGTCATCAGTGATGTCAAATGAGATGGTGGCCAACACTTCCTTGTTTGGACAGTTTGGAATGTTGACAGTCGCCTGCCAGCCAATCAGAAACTCGCTCTCACACGTAAGGGTACTCGCACGTACACGTACGGTACGCATACCGTACTCGTAACGTGCGTGTACGGTGAGTGCACATAGATATATAATTTGCTCAAATTAAATTTTCTCAACAACTACTGGAGGGATTTTCACCAAATATAGAAAAGAAACTACTGCATACCTGTCCCTAACATTTTGCCAAGTTTGGTGTAATTCCGTTCAGCCGTTCGGGCTGTAGCCGTGTCTAAAGGTCCCATAGAAAATGCCATTTGAACATTTTCAAATTCAGTTTTCTCAAGAACTACTGGGAGTATTTTCACCAAACATAGCAAAGGCACATTTGCATACCAGACCCTACCATTTTGCCAAGTTTGGTGTAATTCTATTCAGCCGTTCGGGCTGTAGCCGTGTGTAAAGGTCCCTATGAAAATTAACATGGGGAAAACACGTTTTGGGACCCCTCTTTTTTCTCGGCCCCCGCTTGACGAATCCCCACGAAACTTTCAGCGGAGCGAAGCAATTTTAAGGAAAATTACACGCAGATTCCTCAATCGGTGCCAAAGTTACTCCCAATAGAATGTTGGGGATTTCCTATGGTAACTAGGTCCTAACTATATATACCTACTGGTGACTGCCAGCCAATCAGAAACTCGCTCTCACACGTAAGGGTACTCGCACGTACACGTACGGTACGCATACCGTACTCGTAACGTGCTTGTACGGTGAGTGCACATAGATATATAATTTGCTCAAATTAAATTTTCTCAACAACTACTGGAGGGATTTTCACCAAATATAGAAAAGGAACTACTGCATACCTGTCCCTAACATTTTGCCAAGTTTGGTGTAATTCCGTTCAGCCGTTCGGGCTGTAGCCGTGTCTAAAGGTCCCATAGAAAATGGCATTTGAACATTTTCAAATTCAGTTTTCTCAAGAACTACTGGGAGTATTTTCACCAAACATAGCAAAGGCACATTTGCATACCAGACCCTACCATTTTGCCAAGTTTGGTGTAATTCTATTCAGCCGTTCGGGCTGTAGCCGTGTGTAAAGGTCCCTATGAAAATTAACATGGGGAAAACACGTTTTGGGACCCCTCTTTTTTCTCGGCCCCCGCTTGACGAATCCCCACGAAACTTTCAGCGGAGCGAAGCAATTTTAAGGAAAATTACACGCAGATTCCTCAATCGGTGCCAAAGTTACTCCCAATAGAATGTTGGGGATTTCCTATGGTAACTAGGTCCTAACTATATATACCTACTGGTGACTGCCAGTAGGTTATATATATATATATATATATATATATATATATATATTCGTGAAGATGAAATAACAGCGCTCTCAGTTGAAGATTTACGATCAACAGGTCTTTATTCCAATGTTGTTACGCATTTCAAGAGACAGAACTCTCTTGCTCACACACTGGGCGCTTGTGACAGGGTGCACTACATAGTCGCCATGAGTTTATCTAGATAGAGGACTGTACAGATTATTCACGGTCGCCATCTTACACTATGTCTTTGTATCCTTAACATCATGCATTACTTTAATTATTCAATTCAGACAATAAGTAAAAGGCGAAGTTTAAAAGCATTTCATACACTGCATAATGTAAAAATTATGCATGATTGCTTGAATACCATCCTAGCATTCACTCTTTAAGTTCATGCAAACTTTCTTTTTCTTATACGAACCAGAGAGGTGCAAGTGTTCCTAACTATCGTGGGCATGCAGGTTTGTGCTTGCAGTGTGTGACAATAGTAGCGCTAAGCTTAATGTCAAGCTGCTACCTTATGAATTCGCTGAGTTTAGTTTTAACCTGTTAACTTAGAGTTGCAACACTGGCTCATTGCCAGACCCGAAATTAAGGCATACTCTTAAATACCTGGTCGGTGTGACTGCGTTTTACATGTGATGCCTAGTGGCATAATAAATAGTATTTTTATGCAGTCCTAGGTAACCCGCGATAGCTAAACTCCTGTATCCTTAATACTAGCGTCCCGTGGCATGAGTGGATGGATATAATAATTACCTTTCAATACTAGCGCCAAGTGACAATGATGGTAGCGCCCCCTGGCACGGGTGGATGAATATCCTAAATACGTATATCCTCAATATTAGCGCCAAGTTGCAATGATGGTAGGCACTGGTATGCTATGGCACTGGTATGGTATGGTGGTGATGCCAACCATCATTGCCACATTGCCAACAGTAGGGAAAGTGTTGGATAGCGGAGGGGAATCATTTTCTATTCCCACTCAAGCAACATAATTAAAATTAAGAAACAAACAATTAATACATAATTTTTTTTTGCACCCTCCATATTCCCCTATAAATGACACCACCAATGTTCTATAGCATAACACTGTTAACATAATTAATTAATAATTATCGAATTAATTAATAACAAGTAACATCCAATTTAAAAACAATAAATAATAATTTAATTCACACAATTAACAATATAAAACAACTTAAAATAAATCTTATAATGAAAAAAATGTATATATTGAAATTAAATTACTTGCCAGCCTACACCCCTATCAAAACACAACACACTCTAAAAAATGACACAAATAACATAATTAGTAAATAATTAATAATTATTATTAACCAATTAAAAATAATTAGCAATACATTATTTGCCACTATTTTCAATATAGAATTTAAAATACCTAAATATTAAATAATTAAAAATATAAATACATTAATTTTCATTAAATTACTTCCCACACTACTCCCCCATAAACCCACAACCCACTCCTAAAAGAATAACACATTTTAAACATTTACCAATTAAATATTAATGATTAACAAACAATTAATAAATAATTAATAATATATTATTTACCACAATTAGCAATATAAAAACATACATACTTAATTACACATATCTATCGGCAGTGCACGGTTCTGCATCTCACCTAGATTATTTGTTCACACCCCGGACTTATGTCCACCAGTTTGTTAAGTCCTCACATCTCCAGGGAGGGCTGTCTGATCATTCCCCAATTACAGTGACACTTCTCTAAAGGGTCCAATTATGCACCATTTCGAATCAAGTTAGTTGCAAAGTTTATTCAGAAAGTTCATCCAAATTCCTCCAAGAACACGTGCGAGGCATTTTACTAGCATAACTGTAACCTCATGCGCTACAAACATGCCGAAGCCTTAATCGGTAGCTAGGAGTATATGCCGGTAGTCTTCATAAATTTCATCACAATAACCCAATGCATTTCAAGCCCTTCAAGGCCCTTCGTCAGGGGTATTTCTACAATTAAAAGACAGTATTTCAATGCCAAAATAGTATATATTTGAATTATGTAAAACACATTTCTAGGCACTTGTTTCCTCACGCTTTCAACGTTTTCCCGCTAATTGTGACCGTATGCCGCCACTTCCTTCTTAATAAATGTCTGGGTAACCCTCCCTCCGTTTCATCAAATATCAATACATTTACTCTTTCCCATGTACTCACCCTGAATATGCAAGGTACACCCCACTGTCTACGTGTCGAAGCTGAACTAAACGTGACTATGCATGCAAAAAACTTTCAATAGGTCTTTAAAGCAAACAACTATTCTAGCTGCTCCCTTATCTTCAAAACGTGCTTCTTAATCCCACCCAGCAGGTTCACTAACTGTGCTTCTCCCGCGTTTCGCTATTTCTAACCTTCCCTTCCAAACTCCGCCCCTGGGAGACTCCTGTATTAACCCCTATATTCTCTCGTCGATCCCATGTTTCTCCAAATAACTATCCTCTTTAATGCGTGCATTTAAGTGCGCTGTTCACATAAACAGAATTAATCCTGTGATGTGCATGAAATTAATACTTGACCACGTAATCTTGCACTACAACTCCCATCATACACTCTACCCGTGTTCCCAAACATCTATGTCGAATTCCCCGCCCACCCTGTTGAAAGTATTACGTTGATTCAAAGATATCTTGTGTGGCGTGTTCAGTGCTGGTGTACTAATTATCCACAACTAACTTGATTCGAAATGGTGCATAATTGGCATGCTTTCATTACCGCTGTGCATCCAGTTATGGGGTAAGAGCTTGCCCCATAGTTCCTGATGTTCATTCACAATTTCGTGGCTCCGGGCAGACCACGATTCTGGGCCAGCACGCGAATAAATATAAAATGGACAAATCAATGAAAAAATAGGTGTGCACTTCGTCACTCCCTTTGGACTTCTCTAAAGGGTGCACCAGCCCCCTCTCAGATGGCAAATGTCACTGTGGCATCTGCGTGATCTGAACTACCAAGAGAACCTCCACTCAGCCATTCAAGAATATCTCACAACTAATGTTGTCTCCACTCCGTCCAAACTGACCCTGTGGGAAGCTCTGAAACCTACCAATCGAGGCATGGACATTAGCTATAGGTAAAAAAAACAAAAAGGTGTGTGGAGGGTCAAGGGGCATATTTACCGACCTGTCTGCTAACACCCCTATTTAAACTATGAAACATACAACAAAGCAGACCAGGTCGAGCAATGGTGTGTAACTGTACCAGTAACTGAAAACCAATAGAATGCCAGTGCGCATCTGTGCCGAAGGTAATAAATGGCAACTTATAGCTAGAAATAATCCCATCAGACCACCCTTCTTGGTGGAGTTTGCGTCATGTGGGAGTCATTGATCATACCATAACACTTATGGCCATATAGTGCCGCAGTGGAAATGGATGTCAGTGATCTAGCCATAGTGTATGCCATAAAGTGGACATACTAATGTGCAGTGCTCAAGTGATAATAGTGAGTTTAAAAGTGAAATAAAATTGACTACCTTAGTTCTGGCAGAATGTACATACATAAACCTTGGTGTCAAAAAATTAAAAACGCCTGGTGAGAAAATCTACCCTATGGCGCTGTGCAGGACGGTCGACATGTTTCAGCCTATGGGAGGTTCTCCCGGCTTTCTTCAGGACCATAGAACTAAGAAAGCTACTGCAACTGTAACCACAATAAAAGTGTTGGGTAAGAAACTGATACTTATCAATCCGTACGTTTTAGGCGTCCACTAGTGGGAGAAGACTGTCTTCTTCCTGTCGACAAACAAAAGATGATTGTACAACAACATAGAATTACACCTACATAACTACCTGAATACAGAAAGACCGCATACAGGAACACACCTGCGTGAATACATTATATTCCGCATATATAGGAAAAAGCATAGTAGCTCAATCGCCTAGAGGCATTTCCTCTAAGTGATACTCACCCAGCCTTGTGTGGGTGAAGGCCTCACCTCACCCGGCAACCGCTCGGGAGTAGGAGGCCCCGCTCTATGGTGTAGAAAAAGTACACAGTAAGTAAAAACTTTACGGTGCCCAAGCCAATCGCTCTACACACTGAACCCAACTAAACTGTAGTGCGCACCCCTCCACCAAGCCCAGGTCCCCACATACCAACACTAGCGACATTGTAAAATCGCATCTCTTGCGAAATGTCTCATGTGGCGAGACTCAATATAGACCCTGGGGAGTGTCTATATATAACAATTTCTGTTCCCGTTAAATAACTGCTACATCCCAAACATATGCTCAAGTTGTAGGTATAGGCTAGGAAGTAGTCCTATGGTGACTCAATTAGACTGCCCAGAAACTTTTAAGGCGAAATGGGATATGGATCAAGTAAGTTCCCTGAGACTTCCCAAACATACATTAGCTATAGGTCCCATGACAAATGCAAGCGCTCCGCGCAGAGAGTGGACTTAGGGACCCAGTGCTTCTCTACGAGAGAGCCTACTCCGACCCTGCGGAGAAACCTGTCACTTGCTTAACAGCAGCTCAACCATCACCTTACAGATGAGGCAAAGGAAATTTGGTTTGCGTCTCAATATAGAATTTACAAGTAGGGGGACAAATCCAGCAAAATGTTGCATAGATTGTGTCAGACCTGACAGATCCCGGTCCTGGTTCCAGCCATTAGGGGTAGAGACAGTGCTCTACATACATCTCCAGGGGAGGTGGTGGAGGAATTTACCCATAATTTCTCCATGCTATATGCACGGAAGGAAGAGAACTTGGGCAAATTAATCTCTGAGTTCCCGTGAGATTTTGCCCCCCAGCAGCTATCTGATCAGATGCAAGACCAATTGGATGTCCCTATCACACTAGATAAATTAACGTGTGTACTAAACACGATGCGCCCAGGTCGAGCTCTGGGTCCCAATGGGTTCCATATGGAGTTCCTCCATTCCCATGTAAACCATACTGGGAAAGCACTTATAGGACTCTATTCATGAGGCCTTTGAGCAGCAACTACTACCCCGCGACTGGCGCCAAGCGGAAATCATCCTCTTTTTAAAACTAGGCCGCCCACCAGAGGACCCATCCTCATATTGAACAATTCCCCTCATCAATTTAGAATCCAAACTGCTGGGGAAAGTCCTCAAGAACCGCTGACGGTCCTGCATTCAGGACCTGGTCCATTTAGACCAATCTGGCTTTATGCTGCACCGGCCACGCGGCACAATATCTGGCTCCGGACTTGGGCCACCGTGCGCCTTGCTCTGGACTTATATAGAGAAGGCCTTTGACTCTCTCAGCTGGATATACCTATTCCAACTTTTAGAGGCGATTAATTTTGGGCCACAGTTCCTAGCATATATATGCCTATTGTACACAGAACCTATGGACTCAGTTCCTATTGCTGGGAACCGTTCTCCCTTCTTTCCTATTGGTAGAGGCATGAGAAAGGGCTGCCCCATTTCCCCTCTCCTTTTTGCCTTGCCGGTGGAGCCCCTTGCGGCTTGGGTCTGTGGGGATCCGGTGCTCAGAGGTTTTGACTGGCCACAATCTAATTAATAAAATAATTATTACCACAATTAAGAATATAAAGTATTAAACATATAAATATGAATGAATAAATACTATTAATTAATTAATTATAATTAAATTACTACCCACCCTATTACCCTATAAGCCCACAACCCACTACGGAATAATAACACAACATTTAATTACAAATCATTAATAACCTCTAAAAATTATTATTACCTTTATTATAATTAAATTACTTCCCACCCTATTTCCCTATAAACCCACAACCTGCTACGGAACTAAAACTCAAAATGTACTTTACATTTTTTTTATAACTTCTTAAAATGTAATACATATATTTAAAAATACATACAATACTTAAACAAAACTACATTTAAAATTCATACTAAAATACATAACACTAAATAAACATCGATATTATTAACAACAATATTTTTACAAATGATATTACCGCCTTCGATATTAAACAAAATGATATTTCTTACGTTACTGTAGATATTCTGGTACACAATATTCTTGCACTCAATATTCTTATACCTCGCTATTTACAACTCAATATTATGGTACGTCGGAGAAAACAAAAACCTCGATGATCTGTATGATCACATTTGGCCAAATGTACCACTGCGGGTAGTTTGATGTGCTTCAAAAGTGTTTGCCTATGGACGTTTTGATGAGTGCTTTAACTACTCGTATGATACATTTGTTCCATAATGTGTTTGTTTTGTGTGATGAATAAAGTTTTAACCCGTTGTCTCCTTCCGCTTTTTTGCGGCAGTGCCGCCGTTTTAAAAAACGGGCGCGGCCGACGCAGCACCAGCGAGGTAGTGCTGCCGTCTGCCAATGGCCGACGGCAGCAGCCAACGGGTTAAACATCCGTCCTCAACCAACGTGTAGACCTCAACTTGATGTGTTAATTAGCTGTCATGATCACATACCACATGTTGAGTGGGAGTGTGAGTGTGTGTGTGTGCGTCTATAAAAGATTTATGTTTTTCGTGTCACGGCTCCTTAGTGCCCATTAAATTTGCTGTAAGAAAGTAGATTATTATTTGGGGTGGATGATAGTCAACCACAAGTTAAAATGGGACTCTTCATGTTAGGTCTAGTAAAGGTTTCAGGAATTTAACTTGAGCTCAAACTGTGTTAGGCCCAACCGCCTTAGGGTGGTCTTCCCCCAAACTTTTTGCCTGTTTGCCTCCAATTTTGCTGTATTCTTTTTGTTGGCCATAGGGCTCTGAGCACATTACCACTGCCAACCAGTGCCTAGGTGTATGTGCTTCTCTCCAAAAAATAATTTGATTGACTTATCCACAGTTGGCAAATTTAATTTATCTATAAGTACCTAGTAGCGTGCACTACATATGCCCGGGTTCTGTACATTGAATGCTACTAGTGAGTGTGCAGCATTGATTGTGCCACCCACACTAGTAGCACTTTAAACATGTCTCAGGCCTGCCACTGTAGAGCCTCTTTTAGCTGTTTACACTGCCACATCAACTTGGCATTTTAACTCCCTTGCTAAGCCTTAAACATCCCATTATTAGATATGAGTCACCCCTAAGGTAGCCCTAGTTAGCCCATAGAGAAGAATGCTGTGTAAATAAAAAGTAAGACATGTACTTTTATGTCTTGCATGTCCTTGTAGTGAAAAACACCAAAATTCAATTTTCATATCTGTGATGCCTACCCCTCTCATAGGTTTGCATTGGGGATTCCTTATTACACTTTGAAGCTGAAATTCCTGATTGAGAAGGAGTAGCTCTGTTCTGTTTCATATAATAGGAATGATAATGGGATCTGTCTCAGCTTTGGGAGCAAGTTCATACCTAATTGAAGGGGCCAGTCAACTCATGGGTAACAGCTGGAAGATAATAGAAATGAGAATCTAGAGGCTTATTCAGGCATAATGTGACACATTAATAGTACGTAACAAACTCCAAACTCTGCAGTTGAACTTGGTTCAGCACATCAGTCCCGGTTCAATAAGTATAAATGTCCTGTGCATTACACTTCTGGAGTCAGCCGCAGTTGGGCTCCACTGGAATCCAGACAAGAAAGTTTACGAGAATGGAAGGTGCACCTGGAAAAAGGAGTCCTGACGTAAACAAGGAAGTCCTTTGGATTACTTTTATTCTTTATGATAAGGCATGCAGTCAGATATCAGCCTGTTGTAAATGAATCTAGGACCCTAGTGTAATTTTCCAGATTCATGTCCTTATATAGGTATACTTTATCATATCCTTATATAGGCATAGAAATCACTACCATATTTGGCCCAAGCCATACAGCCCTAATACGGCATGGCTACTTCCACTAAGTTCCGAGTAAACACAACAATTTCTTTGAAAAACCTGCCTTCAGCAGCTAGGGACTTCCCCCTGCTTGAATATTAAGTTCTCTGAGAACTCCTGGTGTTTTCCAAGAATTTAGCCTTTGAGTGACATTAAGTCCAAACATGCATCAAACTCGGCACCTTCAAAGTATAAATATGCCTAGGTTTGCCCAGACAAACACACTGTGGTTTGGAGCAGATCGACTATCTACTTGCCCGACGCCCTGCAGCAGCAAGTGCCAAAGGAAGCCGACCCTCCAACTGACACACTGAGAGAGACGCTGTCTTTTCTCTTGCCGAGAAATCCAGCTCCAGTGTTTCCGGCTTACCCTTGCGGGTATCTGGGTAATCGAGTCCTGAAAGAGAGATGCAAGACCTCCTTCATTCTAAAACCAAGGTACGGAGCTGATTGGACTTCTTAGAGAATTCTTGTAATAGATTCCTGGCAGAGAACTACTAAACTTAAGCTACTCCTCACTTCTTCCCTCGTACTAGACTTAGGTTAGGTACACCGGGATAGGCGTATTTTAGAAGCACCGGTTGAGTACTTTTAGTCATCATTTTATCACTGTATGTATTTTATACATTTTATACACTTTATGGCTTAGAAATCATAGCATACTTTTACAGTACTACTTTATAATATTGTTTGTATTATATGCCTTGTATTTTATAACCAGTATTACGATTGTAGCATTTCATTTCCAATGCTTGAGAAATAAGACTGTTCAATAAATACCTTTTATTGAAAACGCCCGTCTCTCTATTTCTCAGCACCGCTGGTGAAACGAAGCATGCACGATTGACTGAGTAAAATTGTTATCTATTGTTTCTGAGACTCTAGAGATTTGATTTCTTATTCTTGGGAAACAAAGTTGTCATGTTTATGCGGTTGTCAGAAACTAATCCTTTCTTTTGAATTTGAGAAAGTTTCTAGTGACCTCTGAGCTATCTGGCACTCACTATTAAGTTTAATATATTCGGTAGAGACCTAGTCAACCTCAGTCCTACCTCAAAGTGTCCCAGGACCTCAAGAACAGTACTTGAGGATTAAGACTCACTCCAGCAGAAGCTGCCAGCAGGGTTTAGGGCTTTTGCATTTGAAACTGGGAAGCTAAGCTCTTCAGGAAAAGGGGCTTCTTGCTGCTTGTTGTGTCCCTGTAGCTTGACAGGAGGTCAGACAAGGACCCTTGGAGTCCACTTCTTTTGCCTGAGTAAAAATGGAGCCGGTCCAGCCTCTCAGGTCTCCTCAAAGGTCTCAACAGCTGGTGCAGTTATTTTCCAGTCTCCCATAAGTCCAGCAGTGTGCTGAAGAGGGTGCCCATTGTTTCACATTTATGCCTGGCACTAGCCTGTGGGTGTGGGTGATTTCCGGCCACTCCCTAACCTGTATGGGTAAATGTTTTCAGGTGTAACTCCACACACATTTCTAAGCAGTTCCTGTGTGTTCTACTACCAATCCCAAGGTGCCCCTCATTGCATAAATACAACATGGCATAACCTTTATTCCCTTGTGTAGAGCTCATGTGCCCACCATATAGGAGTGGCCAGGGAAATAAACAATTCCTCCTCTCTGGTCATTCACAACTGGTTGTGGGGGCACCTCCCCTCCCACTGGAATTGATGCCTGGCTGACAAGAGAGACAAAGGGGATGGCAGACCTAGAATTTTGCTACATCTGCCTGTGACTAGATAGGCCTCCTTGGAGTTAGTAAAGTTCCTGGGCACAGCCCAGATGACCATCCTGTCAGAGGAACAGAACACCTTCCCACACTCAAGTGTTGTGTCCTAAGCCGATGGGGTCAATCGGCAGGAGACTCAGTGGTCACGTGACCTGGTTATAATAAAAAGAGTCTACGCACACACGTACGCCAGTGAGGCGACGGCGAGCGAGACGAGAAGAGCAAACTAAGCCTGGCCTCTGTGTTCCTTATTGTGAGCCATAAGTGTAAGCCCCTGTGCCCTCAATAGTCCCTCACACCCTTGCGGTGCAACCCTTAACAACACAACATGTCCTTCCAACAATTTGACTCAAAAATGTCCAGTACATTCACTTTACCTTTTCTCTTTGTTAATGAGTGGGAGTTACATTGTTTGTGTTTTATAGTGTACCCATGTAACCATTATTTCTTCCCTTCTTATATTTCTATTTCATACTAAATTATTTCACATGTGAAGGCATTTCAATCCCAGTGTACGTTAGTAATCTGTCCCGCTCACTCTCATTTCCTCTTGCTTGAAATAAGTCACCTTGTACAATTGAAACAACTTGTTGTCCCTCTGTGCTAAATGATCATTGTAAACACCAATGCCCGGATTTATGAAAACTTAACACAATGAACTGCATGACAGGGAGAGAGCAGGGGTGCACGATATCTACTAAGAGCTGAAGCATCTGTGCTGCCTGGCTGCAATGCTGGCACCCTTGCACGATGGTGCCTGTGTTACAGGAAGGATTGTTTTGTGCAGGAAGGGATACCTCCCTCAACAAAAACAATCTGAGTCATTTACTCTTTCTATGTGTCCTGCAGAATGCAGCACATGTAGAAAGAGGATAAAAGGAGGAAAATTAAACATTTCCCCTCGTTACGCATCTGTTCGGAAGGCGTACCATTTTGATGCATTACTAAGTTTGCTAGTCATAGTAAATCTGGTAATGTAACAAAAACCATGGGTGGATGTGTGGGGACACCCACGCCCCAACCATGGAAAGACATCCCAGTGCTGAGTGAGACTCGCACTGCCTTGAAGGTGGCTTTGCCTGGCTTAGTAAATCTGACTTAAGGGCTTGTGTTGGGTTGCCCCACTCAAGGGCAACATAAGCCCTCAGAAAATCTCGCCCAAAGTTGTGTAGCCAGGCGACTTTTCTAGTAAAGTCTATGTTTACCTTATTTAGCTTCATTTATTTTTTGTCTTTCCACTCATCCTTTTCTCTTTTATGAATTTTATGCATCGAATTTCTTCATTGAATTCAGGTTATGAGATTCCTACATGTTTGTATTTCTAATTAGCAGTTCTATTTATTGAACACTTTCCTAGAAATGTTAAAACTTCAACTTATATTTGTGTTTAGCCTTACTCTGCAATACGACAAATCCATACAGGCATTCTGGGATTGCAGCTATATATGAACAATTGTGGGTAGTGTGAATGCACCACTGTTGCCCTGCAATTAATGAGGTACGTGCAATAATACGTGCACACGTTTAGAGGGCGTGCTTGGAACTAATACCAGTTGCACAAGATACGCAGTCATTGGTAGGCATTTCTGAATTTAATTCTACACCACTTTTATCCACACTGCTCCTTCCAACGTTGGTGCATTATGATTGGCCGTTGGTCGATGAGCTAAATTATTTAGACATGCTCGATTTACCAGCAGAGACTAGCCGTCATGTTTGGTAATGGAAAATGTAAAACATCTTTCTTAAGCCTTGTGGGCCTCATTCGTCAGCGCTGGAACTGAACGTGCTCGCTCGACTGAATGCAAACATATTTGCAGCCCGAGGCGACACTGTCGAGCATAAATGGAGCAATCACGCCGAGCTTCCCGGGGTTCGCCTTCTGCCATCGAGAGAATACCGCATAGCCGTCTCCTACCTCAGTCCGCACGGATCCCCAGATGCAGGATCGCTTGTCATTTCAGATCTCTTGGAAGGAAATATAAATCAATGCAGTGTCGAGAACTGCCATAAATAGATAGGCGTGAGAGTCATTTACCTGACTCCGTGTAGAACATGATTCAGAACGCAGATTCGTCTGCAGAAACTTTATACAACTAGATGGTCACTAGTGCGAGAGTAGGTGAGAGATTGCAGACACGCACCATTAGAATTTAGATATCACATCAGTGTGATTCAATAGTGATAAGTCCTAGAAAAGGCTACACACTTCCCCCCATTGAGAAAGGCTTTACCCTACCCACCCATCAATTTTGAAAGGGTCGCATCCCCCCCACCCCCTTAAAAATATATTTATTTCTTCCAATGCCAGGAGTGCATTTTCACACTTTTTCTGATGAGAGAAGACTTTGGAAATGAGTTTGAGAATTCCCACAAAGGTGTGTGCTTGTGGATTTACGCACACGCATTGGTCGTTACATCTGTAGAATACTCACGCCTCACCCCTATATAATTTGATCTACTCACACAATGTCTGTGAGTTTTTTTATCCTTTCGAAACCAGTTTGTAGGAATGCCAAAATAGTTGTTGCTCTAATGACAAAGGCTACAAAGACAACGGATTTGTTAAAATATTTTATAAATAAATAATAAATATGTTGTAGTTCGAGATTTTTAAATTCAAATATGTAACTATTTAAAATATAGTTTTATTTTATTTAACATTTTTTATATGAGGTTTGGTTTTAAGGCCATGATTTTTTAAAGGACAATGTTGCAGTATCAGTGATTGCCCTTATGTGTTACCGCTTTTTCTCTTTTGGCAGAAGTAACTTACCCACATACTTTTGGCTCCACCCCCGGTTCTCTACACCTTTGAGTATCATTTGACTCGTATTTTATGAATAGCCAAAAGTAGTAAAGTTAGTGAAATGTGTGAGAGTAAATGACTCATGTAAATTACTCTCTGGGTGAGGTACATTTATGAGTAGCCCCATGGGAATTTCCAAGCGTGGCCCATTTTCAACCTATATAAGTGGACTGACTTATTGTAGTGGCCTTACTGGCGCAGCACCAAAGGCAAACCATCTGCATCAATGCACACCCTGGACATGCCAAGTGACGAGCATGCTGCCCCTGGACTCTCTTATTAAAATATTCCAGAAAGCAAATTCTAGTGCTTCAGTTTCCTCTCAAGATTGTGGAATCATCAGGCTCTTTCGTCACTGATCAGACCCCAGACCTTCTTCCCTGAGTGGATGATGATTTAAGCATTAATGGAAGAGAGCCTATCTGTAATCCTAATGCTTCCCTAAACTTCATGATGATTATTGCTCATTCCTTCCCACACCAGG
Source organism: Lissotriton vulgaris (assembly GCF_964263255.1). Classification (NCBI taxonomy): domain Eukaryota; kingdom Metazoa; phylum Chordata; class Amphibia; order Caudata; family Salamandridae; genus Lissotriton; species Lissotriton vulgaris. Next base: position 435,752 of record NW_028254700.1, on the reverse strand, counting down.
CAAATGAGACTACTAACTGACTGTGATTTATTTTACATGAAGTCGTAGCCAAGGGGGTCATCTGGCCACACCTAGCTATCGCACTGCCTCGGGGATATGGTAGAATTAAACGATAGGAAACACTGTATGGAGCTGGATTGGCCATTACTTATCATGCCTACTTTCAAATTTGCTGACAGTATGTTTTTTCAGTTAGACCTTTTCCCAACTATTATTTTTTCTGGCTGCTTTGTATATCTCCCTCCTGGATTACCTGCATACTTTGTATCCTCTTTGGTGGAATTTATTCCCTTTTATGCCTTCCGATATGCCAACTTCATGTTTTTGGAGGATTTTAATATTTGGATTGGTCTTGCTGAGGATCCTGAGTCCTGTTGACTAGCTGAAACATAAGTTGTCTTAAGAATTGCTCAGCTAGTATGACTCCGATTCACGATGTAAGGCACACTTTAGAAGCCATGTTATCTATCAATGATCTTTTAACAACAGCCTCTCCGTTAGATCTGCCTTGAGCACATCAAAAAGGGGATCATTTCTACATTCAGAACCTCTCTTCAAAAATATCTACAGTCCTATAGAAAGATAGTTGCCACACAGCGTGTCCTTGGCCTAAGTTCAATGGTAGCTAATTTAATGAGGCATTTGAACACTCACTTTTACCAGACTGTAAGAAATTGGGCTGTTGGTTGACTGAGGTGTGATCAAAGATTTTAGTGAAAATAGCACCAAAATGCACAAAGCGGCAACTGTGGATATCTGGTTGCACGGGACAGGGACAAAGTCACAAATTCAAGCCGACCAAGAAACAGAGTGGGCTGGCTATAGGGTCCAAGTTTAGCCCACTAAACAAAGTATCTTAAATTCTAGTTTGTAGACTGCTGCGAGGATCTACGCGAAGATGTGCAAAGGGATGCACCAGTTCCGAGATGTCGCAAGGCTACAGTGTAAAATCCTGTATTATCGTCAAGGAGCCCATGGACGAGGGGTTGTGATGCAATGTCCAGCATCAATGATGCACTGCACAGTCAAGGGAATGCATCTGTTAAAGAGCTGCGAGGCTGCGATGTGGAGACCGGGGTCATCCTTAAGGCTGCTGTCAATGAGGGATGTGAGGCATTGCACCAAGGATGCATCCACTACATCCGAAGGGCTGCGATGTGATGCGGGTCTTTGCAACAGCTCCAATCCAACCAGCAGCAGTGATGCATTAGTTCTGTTTGAAGTTGCTCTAGGTAGCAGAGAAAATGCATCATTTCCACTTGATCCACAGAGTCTGGCAACTTAAGCCCACTTCCGAGGGTACAGGACTGTGGTGGTACGATTTGGCAGGGTAGGCTCACAATTGGCAGAGTCCAAGTACTGTTTTAGGTTGTTGGTAGAATGTTGTGTCCCTGAGGTTTCGGATCAGGAAGTCAGCCAAGTAGCCCTTGGACTCGCTCTTGGGTTCTAGGTTCAAAAGATACAGGACCAGTCCTTCTCACCCAGGCAAGAGGGCAAGAGGCAGAAGGGCAGCACATCAGGGCAGCCGTCCTTCAGTGCAGCAGTCCAGCAGAGTGGCAGTCATTTCAGCAGCACAGCAGTTCTTCCTCATGGCAGAGTATTCACAGGTCGAGAAGTGTATTTACAAGTTAATCTCTTAGGTCTAGTATTTACACCCAGTTGTGCCGTTGAAGTAGGGAGACGCTTCTAGAGGCATGCCTATGAAGTGCACAGGTGCCCTACTTTCCCGTCCCCTGCTCCAGACTAACAAGTGTAAGTGGGGCGGTGCCCAGCTCCTCCATCCCATCCTGCCAGTGATGGCCCTTCAGGCACACTTAGGCTCCCTATTGTATGTGGCTGACAAGGAGGAATACACAAAGCCCAAATGCCAACTTTACTCAGTCATGGACCCAGAAACAGGCTGCAGTCACCAAACAGCTATGGCAGGAAAATGCCAACTTTCTAAAAGTGGCTTTTCAAAAATTAAAATTTAAAATCCAACTCTACTGCATTCACAAGGATTTTCTTTTACAGTTCCAAAGACACCAAAAAAGAACTGGTTACCTGTTACCATTTGGAAATTATAGCTTATCAAATGTAATAAGGTAACTTCAATGTCATCCTATGGGAGAGGTAGGCCTTGCAATACTGAAAAATGAATTTAAGAGTTTTTCACTACAAGAAGTAAAACCTAAAAGTGTATTTTTATACGGACCTACAAATATAACAGGATTGTGTATTAGACCAGCACAAACCTCACAATATTGGGACTCCGTCCATATATACCATCAGTAAGAGTTGATGGGTGTCACCTAACTCACAGTACAATATTCAACCCCTAAACAAAACAGGGTAACAAATATTATTAGTAACCTTGAACATGACACTCTGATTCTCAAGGAATCTGTGGAAATAGATCTAACTCTTCCATTTGGTCCCTCTTGCCCAGTGCAAACACAACAAAGATATGACAATGCATGTTCTAACAGTTATTAAAATTATCATATTCTTGCAAAGAAAGCAGGAGCTGTGATTATTAGAAAGATGAGACATGTTACTGTTATCAGCATTATTGGAATGATAAACAGTATGACCAATTCAACCATTTTAATTGTTACTAAATGTTGCTTATTCCTATCTGTATCTAATACCATACTAAAGAGAGCATAGCAGGAGCACCCCTCTGCCAGATCAATCAATCATTGAATTTGTAGAGTGCACAACTTACCCGCAAGGGTCTCAAGGCGCTGGGAAGAAAAAAGGGAAGAGAGGGGGGGTGCCGCTCCTGGTCAAACAGCCACATCTTGAGTAGCCTCCTTAATATTAGCAGAATTTGGGTCTGTCGTAGGCTGAGTGGAAGGGTGTTCCAGGTCTTGGCGGTGAGGTGGGAGAAGGATCTGCCGTCTGTGGTGGTTCTTTGGATGCAGGGGACGGTGGCAAGGGAGAGGTCGGCAGAGCGGATCTGGCGTTTGGGGACATAGAAGAAGAGCCGTCTGTTGAGGTAGGCTGGGCCGGTCTTGTGGAGTGCCTTGTGTGCGTGGATGAGGAGTTTAAAGGTGATTTTCCTGTCGACGGGGAGACAGTGCAGGTTTCTCAGGTGGGGGGTTATGTGGCTGTGGCATGGTACATCGAGGATCAGGCGTGCCGAGGCGTTTTGAATGCGTTGCAGTCGTTTGATGAGCATGGCCTGGGCTCCCGCAGAGAGGGTGTTTCCATAGTCGAGTCTGCTACTGACAAGTGCCTGGGTGACTGTTCTTCTTGTATACGTCGGGATCCATCTGTTGATCTTGTGGAGCATGCGGAGTTTTGAAGCAGGAGGAGGAGACTGCGTTAATTTGCTTGGCCATGGAGAGCGTTGAGAATGACTCCCAGGTTGCGTGTGTAGTCGGTGCATGTTCGGGCTGCCCCCAGTGTTGTAAGACACCAAATGGGATAGCTTAAGCCCTAGTCCTCGGTTTCAGGAAGCTGATCGCAGTGTACAGGGTATCTACCATAGCAGGCTGGAGGTCAAAATCAGCAGGGCTTCATCCCAGTCACAGTTTGCAGTGGTTCTGTGATAAGCCCAGCATGTAAATTCTCCTCTTAAGACCTTTAGCAGGGAGGTTGTTTATATAATAAAGTACAGTTCTTATAAACTGTAGCTGAAGTTCAGAGCAGCTCATTAGTTTTCGTCTAGCTAGAATTAAGTGTCTCCGAACATGCACATAATGAAAGAAAAACAATGCCTTTATTTTCTTCATGATTGACCCTGGAACTAACTAAACAGACTACATTGTGTCAGTGCCAATCAGAGAGGCACATTCAGCACATTCACGCAGTGGCAAAGGTCACTACAAGAAAGAGATGTGAACCTAAGGAGTTGAATCTAAAATGGAGATTACATATGAGCCATACAATAACATGTCCTACCTTTAAATACACTCTACTGCTCTGGGCTGTCCAGGGCCAACACTAGGGGTAACCTATATGTATTAAAAGGGAAGGTTTGGGCCTGGCAAACAAGGCTTATTATGCCAGGTTTAGGTGGTAGTTTAAAACTGCCCATACAGGCTGCAATGACAGGCCTGAGACATGTTTACATGTGCTACTTAAGTGGGTGGCACAATCAGTGCTGCAGAACCTCTAGTAGCATTCAATTTACAGGTCACAGGCCCAAGTAGTGCCACTTTGCTAGGGATTCGCAAGTAAATTAAATATGCCATTCAGGTATAAGCAAGTCCTACCATGTTTTAAAGAGAGAGTACAAGCACTTTTACACTGGTTAGCTGTGGTAAAGTGCACAGCATCCCAAGACCAGCAATAATGAGGTTAGCACAACAGGAGGGTTGGAGGCAAAATGTTAGGGGGAACCCACACCAAGTATGCCAGGTCTAACACATAAACTATGAATAAGAACATTAAAGTTAAGTGCACTTTTTTTTAACAAGTGAATTACTACGTCTTTGGACACAGCTGGCCCTGCTACATCAATAAAGCTCTGTAGGACCTCATTCTCAGATCCGTAGTACTCCGATGATGTTTCTGCAGTTAAACATCACTGCAAGCAACTGGAAAGACAATTGAGAGAAGAGCACTGAATTGAAGCTTTTATTAAACTATGTAAAAAACCTAGGGCATATGCATGTCAGGTGATGGAGAAATCCACCAGAGAAGTTCTCATGATAGTCAAAATTATTTTTAATCCACTGCAAGTGTCATCCTATACTCCCCTTCTAGGGAATTCAGTGACCCTACTTCCTCCAACTTTGAAGAAAACATTCTCAAAATGTATTGTCACTGTTAAAGTTCAAGTTTTATTTATTGTGTCAGCCCGACATAAACAATATACATAAGAAATGTAAATAGTTTTAAGAATAATAGCATTCTACAATATTAAAAAATATACCATAACAGTGAGCCATTCAGAGGCTTAACAAATAAACAGCTTCAGAATATCAATACATAAAAAAATGTATTTTCTATAAAAACTGATTGGAGGGTAAATATTAGGGTGCCATACACCAGATTAAGAGGGGACAGTCATTAAAATGCTTGTCGTGGCCCTACTCCGAATAAAGTGCTAGTGGCTGGGCAATTGATCTGACCTTAAAGCGTTAGCTCTTGTGTGACCAAATTATTGCTGCTCACTCAAAATGCATCTGTTGCTGGGTCTCAATAATGATTTTGCGCCTACCACAGTTTCCTCGTAAGGAGCGTCTCACCATGATACTTTAACTTTATTGCAGCTTGGCCAAACAATATTTAGCTAAAATGTCACAAAATCAAATATAGAAATTCATACAATGTAAAGTGCTTCACACAGTGGACCTACCACTTAAGCAAAAAGTGCTAGTGCATGTACTTTAATACATCCTTGACTTTGTAATTCTTGTAAAAACATGTTATTGCACAGAGCCTCCCAATAAGAAAGGGCTGATGTTTGGACCTTGGGCAGGTGTTGAGCACTAATCGTATGAGGCAGATATATTCTCTTCTGACTTTCATCGTAAATGTGCAAAGTAGCATAAAGTGCATTATGGAGTCCGCCACCCAGAATCACACGCACCATTAGGTTGAATACTCCCTCCTTTGTGCCATGACCTAGTATGCTGCTTCATTGGCAAAGTACCTCGTCTAAAATTGACATTCACTTATCTTTTAAAGGTGGGATTATTTTTTACAAATACGGCTCAAATATAGGAAAGGGCTTGAGTTACCAAAGCTTATCTAACTTCTGTCCTAACGAATATTCACAAACAGTCAACCTCACCCTTTTCAAGTCAGACTCCACCAAGCTGATCTGCAATGTCCCCTCAGGGCTTCTTCCTGAGCCCAACCCTCTTCATAATCTCTATGGCCGCTCTCTGCCACCAGCATCTTATCCCATGGCTTCAGCATCTTCTCCTATGTAGATGACACAACTGATTCTCTCCCTTTCAGAAGAGATCCCCACCACACAACCCAACTTTGTCACATTCATCTCCAACAAAGCAGACTGGATGAACAGACGCTGACTCAATTTCAACAGTAACAAAACAGAAGTGGTACTGTTTAGCAAGCACATCTCATTATGGTTCCCAAAATGGTGTCTTGATGATCGAGGACCAGCATCCATTCCCACCAATGTTACCGGAAATCATAATCAACAGCAACATCTTCCAGCCAAGTAAATATGGTAGGAGCAACACCATCATGATACACAGAGAATTGTTCAAATAGGCCTAAGTGGACTTTAAATATCTAAAGGCACAGGGTCTTGCACTAGAATAAAAATATCTTTAAAATATTAGTAGTTGCTTAGGTATGCTTAAAACCAAAATGGGAATGAAATAGGGATATATTGACCCGATTACACTGCAAGTCTGCCAAAATGTTTAAGCACTCAATCAAATGGCATCTGGGGTCCAGGGCTTTCGTCAGGACAAGTACAGTGCCCTGGGGGCTACTTCATGTCTACCTATCTATTTATGGATCTATTCTGTCATCAAATCACGATAAGAAATCAGAACTCAGAAAACATACCACCCCTCAATGGCACATTCCAAAGGGTTAGCAATGGTGACCTACATCTTCGTTATGTTGGCTAGTGATAAGGACCTCAGAAATAGCGGTAAGTTGCACAGTCCTGAAAGTAGGTCTGCTTCAGCAGGCGTCTGTGCCAAGGAAAACAAACGCAACAGTTTATGGTAAGTTAGGCAAGTCAATTTATTGAATTAGGTGGACAGGACGGTGATGAATAGTGCCCACATTTCAGGATAGGAGTCATGTTATGACTCCACAGCCAAGGAGAGCTTCTCCATCCCCAAAAATGAACCATAGTTTATGCAACCAAGCTGTGCAATCTGGGTCCTGTCAGAGTCTCATGCAGAGTTTGACCTGGTGAGCTGCCCCTATGGCCAGGACAATCTGCCTCCCCCTCTGAGAATGCAGAGGGTATGTCACAGAGTTAGGGAGCCCCAACAAGGTATAAGCCAGGAACCTCTGGATCGTTGTACTGAAGGCCCCATCTTTGCCATCTAGGATTCTCTGCCAGTACCTGACCAGTTTCAGACAACATCAGAGTAGGTGTACAAAGATGCCCGTCCTGCCACAGCCTCTCCAGCATCCCTTAGTACGTCCCGGGTACCATGTCTGAAGCCATGCTGGAGTAAGGTATCAGTAGGAAACAATCTTTTATGCTGTCTCTGTGCTTGCAATGTTGTGTGCAGTATGACGGGCCCAATAGTAGATGTCACCCCATTTTTGGGTGGTAAGTGCCCAGCCCAGTTCTGTCTCCCACTGTCTCTCTCCCACAGTCTTGACCGGTGGTGGTGACCCACCCAGGAAAGCATAGATCTCTGTGATAAGACATCTGTCATCCCTCTTGTAGAAAAACAATTTCTCAAAGGGCATAAAGGGGTGCATAGCATAGGTTTGATGGAAGGTTGCATCATCCAATTCTGAATTTGTAAGTACTGGATTCGATATGCCTCCATTAAGCCATAATCCGTAATAAGGTGGTCAAGCTGGACTATCCCCTGAGTGGCAAACATACAACCTATGTGCTTGCAGCCTCCCTCCCGCCATCGGTGAAACACCTTTGGGTGCATACCTGGTTAAAAGTCGGGGGTAGCTAGGATAGGAGTTATGGGAGAGGAAAAGGAGATCAGCCAGCCCTGGATCACCATGGCATCCCAAACACTGAATGTGAGGCAGATCACCGGGGATGAATAGAGACCCCACGCTCTGTGTCTGCAAGATTTCCATGGCTCCCTCCAGATAGGGGATCATGCCCGAGGTTGGTCTATAAAGCACCAGTGTTTCTCAGAGATGGGACGACTTCACTTCACAAGGAAGCAAAGTTGAGAGACATGGAATTATAGTCCAACCATGGGGACAGCTAACCTCCCCCACCCTACGTCAAGTGAAATTGTAAATGCATATGGAACTAAGGCTTTTTCCCGTCCCAGAAGAATTTATTGATCCCCAACTGCAAGGTCCGAAGGGTGTGCATCAGCGGTGTCAGTAACAAGGCGTGGAAGATGTAGAGGAGCTGAGGGAGGACTGTAATTTTGACTGGTAATATCCTTTCGATCCAGGACAGTTGCATTCAATGGCAGTTAGCCAAGTTTGACATGACCTGCGAGGTGAGGGCAGTGTAATTGAGTGCCACAGTCTTTGCAACCATTCAGGCCAATTTAATGCTGTGGTAAGGTATGGACTCTCCCGCCCATTCAAATGGGAACATAGCATGAGGATAGGCTTTTTATGGTGGAGAAAGAGATAGGTTTAGTATTTGTGACTCTCTTCATGTTAACCAAGAACCGAGAGACTTTCCCGAAAGAATGAAGCTCGAACACCAGCGCAAGGAGGGATGACATTGGTTGGTAAGAGCGATAACATCATCAGCGTAGACGCTTATTATATGGCGATCTACTCCAAAGAGCATTCCCATGACAGGAGTATCCGTTCTCCCTCATTGGGCTAGGGGCTCCATGTATAAGGCGAATAGCAGGGGTGAGAGCGGACACCTCTGTCGTTCACCCCCCTGGATGAGAAAGATTTGGGACGACACAACATTAACTCTCACCAGTGCCCGTGGTGAGCTGTAGACACTCTGGAACCATCATCAAAATCTATCTCCGAAGCCAAATTGTTTCAGGGTCGCAAAGAGAAAAGGCCAGTGCACTCTGTCAACCACCTTTTCAGCATCGACTGAAAAGAGAGCCATCTTCCGGGACAGGTGGATCTTGCCCACAAGGTGGAGGATGCCCTTAGAGTTGTCCCCATATTGGTGGTTGGGGTTGAAACTGGATTAGACAGGATCAACTAGGCCAGGCATTGAGGGTTTAGGGTGCTGGTGAACAACTTGGCATTGACATTAAAAAATGAGAAAGGTCTGTAGGAACCACTTATTGTGCTGTATTTCCAAGATAAGGGATGACTGAGATGGATGCCTCCATCATGGTGTCAGTAAGGGTCCCTGTATCTGCAAATGAGTTGAAAAGACGGGTAAGTAGTTGAGCCAGGATATGAGTATTTTATATTAGTGAGGAGAGCAGCCATTAGGCCCAGGGGACTTTAGTAACTTCAAGTGAGTAATAGCTACCATTACCTCCTCAATCTGATTAGGCTGCTCCAATTTATCAGAATCATTTGGTGTAGGAGGAGTCAATGGGGTCACCTCGAGAAAAGGGAAAATATCACTGACAGGACAGTCAGGGGCTTTGTGTAGTGTTCTCTAAATGTCCTGGAAAACTGTGCGATTTGCGTATCCTCATGAATGTCAATACCCTGATTGTTATGTATCATTTTGATGGTGTCTCTCTGTGTTTTAGCCCAAAGTTGGAGGGCCAGTATCTGCTCACAGCGATTACTCCCTAGAAAAAAGTTATGCTTTAGATTTGACATCGCGTATTCCGCCCTGCCGAGGTCCAGGTGCTTGAGGTGCAGGCGCTCCTTCTCCAACTGCCACCACACCCAGGGGGACCTTTTGCATTTGTGTTTGGCTTATAATTCTAGGACCTTTTGCTCAAAACCCAGTGACTTCTCTTTTCTGAGCCAATTATCAGCTGCCAAATTAGCTATTGGTTCCACTTTGACTACCAGCTTCAGAGCCTCTCAAAGAGAGGATGCTGACGTCTACCCCGTGTCATTGTTCCGGAGGAGGTCAGCGATCACCTCTTGCAGCGCGGTTACCGTGGACTTGGCCTGGAGGAGGCCATCTCGAAGCCTCCAGTGAGAGGGCTGAATGGAGCTCCAGTCTTCCTGAATAACCCCCGAGATAGGGGCATGTTAGGATAAAGACACGGGTGCGATGTGCAAATCCTATGCAAGAGCTTGTATCATAGGGGAGGCTATTAGTAGTCGATGCGGGCATATGTTTGAAGTGCTGCAATATGTGTAATCCCGGGTATTAGGGTAGGAGAGTCACCACATGTCCCATAAGTCACAGTCATCTGTTTTGAAAAGGCGCAAGACTGGCCGAAATATTATCCTTATCGGTCCAAGTCTTTATCCATAACTAGGTTCAGGTTTCCCCCCACCAAGAAGGCTTACATCAGGTAACTGTAATACTGATGTGGGGGCTCCCACAATGAATATTTCCTACAGGTCATTGGGTACATACAGGGAAGCGAGCGTGGTGTGGAGGTGACCTACTTGTATCTGGTAAGCAAGAAACCACCCTTTGATGTCTGCTATGTTAGTCAGGACCTCTCCCCGGAAAGCCTTAGAGAGAAGGCTCGGCACCCCACCCTTTTTCGCAGGTCAAGAGGACCATAAACGGCACGGGAACCAGTAGGATTTCAGCCTATGTTCATTTTTAAGGAGGAGATGTGTCCAGAAGTCACTTCCAGACCATTCCAGGAGAGACAGGACAGCGGCCTGATTAGTTGGGTTATTGAGACCTTGGACATTGATGCAGGTAAATGTAAGCACCAGGGGGGCCAGGACAGAACACAAGCCAAATCTCCACACACCAGGATAGCACCCATATCTGGGAGAGCAAAGCCAACCGTGGGAAAAACATCAGGGTTCCTGATCGTCTGCAAAGCTGTGGTCAGTCTGTGAGATGTGAAGGGGTAAGGAATAATAGACCCCCAACAACATTAGAAACAAAACCATGAAATTAGCAAGTCCATTATTAATGGGAAACTAGAAGCTGGCCATGGTCTAGTCAGTTCAGTTCAGTTCTTTATTTATTTCGGTGGTTAAAAACCATCATAAAAATACATAACATTACATATCCACATATAATCATTTCTGAACATTACAATATTAAAAACAGATTTAAAAATTATTATTTACAAACTTTGATCGAAAGAAGGGAGCAGTTAATTCATGTCATCCTACATCAACCCCTGGTATTTCTTAATTTGACCACAATTTTTAAAAAACTCATGATAGTACACAGAGTACGCATCTCAGTTGCTCTTTGCAAGAATAATAAAGCAGTTTTGGCATGGTAAATTTTTGATTCCTTTAGAATGTCCACCAAAAATCTTTGGCGCAGAATTTTATAAAAAGAACAAAGTAATACAAAATGAAGGGTGTCCTGCGGAGACCTATTGTCGCAGCCGCAGGCACCCTTCTGCTCAATTGTTAACGTAAAACCAGATGGGTAAGCTAAAATGTTATGTAACAAATTGAGCCTAAAACGAGTCATTAAAAACCTCTCATGTTGACTATACATTAAAAAGAGATATGGTTCCATACCCAATTCATTACTTACAAGCGAGTGGGCTACTACCGAGGATTTGTTAGAGTCAAGTTCATTCCTCCTGGAATCATATTTTTCCAATAACTGCTTTTGGACATGATATTTGCAAGAGCTATCAATGTTTGAGGGGTCAGAAAATAACATTTGCTGATCGATAGACTTTAGGGTTTCTTTAACGTATTTTAGCCAAGGGATTTTCAGCCATCTGTCTCTCCGGAGACAATCCTTAATAATCTGTCTGGTTAATTCAGTGTTTGGATTTAGCCAAATTCTAAACCAGGTCAAAATTGGTCTCACTTTAATCAGATCAGATATATATGGGGTGCCAAGCTCTTTGTGTGTGACTGCTGCCGGGATGCTCTGAGGTAGCTTTAATAGTTTCTTTAAGAATTTGTCTTCCTCTACTTGTATCTGGTGTGCATCCCTAAAACCCCACACCTCTGCCCCGTAGATGGCTGTAGAGGTACTGACTGCTCTATACAGTGTCATCACTTGCTCGGGAGACCAACGACCCATCCTTCGTGCGAAATTTAGTATGGCGCCATTTGCTGAAACAAGTTTCCTGGACCTTTCCTCAATCAGTGGGGTAAACCTTATCTTTTCATCAAACAAGAGACCCAGATATGGAAAAGTATTCACAGTGTCCAAAACATGAGTTCCTATTTTGAACACAAATCTCTTGTGAGGTTTTTTTCCATGCCACCATGATAAAAGACTTAGTCAGGTTACCAGAAAGATCCAGATTCATCATGAATTCAGCAAAATTAATGAGTACAGATTTGTATAGCGCTGGCTACCCGGGGGCATCCCAGCGCTTTAGACCTATCTCAGACAAATCACTCAGCAGAACCACTGATTAGGAGCTGGAGACTCACTGCTGTTCGGGCGAGAAGGATCGCGTCATCAGCGTACAAAAGTACCGGTATATGGCGCGATCCAACTCTTAGGCAGTCAGTCCCCAGTTTCAGCAGGGCACTCTCCAGGTCATTTATGTAGAGGGAAAATAGGAATGGGGCCAGGATACACCCCTGCCTCACCCCGCTAGAGCACAGGAAGGGATCAGTGCTCACCCCCCCCCCCCCCCCCGAGCTATAGCGGACCTTGGCAGTGGTGTTCCAGTGAAGTTCCTTAAGTATGTTAATCAGGTCTGGATCGATTCCCAGTCTAAACATAAGTGCCCAGAGTTTAGTTCTATTAACATTATTAAATGCAGCTGCCAGGTCCATGAATCCCATATACAGGGTCCCGTTATCTGATATGATATATTTAGCCGCTAGAAGGTATCAGTTGAGACATTGGTCACTTGTTGACTTGCCTGTCCGAAACCCATCCTGGGTATCCACCAAGGTGTTATGAGTTTCAGTCCACTCTATCAGGCGGTTAAGAATTACCCTACCTAGTACTTTAGCTGAGACGTCAATCAGCGAGATTGGTCTGTAGCACTGTGGATTGTTCCTGCAGCCTTTCTTGTATATGGGGACAATCACTGCAGTTGACCAAGATCACGGTAGACCAGATTTAATTGCAGCATTAAGTACTCGAGTCATAATCGGTGCCCATAAATCAGTATTACTTAAAAATAGGTCTGGGGGGGTGCCGTCCGGGCCTGGTGCCTTATTACGCGTCAGCCCTGACACTGCTTTTAGAACTTCCGGCAAAGAAAATTCTAACTTGGTTGCTCTGGGTCCCTCCCAGATTCCATCCCCGATAACTACCTCCGGTTGATTGTACAGAGTTTTAAAGTGGTTAATCCATTGGTCTGGGAGTATATTGGTACTGATTACTGGGGAGCTTGAGTCTTGGAAGCAGGGTCTGTTTATAATTCTCCAGAATTGGGCGTAGTCCCTATTTTCTCCTGCTTCTCTGAGGTCTGCCCAGACTTCCTTTTGGAGATCGCTCTTCCTTTTCTTAACCTGCATTTTATAATTCTGTCTACAGAGGGCGATTTCATTCTTGACTCTCGGGGACTTCTTTAAGCTCTGTTTTAATTCTCTTAGTGCCCTCGAGCAGTTTGAATCGAACCATCTTGGTAAAGATAGTTCCTTAGTAGGCCGCTTAGTTTTTAATAGCCCTTCCACTATTTTGGTTAGGGATTCAAATGCCAGGACCACTCCTCTGCCCTCTATTGCAAGGTCTAGACAGGTCTCTTTGTGCTCTTTCCCTTTACCCACTAGGGTACTGTAGAAATCTTGCGGGTTAATCATTGCCCACCTTATGCGCCTCCCTTAGTCCATTCGTTGGATTACAATATCCCCCCCAAGTTTTTTACTGATAGATCATTATATTTAATTTCCAGGGAGAGGGGGTTGTGGTCGCTAAAGGTACTCCACTCTGTTCTTACTCTTATAATCTGTTCTTTAGCAAAGTCAGAGATTACTATAAAGTCTATTATAGACGCACAGCCTCTTCCTTTGAATGTGGGTATGAGAGTCTCCCCTGCTTTCGATGGTACCAGATCCATTGTGTGGGTAAGGGCAAAGCTATCTAGAAGCTTCATCAACAGTGTGCCCTCTTTGTTGTGTTCGAAATGAGGACCCTTTTCTACGGGGCAGGAAGACCAATCGGGAGAGATGGGGAGTAGCTTTGGGCACAGATGACAGTTAAAGTCCCCCATCAGCAGGACAGTTGGTTCAGGCCCCCCCTGCCTTAGATCTGTCTCCTCATTTAGCCTACTCTCAAGCTCTATTAATATAGGGAAGTTTCCATCAATTGGGCCCGGATTGTAAAAATTTAGAATTAGAAATCTCTGCACTTGACCCTGGAGTAAAACTGCTTGTATGGTGTGTGACGCCCAGTCTGGTTGTGACCAAGTGCCCTTTAGGTCTAGATCTACATATATCACTAGGCCTCCTTTTGCCCTCCCAGATCTCACTTCTTGGGCCGGCCTAAAAAAACATTTATAGCCCTCCAGTTGACAGGAGTCAGAGTCTCGCGCCCATGTTTCTTGAAGAGCTATAATATGAAAGCCCCTTATGTATTCTTTCCACTCCTTGTTCTTGAGTTTACCCCCCAGGCCTGCTATATTCCAGGTGGTCAAAAAGGCTAGTCCAGCCCTATTAGCTTTCCTTCCCTCAGTGCTAAGTTCCTTTATTCTGAGGTCACCTGATTCTATGGACTCTGGGGCATTATCAATCTCGTACCACTGTTTAGGGGGTTCTTCTAGCCTCGATTTTTGCTCATTCCTAGAGCTAACAGGACCAACCTCTATTGCAGGACATAAAAGTTCCCCCGTTGCAGTGGATGTTACAGGCTCATTTTTTTATAGAGGGTAGTCAGTCATTTTCCTCAAGCGACTGCAAAGGGGCAAATCAGTTTCTCCACTGAGAATAATCTCGTGGAGGTAGAAACTGATCAGGGTAGCTTGTGGATCTGGCTCTTTGGGTGTATTGTGGCCTTCCAGGATTCCACATGAGATTATCAGCATTGTTGCTGCTCCAACTCCTTGGGTAAAAATACCCGAGCGGGAGCACACAGATTGTGCTAGTGTGATTTCTGTTGGGATTCTTCAGAATATAATCCACAAGTCTAGTGTCTCTGAAATTTGCTACTATGCAATCCCCTCTTATGTCCTTTTTCCTTCCACCAAGCCATTTAACTCTTCTTACATGCACTATCTCTCCTCTTTCCCCATTATATAATGGTCTGTGTATGTTCAACCACTTGGAGATTTTCGCATGTAGTTGGGAATGTGATTCTTTGTCTGAAGCTCTGATTTCCGGGACTCCTGCAAATACTATTACAAAGGGACTGGCATCTGGAGGTAAATTTATGTGTGTGGGGGGGGGGGGGGCTATCTGTGATATAGAAAGGATCAAAGTCCATATGGGCTGAGCTGTAGGGACCATTTCTTTGATAGTGGTCTTCCTGACCCCATTGCATTAGCGGTTGTGGGGGGGCTTTATCAATGTTTTTAGAGCTCGTCTTATGATTGTATCCCCCTCTCTGCTCTTGGTTAGATCCCCCTCTCTGCTCTTAGCTAGATCCCCCTCTCTGCACTTGGGGAGCTGTCGGGGCATCATGTATCTTGGCTACCGTGTGTTGGGTATTGCTAACACAGTTGTTATTTGACAGTGTCTTATTGTTAGTGTTTTTGTTAGTGACCACATTACTTGATTGGTTAGGGCCAGTGGGAGGTTTCTTGGTTGTAAATTATATTATCTTGCTTTGTTTGGACAGTTCACTCGCTATTTTATCCACCTTACTTATAATAGGTTTCAACTGAGCAATTATAAAGGTTTCCAGGTGTTTTTTGAGATCTCCTAAGACTTCCTCAATCCATCCTGGTGGGTTTATATTTGTGTGCACATTATCATCTACCAGGATGACCTCTTGCCTATTTTTAGCCCGGCCATCTCTTGTGAGTGGCTTATTTTGTCTCTGTTGTCCCTTGGTCCTCCCCCGTCTTTTTGGTTTTCTCTGGGGGGTCAATTCGCTAAGCCCGGAGGTTTCTATCCCCGGGGAAAGTGGGGGTTGAGCACAGGGAACAGCCTCAGCTGCGTTATTTGGTGAGGCTACATTTCCGGTCATATTTGGGCTGTCAGCTAATGTAAGATCTCTAGAAGGAGTTGGGGTAGCTACTATAGGGTTGGGTGAGGCAGATAGGCTCCTTTCCATGCGTTCTATTTCCCAGGATACCTTCTTTAGCATTAGGTCAATTGCGGTGGGTTTTTTCACTTTACTTGGGGCTAGATCTTTTGTTTCTGCCAAAGTTTGTTTGGGGGTTTCAATTTGGCAAGCTTTACTCATGACCGAGCGTGTTTTGGGGTGATTAGACATATTATAGTCTCTGGCTCTTATCCTCTTTTCCTCCCCCAGAAGTCAAGCCAAGGATCCTTAAAGTGAGTGGCCCGGTATCTCAGCACTTAACATATGACTTAAATGACTTGGGCCCCTGCCCCCCCTCTTCCTACGGCAGCAGCTTGATTTCACAGTTTTGTTTGGAATATTAAATGCAGGTGATCAGTCCAGGTCCACGGTAAACAGTACCTGTCACAATGAGTCCGTGCCAAGGGGGGTGGCCCGTCCCATCCCTGGTCGTCCTCGGACGGCCACAGATGGCCCGCCCTCTGCCCGGGCTCAGCCGGGCGCTTCCCGCGCGCGTCCCACGACGCGGGAGGATCTGATGACCTTTAAGCGCCTCCGGGCACTGGCGAATGACACTGCTGGCGGCGTCGCCGGGACCCCGCAGGGGATGCTGGGAGTTGTAGGCAGGTAGGGCAACCACGGTGGCAAACGCTCCCCCCTCTCGGCGGCCGCTATGGCAGAGCGGCGGCGGGGGGAGAGCGAGACACAGGAGCGTGTGAGGCAGCAAGACCACTCCGGGCTTCAACAGGTCAGAAAATGCCCCCAGTCACAATGCTAACCCCGCTCCTCTGCAGGATCTGATGACCTTTAAGCGCCTCCGGGCACCGGCGAATGACGCTGCTGGCGGCGTCGCCGGGACCCCGCAGGGGATGCAGGGAGTTGTAGGCAGGTAGGGCAACCACGGTGGCAAACGCTCCCCCCTCTCGGCGGCCACTATGGCAGAGCGGCGGCGGGGGAGAATGAGACACAGGAGCGTGTGAGGCAGCAAGACCACTCCGGGCTGCAACAGGTCAGAAAATGCCCCCAGTCACGATGCTAACCCCACTCCTCTGCAGGATCTGATGACCTTTAAGCGCCTCTGGGCGCTGGCGAATGACGCTGCTGGCAGCGTCGCCGGAACCCCGCAGGGGATGCTGGGAGTTGTAGGCAGGTAGGGTAACCACGGTGGCAAACGCTCCCCCCTCTCGGTGGCCGCTATGGCAGAGCGGCAGCGGGGGAGAGCGAGACACAGGAGCGTGTGAGGCAGCAAGACCACTCCGGGCTGCAACAGGTCAGAAAATGCCCCCAGTCACGATGCTAACCCCCTAGTCTAGTCAGAGAGGCAGCATTCGGTCTTCTCTGTGTACAGCTGTCTGACCAGACCTCTGCCACCTCAGACCAGAGCAGGAAAGAGCAGTCCTAGGGTAGATGCACATGCTGAAGTGACCAAAAGCAGGAGTTGCTGATAGCCATGCGGATTTCTTGCTAGTTGGAGATGCCAGACTGTCCAGTACAGCCTGACTTCCCTGAGCGTGTTCTATCTGGGCGAGGGTGTTATGTTTGCCAGCCTTTTGCCAAAGCTATGTACATGGGAGGGGAGCCCCGATGGGACCAGGGTAAAAAGCGGACAGTAGAGTCCCCTGGTAGATCCAAGATGAGATGAGCCTCCACCAGCGTCTTGGGTTGGAAAAGTTGACCCTTCCAGTGGAAGGCCAATCTGAAGGAATGACCTCATAGGAAACCTCTTTGGAGCACAGGAACTCAGTGTTAAGCTTAAATCTCTGCAGCCCTGGAGGGTGAACCCTGAGATGTCCTGGAAGATCCTTATTTGATGTCCGTGGAAATGGAAAGGTTGTGAGGCCCTGGTCTTTTTCATGATTACTTCTTTGGTCTGGAAGTCTATTAGAAATGGGATTTCTTGTTGTCAAGGGCAAGTGCCTAAGCCAGGCAGAAACCACCACTCTAGTAAGGGTAAGGGAGTTACACACTGAAGATTGCCCCTGCTCAAACCCTTGGTAGCTTGGCAGAGCAGTCTGGCTTATCCCAGAGGCAATGTGTAAAACCTGTGCTTGTGCGACACACTCACAGAGCAGCGTCACACAAGGCACACTACAAAATAAATTTCACACAAGGTTATATAAAAAATAGCCTTTGTATTACTCATAAAACACATTAGAATGCAATCACAAAAATGCACTGTGCCACCTGGCACTAGGTATGACTGTACAGGGGATTATATACACTTATAGGGCCAAGTGGGCCTCTGTCATCACCATCACCACTCACAGGTAGTGTAAACAACCTGTAAATACTGGTAGACGCTGTACGTAGCATAAACACAGCTGATGGCCCCTAAAGCGACCACCCGCTACCCTGCGGGGCGGCTGCCTTTGCACAGAAAATGGGGGACCGTGATTCCCCTCTAGCAGGCTCTTTCCGGGAGGCCAAGTGAGGCCGGCACATTCGCCCATTGGCCTTGGGCTCTGACGGCTTCTTCCACTCGATGAGGCATGGAGCAATGTTTCTGCTTCACCACTCCCTGGCTGCTCTTTCTTTCTGCTGTGGTGGGCCCCGCCCACAGTCAGGCTCTGACTTTGCCTGGCTTCCGAAAGTTGTCACTGGCTCCTTTCACTCACGGCCTTGGCCTGCCCCACAATCAGGCCAAAACAATGCCCATCTTTCTGGTGCTGTTTCGGGCTTCCAGCAAGATGATCTCTCTGGTCAACGCGCGGCGATCTCACCAGTACACTGGAGCGACACCCACCCTCTGGCAAAAGCTTGCCTCACTTCTTGCCCAGGTGCTGCATTTTTCCTGCTGGCCATGCCCCAGGTCAGGCTCTACTCGCCTGACTTCCTGCTTCACGTAGCAAAGTCTCTGCAACTTTCAGGCAACACAGAGCGAGCCTCCTCCTGGGCACTCAGCATTACAGCACTCCCCGAGTGCGCTCTGCGACACTGCTCCAAGCAACGCCAGTAGTGAGCAATATCACGTTCCACGTGCTGGGCTGGGATCCTCGTATAGGGTCAATATCATTGCGCTCACCATTTGCTGTCTTTCAAAGGTACAAGGGCAACAACACAGTGCGAAACAGGCACTGTTACTTCTCAGCCAGGGCAAACCACCAGGAGCAAAAATCACCAAGTCCCAGGACTCTTCAAAAGTGGAGCGTCCTACCAGCATCCCGAGGATTTCACCACGCGCTGTGGCCAATATCTCTTTTCAGTTCAGTCAGCCCAGGCAGGCCAGCACACCGGGGCTCTTCAAAAGGGTAGCAGCTTCACTCCCATGAGTAGGGAGCCCTAGTAGTTCCAAAGTAAGCACCAACAGCACACCGTTCATGGGGCCCCCAATAATTATACCAGCTAGGTCTTTGTTCTCCCCCTGGCACAAGGCTCTGTGCCCGGTCCACACCAGTTCTGGGGGGGCACTTAACAAGTGCACAACAACCTCCTTTGTTAGTGTAGGATATGGTCACACACACACCACATGAGGGCAGAGCCAGCATTGTATAAGGCAGGCACAGTCCTATTGAGGCCTAGGTGCTACTCCTCCCACTAATCCAAATGCAGATGGGCCTATTCAGCCTAGCGCTGACCCACCCAGCCCCTCTGGAGCCACTGAACCTCCCCAGCCCCTGTCACACCATAGCCAGACATGCAATATACATCAGGCAGGCACTAAGACACACAACACACAGAAATGCCCACTTCTAAAAGTGGCATTTTCTAAAATAGTGACAATAAATCTGCACACACCATTATGCAGCATTTATTACCACTATTCCACATATACCAAACGTGATCACGCTACTCCTCTCAGATCAGGAATTACCACTGAAACACTTATCAGGGAATCCTGAATGCATTCCGATGAGAGGGCAGCCTCACAGTAGTGAGAAAACTAAATGGCTGTTAGTCACTACCAGGACATGCCACACAGTTAAAGCACATGGCCTACCTTTTAAAAATATTGCACCCTGCCCAAAGGGCTAGCTAGGGCCTACCTTAGGGGTGACTGATATGTAGTAAAATGGGAGTCATGGACATGGCAAACACTTTATGTGCCATGTCACAGCAGCAGTAACCTGCGCGTGAAGGCCCTGCAATGGCAGAGGCCTGAGACAGGTTTGAAAGGATACTTTGGTGAGGGGGCGCAAGCAGCGCTGCAAGCCCACCAGTAGCATTTAATTTACTGGCCCTGGGTATCTGAGAAACCACTTTACAAGGGACTGATAGGTAAATGAAATATGCCAAACACGTATAGAACAATCTTACCATGTTTTATCATAGAGCACTTGCACTTTACACTGGACAGCAGTGATAAAGTGCCCAGAGTCCTAAAACCACCAACACCAGGACAAAAAAAATACCAGGAGAAAGGCAAAAGTTCAGGGATGACCCTGCCAAAAGGGCCAAGACCATCAAAGTCATGTACAAAGGCCAGTATTTCCAGTGACTTGGCATTGGGGCCTCCATGGCGTCTGACATGCTGCACCCTGTCAAGCTATATAGTGGTATCGTCAGCACAACCCTGGATAGAGCAGAACAGCACTTGCATGTAGCTCTGTACTTTGGACCCCTTGGAGCCCACCGGGATCCCTCGGAGGTGAACACTGTTGCAGTGGGACTAATTCTCCAGGTCATCCGACTGGGCCCGGAAGTCAGTTTGTTGTTAGTGCAGATGGATAACCTCTTGCCTCAGCATCTCAACCTCCTCACTCCTGGCCATTTTGTTATCCACCAGGTTGGATATCTGCTCATCCGCAGTGTTCAGGTCCTGTTTCATGTGACACAGTTCTTGTTAGAGGTCCCTCTTGAGGTCCTGGATCTCTGACTTGAGGGAGTCTAACAAGGAGGCCAAAAAAGCCTGAGTCACCGGGGCCTGTTTCTGGTTGGGATCCACCTCCAAGTCCATCTGTTTGGGTAGTTGCAAACCCAGTGTAGGATCCTTGGAGTCAGCTGGTGTGGAGCACGTGAGTATGTCTTGCCCTGAGTGTTCATGCTTGCCTTTTGTTGCCACAATGGTAAAGGTGAGTTGGATATGGGCTGTGAGTTTATGGCCTCAGGACAGTAGGGCTTCACTCGAAGCACTCCTACGATGGCCACACCAAGATCCAGATACACCTACAAGGCACCATGAGTTTGTCCTTGCTTCCAATTTGTATAGGGGATAACACTTATAGTGGGTCTCAGGGGGCTGTCGCATGGTGCACCCTCAAGAACCTACCAGATGAACATAGCTAGGAAGCGCCACACCGCCCACCTGAGCCCTGTTGTCTCTGTGCCTTCAGCATCAAGTTGGATCCAGCAAAGGAGGGGTGAAGCAGGACTTTCAATCAGCTCCAGTGGTCGTAGGTGTGACTCCTCCAGCAAGGGAGCCATCACCTCCTGGAGGCAGAGCAGTACGCAGGCCCATTTGTGCTTCAGTCATCAGGCCTTACCCAAAATCTCCACCCTGGGCATGGTCCTGCGGCACCCACTCTACGGGGTGTGCCAGAGCTTAACAGGTCTCACAGCAGCGGTGGGCAGTCTTTGATTCCGTGGTCGAACTGCACCCACATTAGCCATGCCCTCCGAGGGCCACAACAGTTGGTGCAATACTGTTCCATGCCCCGAGTCTCCTTTGTGCGTCTCTCTCTGTCTTAAATGCTAGCTACTGCCATCTTGCCGCTCCCGGAGTCACACCACTGGACCAGCATGCATTGGTGGAAAAATTCCAGGCGGTGGCACAATGGCCCCCTCAGGGCTCAGAGCACTCTGTTAACTATGCCAGCATATCACTGGGCAGTCACTGCCTTGTAGAGAGGGGATGTAATGCGGTTGGTGGCCCTCAAACATGGGCAGCCGTCATCTTGCCTGGGTCATCGTCGGCTGCCCAGGCCACGGTTGGAATTTCTCAGGGGCCAAGACAAGTCCCCCACAGTAGCATCGGGGGCAGGTCTGGATACAGTTGTGTGCTCCGGGACTCTGATAGGAACAGAGTTTTGTGGTCTGAGTGGCTTAGGAGCGATCGGCATGTCTCACCACACTGCCATCTTGACCACGCCCCCTACCTATCTATTTAGAAGGGACAGACAACAAGCACCACATAAAAATACACTTATAGGGTTTACTCACATAATTGTTGAGGAAATAATATCTTGATTCCTGATAGGGAGACACAAAACATTCAGAATAAAAGAAGAGGGGCGGTTGCTCTCATTTTGTGTTTCACATCGCCAAAACGGCAGTTGTGCAGATCATGCAGCATTCGTGGAACATAGCCCACATGTGCCTTTCTGTAAAATATAACTCAAGTTAACACTCATAATCATAGTGGTGACATGCTGTGATATGTCACACACCAATTCTCTGTGAAGGCCTTGTCTAAAGAATAACATGTGCGCTCTGTGCATATAGTGACAAATAGAATGCATAACTAGCATGATATTATGTAAATGAGTGTCTGAAGCAGACATGGATTCTTGCCCTATTTGGGAACCACATAATGCAACATGGGAGGAGGGGAGGGCATGCTCCTATTGTCACACACTGGGATTCGGTAATCATAGGTATTGTTGTCATGTGGTAGTACACATGAAAATAAAACAAAATAAAGAACGTCACTTATAGTTAAAGAATTCCTAAGCAAAAAATTATTAAGGGATAAAAGATGCCCCAATCAATGTCTACTTACATTGTCAAGGGTGCCATATGGCCTACAGCTCTACTTTAGCCAGATTCTTGTACTGGCTCCTCTCTCAACTCTCAGAGGAGTGTTTTCCTGTGTGCATGTGTGGGCGGATGCGGTGAAGTGTTATCATCATTGCGGTCTCTGTGTGACCTAAATAGTCATTAGGAATAGCATTCCGCATATGCGGGAGAGTTTCAATCAAGTGACAGTATGAGAAACCCTGTCCCCAGATGGGGAATAACTGCCTTACTGAGCACTATGTATTAGTAGTAACCTATTAACAAATAATTGAAATAGTCAAATGGCTAGACTGTTATTTATAGTTATTAATAATGAATACAAAATACAAATAAATGTGGCATAAGCCTGGATCCGAATGGAAATTTGCAGAGAAAAAACTGTCTCTTTCCTTTTTTATTTTATAAGGCGGGATTTACCCTATTTGAATATGTCTCAATTTTGTGAGGAAATGAAGTAAACAAACTTAGTTGTATCCCACTTCTGCCCTTCTGCCATTTAAACCGTGTTGTGGTTGTCAAGCCTGTAAACCCACTGTTGTTCTCACTGCAACAGGTTTCATGGCATGTTATTGCTTGTAAGTATTTTTGTCAATTGTAGTCTATATAAAGTGCAGTAAGTTTGGTTGAGGAACATTGATAACAACTATTTCTATAATGATCACTGATACTTATCTTATTTTTTCTTAAGATCATGCCTATGTAGCAAAACGTACAGGGACATTCAATCAATTGAATCACATTGTTTGAATTATAGTTTGTATGTTTTCTTTGCTCCTTTGGTGAATTTAAAACAAGGTCTAGTATTGTGGTACAGTTCGTCATGCGGCATTGAGAGCAATGTCTCAGGGGTAATGGCCAGTAAACCTAGGGAGACCCCAACGGATGCTCTGATTTTGGATGATGTTCTTGCTTTGGCTAGAGTGGACCAGGAAGTCTCTTAGATTAGTATTTCTTTGCAGTGAAAATATGGGTTTCTTGAAAGCCCACTGGTACATGTTAATATTCACCTGCACTTTGTGATGAATTTCTTCACCTAACTAAACATATGCTGTGAATACTCACAACAATTTTTAAGTTTGAGTTTATTGAAAAACAAACAGACCAGAAATGAAGAAACAGTTAAAATTATAAAACCATACATGTTATACGATAAAAATATAAACTGATAAAAGTATTGCAGAATATATAAGAACAAAGAAGAATTTCAATCAAATTATACGAATGGAAATAACATCGCAAGCATAAAAATACCTGAAAATTAGGAAATTATTACAATATAGCAATCAAAAGACAATTGGTAATCAGCCAGAGAAATGGTAAAAGGCAATGGGGAAACTCAAGGTGGTTTCTGTACTTCCTATGATCTAGTTTTAGAAGTAGTGGTCGAGGAAGCAACTAAAGATAAATAATTGGCATGGGGAAGCCAGAAGATATCTCTTTTGATTGCCAGGGAAATGGGAGAAACATAATTAGTGTCTAGCCGATGATGAAAACAAACCACGTTCCACCATGAGCGAAAAGTGACATTGTTAGCCTGTTTCTAATTGGAGGTGATGAGATGAAAGGCAATAGCTATCAAAAGGTCTAGGAGCTCATATTGTTGTGAAGATTGAGGACAGAGAGGAGAAAGAGTACCCAGGAAGATGTGAGTAACGGAGAAAGGAATTTGGACTTTAAAGATTTTCTGAATTTGGGACCAAACAAGTTTCCAAAACTGGAGTATAGGAGTGCATTCAAATAGCATATATTTTAAATCAGCAGTAGAGCACGAGCAAGACCAACAAGTAGAGGGAGTGTCTGATGAAAAAGTCGACAGAATCAATGGAGTAAATAAAATCCAATTATAAATGAAAAAAACGGTTTGCATGGTATTGGCAGCTCTAGAGGTCTTATTAATCTTGACCAAATCTTGTCTCAAAGAGGAACAGTCCAATTCTGAGAAAGATCTTTTTCCCAGGCTATCTCAATTTTAGTTTTGGGTCTGTCTAAGGAAAGTTGAAAGGATTTATAGAGAAAAGAAGCAGAGGGAGAGTGATCCAATGCAGAGAGAGAGAGAAACTTGTTTATTTAGACCATGGTCTTTTAAACAAAACAAAACAAAACACAATCAGAGTCCAAAAAGTACGAACAGACAAAATTTCGACTAGATCATAAATAATAAAAATTCAAAACAGGTTAAAAAAGAAGGATAAAAGAGGGTGACTCCCTCAAACACACAGTTCATTAAACCCAAATTTTATGGAAGTTCTCACATATCTAGAGGAATAAAAAGACAGATTTAAATTTTATAAAAAGGATTAAAAGGACTTAAAATCAGTGTCCCTCCTTCGATAGCTCCCTTCCAAAATCTTTTATGGCCTTCAGGAATTTACCCAATCCAATTGCAATTTCTAACGAATGCATATCTGTAAGTAAGCATATCGCCTGGGCATGTGAAATTATCTTGTGTGATAGGAATATAGGACGTAAAAACAGTTTCCTTAAATTATGTACAAATGTGCAATCAAGCAATATGTGCAACATATCGTTTCTTAGGCCACACCCACAGTTAAAGTTACCTTCTGGGCCAATCAGTACAGACTTTAATTTCCCATCTATCTTCCCGGGGTTAATTCCCACCCGGAACCTTAGTATTTAATATCTTAACCCATGGCTAGGCAAAATATCCAGATGCGGGAACCAACCTTCATTTACCCAGGAGTTCTTTGAACACTGGACCGATTTTTTTCTCCAGCATGTAATCTAGGTCCTGTGCCCTTGAGAACGACTGGCCTTGTTATAATAATAAAGAAGTTTATAAAGCGCCTGGTGACGCCATCTCGGCGTGTCCCCGCGCTATGGAGATAAGATATGTACAGAGGTTGTGGTAGGCTCCTCCGCCCAGCAGTGTTCTTCTGCTCTTTTTACACGGGGAATCCTCAGTAGGCCCGCTCCTACTGAGCATAGTGCTCTGTTTGGCTCATATGTATGTACGAGGTCCTGGAGATAGGATGGAGCTTTATGCCATATAATCCTGTGGCATATTAAGAGCGCTTTATACATGACTCTCTTTCTGACCGGTAGCCAGTGTAGAGCCGCAAGAGCAGGTTTAGAAGCTGCTCTTTTTGGGAGTCTCAAGACCAGGCGGGCGGCCGTATTTTGAAGAACTTGCAGACGCCCCATGCTTTTTTTCTGTGGTACCTAGGAGCAGGACATTTCCGTAATCCATGCAGGAAGTTACCAATGCTTGAATCATGGTGCGTCTGGCCTCCAGCGGAAGTAAATCTAGGGTGTGGTTGAGAGTTTTTAGCACCCCAAAGCACTTTCCCACTAGGCGGTAAATGTGGCCCTCATAAGATAGTTTGGGATCAACCCACACTCCCAGGTTCTTTGCCTCCTTATAGGGAATGGGCGTTGGGCCCAAACAGGATGGCCACCAGTCCGCCGTCCAGCTAGAATTGTTCCCTCCAATCACCATTACCTCCGTCTTGGAGCCGTTAAGCTTCAAGCAGTGAGAGTTCATTCACCCTGCCAGGGCCTGCATACAGGCCTTGAAGTTAGATGCCGCTGTTGAAGGTGCTTGGGACAGGGAGATCAGCAGTTGGGTGTTGTCGGCATAGGAGACTAACTCCACACCGTACGCTTGCACCACATCTGCTAGGGCGGCCATATATAAATTAAACAAAGTAGGGCTCAGGGCCGAGCCCTGAGGCACCCCTTGTTCTAAGGCTATCGCAGATGATTTAAAGGAGCCCCATTGGACCTGAAAGCTGCGGTCTGTGAGGAACGCTTTCAACCTACCTAGCGCGGACTCAGTGACACCTGCTTTGTTTAGACACTGCAGCAAGATGGAATGCGCTACAGTGTCAAACACCGCACTGAGGTCCAGCATAACCAGTGTTCCCTAAGTGTTCTCTTTGTAAAGTCGCCTTTCTGGGCGTTCTGGGTAAATCTCACATTAAGGCGCCCAGATACTTTCTGGAGTGTTTTTCTCACATCCTTTTCCCAGCCGAGATTACTTATTTGGATTTCCTCTCCACACCATTGTGAGACCTTAGGTGTCATTCCTGGGTCTTGGCGCTTCCAAAATCTTACCAGGGCCATTTGGGATTGTACACTCCAAGAAGTTGACCCTAGTTCCATTTTAATTGCTTGAACCATTGTACAATTAGGTAAAGACAATAACATTTTTAAAATTTTTCCCTCTTCCTGATCCCACTCATGTTTACCGCTCAAGTATAACACTTCTGCCCCGTACAATACTTGGGGGGGGTGGGGGGGGCATTGCTTCAAATACCTTTATCATTGGTTTGTGTGTCATGTCTCCATATTCTTTATTGAACTTTTTTAGCCCACATGTGGATGAAAAAGCGTTTGCTTTTTGAGCCTCCAGATGGGTACGCCATTTTAGAGCACTATCAAACTAGAGACCTAAGTATCTATATTCCTTAACTGCCTCTAGTTTGTCATCACCCAAAAACCAATTGAAATTCGTCTTACTCTTTCCAAAGCATAAAACCTTAATTTTTTCCATATTTACAGACAGTATTTTCCTATCACAATAGTGTTTAAAAGCAGTTAATCTCCTTTGGAGTCCTATTTCCGTTTGGTCCAGGATCACTAGGTCGTCAGCATATAAAAGGCAAGGCACTTTATGCCCATTAATTCTTGGACTTGCGCTTCTTTCCACTTCAAGTGCCGCAGGAAGATCTGCCCAAAAAGATTGAAAATAACAGGGGTGCAAAGACGCACCCCTTGCTAAGACCATTCCCTACTAATATCTTATGAGTTAGAGCCTCATGCGTATCTCTAATGACCTTGGACCAATTACCACTATGAAGCTCTTTTAGGATAATCAACAAGCCATCCGATAATCCATATTTTAACATATCTTCCCAAAGTTTATTATGATCCACAGAATCGAAAGCTGCCCGAAAATCAACAAAACAACAATGTAGCTTCCCATTTTGTTCTATCAATTTCCGAACCAGGGCCCATAGGGCGAAGCAATGATCTATTGTGGAGTGGCCTTCTTTGAAGCCATCTTGTTCCACTGGGATAATTGCTCTCTCTTCTGCCCAAATCTTGAACCTACCTTAGTATTATCTTGGCAAAAAAAAATTCTCCAATATCGAGTAGATTAATTAAGCTATAAATCCTTGGTGCGTTGATGTCCCCTTTTTTATGGATAGGTCTGCTTATGGCACCCTTCAAATTACTAGGTATTGTCCCTAGTTCTAGTATTACTGCCAACATGTTAGAGAAAAATTCAGCCCACCAAGGTGTTCATGACTTAATTAACTGGGCTGGCAGGTTATCTGGGCCAGCAGCTCTTGTTAGGTTAAGGTTAAGGGTCTTTATTGTATTAAATACATTTTCTACTGAGAAGTCTGGTTTTAGATCGTCTACTAGACCTCTGCAGTCCCCCTGCGCTTCCTCTTCAATTTCTCTCGCCGCTGGGTATAGTTGTTTCCGGTAAACCTCCCAAGCACCCTCTTCTACCACAGAGATCATTGAAGCAGCTGAGGCCTCTGATACTGATCGGACTAGATTCCAGAACAGCCATATGTTCTTGGATTCTATTGCCTCCAGTAATTTCCCCCAACAAATATCCTTATGGGCTCTTCTTGTGCTATTAAGAAGCATGATATAGTTTTTCTTTAATTTGGCGAGGTTTTCTGCTCTAGTCTTATCAATTTTTTTACGCAGACTGCGCTGTTCTCTCCTAAGTTCTCTTTTCTTATTTAGACAGTCTGTATTAAACCAGTTACCTTTCTTGACCTTTATGTCCGTTCTGAGTTCAACCTTGATGCTTTGTACCACTTGGTTTATCTTATAAATATACCAGGCCATATCTAAACCAGCTGCACATCCTAAAGGTATGTTTTGTTGGAGCCTGGTTAACTTTTCTATATATTCTTCGGTTAACCGTGTTGAAATTCACCTAGGATAATCCATCTGTTGTATAATTACTGTCTCTGCGACAATTTCGTGGAAATGTACCAACTCCAATTCTAAAATATTGTGGTCACTATCTTCATATGGTTGACCTTGAAGCCCTTTATTAAATTGAAATTCCATGCTGGCATAAAAACATAATCTATGGGACAATTTTGTGACCCTTGTTTAAAAGTTTTCTTTGCCGGGCGGTCTTGTGGAAACCTGCCATTCCAACAGAAAAAACTCTTGGTCGCTAAATAGTTTCCCAAACTTACATCGTGCAGAGAGCATGAGCTTTCGGGAATCTTTGCTTGGATTATATCGTTGGATTCTAAAATTTCCAGATACATGAGATCATGCCGTTTAGGGTTGAGTTTATGATTAAAATCTCCCATCAACAAAATCAAATCTGAATCGTACTTTTCACAAAGATCTACATCATTCTTAAAATTGCCCATTTCAGCTCCATATTCCTCCTGGGCACCCCATTGCATGTACACATTTAAAGGCAACACATTTTCTGGGATACATTTTTCACCGATTTTGTAGATAATAACATCAATAAACACCCTGCCGGGCGTCCTGATCTAGATTTTACTGCCAGTCGGTAGGCTTGACGGAACCCTTCCACTATAGGGGGCTCGCCACATAGCCTGGTCTCCTGGATACAAAGGATCACATTATTTTCTGCAAGTTCTTTTAACCGTTCAAGTTTTATTTGATTTCCTAACCCATTTATATTCCAGGAGACTACTTTTAGGCCATATGGCTGCCCTGATACCTATTCCACATCGCTAACTGACCCATACCTATTTGATACCTCTAAGTACTGCTTGGAAGGTCCTGGGGGCCAGTACTAAGGTGAGGTTCCGTGACGATTTGAACCCGTGTTTTCAATATTGTCAGAAATACATAATATTGGTATCAGCGAACCGCAAATGATCCGTTTAGCATATCCTGTTGTTTTCGCTATGCTACGAGCAAGAGCACTCCTGTTACAAACACATTTCTGATCTACCCATGGCATCCATCTTAGATCATGGCAGCCATTTTGTATTTCTTGCCCTCACATATGCAATAACCTCTGATCACTTCATTTCAATTAAGGACACGTAGGCTTAGCCGGCGATTCACCTCTTTAGTGACACGTACACCTTGGAACAGAACACGCTGTAGCTGCATGACTCGACAAAGGCTGCCTCCTCTGCCCGAGGCCAGCCCTACTGAACTGGTTCTCGTGTCCATTGTCCCGATCATGATTAGGCGGCCGAAGCCGGTAGCCTTGCCCATTTACAACCCACAAACATCCCTTATCCCACTTTCCTATCTTCCACACCTGGCTCCGTTCCTTTCTTTCTGAATCTTTATTAGGGGGAGGTAACGAAATTTACGATGAGGCGGTCCGGCCCTTGAATGCAATATTGACAAGGGATTGTGATGAACTAGTGGGAACCCCTCTTCGTAATGTTTGGCATCAGATATTATCGACGGTTCCTGTGTAACGCCAAATATTTATTGTTTAGGACACAAAGGTTTGGGAATGTACTAACATGTAAAGAATTCGCCTCAAGCTCAAATTTTAGTATATAAGGAGCAACCCTCTATGTACAAATCGAACAGGCTCCTAGACACTGCCCATGCGTGGTTTCTGTGACTCCTGTGTCCCTGCAGTAATAAACCTTTGGTCTTTGACGCCACCATCGAGAAGCCAGTGTTTCTGTTTATTTGTGCACCAAGGCAGGTGGAACTCCGGGGTCTTCGGGTGTTGTTCCCTGACACCTCTGGACGGAACCAAAAAGTCCAGAACTCCAAAGGCTCCAATTGTTCCAAGAGTCCTCAGAAGCAGAATTATATATTATAATATTAAGGTTTCCTGAGCCTAGCCCTACACCACTTTCTAACAATCTTACTTGCCTTTTTCCTAGCCCTGCATGGTTCTTTAAGAAAGCGTTGCCTTGCAGTACCCTTTCTTCTGCCCCTACTTCTTCGATAGGTACTAACCAAATCCCTGCTTTTAGTATCTCACTTTCTGCTCTCTCTATGGCGATTTTTACCAGGTCAGAATAAACTTGATCCTTGGTAAACTCTTTTCCATCGGAGGTTGCTTGAAAGCCCACCTGGCGGAGATCTTTTGTGCCGATCCCTTTCAAGTTAGGGCAGTGGGCGAATGAATTACGAAGAAGTGATCTATTTAAATATGAGCTCTTCTTCATTTTTTTCCCTCCCCTTCCCATTTTCACTTGCTCAAAATACAGCCATTGGTTTCCTTTACGCTCCATTCCTTTTGATTTTGGCCCCCTATGTAGTTGTTGTATATTAGTTCTAACTTCAATAGCTTTCTCGTTGTATTGCTTCCCCTTATTATTTTGTTCTCTCTTACCCATACATTTTATTACTTGCTTCCTTGGCGGATTCTCTGTACTTCCTTTTCTTGCCCTACTCGCTCTCTCTCTCTTATTTTTTGGGTACGTTATTTTTTAACACATATTCCGTTAGACTTATTGATTCCTCCAACTCTCTCGCTTTTCCCACTACTCTGCTTTTGCCCTTTCTTTGCACTCTTTTCCTAATGGGTCTCCCCTGTCTTAATAGAGTATGTCTCTTATACTTGCCCCTTCTTTTTTCAAGCAAAGACCATTTTGAAATGTAAACTTCATGGTTTACAATGGGGGTTCTATATTCCCAACCTCCCCCCCCCCACAGTAGATGTTACATGCTCGAGGTCAGGAACTGGTCTTATCATTGAGGGCATTTGGCCCCTGATTCCTTGGAATTCACCCTGAATTTTTGAGAGGTGCGAATTCTGTGTTTTTAAGATGTCATGATTTAGCATTGTCACTTCCAAGATTCCCTGGAGTGTTTTTTGCAACATTATTATCAAATCCAACATAGAGGAGGCCGGATTTGTTGAAGTTTCTGGATTAAGCTGTAGAGATTGATTACAGTCTTTGGTACCCTTGGACCCTGTAGTGTGCTCATCGTACACCTCAAGTCCCTTCGAGATTCCATTCTGGACAGAACAGTCATCCTTTTCATGTCCTTGATTTTCATTATTTGTTCCTTTTGAATCAAGGAGTATAGATTATTTTGGGGACGAGGATTGTCGGGGTGACATTATAGGTCCATTATAATAAAAATAATAATAATAATAATAAAAAAGCTTAGAAAGCGCCTGGTTACACTAGGAAAGAGTGTGTCCCCGCACTGTGCAGACAGATGATCGAGCCGGCTCAGTTTAAACAGATATCGCAAAGGGGCCGCCGAGCATTCTCACTCTATTTCGGGAAGAGATAGGTTTTAAGTTGCTGTCGGAATCTCACCTCCGATGGTTCCATCCGGAGCTCATTCGTTAGGGCATTCCATTGTTTACTGGCCAAGTATTTAAAGGAGCGACCACCCATACGGGCACAACAGATTCTAGGTACTTGGAAGAGCATGCTCCCAAGGGATCTTAGATTGCGCCTGGGCTGGTACTTGGTCAGTAATTTTTGAAGATAGATCGCCCCCTTGTCTTGCGAGATGCGTTGGGCAATGCACATTGTTTTAAATACGATGCGCTCTCAAATAGGGAGCCAATGAAGTTTAGTAATGGCTCATCTCCCTGAGGACTTCCTGGGTAGGTTCAGTGCCAGCCTAGCAGCCGCGTTCTTTACGCACTGCAGTCGATGGAGACCTTTTTCACTTAGGCCTATGTACAGTGAGTTACCATAGTCTAAGTGAGGTGTTACAAGGGTATGGATCAAAGTTTTCCTGCTAGTAGCAGGGAGTATATCCAAGGTTTTTTGAAGGCTTTTTAAAATGCCATAGCATTTACCTGCAACCCCTCTAGTGTGGTGTTCAAAGGACAGATTGACGTCCAATTTGACCCCTAGGTTTTTCACCTGCTCCGAGGGGTGGGGCTGGTCCCTAGTTCTGGTGGCCACCATGGGGAGGACCAAATGGACGGTGATTTCCCCACCACAATAAGCTCAGTTTTATTAGCATTAAGGTGCAAGCAGTTGTTGTTCATCCAGCCCGCCAGTTTACCTAGACAGGCCGAGAAATTAGCTGCAGCTTCTTCTGGGGGCTGGGACAGTGTCACCACCAGTTGGGTATCATCCACATAGGACACTATCTCCACCCCATAGGTCTCAACTATCTTGGCGAGGGGCTGCATATATAGATTGAATAGGGTGGGGCTCAAAATAGAGCCCTGTGGAACCCCTTGCCTTAATGAACGTACTTCCGATTTGTAGGGTGGGCAGTGAACTTGAAATTTTCTGTCTACGAGAAACGAGCACGTCCACTCATGGGCTGGTCCCTCAATCCCTGCTTCCCTGAGGCTGGAGAGCAGTAAGGGATGCGAGACGGTATCGAATGCCGCGCTAAGATCTAATAGCAATAGCGCGGCCATCCTCCCCTCATCTACTCTCCCGCACAACAGTTCAGTGGAAAAGATAAGAGCCGATTCTGTTGAGTGGTGCGCCCTAAAACCTGATTGCGAGGGCTGAAGAATTTGGCCCTCTTCTATGTATTTCATTATCTGTGTATTCACGATTTTCTCCACTACTTTAGCACAGAATGGTAGGGCGAAAGTTGTCTAGATGAGCTAGACTAAGATTAGCTTTTTTATGGTAATGACCTGCGCTGTTATCCAGTCTTGTGGTACATAACTTGTCTGAAAGGACAGTTCTGCCACGTGACCTATATGATTTATGAGCAGTTCCGCCTGAATTCTAAAGATCTTAGGTTGTGCTGCAGCTTTAGGAGAACCCGATTGAATGCTGCAGATTATTTTCAACAACTCAGAGTAATCCGGGACTGTAAACTGATTAAGGCAAAAGTTATTAGTCAACTTTATTACAGTGGTTTGATCTATGGGCGGGCCTTCAGCACTCATGGGGAAAGTAGTATATATGGTTTCAACTTTTTGGACAAAAAAGTCCGCAATCGCTTCACATGTTTCTGTAGAGTGGGCATCTGAGGCCATGGTCCTCTCCAGTGATGTGAGTTCCTTGTATATCGCAAAGAGTTCTTTGGAAGAGCTCTCTGCCGACTCGATTCTATTGTTCAGGAATTCTCTTTTGGTCTTTCTGACCATCCGATGATAATCTTTTAAACTATTTTTGTATTCCAGTTTAGCTGTTTCTTCACATTTTTTTGGCCAGGTACGCACAAGCCCTTTGCACACAGATTTTGCCGCTCTTAGATCATCGTTAAACCACTCTGCCAACTTAGAGAACCTCGCCGGAGCCTTGGTTGTCCAAGGTGCTGTTACATCCAGCGCCCCACTCAGCCAGCTCTCATAATCCATCCAAGCCTCATCCAGGTTATCTTTCATCGGTGGGCTTCCTGCTCTCTGCGCAAGCTCTAACTCAGCCTGCTTAAGTTTCCCCAATTGCCTACGCTTATATGCCATCGGCTTAATTAGAGGGGGCTTATTGGGCAGTCCTGGGATGGTAAACTGGATCAGGAAGTGGTCAGACCATACTACCTGAGTTGGGGGCTGGACCACTACTCCCTCCCAATTAGAGAAAATGGGATCAAGAAGGTGGCCCGCCATATGGGTGGGCATCTGAGATTGGAGTTTCAGATTGAACAGTTCCAGAGATGCGATCAGTCCTAGGGCTTCCCTATTCCCTTCATCCCCCATGTGAAGGTTAAGGTCCCCCAAAATTAAAAACTTGTTATAACGCAGCGCTGGTTGTTCGATCACCTCCATTAAGCTGTCTATAAAATTCAAGGCTACCCCAGGTGGTCGATAAATCAGATAGCCATTTATAGTCAAATTAGGCCCAGATTGGATAGAAAATGAGCCTGCTTCGCTATCCTTAATACTAGCCACTTCAAGGGTGCATGTTAGCTCTAATTTATGCACCACAGCAATCCCACCTCCTCGTTGTTTTACTCGATCAAGCCTTATTATGCCATACTCGTGGGGGAGTGCCTCCAGAATATACGGTGCAGGCTCCTCATCTAACCATGTTTCAGTCAGAAAAAGTACTTCTGGCTGGTGGTCCATCAGGAGATCAAACATTTCCAGTTTGTGCTTCCTTAAGGAACGACAATTTACCTGAATCATAGTCAGGGTCTCCTATTTGTACTCGGGTCATTTCTCTCCTGAGGATTATACCGGCAGACCTTACAGCTCAGGGGTATCCTTTTTGCTTGCAATTTATGCCTACAGGCTACCTGAGCCAGTGGGCAGAGCTGTATCAGCTGGTCCCTGGAGTATTTATTCCTTACAGGGTGTTTGGGGGGGATTTGGGCAGGGGTTTAGGACCCTGGCCCCGGCCGGCCGTGGACGGGGTCAGACGGGCTTTCCTTTGGTGGGCCGCCGGCACGCCCACTGTGCATGTCCACTGCACGGCCGCCGTCCACTCTGCATTACGTAGAGGCAGAACGTCCAAAGACTAGAGCGCTAACCCTCCTTCCTGGCGAAAACCAGAAGTGGTGTGCTCCTCAACCCTCCACAGACAAACGCCCACAATGGACGCCGCGGACCAGGATGGGAAGTACAGGCATTTACAAAGTCACATGTACAATTTTAAAAAGTGGTACGTGATTTTAAAAATAATGCTATACAAAAAATTCAATTTTGACTTAAAAGACCTCCCAGCGCATCCGCGCTCCACCTGAGAAGCGGCAAATGCAGTGAGCTTTTGATATAGAATCCTATCTGTTACTGCCACTGACAGATCAGTCTGCACAGCGTGGGCGCAGTCCTCCCCACCTTAAGTAGAGGCAGGACGTCCAAAGACTAGAGCGCTAACCCTCCTTCCTGGCGAAAACCGGAAGTGCTGGGCTCCTCAACCCTCCGCAGACAAACGCCCACAATGGACGCGGCGGACCAGGGCGGGAAGTACAGGCAATTACAGAGTCACAGGTACAATTTTAAAAAGTGATACGTGATAGCGTGATTATGAACAATTAAAGACTGTAAGGATTGGTTAATTAAGTTTTCAGAGTCCACCATATGTTCATCAAATATAACAGAAGTGCCTTCCTTCCAGGATTCCTCCCCGGCTGTTTCCTGATCCATCGCAAGGGTCTTAACTGGTGAGAAAACCCTTTTAAAGTGTTTTCCCACAAAGTCTTTCAGGGAGTTTGAAGCTGTACCCCCCTTACGTCCCACTTGCAAAGATTCCTTGAGGGATTTCTCTTCTTTCTTTAGAGTGCGTTTGGACCTTGGTTTTGGCCCCAGGTCGTCAAAGCTCCCCCCCCCGAAGTGTTTGGATCCATTGAAGGGATATTAGAAGACTTTGCCTGTCCCAACGCACTTTTATTCTTCCTCAGTGCCATCAAAGGAGGTTTTTAGATAAAAATTGTGTCTGCCCTTAATCCCCAGCGGACTCAGCCCCTTAATCCTAGATACTGTCCTCAGGACTGGGGTGGTCGGTTTTTAGGATAAATAAGGGTAATAAAAGAAAAGGGGGAGGGGGTAAGAAAACACCCTTCGCCCCACTTACCCCTGTTGTGCTTTTTATAGATACGCCTGCACCGTACCCGTGCCCGTGCCCTTTACAGCATTACACTCGAAAGGCCCTTGCCTCTCCTTTCTTCTTCTGGAGCCTGGGGCCCCTGGCACCTTATTCCTGCACCTTCTTCCGATTTTGCCCGGCGTCTCCCTCCACTTTCTGCAGGTATTCAAGGCTCTCTCTGTGAGGGCTGGAATATACGCGTTTCGTGCGTCTTTTCCCCTCTCTGCAGCTTCCTTTCCATCACTGGGGTTATCGCAGGTCGGGGGGGCCGGGTGGAGGCTATGGCGTCCGATTTGATCTCTGCAGCTTCCTTTCCCTCACTGGGGTTATCGCAGGTCGGGGGGGCTGGGTAGCGGCTATGGCGTCCGATTTGATCCATGCCCCGAGCCTAGTTTCCACGTCTCTTGCCAGGGGCATCTCCTTGCAGCTTCCTCGAGCGCTTCCTCTCGCGTCTCAGCTTCCTCGCTCATCATGTGATGAGGGTCACAGGTCACGGTCGGTACGCGGAACGCAGCACAACAGAGCAACAAAAGCAGAGGATACAGTTTGAGATATAGTGGGGTTATCATTAGTAATGGGTTAGGATTGAAAGTATTGAACAAGAATAGGACAAAGCAAATTATACTGTGAACGAGAAGAAGAAGATAAGGAAAATTGAGATTGGAGATCAGAGTAGGGCAGGCCTTTGGAATACCAAGACTTCCAGTATATGGAACGATTACCGATTCTGAGATATTTATTATGCGAAATAGGCTGTAGATGAGTGGAATTGAAAGAGGGATAAGAGGAGGACATAAAAGGGATAGGGAGATTACGAGAGTGGGAAATAACAGGAATGCGAAGAGAAGTCATATTAGATGTAAAGGAAAGGATTTCCTGGAACTCAAAGGGAGTAAGAAATTAAGATTCTATTTTTAGCCAGAGAGGAGGATAAAAGGTAAGATCAGTAGAAATCCAGCGGGCTGCTTGTTTCAAGGAGAAAGCGCGATGATGTGTTTTTAAATCAGGGAATCGAAGTCCACCATTAGATTTATCCTTCTTCAGGGCGGCGAGAGCTATAAGAGAAAGTTTGCCTTTCCACAGGGATTTAAGTAGGGTAGAATTGATCCTCCTAAAATAGTAATCAGGAATATGAATAGGAATCTTGGAGATAGTATATTATATAAGTGGTGATAACATCATTTTAATTGAATCGAGACAGTTCCACCAAGATAGAACGAGATGGTTCCATCGGGTAATAGCAGCAGTAATTTTTTTGGTTATATAATCAAAGTTTATTTTAAGAGTGTCAGACAAGAGAGGAGCAAACCAAATTCACAAGTATTTGATCTTAGACGGTTGCCAAGAGAAACAGAATGTTCAAAGAGATGTTTTTGGCACAAAGGATTTAAAGGTAGGATTTCACACTTGTCAACATTAAGACAATACTCAGAAACTTTAGAGAAGGAAGAAATCTGTTGAAGGAGGAAAGGAAGAGAGGATTGAGGATCAGAAAAGTATAAAAGAATATTGTCAGCATAAACTGATAGCTTAACATGTTGGGAAAGGAAATGGAAACCAGAGATATTATCGTCTTGTCGAATCTTGGTGAGAAAGGGTTCTAGAGCTAAAACAAATGATAAAGGAGACAGTGGACAACCTTGTCTGACACCTCTGCGCAATGAAAAATAATATGAAACCATACCATTAACAAATATTGACACCTGAGGACCAGAATAAAGTAAGGAGATAAAAGAAATAAATTTAGACAGTAAACCTGCCCATTTGAGAGCATTGACCATAAAATCCCAGATAATCCTATCGAATGCTTTCTCCGCATCCAAAGAGATAGCACCCAGAGGATGATTTAGAGAAGAAGCTTTACTTAGAACATTAAAAAAGACCTGTGAATTATCAGAAGAAAGTCTTCCTTTAACAAAACCTGATTATTCAGATTAAGTCAGGTAAAAGTGGATCCATCCTAGGAGCCAAAATCTTGGCAAAAATCTTATAGTCAGTATTTACCAAAGAAATAGGACGATAATTCTTGCATAAAGAATGATCTATATCTTCTTTAGGGATTAAACAAATCAAGGCTTCTTGAAACGTTCCATGTGAAGAACCTAAGTAAAGAAAGGATTGAAATAAAAGTAAAACATTTGGTAAGAGAAGTGGAGCAAAATGATTGTAAAATTCAATGGTAAATCCATCCGGGCCAGGTGCTTTTCTACAACGTAAAACCGAAAGAGATTTATGCAAGCGAGAAGTCAGATTCCAAGGGCCCAAAATCAACACTGTTGGAAGGAGGTGATGGTATAAATTGAAAATAGGAAAGAAGATCATCCGAGACTGGAGTAGTTTCAGGAGTATAGAGATTTTTGTAGAAAGTGCCAAACTCATTTATAATATCCTTGTCTTCAAATAAAGAAACACCAGTAGGATCTTGAATAGATCAAATTTTCGTTCATTCTTTTCGTACTTTCAGGTAATTGGCTAGTAATTTTCCCATTTTATTCTGATCTCCGTAATAGTGGAAGTTACATTTTAATAAAAAATTTGAGGCCGCGTCCATGGTTAATTTATTGAAAGTAAATTTGGCATCAATAAGGTCCTTAAGAGAGGATTCAGTATTGGGGTGATAATACGTGTATTCAGGTGTTTGATTTTATTGAGAAGTTGAGTCGATTTAGCTTCCATAAGCTTTTTCTTCTGTGAGACAAACTTGATGATAAAACCTCTAGCAGCCGCTTTGAAAGAATCCCACACCATAACAAAAGGGGAATCAAGGGTATGATTAATCATAAAAAACTCAGTGGCAAAAGCATTGGATTTGGTACAAAAAATAGGATCAAGGAGTAAAGAATTATTAAATGTCCATCGTCCTGGTGGGGAGAAAAGGGAATGAGATCAATATCAACGTGAACGGGAGCGTTATCTAAAATTAAAATGGAGCCAATGTCAGAGTGAGTGGCATGTTGAGCTAAAGATTTATTTAGAAAAAGATAATCTATATGAGATTGGGAGTGATGGGAAGGAGAATAATAACTATATTCTCTACGGTCAGGGTGGCATCATCTCCAAATGTCTACTAAGGCTTTGTGATGTATGGAAGCAGTAAATTGAGAGTGCATCTTAGTTGTACAGAATTTAACTTTGGAATGTCTATCTAGTATAGGGTCAAGGATTTGGTTACAGTCAACACCAAAATAATGTAATCATCATTAGGTGAGTACAACTTTTCAGAGATTTTAGGCCAAAAAGATGTATCAACACTGGTAGGGGCATAAATATTAAAAATAACAATAGGAATCTTATCTATAAGAAGTTTAACAATTACCCAACCTCCATCAACATCACATTCGTGCGAAACAGTAGAAACACTTAACTTTTTATGGCACAAAATCACAACCCCATTTTTCTTACCCGCAGCAGGGGAGTTGAAAACATGTCCCACCCAACATCGTTTGAGTTTCCAGGCTTCAGCCTCTGAAAGATGGGATTCTTGGAGT
The DNA here is from genome assembly GCF_964263255.1 of Lissotriton vulgaris. Lineage (NCBI taxonomy): Eukaryota > Metazoa > Chordata > Amphibia > Caudata > Salamandridae > Lissotriton > Lissotriton vulgaris. The sequence continues at coordinate 396,471 of NW_028254700.1, read as the reverse complement.
AGGGCAAAATCAGTTTTAAGCTTGGCTAGATGAGACAACACCCACTGCCTTTTAATTGGGTTATTTAAACCCTTAACATTCCAGGTAGTAACCGGAAATGTGATTCATTAAGAAAGTATGAGCATAAATTATGCTTACTAGAACAAACAAGAAAATTGTAGAGAAAAAATGCAAAGAGAAAAAGATGTTATAAAAGAGAAGAGAATGTAAGAACAAAGAAAAACAAAGAGGGAAAGGATACAAGAATAGCAAAAGAGAAGAGAGGAAGATAGAGAGAAAGAAGACAGTACAAGTCAAATACAGACGACTGAAAAACATACCTACAAATACAAAACAACAAGCAAGGGTGACGGCGTCAGAAGACGACGTCGACAACAGCAAGAGCAAAGATCCCCGAACATCCGCTGAATAACATCAGTACTTCTCATACAAAGGGGACGCATCGGGATGGGTAAATGGAGCGTAATCCTGTATAAAGAGAAAATAAAAATTAATAAGAGTGCATGAACAAGTGGAAAAATTGAAAAAGCTGGAGGTAAAATGAAATATAAAACATATGTTATAAAAAAGTACAAAGGGAAAACATAATAAAGATCCATGGAAAAAAACAGGACAAAAAACGACTCCAAGATTAAGTCATATAACACAGATTAAACATATCTTGAGGTGTCCAAAATATCTGCTCCATGATGACGAAGGAACTCTTGTAAAGCCGCTGGATCTTCAAAGGTTGTAGTCTTTTCTTTGTAGGTAACCTTGAAAAGACAAGGATGAAGCAATCCAAATCTGGCATTAGGAGCGGGTAACTGAGGACCAAGGTCCAGAAATCTCTTCCGACAGTCAAATTTTGTTTTAGCTACATCCTGTGAAAGGAATAAACGATGACCTTCCCATATGATCTGTTTTTTAGATTTAGCTGCCGAAAGAACTTGCAGAAGATCAGTTTTTTGTAGACACAGCATAATGACGCCTCGAGGTTTGTTGGATAATTTAGGACCAAGTCTATGTGCTCTTTGAATGTTAAAGGAAGAAGAAGCAGGTAAATCCAAAACTTTTGGAAGGAAGTATTGAAAAAAGACAGCAGGATTTGATCCTTCCGTGTGTTCCGGAAGGCCATAAAGTCGGAGATTATTCCTGTGGTTTCGATTTTCCAAATCCTCCGCCTGTCTCTTGAGATGGGATATATCCGCTTCCTTTTATTTTTAAATATTTTTATTGAAACACATCTGGTACAATCTTATAAAAAATACATTTTGTATCAAAATACCTTATTTTAAGATCAAGACATGATAATTAGAGGAATGTATATGATAAATCTATGGGCGACAGACTGAGGTACAACTTTCTAAAAAAAGACAGTTAAAAATGAGAGACAACCTATTACATTTATAAAAGATTGCTATCAGTTCCTATCAACATTAGGGTAGGGGAAAGGTTGATCTTCAAACCTAGCAGCCCCTCCGAGAATTTCTCAATCTCCCCTTGAATTACAAATAATTTGTCGCATTGTTAAAACATATGTAGCAAGTTGGCAGGACCTTCTTGGCATCTTGGACATTTGTCATCAGCTCTTTTACCCCATTCATATGATTTAGCATGGGTGAAATACAGATTAAAAAGAGTCTTATACTGTTAGGCTTTCAAATTTGAGGAGCGGAATACTTTAGCAGCCATCTGCAGTGATTTATGAATATCCACATCCGGGTCGTCTAATCTAGTTACCCAGGACATTTCACATTTTTCCAGATCGTCCTGAATACTAGAAAGCAGAGAGCCATAAATCATCTTGATTTTCATTCCATCCCTCAATAAATATTCAATCATGCTGATCAAGCCTCCTGGGGTGATACGGGGCCTAATACCCCTCAACACTCCAGAGATCTGCAGAAACTTAAATCCCTGATTTGCCGGGATTCCGAATTTCTGCTAGACCACTTCAAAGCTCAGCAGTCTATCTCCTCCAAAAAAATCCCCTATTCTGGTAACCCCTTGTTGCTCCCACAATCTCACCCTTCTATCATTGCTGCATTGCGGAAGACTACTGAAATTCCACAAAGATGTATAATAATTGATTTTAGGGATTGCCATTGCCTTCCGAACTTGCTTCCATATTTCCCAAAGGCTATCCAGCACCTTGTATCTCATTTTCCTATAGTATCGTCTGTCGTTTTTATGTAGCAAAAGTCCTAGGGCCTCACCGCCCAACAGTAGCTCGTATATAGATGGAATTGCTTGGTCACTATATTGAGTGTCCCTCTGATTTGTGGCAGGTTCGAATAAGATTGCCATCTGGCTCAGCAGGCAAGCCAGTTGATAAAATCTAATATTTGGCATTGCCAGCCCTCCCCTTTGTTGCGGAAGGGACAAATATTCCATTGAGCGTCTGATCTTGCCATATTACCAGATGAAGTTTAAAAAAACTGTCTCTATAGTTTTTAAAACCACCTCATCAATCAGATATGGAATCGACTGAAATAGATATAAAATCTTTGGGAGCATGGTCATTTTAAGGACATTAACTCTTCCTATTGTGGAAAGATGGAGGACATCTATTCTCTTTAAATCTGCTGTAATTGATTTTAACAGAGGATTGAAATTCTCTTTTACAATTTCATTAGTTATTAAGCCTATTCTAACTCCCAAATAGACAGCTGTGTCAAGATACCTCCCATCAGACCTTTTAATATTATTCGCATAGATTATCTGTTTTTTTTTTCTTTAATTTAGGAGATATCCTGACTTCCGTCCAAAATCCCTAGCTATACCTGTGATCACTGCCAAAGCCTTATCTGGTTCCGGGGTGATAATGGCCGGATCGTCCGCATAGGCTAGCAGCTTAGTTTTGAACCTATTGCAGACTACTGGGTCAATGTCCCTACATTCTAAAAGACAGCGTATAAGGGGATCTATATGCATGGCAAAGAGAATGGGTGAACAGGGACACTGTCATGTCCCCCTTGAAATAGAAAATAATTCTGAGCAACTTCCCATTACTTGGATACTGGCTTTTGGGTTGGACTACACCGCCTTAATAGCTCTCGAGATTCTAGGGCCAAAGCCCCTTTGGTCGATTATCCCCCACAAACACCTCCATGTGACGCGAACGAAGGACTTTTCAGCATTCAGAAGGATCATGGCCAAATCCCCTCCACAGCAGTCTGGGCATCAAATAGCATAAAAGCATGTCTGACATGATCCGTAGACCCACGGCCTGGGATAAACCCATGCTGCCACGGGGAGACCAGACCGCCAATAACCCTTCCGAGCCTTTTGGCCAAGACCTTAGCATAAATCTTTGTGACAGTATTTATGAGGGATATTGGACGATACGAGACAGGTTTTTCCTTAGGCTTGCCCTTCTTATGGAATACAATGATATTTCTTTCCTTCCACGAATGCGGTACGTCACCAGGACAGATAATACCATTGAATAAATCTAACAGTATAGGGGCGATCTCTTTCTGTAGGCTTTTATATAAATCAAGTGGGATATTATCCGGACCCGAGGCATTCCCTGGTGCTAGCTCCTGCAATGCTTCCATCACTTTGTCTATATTAATGTCACTATCAAGCATAATTCTATCTGTCTCAGCCAGCTGAGGTCCTTCATCTTTAAACACTGTGGTAACACCAGCAGAGAACAACTCTTCCATATATAGCTTTTGATAGAAATTTCTAAAAACCTTTATTATGTCTTCGGGTTTTGTATAGTTCAGGGTGCCTTCTTGGATGTTAGATATAATATTCCTATTAGACCCCTGCCTTATTCGTAGTGCTAGAAGCTTTCCTGCCTGTTACCCTGTTTCATAGAGCCTGCCCTTCTGTGTCTGGTATTCATCCGCCGCTTTCTGGGATAATCCCTTAAATAATTCTGCTTTTACAGCCAGGATGTCTTGCAGACGCTCAGTATTATTCCCTGAATAATATCCCTTATATGATGCTCTTCTGCCTCTACATGCTGGGAGGTCAATTTGTCATTGACTTGTCAATCCTTTTTCGTAATCTTGCAGAGAAACTTATTGTTTCTCCTCTTAGTGCGGATTCTAATGCATCCCAGACCATGTTTCTATTAGTACTACATCCATTCACATCGTAGTATTCCCGTGCCCAACTCCTTAAGTGCTCTACAACTACAGGGTTAGCTTGTAGCTTCCTCTCAAAAGTCCATCTTGTCTGAGTCCCTGCTGAAATACCGATATCACACTGCAAAATTAGCAGACTATATTTGGATAATAGTTTGTGTAACTTTTTAATCCCAACCCAATTTAATTCAGTGGAGGAGATTAGAAAATAATCCAGTTTGGTATTTTTCTTAGAGGGACATGAGAAATAAGTAAATCCCTGTCTACTAGGCTCCTTATTCCCCCAGACATCAGACAGCCTGTGTGATTCCGTTAAAGAGCTTAGGGCACAAAACACTTTGGGTTTATGACTACCATAAATAGTATTATTAGTCAAATCGGCAGAGATATTGAAATCTCCACACATAATAATGGGTCTTGGCCAATTAATTAGTTCCAGTTCCAAGAAGTTGAAGACCTCAGGGTCATCTTGGTTGGAGCTGTAGACTGTACAAATTGTATACCCCATTTTGTGTTCGAACATCGCCAATCTACCGAGACCATCTGTCATTTGCAGCTTTGTTTTTCCCCAGGAGGATTTAGCCAATATTGCTACCCCTCTAATTGTGGATGTCTGAGAGGAACAAGCAAGGAGGTCATAGCCTCTTATATCCAGCAAATGTTTTTGAACCCATGTGAGATGGGTCTCCTGTAGACAAATCACGTCCATCTGGTTTGAACTGACAAAAAACCCTAGCCTTTGTCTTTTCCCCCAATCATTCTATCCTCCTATATTAACTGTACAGAATTTAAACATTCCCGATTTCTAAAACTTTTCCCATCTCTGAATTAGATTCATAAACTGCACAAACACAAAAGCGTCATTACTACAATAACACAAATATTACAATAGTACCAGAAATGTTTCTTTTTTTTCAATTTTTTCACCCCTCATTCCCTTATCCCCCAACCTTTCCCCCTTTACCCTCCCTCCCCCTCACACCCCCTACCCTCTGCTGGGCCAACCCAAAAATTATAACCTTAAATTTGTGAACCCTCCCAAAATTCCATCAGATCTGTCAAATCATAATACATATGAACAAACTAAAGCTACCCCGGATACCCCCTCCCCCATCACTCTACCAATCCCATCAATCCCAAATACCAAAAAACTAACAGCTTCTTCAAGTTTCAGCTACAAACATATTATTAGGTCCTCCTTATTTGGCAATTGTATCGAAATACTCCTTAGCTTTGATTTCTGAGGCAAAGTACCGGATCTGTCCCTCATGAATTACTTTAAGCTATGCCGAATTGATAAGATACGCCTGAATGTTTTTATCGTGAAAAGGTTTTATTAGCTGCCTTAATCTCCATCGTCTCTGAGTGGCAGAAGTCCGGGCAGACAAAAAACAAGACCCCCTCACTTGTCCTCTTTGCTTCTGGTCTAGCCTTCTCTGCTATGGCCTGTCTAACGAGGAGGAAATTGCCAAGAAATATGAGGATCACCCGAGGTTTATCCCCCTCTTTTGCTTGAACTCAGGGTTTAAACAGAATGCGATGGGCCCTTTTGACTTCAGCCACCCAATTCCATTCACTTAGCTCAGGGAAGGCAGATTTGAAGAGGCCGATTATATACATCCTGGTATCCTGCCCCTCAACTCCTTCAGGGATACCCAGCACCCTGAGGTTATTTTGCCTCTGCCTGTTCTCGGATTCCTCAAATTTCCACTGGATGACCCTGATTGGCAAACTGTAGGCCTCGGCCTGGGCTGACCCATTGGCAGCTCCTGACTCCGTTGCCACGATTCTCTCCTCGAGATTTGTCACCCTCGCTCCAATATTTAAACATGCCTTGAAAAGCTTTCTGACAGTTTCTTGCATATTCCTCAATACTGCCTGTGTTTTCTGACTGTCTTGTCATGTTTCCTCTGTATGAGAGAGGATGGCCTGGTGAATCATCCCAAGCGTCAATGGAATGGCACCAATTTGGGACTGGGGATTATCTACTACGTGGCCTGATAGTGGAGTGGTAGATGAGTAGTCCCATTTCAAATCCTTCCTCCCCGGTTTTGGCCTATAGATTGGTTTGTTTTTCTAGCCGTAATAGGTGGGCCAGGCTCATCCTCTTTGGGGTCGGAATCTAAATTACTGGTACCTGGTGATACACTCTGGTCGCCTTCTGAACATTCTCCCCCATCTGAGAATGAGAAAAAGCAGTCACTAGGTTCTTTATCTCTTTCTGGTCTATCTTTATCTTTATCTTTATCAGCGACTTCTAAATCTATTACAGTGGTTACATCACTTTCCTCATTTTCCAGACCAGGTTGCAGCAGCTTTTTATCATGCACAGCCCCTTCTAGCGCCTGAACCACGGCGGCCTGGGTTTTGTCCTTACTCTCGGCAGTTTCATTATCTACTGTTAGGGAGACCGCTGGTATATTTCTAGTGCTTTCCCGGCCATTACCCATTATCAAAGCATTATCTCCTTCTTCACCAAGGATAGAGCAAGGGATATAAGAGGGCAGCCTCTGACCCCCCCAAATGCGTTGTCCACAGCTAGACCCCCAACACACACAGCAGTTGGAGCCGGGGATCCAGAGGAGTCTGATGCGCTCATCTCCTTATTATCCTTTCACCTCACTCCCTTCTCCACACTCGTGGGTGTCCCAGTCAGGGCCTGTATCCGTGCCTCCTTCCACGAGTGAGCATCTCTGCTATTGAGGCTCCGGGCGGTCGACTCTTCACCAAAGTCCTGCCTTTTCCTCTCCTCGGCGGATCCAGCGAGAGGACCTGCCCAGAGCCTACCTCCGTCCACTCTGAAACATCCGGCCCCATAACTGCCGGAGTGTCCGTCCTGAGTTAGTGAGCTGCCACCGCCACGGCACCCTTGGAGCCCGCAGAGTTCGCTGGAAACTTCGGCGCCATTATCTCTCCACCACGTACACCCTCAGACACCAACAGGTGAGTCAGCAGTCTCCGAGTGGCACACTCGATAAACCGATGTCCAATCTTTAGCCAAAGAGCCACAAGACTATTATTGCAGCAGCGTAATCCCACCATGAGGAGGGGGGGGGGCGGCAGAGCCTCACAGGTGGTTCATCAAGGTCAAACTGAGGTTTTCAGTCTGTTTCTAGCTTGAATTCGGCAGTGCTGCTATCGACCACCTCCGCTGCCGCCATTTTGCCTCTGATCACCTGCTTTTTGGGGATATATCCGCTTCCATTGAAGTTATTCGGGAACATGAAGCTTGAAGAGACTCTGTAGATTGTTCCACAAGAAAAACGCGGGAATCCAGTGAGGACCATTTGTCATGCAAAAATTGTAAAATCTTAGTAGTCTCTTCCATGAAAGGTTTAAGAGCGTGGAAATAAATCCATACAAGCTGAGGCCGAGGAGGTTCCAGGAGAAGGAGGATCAATCTTCAAGCGCTTGGTGGCCGCTGTTGTTGGAAGTTTGCTTGAGGAATGCAGCTTAGGAATTGCACCGGATGGAGAATTCTGTGTATGATTTTCCTCCATATCTTGTAAATTAGAATCTGAGTCTGAACAAGTAGGAGTTTTGGTAGAGACAGAGAGTTTGAGGTTCCTCCATTTCCCCATAAAGATAAGGTGAAATGGTGTAAAAAAATGAACCAGTTTCACAATGCAGCATATAAGTAACAGAAGGCAAAAAGTATCCTAGGAATTGAGTTAGCCAATGAGGAGTCAAAAATGGTCTCAAAAAGCGTCAGCGATAAGTATGTGACAGAATATAATCCTCATAATAGTGCCAAAATGATATTAAATCTGCAAAGTGAGCAAGGACATAGAACGAAAGCTCAAAATAGCGGCCAGGTTGAATTGCGGTGAAAAAGGGGGAAACATTGAGGAGAAAAAAGTCACATTATGGCATTTAATAGGTGATAGACAGCCAGTGTAGCAATTCTTCGGTGAAAAAACAATTCTCCGGTGAAAAAACAATTCAGCGCGGCCACAAGGGGGAGAGATGCATGAAAAGCAGCATTGTGAGAGAGTGGCTTGGAGACAAAATGGCGGCCATGTATCAGCAAGCCAGGTCGCGCCAAGTTTAGGGCTTAGGAGCTTCCAAAAAGCAACAAAAAACAGTGTGTTTTGCTCACCGCATGTTCAGAAGCGACAAATTGGGCTTGTGGGTCAAAATTGCCAGAAAATGCTGACGTGTAGAGTCCTGGTTCGGAAGTCGGCGTCGGAGCTCCGCAACTACGCCGCCATATTGTACGGCTGCAAGCCACTCCTCGTACTCAGAAAGATAAGTTCATTTTTTTACCCTCTTTTTATCTATCAATAATGTCTCTTTGCTATTGTTCCTTGCAGTTTTATTGGCTCTCTGGATCAGTCTTATAGGATAGTGCCAATCTAGTAGTTTGATAGTGAGTATATTGGACTCTGTTTTGTAGTTATATATACTTGAAAATGTGTTCTTAAACAGAGAAATTGGCTCACTGGAAGATTCTTCCTAAGGGTACAGGGATGTGCGCTATTTAAATGTGGCAGGCTGTTTTTGTCAGAAGGTTTTGTGTATAATTCAGTGGGCAGACTTTCACCGTCTTCTTTTTTGGTCACATCTAGGACTGACACCTCACTGTTGTAGATAATATACACGTTGTTGATTTTCCAGCCCCACATCCCTAATTCTTGCTCAAAGAGGTTATTGGTCAGTATGTACAGTTGTGTGAACCAGTATAAACACAGACAGGTGTTACTGGAGGCAAACGTGCTCCTCCATGAAGTTCTGATTGTGTCCTCGATTCTGAAGTAATGCCTTGTGAAGCTAGTTTAGCCAGCTGCATGATCCAGTCAATCGGTTCTTTGCTATGCCATTAATTTTCTTACTGTGCAATTGAAAGAAAGGGGTGGGCCCTTAGGGGACGGAGGGTAGGTAGGGCCACAATAATAATATAAAACAAGGGGATTGTACCTATGCCTCCGAGATGTATTACTAAATCACTCAGTAAGACAATAGATAAAGCTAAATGAATTAGTTTTACCAAGACAATTTATTTTGTCAGTATCTTTAGAATCAGTTTTTTAGATGATTATTTTTTAGGCAAGAGAATCAACATTATCAACTCAACCTCTAGCGACTGAATTTTCACAAAAGACTAATGTACAAATAACATACAAAAAACATTGAATTAATCATCAATAGACCTTAACAAAAAAGGACTAATGTACATGTGACATACAAAGAACATTAAATCAACATATATCATTTCATTCCAATTATCAAAAAACAGTTAATCATGGACAGAAAGAATTTGCCAATATTAAATATGCATTCAGTTTCCACAATGTGGTGCACTATTTCTTTTTAAAACCACATGAGTCAAAGTTTAAACATTCCTTTTAAACTTGAACATTCATATTAAATGTATTAACAAGAATTTTATGCGAACTAGTGCCGTAGCCGACGCGTTTCGAGTCCTGTTAAGAAAGTCACAGGGCTCTCATCAGGGCAGCATTAAATGGATTCCACGGGGAACTGTTATCAATGAAAAAAATGAATATATGAATTATATATAGGATCTAATTTCTGTAACCAAAGGTCTCAAAAACCAGTTACAATTTGTGATAATGGCTCTAGCACAGATGCACATCTTGGGACTATAGGGCAAGTCAAAAGGGTATTGTTCTTAGTTCATGGGTTTTCCATATTAAGTACAAATAAAAAGTTCTGGGCTCCTCAGTTGTCAGAAACTCAACCTCCTTCTTCGTGATCCATCTCTCGGTTTTTTACCTAGTCAATGAGTGACACAATTTTTTTTTTCCGCCTTGTAATTCCTCAGTTGGGTCCATCTTAATCACTGCGTAGTTTATTTTGTCTCAAAATAGGGCCAGACAGGTTCCCAGTAATCTTTGTGTGATCGTATTACAATTATGACAACTTCTCCGGCCTGTTTGATCACCATGTGTGTTTTCTTTCATAGATATTTCTAGTTACGGTATCCTACCATCCTGTTACCAATTCTACTATATCCTTTATTACAGCATCTTCAGGGGGCATTGTTAACAGAGGTGGATTAAAATAGGATTTCTTTCTTAGATTTTAAGGCATTGGTCTGCTATAGGTCCTGTGTCATTTTGAAGAAGGCTTTTATTCTGAGTTTAAAAAAAAATCCTGCTTCCTTACATCGTAGCTTGAAATTCTCAAAACCACTGCTTGGAAATAAGCCCAGGCTTTGTTGACCCGTTGTCCTTGGTTGGGGTTCCCTGGTGTTGCTCTGTGTCTTCACCCCTTACTTTTCTGGTTTTTCGCATGTGCACTTGTTTGTCTCCTCTGTTCCTGCATTTCCCCCTCCATCCTCCTCTTTCTAAGAAAGGACAATTGCCCTGGAAGAAAAGCCTGTGGGAGTGGCATCAGTGGTGGAGGGGTTTGTAGGTTCTCAGCCAATAATACATCTGTTGGGGTACGGGCGGTTGGAAGAATTGATTCTGATTCCATCCACCCCTGCATCCATTACAACTGCCTCTCAGATTGCTGTTGGAGCCATTGGTTGACCATCCATATAAGTTTGAATTAGAAGACCAGCTGTGATCCCTTTGTCTTTCTCTCTGTGCCTATTCCTTTTGTAGTTTGTATTCATCCTTAATATAATGGTAGACCTTTCGCAATAACCTTTTGATACCTTTTTGGAGTTTGTTCACCTTGCTCTGCATAGAAAAGTCTTTGTAATTGCCAATTTCCTTGTTGATTTCCTCTAACTTCTTTTTAAAGGCCCCTATTTTGACCTGTGTGCTCAAATTTTTGATTTTGGTTTTGATTTTGATCGGATAAGCGTTTGATCACATTGATTATTAAGATCAGCCAGCCACAGGAACACCACCATTTAATAAGGAACCAATCTTTTTTTGATCGCTTATCATTTAGAACTATTGTAGGTTTGTTGTTGGAAATGAGACCTTAAGGGGCAGTATTTATAAGGATTTCATATTGACCATGAGGACTCAGTATTTGTGGTATTTGAATTCAGTTTTTGATAGGCGATGGGACAGTGGGATCACTGTAATGTTGGAAGAGCGAAAAACTGTGTTAGAAATCGTAGGGGTGCATTATATTCACAAGTAATCCGCACCCGCATATATAGGGGTTTATAATCATGTTTAAGTGTGACACAAAGCTATGAACGCATGTATCAGAATTTCCCCTAGCTGCAATATAACGTGTTTCTCGTAGTATTAATGTCGTGTAATTTAGAAATGTATTTGTGAAATTAATGTTAGTCCAGTTAAAGTGTGTTTAAAGAAACCTCATGTATTCCAATGTATGCTTAGTAATTCATTATAGTATTCATGTAAATGACATAGAAGTGTTTAGTTGGGAAATGTATTCTTTTCTTTTTCTATAATGATGCAGGCCTAATGAGTAAAACTGTTTGCCAAAGTTAGGGGGTGACATCTCGAAACGTGCGGAGGCCCAGTTGGGGATAACGGGTTGTGTAGGCCGAGTCAGGAATGTAACTGCTAGCTTAAATCATGGAACTGCCCCTTTCCTAGAAGGTTGCTTTAAAGAATTAAGTAGCATGATGTCGTGAACCGATTTATGTGCGTTCCTTTGCAGGTGCAAAGTTAGCCAGAGATAGTAAAGAAGGGCCCATTGTATGTGAAAGTTAGGAAAATAGTTGTAGACCTGGAGGAGTGGATGTGGAATTTTAGGGAAGCAACTCCAAGAGGAGACGACTGTGAGACCCAAGGCCGTTTTTCAACGAACAAGGATGAAAACATCAAGAAGACGACCCTTTGAAATCCAACTCTCCAAGGGGGGCGTCTCTTGGGGCGTGTCAACTGAATTGTGAATTTCGTATTAGGGACAGCACCCCGGGAGGAGAGCAGAGTAGAAGCGCACAAGGGCGAAGAAAGATGCTGGGTAGGCAGAGAGCTGCTTGCGAGATGAACTTAAGAGGCTAAGTCCGAACTGAGTGAGTGAACTTCTTTGGAAGTCACCATGGCTGACACCTTTTTAAGTTAGGGAAGATCCGGTTGTAGGGATGACACTTAGTATAGTGTAGGGACAGACTTATCCTGATGTATTTCTTCTTTTCTTCTATGCCTACCAGGACCCAGATCATAGCAATTATTGCAAGCTTAGTGGTCTTGGAAATCATATTAGTGCTGTTTCTCAGTCGATTGAGATTTTTCCGTAGGATTATGTTTGTATTAGTACCTGTGTATTTGCTGAACCTTTTACTGAGGTGTTTATATACACAACTGCTTTTGGCTTTATAATAAATCTTCAAACTTGACCTTTTGTCAGTGGTTCTTTGGGGAAGGAAATGGAAGTGATCCGAATTGATTTGTTGAAAAAGATTGCCTTCTACACTCTATGACAGGTACAAAGGTCTAATCGACCTGTGACGGGATTCTAGAGTTGAGATCCAAATCCTAGATTAAATTTCCCGCCTTTCCAGTTGGTAGCAGAGGAGGATGGTTTATATTCTGGAGTGAAGGTAATCCACATAGGTTAAGATTTCCCCAAGGCCCATAGACATCCGAAGATGTGCGTCCATAGAGCAGTGGATGGAGAATGGCGATCCACGGAAGATGACGAGAAGTGACGGTGCGGCAGAAAGCAGCAGGTCGTAAGAGTGTGAGTATAAAAAGGGTCATGCATGTTAGATTGCGGTGTGTATTGTGTTGTTGTGTTGTATTGTCTAGCGGAGATTGAATGCCTGTAGTGTGAAAGGAGATCAGGTTGTGAGCGTGCGCAACCGGTGAAAATCTTAGGCTCAAGGAGAGTTTAAGTGGTTCGGGTGTATCGAACACTCACAGTAATTGTTGACCATTGTAAGGGGATCATGAGGTACCATTGTGCCTGCAGGACCGAGATAGGGGGAACGAGTGTGTGAGTGTGTGGGTAACAGACGCTGGTCGGAAGTTACCGTGTGTATGAAACCTATCAGAGAGGTGATTGTTGTTCTTTAATGGGACAGACATTTGCCAGTCGGTGACAATTACAGTCAGACTGTGGACGTACAGTCAGAGAAGTGATTGCTTGTTCGGAAGTGATCATTTCAAAGTGTATGATTGGGACGCATGCATGACCGAGAAACGAGCGGAGAAAGGAGGGGAACTGCTGCAAATGGAGGAGAGTGACGTCAGGAAGCACCGCGCTGGGATAGGACGGTTAGTGTGAAGCCGCGCTGAGATAGGGTGGTTAGCGGGAAGTGAGTGACGTCAGCGAAGAGCCGCGCTAGGATAGGACGGCCAGAGTGAAGCCGCGCTGGTATTGGTGGATTGTCATTGTAAAGTAAACGAGGATAGTAAACAAGGAATTGTTGTGGATTTCATCATGAAATGTTTTAAAGGATTGCGAAGTTGTTTTTCTGGAGAGAAGAGTTTAGAACCTCGGGGTGGGGAAGAGGCTCCACCCGAGGATATGCCAGCTCATTACATGGCTACAAACGTTAGGTTACATACTATATTGTGGCTTGAGAACTGGTGTAAGATGACTGAGGGGAATGAGGAACTGACGTTTCCCAAGTACGGAACATTCAGATTAGAGGTGTTGTATCAGCTCAAAGCGATTATGTCTTCCTTGCGATCTTTGCCTAGGCCAACACAGTTCGAAGCATTAAATGCATGGATCAGGGCAGCCCACGAAAAAAACAGGGACCGAAGACAAGAAAGAGTGAACAGATCAGTTAGAGCAGTGCAGGATGCGAGGTGGGACGCACTAGCCAAGAGATGGAGAGTACAAACCATAGAAGGGGATAGGTTGTACCCATTGTTGGTTAGTGAGAAGGAAGCACAGAAAAGGAATACAGAAGACGATGACAGTGAAACGGAAGATAGTCTGATAGAGAGGCTATTATCGGACAGACCACCTCCATATAATCCAGTAGTAGAAGGGACCTCACCACCACCAACAGAAAGGGGAACATCGGCAGTGGACGGTGGGATTCTAAGAGAAAGTGACTTAGGTCCGGTAGGGAACAGGGCCGTCACGGTGGAAAGCGAGGTACCTCAACTGGCCCCGGAATCAAGAGTGGTGGGAAGATTCACTGTACAGAAGGTACACTGTGAAGAGGGGGTCAATGCTCAGAGGTTACCAGATGCCCTTACGGTACCTGTTACCATAGGTCCTATAGTGTCAGTGTACAACCCAGAACAGACCCAAAGCGAGAGTCTGCCACATATGGACAGGGAAAGAAACGCCAGTGAAATTAGGGATAACGTGGTGAACGAGTGGAATCAATGGTCCAGACCGATAGAAAGGAGCACTCCTTTGGCAGCATCAGCAGACTCCTCAAGAGAACAGGGAGGCTTAAGAGGACCGATAAATCTGAGAGGACCACGGCCCCGGCTCATTAGAGAATTGAGACCAGATTTGAGAACCTGGGAGACGGTTGCAGATAACCAGAGCGACAGGTCAAGGGACGATTGCAGACAGTGGGGTTCAGAGAACAGGGAAATATCCCATTGCAGGTCTAATGGAAGTAGACAGGAGGGGGACCGTGGGAGTGAGGAGAATAGAGGTATGTTTACCCCTGGAACTACAGAAAGGTGACAAGAGTGGGACTGTAAAAGATGGGAGAGAGGGAGTGTTCCCCATAACACCCCTGAGGAAGACAGAAGAGTGAGTCAGGAATGTAAAGGGAAAGACCCAAGCGAAACTTCTAGCCAAGGCACATTGAGAGCAGTGATAAAGGCCAGGAGAATAGATGTACTAAGGCTGAAGGCGGAAGTAGAAGAGATAGTGGAAGGTACAATCCCTAAAGAAAGAATAGAACTTTACGATCCAGATGAACTGTTGTTTGTAGCGAAGGATGTTACTCGTCGAGCTAGGGCAGCTCACGAGAAACTAACAGAATTAGCGAACAAATATTCAGTGGACTTGACCAGGACAAAGGCGTTCCAAGGTGGCCATAGGTTGCAGTATACAGACCAACATCTTGACGAGACAAGAGTAATCATATTAAAAACCCACATCAGAGAACTAGTAGTGGGAATTCGAATTTGGGTCCAATTGGACAAGTGGGAGGAAAAGTAGTCGAGAAAGAAAACTGTTAGACTGAGCACCATAGAGACTCCCACAGGAACAGGGCTAATGCATGCAGAGGCATACCCCTTGAGAGAGGTAGCCCATGGAGGATATGTGCACGTACCCTGGAGCAGGGGAGATTTGGCTGCCTTTACGAACACCTTTCCAAAATTGAGGGAAAACCCATTAGAATGGTACAAGCAGGTAGAGAGGTTTATCAAAATCTCAAAAGTACTGTGGGTCGATCTGAACACACTGTTCGACATTGTGGTTCCGGGAGATCTGTGGGTAGCGTGCAAGGTCAGTGTCGAGTGGCCCATAGAGGAACCAGAACGGGATGCACACACGAATGGACCTTCACCAAGAGTGATGGCAAAATATGAACAGGTGATTACGTGGCTGAAAACCAAGGTGCCAGCACAAGACATAGATTGGGTGAAAATAGATTGAACTAGACAGGAACCAAAGGAGACAGTCCATGAGTATTATGAGAGACTGCTACAGATATTTAAACAGTGCAGTGGTCTGGATGTGATGGATCCGAAGGATATGGGACAGTTTGTGTCCAAGTTTGTTTTGGGCTTGAGACCCGAGATCTGTCTAATGATACAGCAACATCTGATTGGCTGGCAAAACAAGCCTCTAGATGAGATCCTGAGATACGCGAGATACTGCAGTGATGAGATAGACTCGAAGACTAAGAAGCTTAAAGATAAACTGATGCTAGTCCAAATGCAATCGGGAGGACAGTGTCAGTCAGGAAGTGGAACGCTGGGGAGAAGATCGAACAGCCAGAAAAGGGACAGTGAGGATGGCTCAAGGCCAAGGGTGGATCTGGTGACTCTGAAAAAGACAACAAGGTGTCATCAGTGTCACGAGATCGGGCACTGGAGGCGTGAGTGTCCCCATAACCTAGAGAATCAAGTACAGGAAGAGGAAGAGGGGAGCCAGACTCCCCAAACTCCGAGGTCCACAATAGTCAAGCTCAAAGTGGCAAAAGGGGGGACTTCCGCTCCTAGAGCCCCCGTTCCCCAGCCACCGAAGATCGGAGCAGGAAATAGGATATACCAGAAGATGCCCCTCCTGATAGATGGAGATGAATACTATGCTTTCAACCCAGTAACGGCAAGGTGTCTGGAAGGGGAGGAAGAATGCACCTTAGGAGCGGCCTTAGAGATAGACCAGAGAGGACCCTTTGTAGATGCGGAGGTAGCTGGACACCCCACTACCTTTCTGGTGGACACGGGTGCGACTCGTTCTACTGTGCGGTCAGCAGTGGTTCCTAACCTGCCTCTGTCAGGTCAGACCATTCAAGTTGTGGGTGTAGCGAATAGGAAGATGACGAATCCACTGACCGAGCCAGTTCCAGTGAAAATAGGAAACTTCCGTGACAACCATCAATTCGTGGTATGTGATTCTAGTCCTGTGTGTCTGTTAGGAAGGGACCTGTTGTGCAAACTCAACTGCACCATCTATTGTACACCAAAGGGAGTAGAGTTGGAGACAAATGACGATGATGCCGCCTTTATGGTCGCAAACACACGTCTGTGTATAGAATTGTATCCTGCACTAACAGTAGAGGAACTCCCCTGGGACTTGAGGGAAACAGTCAGACAGGAGGTTTGGGATTTTACAGGAGAAGAGATTGGACTAATCAAAGGCGTAGCGTCAGTCAGGATACAAGTAAGACGAGATGCGGGATTTCCAAGAACACCCCAGTACAAGTTGACCCCAGAAACAATTGTGGGAATAAAACCTGTGATTGAGTCAATGATTAAACAAGTAATCCTGAAAGAAATAATGGGCAGTCCGTGTAACTCTCCGATTATGGGCTTGCAGAAGCCTAGCGGGAAGTTCAGGATTGTGCAGGATTTACGAAAGATAAACGACATTGTTGTTCCATGCTGTATAGTGGTACCGAATCCATCAGTGATACTGTTTCAGATTCCAGCACAGGCTGAGTGGTTCACTGTGATCGATTTGTGTCAGGCATTTTTCTCTATCCCGTTACACGAAGAGAGCCAATTTCTTTTCGCTTTTAAGCTGGAAAACCATGTATTAACATGGTGTCGTATCCCACAGGGGTATACAGAAAGTCCATCGATCTTTAATCAATTATTGAAGAAGAATCTTGAAAGCCTAGTACTGCCCCAGAACTCGGTTCTTGTACAGTACATAGATGACCTCCTTGTTGCGTCAGAGACAGAAGATGCCTGTAGAATAGACACTATTGCGTTGTTGAACCATCTGGCAGAGAATGGTCACAAGGTATCTCCTAGCAAGTTACAATACTGTCTTCCAGAAGTACAGTATTTGGGACACAGAATAGAGAAGGGAATAAGAAAAGTGTCCCCAGACAGAATAGAGGCAATAATGAAAATGATGGTGCCTACCACACAAAGAGAGGTTAAAATGTTCCTGGGAATGGTTGGCTACTGTCGCCAGTGGATTGCCAACTTCTCACTGAAAGCGAAACCTTTACAGAAACTGACGCTCAAGGACGTGAGAGATCCGGTACCATGGGACACAGACTGTATGATGGCTTTCCTAACGTTGAGAGAAGACTTATGCCAGGCTCCGGCCCTGGGAATGCCTGATTACACTAAATTGTTTTCACTGTTTTGCTGCGAGCGAGAGGGCTGCGCGTTAGCAGTTTTGACCCAAGATCACGGAGGTGCCCGTAGGCCAGTTGCATATTTCTCGGCTACCTTAGATCCAGTAGCCGCAGCGTTGCCCGGATGTCTCAAATCTGTTGCGGCAACAGGTGTCAGCATTGAGCGTTGTGAGAGCATCGTAATGGGGCATCCATTGGTGGTACACGTTCCGCATTCAGTAGAATTGTTAAGGACAAGGACCAAAACGCAGCACCTGACTAACAATAGGCTCACACGTTACGAGCAGGTTATACTGGCTGCAGAGAATGTGACCCTAAAAAGATGTTCGGTTTTGAACCCTGCTACATTGATGCCATTGCCAAATGTTTTAGATGATGATTGTGAAGACCATGACTGCCTTGAGGTGACTGAACTATGCACCAAACCAAGACCAGACATTGTTGATGAGCCTTTAGAAGACCCAGATGAAATTCTCTTTGTTGATGGCTCATGTATAAGGGACAATGCTGGACAGTTCAGAGCGGCTTTTGCCGTTTGCACAATTCATGGAATAGTCGAAGCTGCCTGTTTGGAAGGAGTACACTCCGCTCAGGTAGCTGAGATAGTAGCGTTGACGCGTGCCTGTCTGGCAGCCAACAAGATTCGAGTCACCATATACACCGACAGCAGATATGGGTTTGGCGTGGTTCATGACTTCGGCCAGTTATGGTCTCAAAGGGGTTATATGACATCATCAGGTTCCCCTATCAGGAATGGAGAATTTGTCCGGTTACTGCTGGAAGCTCTGCAGGGACCCGCAGAAATTGCAGTGGTAAAATGCACAGCACATAGTAAAGGCGCTGATTTTGTGTCCCTGGGTAACAGATATGCGGATGAGGTAGCATGTTACTGTGCCGAGCAAGCTTACTCCTTCACAGACCAGGTTGTTGAAGGAATACACAGAGGGACCGAGCTAAACATGGTACTTGAAGTGGCAGACACTTGGGACGAATTGAGAAAGATGCAGGAACAAGCGTCTGATTTTGAGAAAAGAGTGTGGGTGACTTCTGGCTGTACGAAAGGGGATTTGGATTTGTGGATTTTGGCTGATGGGAGAGCTGTGTTGCCGAATGAACTAGTGAGCCCAATGGCCCGCCAGATACATGGTTCTGTACACTTGGGAAGAGATGCTATGATACGAGTATTTAGGCAAACGTGGTACAACCCTAAGTTCCGAACGGCTACGGAAGCGGTGTGTCAGAGGTGTGTCACGTGTCAACAGATGAATGTTGGGAAGAGGACACCAGTTACGTTGAGTCACATGGGAAGGTCTGGAGGGCCTTTCAACAGAATGCAATTGGATTTCATTGAGATGCCAAAGTGTAACAGCCTCAGATATGTCTTGGTCATAGTATGTGTGTTCTCCAGGTGGGTCGAGGCATATCCCACTTGTAGGTGCGATACACTCACAGTAGCTAAATTATTGTTGAGGGAGTTAGTACCTAGATTCGGGGTCCCGACCTCTTTGGAATCGGACAGAGGAACACATTTCAACAGTGAAGTTGTGAAGATGCTCTGTTCTGCACTGAATATTGATCAGAGACTGCATTGTAGTTATCGGCCAGAGGCTTCTGGCATAGTGGAACAAATTAATGGAACGCTCAAGGCACGAATGACGAAAGTGTGTTCTTCCACATCTCTGAAATGGCCAGAGGCCTTACCTTTGGTGTTGATGAGCATGCGTAGCACACCAGACAGGAGAACAGGACTTTCACCCCATGAGGTGCTGATGGGAAGAGCTATGAGATTGCCTTCAGTCCCTTCAGCGGCCTTGCTAAATATCACAGATGATCTGATTCTTGATTACTGCAAGGGATTATCTGACGTCATCCATTCTGTGTCCCTTCAGGTGCAGACGGCAGAAATCTCGACTTCTAGAGACCTCTGTCACGACTTGTGCCCCGAAGACTGGGTGCTAGTACGGAAGCACGTGAGGAAGAGCTGTTTGGACGTCCGCTGGTGAGGGCCGTTCCAAGTCATCCTGGTGACGAACACGGCAGTGAAGTGTGGTGGACTGCCAAACTGGATACACGCTTCCCACACCCGAAGAGTCCCAGCACCCCTGGAAGAAACAGCTCCTCTCGTAGAAGAAAATCCAGCTGTGGAGAAAGATCCACAAGAGGGGACAAGTCAAGCTGTGGGGGTGTCTGAAGGAGCTGGTAACTCATCTGACTGAGCTGAGGGAGATCACAGCGACAGTGACACTGAAACTGCCACTGAATGGGAAAGCTGCTGTGAGGGTGATCCCAACTCTGAAGAAGCTGAAGGCCGAGATGAGCAAGTTGTGCCGACAAGGGTCGGAGGAGTAAAGGGCACCGAGGCAAGTTGGCCTGAAAGGCGGAAGAGGTTGAACGTGAGATTGACCTCCGAAAAAGATCTTGCGCCTGTATCCGAAGAATCAGACCCGGAACCAGGAGACCAAGAGTCAGAGGAGAAGGGTCCAAGGAGATCAAGGAGGGTGGAAGTACCTTGCAGAAGATACGCCACTCCGGAGTGGACCTACCCTTTGACAAATGCCAGGTGTACTGAGATCCGGGAGGGTGAGGTCAGTGCTGGTGACCGATACGGCCCCGAACTATAAATTGGAAGGGATACTGTTGGTGCCTGGACCGGAAATAGAAGGCCTACTGACAATCACCGTTCCTAATCCCCCTTTCCTAAGCAAGATAAGTGATTTGATCCTAAACAGACTGACTTTTCCTACATTTGGTCCTGAAATCCCTGCCTGTGACTCAATAATACTTCATATGGAACTTTTAGATTATGTACTCTGTGCACTCGGAGAGAACCTGATCATTGATGCGCAGTAAAGACTTTGTAAATACGCTATAGAAGATACTTAGAGCCTAGTGGAAGAAGAAGAAATTCAGGGACATCCCTTAGAGGACGGAGAAGGGTAGGGTCACCTGAACATAAAATGAACAATGAAAATTTGAAAGGGGACCTCTGCTTCTAGGTGTGGTTCGAGAAAATCCATAAAGCCAAGCAAGAGACTGTATATTGCCAAGACTTTGTGTTGCTGCTAAAATCGAATCACACTGTCCGAGACCATGGAGGCTGGGAACGCGACTCGTAGGGCAAAATGTATTATAGGTACACTATTAGGGTTAGTGATTTTCTTTATATTTGTTGTAGTTTTAGTTTCTTATTTAGCACCACCGGAGCAGGAAGTGGAGGTCAAGGGAACTCCTAAACCTACCTCTCCTAGCCAAAAAGAGGTAGACATAGGAGCCAAGAAAGCTTTGCTAGCTGAAGAAAGCCGTAGATTACATGCTGACTTGTCCAAAGGAAACTTTGGGAACAATGCTTATGCTAAATTGCTGTATGAGTACATTGATGCGATGGATGCGAAAGATTGTTATGTATGTATGCAATTGCCTGCTTCAGTAGATGAGGGTATTAGATACCATCACTTGCCATTAACATATGGAATTTCATGTAGTTTGTTGCTTAGTTTAAATTATGGCAGGGGTCATTTTGAGTATTTCTTTTCGAATTATGATGTTGTGTTACCAGAAGTCCCAAATTATAAGCATTTGAACAAATGGGATTATTATAAGAATGAAGATCGATTAAGGAATTTTTTTATTCCCTGGAGAATGCTGGATACTTCACATACCCGAAGAAATAATTTGACTTGTAAAGTGTCAGAAATTGAGAAAAAGTTTATAGGGCAGGTGGATGATCGATATAGGAGGCAGAAGATACTAAAGGCTTTGGGCCAATGGAAAACAGATTGGACCGAGGAGGAAAAGTCACACAAAAGGAAGGGTAGTAATGGTCCAATAGCTTTAGATCGAGTGCAAAAAGGGAAACTATGTATATACAGGGGTAAAACCTACTATGAGAATGTGTTTGTGGGAGAAGTAAGTTGTGAACATGCTTTCCAAATAGAATACTATACAAAGGATTTCTTGAAGGGAATGCAGGTGATCCCGAATGTATATTTTGTCTGTGGAAGAAATGCATACGTGAAACTACCGGATAATTGGTACGGATCATGTTATTTAGCAATTGTCTTCCCCAAAATATACCATACTAAGGATCTAGAAATCATAGAAGGAGGAACTCAAGCCAGAGGGAGAAGGGATGTAAGCAATGATGAGGTAATTGGAAACGTATTTGGTGCTATGTTCCCTCTTTTAGGATAATACTGAATGATGTCAAGATTAGGAGATTGGCAACAGTTGTAGATAGGTTGTCTGCCAGTACTGCTAGGTCACTAATGCTGGTGGAGGGAGAAATGCAATCGATAAGGGCAATGGTTCTCCAGAACCGCCTTGCCTTAGACGTCCTATTAGCAAAAGAGGGCGGAGTCCGTAAACTTTTGAAGGTCCAGGAATGTTGCACTTACATTCCAGACAATTCAAAACCTCTTGAGAAATATATACGCAACATTACTGCTATCCACTATGAGATTAATGATTTGACACAGGAGAACACATGGGAATAGGTTGGCAAGGGTCTTGGAGGTGTTGGAAGTTGGTTTGCAAACTTGGGTAGGAGTTTTCTTGAATACATTCTGGAGCCCCTCCTCATCATAGTAGCCTGTGTAATTGGAATATGGGGTTTGTTGAGACTGTACAAATGCTATAGGTCCAATAGGTTGGATAGAGCAGTGAAGGGACAGGCACAGAGGATGGAAGAATTACAGGATAATCAATACCGAAGCTTAAGAGCTTTGGAAATGCTCAGGCGAGGAAATGTTGCAACAAGTGCTGTTTAAAATTCGGTCTCTACCCTAAGGAATGTGGGATGGTGGTGATGACACAGGTCATCAAAGGGGGGACTGAGAGAGCGCAAAACTGTGTTAGAAATCGTAAGGGTGCATCATATTCACAAGTAATCCGCACCCGCATATATAGGGGTTTATAATCATGTTTAAGTGTGACACAAAGCTATGAACACATGTATCAGAATTTCCCCTAGCTGCAATATAACGTGTTTCTCGTAGTATTAATGTCATGTAATTTAGAAATGTATTTGTGAAATTAATGTTAGTCCAGTTAAAGTGTGTTTAAAGAAACCTCATGTATTCCAATGTATGCTTAGTAATTCATTATTGTATTCATGTAAACGACATAGAAGTGTTTAGTTGGGAAATGTATTCTTTTCTTTTTCTATAATGATGCAGGCCTAATGAGTAAAACTGTTTGCCAAAGTTAGGGGGTGACATCTCGAAACGTGCAGAGGCCCAGGTGGGGATAACGGGTTGTGTAGAGCGAGTCAGTAATGTAACTGCTAGCTTAAATCATGGAACTGCCCCTTTTCTAGATGGGTGCTTTAAAGAATTAATTGCAAGTAGCATGATGTCGTGAACCAATTTATGTGCGTTCCTTTGCAGGTGCAAGGTTAGCCAGAGATAGTAAAGAAGGGCCCATTGTTTGTGAAAGTTAGGAAAATAGTTGTAGACCTGAAGGAGTGGATGTGGAATTTTAGGGAAGCAACTCCAAGAGGAGACGACTGTGAGACCCAAGGCCATTTTTCAACGAACAAGGATGAAGACATCAAGAAGACGACCCTTTGAAATCCAACTCTCCAAGGGGGGAGTCTCTTGGGGCGTGTCAACTGAATTGTGAATTTCGTATTAGGGACAGCACCCCGGGAGGAGAGCAGAGTAGAAGCGCACAAGGGCGAAGAAAGATGCTGGGTAGGCAGAGAGCTGCTTGCGAGATGAACTTAAGAGGCTAAGTCCGAACTGAGTGAGTGATCTTCTTTGGAAGTCACCACGGCTGACACCTTTTTAAGTTAGGGAAGATCCGGTTGTAGGGATGACACTTAGTATAGTGTAGGGACAGACTTATCCTGATGTATTTCTTCTTTTCTTCTATCCCTACCAGGACCCAGATCATAGCAATTATTGCAAGCTTAGTGGTCTTGGAAATCATATTAGTGCTGTTTCTCAGTCGATTGAGATTTTTCTGTGGGATTATGTTTGTATTAGTACCTGTGTATTTGCTGAACCTTTTACTGAGGTGTTTATATACACAACTGCTTTTGGCTTTATAATAAATCTTCAAACTTGACCTTTTGTCAGTGGTTCTTTGGGGAAGGAAATGGAAGTGATCCGAATTGATTTGTTGAAAAAGATTGCCTTCTACACTCTATGACAGGTACAAAGGTCTAATCGACCTGTGACGGGATTCTAGAGTTGAGATTCAAATTCTAGATTACATTTCCCGCCTTTCCAATGTTGTTACCTGCACTGGGAGTGTTCGCTGAAATAATAGGATCCGTTAGAACACTTATCGTTGAATGCACCACTGAAGACAATGGAGTGGCTAAGGGTGAATCTTGAATTATCGAAACCTTCTGCTCCATCATTCAAATGTTTGTCTTTCTATTTTCCCTTTTTAATTTAGAACATTTTATTTCAATAGTTGGAATTTTCTAATAGCTTTATAGCACTTCTACCAGTTCTTAAAGGCCATCTCCCTCGTTATAGGCCCTGGCTTGTGACTCGGGCCACTAACTTGGGTTTTTAAAAGTGGGATAGCCCACTGCCGCAGGCTACAAGGTGATAAGAACTTCAAGCTAAAATGTATGTGTGGAAACAAAACACTAACAAGTTTGAATGTTGCATAACATATGAAAAAAAGAAGGATAGAATCTTAGGTCGTTCCCATTATTCAGGTGGAGAGCTGCTTTATACCATGGAGCTCATTTACAGCATATTAGCATTCTAAATATGCCCACCTCCAATATCGTTTTTTTGATACAATTTGGAAGAATGGGATTAGACCAATGCTATTGATGCCATGAAAGAAAAGTTACAATCCTTTTGTCATTTTTAGCAACGTTTTTACTCAGAGAATATGAAAGTGCTACCCATGTTCCACTAAAATATAACTAAGGCATTTTACTACTCCAGGCTCAATACTAAAGTTTTGGAGTTTGAAAGACTGTGAATTAGCCAAGGTTACCTACTAGTATTTTGCTAAGCAATGTTGCCTATTGATCTTGAGAAACAGATTCAGTATAGGATAAACAAAAAGTATGAACCTGAGGGGTATCACTCAGTATTATTCAGCATTTATATGAGCCCTTTACTTGCTGTTATAAGGGCTCATAACATTAATCTCGTGAACTACTCAGATGACCCTCAATTTATCTTGTCTCTAGAGGGTGAGCAATCTGTAAACCTAGAAGACTTCCATGCCTGTCTGCAGGACACAACACTTTGGCTTTGAGTGAATTCTCTTCAATTTAATGCTGTTAAGACAGAAATCCTACATTGTGCAGTAGGTAGAATTCCCCCTACTCTCTCTGTTTGATTTTTGGCCTACCTCCACTGCTATCCCACTGGTTCCTAGCAACACAGTGCGTAACCTGGGAGTCATGTTTGCTAATAAACTGACACTTGAAAATCATGTTAACAAAACAGCTGTTAGCTGCTTTACCCTGATTAGAGCATTTCGGAAAATGTTCCAGATGTTCTCAGAACAAGCTAGAACACTGATAGTTAGAAGCACTATCTTCAGTAGATTGGACTATTGTAATGCCCTGCTGCTGGAAACACCAAGGTATTTGATCGAGAGATTACAGAGAATACAGACCAAGGCGGCCAAGCTGGCATTGATGAGATCACGCCGCTCTTCTGCGTCTCAGGTACTCTCAGAGTTGCACTGGCTCCCAATCTCACAGAGGATACAATTTAAGATATTGTGTATACCATTCAAAGAATTGCATGGCTTTGGACCCAAATCACTGGAGGACAAACTCACATGGTATGCCCCCCACCCGAATGCTTCTTTCCACTTCGGCCAATATGGTGAATGTGCCCAGAGTCAGGAAAATTAAATCAGGAGGTAGAGTTTTTAGTACGGCAGCCTCACACCTCTGGAACAAACTTCCACCTGATATTAGACAAATGGATGATCTTCTGGAGTTCAGAAAAAGGATAAAGACATGGCTTTATCCTCAAGTGTGCCCTCTGACATCTTGTTAATCTTTTCCTTTGGTAACAGCATTCCATCTGTATTTACGCTTAGCTAGACGTTCGTATCACAGTGCCAGGGTACCCATAGGGTGTTAGTTGTGCTTTATAAGTATTGATAATATTATGGAGAGAAAATGTGCGGAACAAAGGTGTAACAGTTTTGTATCAGTATGAAATCACATATGGTGTATTGTGGTGAAAGATCTCCCTCTGTGCAACATCAACATTTAGGAACATTTTAAATGCTCAAATAAAATGTAGTAATGTATGAACAAGAACATGATTAGGTGCAAAATAGCCCTTGATACAACACCAACAGGAATGTGGCAACACATTTGGAGCAAAAAGCGGGAAATCAAGTTTGGACAAAGAATCAGCTTAATGTGTAAAATCATTTCTAGTACAACACCAGATGTAGTAAGGAAACATCTTTATGTATAAAACATACTTGAAAGCTTTAAGCAAAGTCATCATTTTGTAGTGTAAAGGTTTTTTAGGTCTCGCCTATGCAGCGCACATGCGCTGCTTAGGCGGAGATCTTTAGCCCTCGGTCCTCTTTTTTACACACAACTGTGCACGTGTTCCATTGCCTTGAATGGCAGCGCGTGCACATGTAGAGAATCACTTGCGGGAGCGAGCACCACCATATGGTAGCAATTATTGCTCCCGCAAGTGAATCGCGCAGGCCCCCCTCCTTCCGCGCGCGCACCTCCCCCTGCCGCAGCCAAGCTTGTGCTTGCTCATTCATTTCTCTGTGCTCATGATGTCGTGTTGCTCTCTTATGTTTGGTATTGTAAAACTGCTTTCTCCTTAGAAACGCTTCGTTGATTTACCCATGCCACCTGCATCCTACTGCCTTGCACATTTCACCCCAGGAGCCGAGACCCGTGCACGCCTGGTGCGGAGGGCGCGTTCCCTGCCTAAAGCGCTGCATGCGGAGCTATGTATCTAAAGTAGAAATCGGGCCTGGGAGGCTGGATTGCAATGCCTGCCATGGCTGATGTGCTGAAGTATTCTTGCATTGTGTGCTGGCTTTCTAGGGAGAAGACGGCGATGGAGAGGGAGCTGAGTGAGAAGGTGGAAGCCGTCCAGCATAGGACCAACGAGGTTGAGGTAAGCCAGCCTGCTGCATGCATTACAGATGTGCTGTTGTAACTAACCATAACTGAGCTTGCATCTTTAACAATGGCGGCTGCATGTATACTTTCCAAAATGCACGGCTCGTATTACATGCACCTCTGATAAAACTTGTTAATTTGCAAAAAGTATTTGTTTATATTTTTGCAACGTGGCACGCTTTAATAATAGAGGCAGCGCGCCTTGCTTTTCTTCGGAGTAAGCAGGGGGTGGGTCCGGTCCCTTGCCACAGCTTGAGGAGGAGTTCTCAAAACACACTCTAGGACACCACACCCTGCTGCCCTGCTGCAACACTGCCGCACAGCCCCGCCAGCACCGCAACTGCTCGGCACATGTCACCATGCACACTCCACCCTCTATACCCCCTGCTCCGGTTCCGACATCCTGGGAGGCACAAACTGTTCAAGTTTTAAACTTAGTCTGCAGGTGGGATTTGCGTCTAGCCCCTAGCGTGCATACTGACTGTCTCGCTATTTAATTAAAAGGTTTGCAAGTTTTTGCGTGTGTCTGCCTTTCTGTATGTCTGTAGTTCTGTCTGCCTGTGTATCTGCATGTCTCAGTGAGATTATGAATGAGTGTGTGTGGTTTGCGAGCGTATGAGGCCGACTCTCTACATGTGTGTGTTTGCGGGTGGAGGAGGCTGTGTTACTGCCAAATGGTCCTTTCAGAGCACAGCCATGGGACCTTCTTTTTTTGTTTTTGTTTACTGCATATTAGGGCAAATCTCTTTTTGTAGCACGATAACATTTATATCATCACCAAGGCTACATTTTTACTGCAATTTTATCGGGCTAGATATATAACTATAGGCGTATTTATATAGATTTCTTTTAAAGAAATACACCGCGCTTTATATTTTATTATGGTTGCATTTCTATTCAAGTTTAAAAAACAAAGCACAACGGCCTTTTTCATCTGTTTGTTTTTAGTGGTCTTGTGTACATTTTCTTTTTATTATAATACACCGCGCTTTATATTTTATAACGGTTACATTTTTATTCAAGTTGGTTTTAAAAGCACAACAGGCTTTTTGTATCTGTTTGTTTTTAGTTGTTTTGTGTGCATTTTCTTTTTATAATATGACACTGTTAATTGTACAATTTGTTTCTTTACATTATAAAACACAGTGCTTATGTTATCATGGCTTCCCGCAATTCTACTAATGATGTTCTCTACCTAAACCTTGTCCTCTCCCTGCACCAGCAAACAAGTAAACCCTATTTTCATGCTGCAGCAACATTAATACAGCATGCCCCCCTTTTATACATCCACCCTCTCAATATCGTATCATAATAATGCGGTTAAGGTCAGTAGGCACTTGTGTGTGCTCGTCACCATTACACCTGCCACGTCCAGCCTTGGCACCCATACCGCAGGCATGTTTCCCATTCATCTGTAACACATTTTGGCTCATTTCATATCGACGCTAAATAAAAAAAAGTGTACGATTATTTGAAAATGTTGAGTGGGTGGGCATGCTAAAAGGGATAATCTATCTGCTGCATGGCTAATCTTATAAGGTCCCACGCGAGACCTATTGGCTATGTCAATGCTTGTCTTTATTGTCTGCTGTTGTGTCTGCATTTACAAGCTGCAGGACAAACCTCCCAGACTGACATTGCTGAGTGAAGAAAGGGTTTCCCAGTCTTGGGGCCTTCGTCAATAGACTGAGACCAAAACAAATGAGACATCAGCTGAGCATCTTGGATCCACTAGGTGGACATTGCCCTCTAAAGTAAGCCTAAGGCTCGTGCACCTGCAGCAGCCAGCGGAGTGCTGGTCGTGTGCAGTTCTACAGGGATTCCTACTAGGAGATGCAACAACATTAATATAATTAATGCGATAAACATATTATTGGTATAAATCATGCAATAATTATAACATCAGCAGCATCAAGTGGTGACATTTGCACGTATGATGAGGAAGTCACTTTCCTGGTAAAGACAGAATGGTGTAATGCAGTGCACAAAGCCTTTCATAGTATCTAGACTTCGATGTTCATGGCCAGGATGAGGCAACTATTTTCATGAGATCTTTGGCTTACATGCTGGTAATGTATTCCAGCTAACAAAACATGCACATAAGGCACAAAAGTTTAATGAGCTAAGTAATGTGTTGCCCTGGCAAAGCAAAATCTGATGAAGAATTGAATAAAGGTACAACGGGTACATATTAAAAAGACAAATCGGCTTTGTGGTACAAATATTTCAGATCTGAAAGTATTACAAGTGTCCATTCATACAGTGTTAAAACATATGATATGGAACAGAGATGGGGCCTGATGAAGAATATTTGATTGCTTATAGACAATGATCAAAGTTCTCTCAATTGGCTGGATTTTGAGCAAAGAACTATTAGCATCCTTGAATTGGCTTTAATGATGTTGTGTGGCAAAGCAGTTTGGAGATGAAGAAAATTCTAAGAGGGGCCTTAGTAGGATCTTAAGGATAAATCTTGCTATAATGTTCCTGCATGGTTGAGGCAGTTGCTCTTAGTAAATATTTTGTGCACAGAAATAGTCCCTAGAGCAATCACTTGCATCTAGCAACCTATCAATACCTCTTGTTGGATTCTGTCAGGTTTGTGTGTAGACTATTATTTGTGCTAATCATTTTAAAAGGTTTAGTCTGCAGGGTGGTTTTTCACTGGAACACCTCCCCTCAACATAGCTGTTAAGTTGTGTAAAAAAAAAACAGCGTTGTCCGGACAACCATGGAATGATACCATGGTAAGGTTAGTTGGCCCGTTTAAAATGCCTTTATTTTTATTGTATCCCTGCCTGCATATTCTTTCTGTTAAAAAGTGAGAAATGTAGACACAGCACCAAACTGTTAGCATCATGTCTGCCTCCTATCTAGGCTGACAAACTGTGTTGTTTACATTATGTTTGCTTCTATGTTAAAATAAAACTTGCTGTGGAGGCTATAATGTGTACATGTGAATTAAGATAGCGCTTTGAGCGGCATAATTATGTTGTCTTCTTGGCAATTTAGAGTCACTGAACCTATAAACATGATATAACCCTCTAGTCTAGTGTTGGAGTCCCACAGGAACACAGCCAAAGGGTAAAAATGATTTGTTTTTTAATTTTGCCACAAAATTGTAGGTGAATCTGCAAATTTTTATCAAAATAGAAAAAAGTGCAATTTCCTGTGATTGTTTACACTATTTTCCCCTGGTTGGCCACATTCCGAGGGCATAAGAAAGAGAAAGGAAGAGGTCAGCACAACTCCCCTCCAATATTTTAAATGGAGAACTGGGGCGATGGGCATCCCCGGGGATAGAAAGACCCTAGAAGGGGGGCCTCATGTGCCCCCTTTTTCCATTTTTTACTAATACATGCCTAATATTTACAAGCACAGGTTACTGCCCTTCTCTTTTTTTAAATGTTGCTGCAAATTCACTGATCTACCCACAATTTGTGGCACAATTGTAAGAAAATGTAATCTACTGCAGGGTCCCTGTGGAACCCCACCCACAGACCTAGGGGGTCAGGGCATTCCTATCCTGCCCTCTTATGTCTCTTTTTTAATGTTTTCTTGAGGTGCTTTAGGAGGGGGCCCGGTGCATGCCCCTCTTTTTAGCATGCACCCACTGACAGACCCACTCATACACTCATGCACCCACTGATGGACCCATTCATACATCCACTCAGAGACTCACGCAACCACTGACAGACCCACTCAGACACTCATGTACCCACTTACACATCCATTCAAGCACTCATGTACCCACTGACAAATCCACTGAGAGGATTACACAGACACTCACAGACCTTCTCAGAGACTCACACACCCACTCACAGACAAACACCCCCCCACTCGCTCACCCACTCAGAGACTCATCCTTCCACTCACAGATTCTCTCAGACACTCATGTATCCAGTCACAGACATACTCAAAGACTCAGCCACCTATTCACAGACCCACTCAGACACTCATGCACAGACACACAGGCACACTTATATACTCACTCAGTCACAAACCCACTCTGACACCCACTCAATCACTCACATACCTACTCACAGATCCACACAGGCACTCACACAGCCATGTACACACCCATGCTGTCAATCACACACCCAATCAAAGACCTATACAGCCACTCATACACCCATTTATTTACCTATACAGCCACTTAGATAAACCAACTCCCAAAGGTTACAGTTAGGAAATAAAATTTTAAAAGCCATTAAAATTCCCTGAAAGAAAAACCCAATGGTTACAGGGATGTAATAGTTAGGAAACACAATTTAAAAAACATAGAAATCCACTGATAAAATTGAAGGTTACAGGGATGTTATAGTTAGGAAATTGAATACAAAAAACTCTTAGAAATTCACTGAAAAAAACAAATGTTACAGCAATGTTATAGTTAGGCTTAGATTTCACTTGTACAAACCAGAGAAATACAGCAGTTATAGTTACATGAGCTAACTATAACTTATACCCCTGCAATGCACTGCTTATGACCTCCCATATTACATCACTTATGACATGATCAGTGACATCACTGATGGCATCACTAATGACATCATTCACAGATCCAATCCTACACGCATATAACTGCTCATAAACTCACTTGTTCATTCAGAGAGCTACTCACACACCTACTCATTCACACACACACAGCCACTCACTTACCCATACACCTATTCACACATCTACTCACTCACCCAGTCAGTCACACAGCCACTCACTCCTCTTTACAGCCACTCACACACCCACTCACTCACCAATATAGCTACTCATAACCCCTGTCACTCACCCCTACAGTCTATCAACAGAGACACTTCCACACCCACACAACCACTTACTTACCCATCCACACATTCATAAAACCACTCACATGTCTACTCACTCAACCGTATAGCCACTCATACACTCTCAACCATAGCCACTCCCACATTTAGTCACTCACCCCTATAGCCACTCACTCACCCATGCAGCCACTCACACAATCACTCACTATCCAATACAGCTACTAACACAGCAACTCACTCACCCATACAGCTACTCCCACACCCATATATTCACCAATTCAACTACTCAGACATCCAAATATTCACCCATACAACAGTCCCAAACCCAGTCCCGTATAACTGATCACACATGGATAAACACGATCTCTTACATAATATATGTTAGAAATAGTTTCAATCATTAGTAGTATACAAAATATACAAATTAATCTTTTGTAGTACCATAGTATATATATTTAACACTCATACACATTTAGAAAGCACTCACAATTACTAGATGATGCATCAGTGATGCCATTTGAGATGTCAAAAAATGATATCATGAGTGATGTCACTGACCATGTCATGAGTGATGTCATATACGAGGGCATAAGCAGTGCATTGAGAGGGTGCAGGTTATAGTAAGCTCATCTAACTATAACTTTTGAATTGACGGGTTTTGTATGAGTGAAGCTTGATCTTAACTATAAAGTCTCTATAACCTTTGTTTTTTCTGTGAATTTCTAAGGATTTTAAAATTGCATTACCTCACTATAACGTCCCTGTAACCTTTGTTTTTTCAGTCAATTTCCAAGGTTTTTTAAATGCTAAGTCCTAACTAGAATGTCCCTGTAACAATTGTTTTTTTCAGTGAATATTGACAATATTTTTAATTTTATTTCCTAACTGTAACCTGTACACTTTAAGAGTGGGTGCGTGAGCCGCTGTATAGGTTGGTGACTGCGTGTTTCAGTGGCAGTATGAGTCTGTGAGTGAGTGTGTAATGGCTGGGAAATTATGTAAGTGCATGAGTAGTGCCTGGGTGATTGTATGATTGCATAGGTAGTGTCTGTGTGATTCTATAAGTGCAATTGCCAAGGACACACTGCACATACCTGGTGTTTTTCACAAAGTGTAAAACACATATATACACATATTTTACATCAAGTTTCATTGTAACTATTTAGTAAGATACTAATTTAACTTTGCCCTTAGTATTCATTTGTTCAAATAATTACATTGAAAATGCATTTTTCTTTTTCACAGCAATACAGGAGGTCACAATGACATCAGTAGTCACGAAAACAAATGACACAAGTGTAAACCAGATATATAGACATATTTTATACACATTGTGAGTCTAGCTATTGAGTAACATATTGGTTTAACTTTATTTTAACAACACATTTCTAAAGAAACTGTTTCAAAAAATAACTTTCAACTTCTGAACTTAGGAATAGAACATAATTACCAAACATTTATCAAACTACCCTTTGTTAGCTAAACTCATATGGAGTCAAAAACTATTGAAAAACGAGTGCAATGCACAACCTGTGACAGGACAATCTCTAAAGGGACAAACAAAAAATATTCATTTGGGACGGCGACCTTCTACATCAGTGACAGCAGCAACAATTCCCAGCCGAAAGTTCCTTCAGAGGTGCAGATCCACACAACAGATATGGCTCCAGAGTTTTCAAGCATGGCCATGTATTGCATGGGCTGTATTGTTGTTATAAGTGCTGATGAGCAATGTGTTACAGCTATTCACAATGCTGCGACAAATAATACATGCTCATTTTTTCCCCTTTTCTATTTTTTCCACATTTCTCAGTGTACATTTTTCAAATTCCTCCTGTCCCAGTTGCCATTTTTGTTATAATAAAAAAGAACAAAATCATTTTAAAGCTTAACAAAACCATAAAACAAAACTGAGTCATTTCACCAGGAAAGAAAAGAATATCATTGGATAATACACTTTTCAACTAAAAGAATAAGAAGAACATGCCCATTTATCTATCTTGAACATTCTTTAAGAGGAGTTCATAGTGAGCAGATTTGTGCAATGCACAATATGTCACAAGACATTGTCAAGAGGTGCACAAAATAAATAATTGTGAGTGGCTACGACCATGCTTAGAATCTAAAAACATACCATAGCAATAGTGTAAAAGCAGCAACAAGGTAAAGTAAGGCCTAAAGGACCCTCAGCTTCAATAGCAGCCACAACAACACCGGGGCAGAGAGTCCCTTCAGAGGACCAGTCTTAACTTCAAGATTTGGCTCCACAGTGTCCCTGGATGGCATCATAGTAAATGGATTGTGGAGTTGTAGTGAGTGCTGAAGAGCAGTCCATAACAGCCTTCCTCAGTGCTGCAAAGAATCATAAATGTTTTTTTTTCCTTCATAGATCTACATTGGCAGGCATTTTGTTATCTTACAAAATGGATATTTAATATCTCTGTGTTGTTTATTTTATCATTTTCTAATTTATTGTAACACTACTTACATATAACTTGCCGTATAGACAATTGAAAGCATTGCTCTACAAATAAATATACAGCTAAAGTAACCTTGGCCAGTTATCATTATTTTCTTTTTAACTTTTAAAATACAAGACAATGGTCTGTGTTTGAATCTTCTAGTGAGTGCGTTGACAACATTTATAAACATACTCTGGTTTTTGACCCAAACTGTGTTAAATTTTGTAATCTCTTTTTCAAAACTATCAACTGTAATATCTGTGTCCTATTCTGCAACTGCTTCTCTTAAGAACTCTTAAATTTCCTTAGAATCATGCTCAGGATCACAAAAGCCAAACTGCACATCATCCTAAACCTTTTCTACATCTGCCATAGTATAATGCAAAGGTGCTCTATTAATTTCTCTTAAATATAAAGCAGCCATCGCACGCAAGCACAACCTCAACATTATCTCCTACGCCGACGATACCGAACTGATCCTCTCCCTCACCAACGACCCCATCTCCGCCAGAGCCAGCTTCCAGGATGAAATGAAAAACATCGCAGACTGGATGAAGCTCAGCCGCCTGAAACTGAACTCAGACAAGTCGGAAGTCCTCATCCTCGGCCCATCCATCTCAGCCTGGACGACTCCTGGTGGCCCCCTGCTCTGGGCCCCCCACCCAAGCCCACGGACCACGCACGCAACCTGGGCTTCATCCTTGACTCCTCCCTCACATGGGCCAAGCAAGTTAACGCCGTTACCTCCTCCTGCTTCAACACTCTCTGCATGCTCCGTGAGATCTTCCGCTGGATCCCCACTTGAACCAGGAAAACGGTCACCCAGGCCCTCGTCACCAGCCGTCTGGACTACGGGAATGCCCTCTACGCTGGGACCACCGCCAAACTACAGAAAAGACTCCAGCGCATCCAGAACACCTCAGCATGACTCGTCCTGGACATTCCCCGACACAGTCACATCTCCGCCCACCTGAGGGACCTGCATTGGCTCCCTGTCAGCAAAAGGATCATGTTCAGAAACCTCACCCACGCACAGAAGGTTCTCCACGACTTGGGCCCCAAATACTTCAACAACCGCCTCACGTTCTACACGCCAACCCGCCAGCTCCGCTCCTCCAGCCTCGGCCTCGCCACCGTCCCACGGATCTGCAGAACCATCACCGGAGGAAGATCCTTCACCTACCTGGCGCCAAGACCTGGAACACCCTCCCCACCCATCTACGACTCACCCAGGACCATCTCTCCTTCAGGAAGCAACTCAAGACTTGGCTTTTCGAGCAGTAGCAGCCCCCCCTCCCCAGTGCCTTGAGACCCTAGCGGGTGAGTAGCGCTCCTTACAAATTCTCTTGATTGATTGATTGATTGATTGATGTCTGCAATCTTGCGATGGAAGAAGGTGGCAAAGGAGTTGCACAGGTCTTGCGAAGGTGGGATTTTGTTGGGGTTGGAGCTGGGGTTTGGAGAGTTCCTTCACAATGTTGAAGAGCTCCTTGCTGTTTTGTGCGTTGTTGTCTAGGCGGTCTTTGAAGGAGGCCCTTTTGGTGGATCTAATGTGGTGATGGTGTCTGTGGGTCGCGTTCTTGTGGGCTGCGTGTTTCAGTGGCAGTATGAGTCTGTGAGTGAGTGTGTAATGGCTGGGAAATTATGTAAGTGCATGAGTAGTGCCTGGGTGATTGTATGATTACATAGGTAGTGTCTGTGTGATTCTATAAGTGCAATTGCTAAGGACACACTGCACATACCTGGTGTTTTTGACAAAGTGTAAAACACATATATACACAAATGTTACATAAAGTTTCATTGTAACTATTTAGTAAGATACTAATTTAACTTTGCCCTTAGTATTCATTTGTTCAAATAATTACATTGAAAATGCATTTTTCTTTTTCAGAGCAATACAGGAGGTCACAATGACATCAGTAGTCACGAAAACAAATGACACAAGTGTAAACCAGATATACAGACATATTTTATACACATTGTGAGTCTAGGTATTGAGTAACATATTGGTTTAACTTATTTTAACAACACATTTGTAAAAAAACTGTTTCAAAAAATAACTTTCAACTTCTGAACTTTGGAATGAGAAAAAAGAAATTTTACATGGCCAATATGTCCCCTGCGTGTACCCCAACGTTTAGTGTACATGCATGTCACCCATGCATTTTCCCTCTGTGGCCTGCAATAATGATGCCTCTGCATTTACGTCCCACATTAGGATGCCAGTCACCAAGTTTTCCATAAAAGAAACGTTAATTTTGCACTGAGTCCCATGTGGCCCATGTGTTTGCATTGTGCACTTTTAATATATCGTGAAGAACCCATTTCTCCATTTTTTGGCTCAGCCAGTCCCCAAATTGAGGTTTCATGCCTCCAGACACTCTGAGGGCTGCAGCTACGTATTCCTGACCTCGCATACTTTTGGCTAAGCCGAGAGGGGCCCATCACGGGGTGCCAAGACAGTATTGTGCACAACAGTTATCTGCTTGCTCCACAGAATCACATTCCTGCCTGGTGAAGAAGGTAAACAGAACCCGTCTGCAGAGATAGGGCCTAGCCTTTCTGTCTCTGTTTAAGTGATTTGCAGAGCTCGCGTCCCTAGAAAGCTCAAGGCCCTCACGCAATGAACGAAAAAATAGATGCCCACACTGGCTCTTGGTGATGAGCGACCTTTGCTTCAGATAATACATCCCCGGACTTAAGATATCAGATAATACCAGATGTGCTGGTCGCCCTGACACTGAAGGCCTCCCTACCAGACCGAAAGTCAGCTCCTGAGGTTCCGTGACGATTTGAACCCGTGTTTTCAACATTGTCGTAAATACATAATTTTGGTATCAGCGAACCGCAAATGATCCATTTAGCATATCCTGGTGTTTTCGCTATGCTACGAGCAAGAGTACTCCTGTTACAAACACATTTCTAATCTACCCATGGCATCCATCTTAGATCATGGCAGCCATTTTGTGTTTCTTGCCCTCACATACGCAATGACCTCTGATTACTTCATTTCGATTAAGGACACGTAGGCTTAGCCGGTGATTCACCTCTCTAGTGACACGTGCACCTTAGAACAGAACATGCCGTGGCTGCATGACTCGACAAAGGCTACCTCCTCTGCCTGAGGCCAGTCCTGCTATACTGGTTCTCGTGTACGTTGGCCTGATCATGATTAGGCGGCCGAAGCTGGTAGCCTTGCCCATTTACGACCCACAAACATCTCTTATCCTGCTTTTCTATCTTCTGCACCTGGCCCTGCTCCTTTCCTTCTGGGCCTTTATTAGGGGAGGTAACGAAATTTACGATGAGGCGGTCCGGCTCTTGAATGAAATGTTGACATGGGATTGTGATGGAGTAGTGGGAACCCCTCTTCGTAATGTTTGACATCAAATATTATCGACGATTCCTGTGCAACGCCAAATATTTATTGTTTAGGACACAAAGGTTTGGGAATGTACTAGCATTGTGAAGAATTCGCCTGAAGGTTAATATTTTGTATATAAGGAGCAACCCTTCTTGTACAAATCGAACAGGCTCCTAGATACTGCCCGTGTGTAGTTTCTGTGACTTCTGTGTCCCTGCAGTAATAAACCTTTGGTCTTTGACGCCACCATCGAGAAGCCCGTGTTTCTGTTCATTTGTGCACCGAGACAGGTAGAACTCCGGGGTCTTCGGGTGTTATCCCTGACACCTCTGGACGGAACCAAAAAGTCCAGAACTCCAATTGGCGCTCAACGTGGGGCGACGTCATTCGGTACCGGTCCAAAAGCCTGAAGAGTTCGAGAAGCTTCGTGTGAAGATTCCTGAGGGAGGCGCCCCACTTCATCGATCCCGGCATATCGCAAAAGTGGCCCGACGTTCTCTTCCACGAGGGTTCCCGTTCAGGACGGCTGCAGTGGTCCGTTGCCTTGACCGTCGCCCTGTCTTGGACCCGAGGTGCAGTCCTTAGTACGGCGAGACGTGACGGGTTTCTCCTTGGTGACGTCTTCAGTACCTCAGTTAAGTATTTAGTAGGTTGCTAGTTGGTTACTTCGTAAGAGTTGTTAAAAATCCTTTTTAGTTCTTGGTTTGGTTTAGTTTCGTAAGATTATCACTGGTTGTTCTGGTTACGATAATCTATTGGTTTAGTTTGGGTATCGATACATTTGTTCGCTTTTGGTAGGCCTAAGTTCTTGGTTCAAGTGCACATTCCTGTTTGTGTTTGTTTGTTCTGTGTTCCGGATTACAAAATGGTAAGTAGGAAAAATTGTATGTTGCCGTGTTTTGGTTGCAACAGTGATTCCCGGTTGGAGGACTCATGTCTGGTTCCTCCGATTGGAACTCCTCTATATGATCTGTATTGTAAGTATGGTGTGGGTCCTATATCTTATAATGAGGTGTGGGTCCGATACACTGGAAAAGACGGTGTCCTTAGTTGGCCACTGCATGGTAGTTTCGAACCTGAAGTCCTTGACAATTTAGAAGTGAAATTGTTTAAAAAGAAAGCCCGGCCGGCAATGTTTGATTCTTTCCGTTATTGGCGAAAAGAGTCTAAACAGAGAGAAGTTAAAAGATTGAAGAAAGAACAGAAAGAGCAAGAATTGACTTTAGAACAGGCGGCTAAGCAGCTGCAAGATAACGAGTCTGAGAAGGCAATGGAGGTGGCCACTAGAGAACGTAATTTAGCGATAGACAAGTGCTATCCTGCCTTGCCATCGAGTACAACTAAGATAGTAGAGGACCCCGAAAACGATCCTCTGTTGTCTTACTTGTTACGGTCACCCCCACCGTATGCACAGGGTGCTACGGCTCCGCCTGTACCGAATGTTCAATTGCCGGTTGCTGGACAACCTGGTATTCCTGCTCCTGCCCCTCAGAATCAAGCTCCTGTACCTCCTGTGGTCAATGTTAATGTTCCTACGGCACCCCCTCTTCCTGGATTGCCGACTTCTTTGCCTATACCTGTATCGCTTACACCTACTGTTTCACAAGCTACCTTATCCGACACTCCTACTGTCCCTGTGCTATCTGTTCCAACTGCTACTGTGTTCTCTACATCTGCTAGTATTATGACTCCGCTTTCTGTTCGTCGAAGAATCACTGATTCTGTTTCTAGCATTCTATCTCCCTTCTATAAAACTTTAATTAAGACTCCTACTTCTGACTCTGTACAGAGACGTAGTCAGCTCCCAAGTACTGAGGAACGGGGAATATTAGATTCCACGGCTCTCAGATAGATTTCGAAGAGTAGAAGATACAGTACTAGAGATGTATTGGATACATTTATGCAGTGGAATGAACCAACACAACGATATGTGTTCGACGAGATGTGCTCTCTTTTACGAGAGGAGTTAGAAGAAGATGACTCTGACTCGAGTTTAGAAGAATTGATTAAGGTCCAGAAAGAGTTTGCTGCAGGAATGATAGTAGGTCAAAATATAAAAGAAGCGATGGAACTAATTTTAAGTTATAGGAATGATCCATCACTCCGTTCACCAAGGGACCTAGAAAAGAGTAGTACTAAGCAGAATCGCCAATATCCAATGAGGGAGGTTCCTCCAATTTGGCGTGAAGCTGTGCAAGCTAATGCAAACCTTGGTATTGCAGCCGCTCCGGCGCAATTCCAAAGAGTGTGGATACACATTCCGTGGAAGCGAGCCGAAGTATTAGCAGTGAAACAGGCCTTGCCAGATCCGCGTAAAAATCCTGCCGGATATTATAAGGAGTTAGCACAGACAGTTGAGGCTTGTGTAATGAATCTGGCGGACATTGACATGTTATTTGGGAATGTAGTTCCGCAACCAATTTGGGCTAAGATTCGTAAAGAAAACCATCCAGTTGCTCTAGGTGGTGATTGGGCAGCTATTATTGCAGCAGATGGTCAGCAAATAGGTGGTTCCAAACCCGAACATCTAATTGCTAATCTTCCAGGTAGGATAATCGACTTAATGAAGACTCTGATGCCAGCATTGCGCGTTAACTGGGACAAGTTGTCCGCATGCAGGCAGAAGAAAGACGAAAGTGTCTCCGACTTTTTCACGAGGTTCGAAGAGACTTTTGTAGATCATAGTGGTCAGGATATGAGCACAGAAGGAGGACAGAGATTGTTTGTCGATAAATTTGTACACAATCTGCTACCAGAGCTCTGCAATAAATTAAAAGATTCAGAGAGTGCGTGGGCTGTTTCTACAACTGCGCAAATACTTGCAACTGCACAGTATTATGAAAACAGGGATAAAGAGGAGAAAGAGAAATCAGATAAGAAAACGAAAGATTTAAAGACTAAAGTTCTTCTGCAACAGGCATATCCGCCTCGCATGAATCAGACCAATACACAGCAAGGGTCGTATCAAAGGACAGATTATGGTTCTCAGAGACCACAATATCAGTGGAATCAATGTGCGTATTGTAAGAAAGAAGGTTATTATAAGAATGAGTGTCCAGTCTTAGCACAGAATAACGCTGCAGCAGCTCAGAGAGGTCGTGGTGGTTTTGTGCAAAATTCTAGAGGTCGAGGACGAGGTGCTATGCCTCCACAAACGAACAATCGACCTTCCAATCACTTTGATCAGCGAAATGGACAGTCTGCTCAACAGAATAGGTCACAACAATATTATGTTGAAGACTATTGTGAAAATGATGAGGGATTTCAGCAAAGTGAGTACTAGGACAGCCATGGACAGAGAGAGGGAGTAGTATCAGTTCCAGTGGATCAGAGTGGGCCTTATGTCGCAGTAGCAACATCAGGTGTAGTCGAACCGTTTCTGTTGGATACTGGTGCCGCAAAAAGTTCTATTATTCATGCGAAACTCCCTGGCGCACCTTTGTCCGGCTTAACAAATGTTTCCGTAGGTTTTTCAGGCGCCCCCGTTTACAACCCTGTATCTGGTCCTTTGTCTATTTCTGTTGGACCGTGTCAATTGAAAGCACCTCTGATTTTGACGACAGGTTGTAATGAAAATCTGCTTGGTTTAGACTTGTTAAAACGCCTATATGCGACATTGTACTGTTCTCCGGAAGGAGTACAGCTTACGTTGGGTAAACGCATCACCTCTCCGATGTACTTGTCAATGGATGCACTCCCGCCAGAGCTGCGTTCACTCCCTGATACTCTTTGGGCGACTGGTCCTAACGATGTAGGCCTTTTAGAAATACCACCATATGTTGTCACTTTGAAAGCAAATGTCAAATTTCCAAGAATACCTCAATATAAAATATCTAGTGAAGGTGAACGTGCACTCTTATTGATTGTACAAGATTTGATTAAGAAAGGGGTGGTTGAAGAAACTAGAGGAAATGTCTGTAACAGTCCTGTATTGCCAATTTTGAAACGTACTGATCCCTCAAAGCCTCCAGTATATAGATTTGTTATCGATCTCAGAGAGGTTAATAAAATTGTGGTTCCACAGTTTCCTGTGGTTCCAGACATTACTGCATTGTTAACATTGATTCCTGCAACAGCTACATGGTTCTCAGTCATTGACTTAAAGAATGCATTTTTCAGCATTCCGATAGCCGAGGAAAGCAGAGATATTTTCGGCTTCTGTCTAGGAGGTCGAAGCATCAGGTTTAAACGCGCTCCACAAGGCTATTGTGAGAGCCCATCCATTTACAGTCAAGCATTAAAAAGTCAGTTAGATTCCTTTGTACTTCCTCCAGGTTCTGCTCTAGTGCAGTATGTAGATGACCTTCTGGTGGCTGCCGATGACAAGGAAACTTGCAAAGCAGCTACAATTTCGTTATTGCATCATTTGTCCAATTTGAATCACAAGGTGTCACCTTCGAAAATGCAATACTGCTGTCAAGAAGTGACCTACCTAGGTCATCTCTTGTCAAAGGAGGGAAGGAAGTTGACCCCAGAGAGAATAAAAGCAATTACGCAGATGAGTGTT
This sequence comes from Lissotriton vulgaris, assembly GCF_964263255.1. Classification (NCBI taxonomy): domain Eukaryota; kingdom Metazoa; phylum Chordata; class Amphibia; order Caudata; family Salamandridae; genus Lissotriton; species Lissotriton vulgaris. The sequence continues at coordinate 354,587 of NW_028254700.1, read as the reverse complement.
CCTCGCACACAGAGAGAAGTACGTGCCTTTTTAGGTATTACCTCGTACTGTAGGCAGTGGATCCCAAATTTTTCTCTTTTAGCAAAACCATTGGTAGCTTTGACTGGGAAAAATTTTCCGAGTCCGGTGCCATGGTCTGCTGAATGTCAGGAGAGTTTTTCTGAGTTACGAAATGCACTATGTTCAGCTCCTGTATTGGGTACACCCGATTACAGCAAGCCATTCACGCTCTATGTTCACGAGAGAGAAGGTTGCACGTTGAGTGTTCTGACACAGAGATTTGGTGATAAACAACGCCCTTGTGCGTATTTTTCATCAACATTAGATCCGGTAGCTAGAGCGCTGCCTAGTTGCTTGAGAGCTACAGCAGCAGCTGCGGCTTCCATTCGACAATCTGCTGGTTTGGTGATGAATAACATGCTAGTGGTCATGGTTCCTCATGCTGTGGATACACTCATGAACCGAACTAAGACGCAACACCTTACCAGTGCTAGATTATCTGGCTACGAGCTGACATTGCTAGCGAGTCATATTCAGATCAAAAGATGCAATGTATTGAATCCAGCAACATTGTTGCCGACTAATCAAGAGTCGAGTGATTCCGAACCCCATGATTGCTGTTTCAGAACCGAGGAGGAGACAAAGGGACGAATTGATTTAAAAGACACTCCATTGTCAGATCCAGATGGTACGTTGTATGTTGACGGGTCATGCTTTAAATTGGAGAATGGTGATGTGACTGCTGCTTATGCAGTAACGACTTTGAGTACGATTGTGGAGACTGCAAGAGTGAGTCAGAATTCTGCCCAAGCTGCAGAGTTAATCGCTCTAACGAGAGCGTGTGTTTTAGCAAAGGGAAAGAGAGTGAATGTGTTCACAGATAGTCAGTACGCATTTGGCGTGGCCCATAATTTTGGCCGTTTGTGGAAAGAACGAGGTTTCATTACGTCCCACGGGACTAAGATTCAACATGGTCAGCTAGTTAACGACTTGTTGGAATCTCTAACCTTGCCGACTGAAGTTGCGATTGTGAAATGCAGTGCTCATAAAGCAATCACGGATTATGTTGGTCGTGGGAATGCTTTTGCTGATGAGACCGCTAAACAGACAGCTAGAAATATGACGAGTAGAATGTATGTGGCTACGTCTGCAAGATGGATTTCTGAGTCTGGAATGTGTGAAGACACAGTGGAAAGTGTGAAAGAGATTCAGAAAGAGGTGACTGAGGAGGAGAAACGTGCATGGAAAGAGAGTACGGGTAAGTTGGACTCAAGTGGGTGTTGGATTGATTTGTCGGAACAGCAGCGTTGGATGTTGCCTGACGCGTATGTGCTTGCAGTAGTGACGATGGCGCATGGAGTAGCGCATATTAGCTCTAAAGGAATCTGTAAGATGTTGGCTCCAGTCTGGAAGAATGATGGGATTAGCAAATGTGCAGAGAGAGTGGTGAAAAATTGTATGGTATGCCTGATGCATAATCCTGGCAAGGGAATCCCCACGCCTGCTGGTCACTTCGGTCCTCCCTCTTGTCCCTTTGAAGTGATTCAGTTAGACTTCATTCACATGGATCGTTGCAACAACTTAAAATACGTCCTGGTGGTAGTTTGTGCTTTCTCCAGATGGATCGAAGCATATCCACTGAAGGACAACACTGCCCTATCAACTGCCAAAATCCTTCTCAAGGAATATTTCCCTAGATTTGGAATGCCACGGATTGTATGGTCAGATAACGGAAGTGAGTTTGTAGGGAAAGTTATGCAGAGTGTGTGTGCCGGTTTAGGGATCAGGCAAAAGTTTCACAGTGCAAACCATCCCCAGTCTGCTGGTTTAGTTGAGGGTTACAATGGCACCCTCAAACTGAAACTTGCTAAAATACAGGCATCCACGGGTTTATCCTGGCCAGACGCACTACCCTTGGCTTTGTTATCCACGAGAGCGACTGTACATTCTAGAGTAGGACTTAGTCCTTACGAAATTGTCTTTGGTCGTCCCGCTAATATTTGGGGAGTGCCAAGGCCAAAGGAATTTTGTTCTCTGGAATATCCAATGTTGATTGATTACCTTTACGACTTGACTGCTAAATTGAGTCTTATTCACCAACAGGTTTTCGATGCATTGCCAAAGCCACCGGAGAGTCCAGGTCATCAGCTGAAACCAGGAGACCACGTGGTGGTGCGCAACTTTGCCGAAGAACCTTCAACCCAGATTTGTCGGCCCCTACCAAGTACTGCTGGCAACAAGAACTGCTATTCGTGTGGCCGGACGCAAGCATTGGATACATACGACGCACGTCAAACGTGTGCCCCTGCCACTTCCTTATGACAACTGGGTTAAGAAGGGAATTGGTGCCTCTGAGTCCGAGCGAACACCCAAGTTTGTCCTTTTCAGCGATGCCGAACTGATAACTGACACATCAAACTCTGACTCTCCTCCTGAAACTACTTCTTTGACTCCTAAACATTTGCCCTCTGCATCAGAAGAAACTTTGCCCTCTGCGAACTTGAACATTGCAACATCTGCTGATAATACACTGTTTCCAGATCAAACAGTTCCTGCAAAACTGAGATACAATTTACGGTCTCGTAATATGGACAAATAAAGCAGGAAACTGCCTATTTTACACATTTGAAATTTTGACACTTTGCCTTCAGCCAGGAAGTTTGGTATTGTTTTATTGTTTTTAAAATTGCCTTGCCGTCTGGGTAGCCGTAGGGTCGTGGCTGTGTGCCTAGTTGAATCTGCGGGGGTCAGACACAAGGTCGATCTTTCTGTTGGTCCTGGGAACTCCCAGGGCTGATAGAGGCATTTTCATCTACGTACACATCATCAGTGGTCGCGAGCGGATTGTAGAAGATGGAGCTTCCTGCGCTGCAACGAGAAAATGTGATTTATGTTCGCAGAAACAGACTTTACAGAATTCTTCATAGCAAATGTTTTCTGATGCAATGTGCTATTACATTTTTAATTGTTTTAATAACGTTGGTGGGTGGAATCATCTTTGGTGTGAACCTAATTTTTATGCCAGTAACTACAGTACCTCCCCTTGATCCTGCTACTTCTACTGTTTCTTCTATGCACTCTTTCCACTCGTTCCCTGAACATGAGCAAGCTCGACGCTCAGAATTCATCAATAACACTTTCGTACAGCTCTTGCACCAACACCAACTGGTAGTTAACACTACAGACTGCTGGGTGTGTGGCTTGATACCCCACACTATGGATAAAGGCATTCCCTACCTGGTTTTGCCTTTTAGCTATAATGGATCATTTCAGGCCTTTCAAACCATTTTTGCCTATGCCCTTGAAACCTATCCTCCGCGTCCACCACGTTCCACTAAATATAACTCTGCCAACAAAGTTTTAGTCCAGGGAATTATTGACATGATCAAGGACGTCAATAATACTCCATCTTACCCTAGAGACGAATTGCGAGTATATTTGAGTTGGAACTCTACAGAGTATCGCCTTAGTTTGGGAGAAAGCAAGCGAAAAAGCTCCACTCCAATCTGGGTCGTGCCTCACCGAGGTCAGGTCTGTTTGCAAGGAAATGGGAGAAATCCGAGAGCTCAGCTAGGGAGGAGTGAGTGCGTTGAGACTTACGTGTTGCCGTCTAACTCTTCCCCTGCCTTCCTTACTGCTAGGGGTACCTACTTCATCTGTCAAGACAGAGCGTATACATGGTTGCCTGCTGACTTTTCAGGTTCATGTTATATTGCTCGATTGTTGCCTCCAACATACACTGCTTCTTCTGACTATCACAAGACCAGAGTAGCAAGAGGTGTTTTCAGCAAGGAAGATACCGCTGGTCAGGAAGCTGGAGACTTCTTCAAAGGTTTCCTTCCGTTCTGGGGGCCTATGGCCAATAGTAGAAACATACGTCAGCTAACACGGGTAGTTGAATCTACTATTACCGAAACTGCTGGTGCCCTTAGCAATTTGACAGCTGAGCTTCAGGCGGAGAGACTCATGACGTTACAGAACCGTATGGTTCTAGACGTGATACTTGCAGATCGAGGTGGGGTATGCAGAATGATCCAATCAAGCTGCTGTGTCTTTATTCCCAATAACGCTCCAACAGTCTATGAGGCGATTTCTAAGCTACACAAGATTTCCGACTCCATACATGTAGACAAGGGAAACTGGTCCTTCATGGAGTGGTTTTGGACTCTGATATCAGCGTGGGGATGGAAGGTTCTGATGGTCATTGGTGTCATCTTAGTATTCCTATTCTCATGCTGCCTGATTATCCAGTGTGGTCCCGCTTTGTGTAGTCTCTGTGCTGCAACCTGTTTCAGAAAACCACCTGCGTTTGGAGAAAAGGCGCGAGAAAGGATGATGATACAGCAACATGTCACTGACCTAATGAGCATAGAGTTAGACTCTGACATAGACTGAGTGATTGCCTATGTAAGGGCAAAAGGAGGGCCTGAGGTTCCGTGACGATTTGAACCCGTGTTTTCAACATTGTCGTAAATACATAATTTTGGTATCAGCGAACCGCAAATGATCCATTTAGCATATCCTGGTGTTTTCGCTATGCTACGAGCAAGAGTACTCCTGTTACAAACACATTTCTAATCTACCCATGGCATCCATCTTAGATCATGGCAGCCATTTTGTGTTTCTTACCCTCACATACGCAATGACCTCTGATTACTTCATTTCGATTAAGGACACGTAGGCTTAGCCGGTGATTCACCTCTCTAGTGACACGTGCACCTTAGAACAGAACATGTCGTGGCTGCATGACTCGACAAAGGCTACCTCCTCTGCCTGAGGCCAGTCCTGCTATACTGGTTCTCGTGTTCGTTGGCCTGATCATGATTAGGCGGCCGAAGCTGGTAGCCTTGCCCATTTACGACCCACAAACATCTCTTATCCTGCTTTTCTATCTTCTGCACCTGGCCCTGCTCCTTTCCTTCTGGGCCTTTATTAGGGGGAGGTAACGAAATTTACGATGAGGCGGTCCGGCTCTTGAATGAAATGTTGACATGGGATTGTGATGGAGTAGTGGGAACCCCTCTTCGTAATGTTTGACATCAAATATTATCGAGGATTCCTGTGCAACGCCAAATATTTATTGTTTAGGACACAAAGGTTTGGGAATGTACTAGCATTGTGAAGAATTCGCCCGAAGGTTAATATTTTGTATATAAGGAGCAACCCTTCTTGTACAAATCGAACAGGCTCCTAGTTACTGCCCGTGTGTAGTTTCTGTGACTTCTGTGTCCCTGCAGTAATAAACCTTTGGTCTTTGACGCCACCATCGAGAAGCCCGTGTTTCTGTTCATTTGTGCACCGAGACAGGTAGAACTCCGGGGTCTTCGGGTGTTATCCCTGACACCTCTGGACGGAACCAAAAAGTCCAGAACTCCACTCCCCCCAGTTACACGTCAGTTGCACGTCATGATCAAGTTGCGCACACAAGTAGGGCAAAGTTCCAGCTGGCCATGCAACCCCCTCCATGTATCCACCCACCTATGACTCACCTATGACTCCTCAAGTGAACGCCCACATGTACGCCCTCATGCACGCCCACATGCTCTTATCTCTCTTTCTCTTGCTCTGCCTGAAGCGCTCCTCCCTATATGCGAAATTGAATGTATAAATATTGTACTCTGTGAATAAAGTTTAGAAGACCCTTTCTGAACCTTTGTGGTGATGGAACCGATTCTCCCCTAACTCGAGTTATTGAAATAAAGCCCTTTTGAATCGGACACCACGGACTCTGCCTCTCATTTTATGCATGACCCTTTGTTTATTTATAGAAATTATGACAGGGTAATACTTTATTTACCACATAAATCTGGCGCCCGAATAGGTACTACTCCCCTTCCCCACGCGCCGGAGATGTAGGTCCAGCCCTTGCCCCCTTCTACAGCCGTGACAGACTTCAAAGTGTACACGCCAACGGGACTTCCTGCTTACTCCCTCAGGCCCACGGAGGAGACGGACTGCGACCAGGCATCCACACGAGGCGGTGAGGATCACGGATCATCCCAACCAGAGCCCAACCCGTGAGAGAGCAAGGTCCGAGGTTTCCAGAGGTCCACCCGTTCCGCGCATGCGCAGTATCAAGTATCCGAGGCCTTCAAGTTCTGCTTCCCGGTGAGTACCACTATTGGGAACGCATAAAGGTAAAGACGGGTTCATTTCTATGAACACGGTAAAGACGGGTTCATTTGCGTGAACACGGTAAAGACGTGTCTCATTTATGAGACCGGTATGGTTGTGCTGTATTCCAGTGCATAAAGTTAACTGTTTTCAAGTACATGGAGTTAAACTGTATCTGTTTTAGTGTTTTAGTGTTTTAGTGTTAATAATTGTTTCAGTCCGACTATTTTGGTGTGTATTGTGTTTTCATTAAGTTGGTTTCAACATGCCACTGTTTTCAAAATTGCGTCAGATAGGGACCAGAAAAGGTATACTAGAAGAGCCAGTTAACATCCCGCCTAGAGACACACCTGGTCATTATATGTATAATAAGCATGGGTTAGATGCCATATTGTATTTAGACCTATGGGTAAATTACACAAAGGATTTAGAGGAGAAGTACAGATGGCCTGTCTCGGGAACGTGGGATTCTGAATGCATTATGAGAGTAGAGGAAGCGCTATGGAAAAAGAAATCAAGACCCTCTCAGAAAGATGCCATTGAGTTATGGCGCAAAGAAGCACATAGGAGAACAGAGAAAGAATTCAACCAAGCAGAGAGAACTAAACAAGCAGCGGAAAAAGCCAAAGAAAAGGAACTGCGGGAGGAAGGGGAACGGGTCAAAGCAGAACAGGCAGATAGAGAAAGGAATGCCGTCGTTACTGGTATTTATCCCGTCCTCTCAGAAGAACTAGCTAGAGTGACCCCCTCAGAAACACCCCGTAGATCGCGAACGCCACCACCTGTACCCTATAGAGTACGTAGAATAAAGCCGACAGCATCCGAGGCGTTTATTTCCTCCTATCTAGAAGAATCCCCACCGGACTACGCAAACGCAGATTTCCCTCCGCCCCCACCAGCGGAACAGCTCCAGCAGCTCGTGAAAGATGACCATGTGCCAGGGGCCGTAGGGGGAGGGGGGCCTACTATAGATGTTTCAATCCCCCACTGTATAAACGATCCAGAACCAGGAAAGGGCTCAATGCTCGTGATTTCACTAAGACTAAGACAGGCCGTCGCATATTTGGACAAACTGCCAGATATGAAAGACGACCTAGGTAAAATATACCGTTTCATTAGAACGGGGAGGGACCCGAGAGTATAGCACAGGCCATGCAAAACAGAAAGGTGGGGGTTAAGAACTACATCCTCCGTTTTATTATTAACTGCCTGATCAGGGAAAAAGACGAAGGAGACGGGGATGTAGAGTCTGGTTTGATAGAATGGAGTGATCACATAGATGCCGGTCGGCATGATAAAACGGGACAGACAGATAGCATGATAAAAAAAATACGAAAGGAAATATTAGCAACACACAAAGTAGAGCCTGACGAGAAGGGTCAGTCATCAGAAGAGGTAGACGAGGCGAAGGACAAGATAAATTATGTAGGTAATGCAGGACGGTTTGACAGGCCCAAGTGCCTCGACTACCGTAAACAGGGGCCGGCTATAAAAGAAAGATATTCCCTTGAAAATCTTTTCCAAGCTACTGAAAAAGCACTGGACCGACGGATAAAGAGCCAGCGATCTCACACCCCACACGAAATAGAGTTGGCCCGGTCAGCCACCCAGTGGGTGTCCAATTCTAATATATATAGCAATGATATAGTGGCCCAAACGTTCTTGAGCCTCCCGCTGAATGAACAGCGTTTGGCCGGTATTTACATGGTCCAACATTTAATAACGTTGTATGAGAATCAATATTCCGATCCCCGTCAATTGTATAAATTACTGGACGACATAGTTCTAGATAGATGGACAGGCCTGGGTACTGAATTAATTAACGTCATCCTGGATCAACGACATAAGTACTTAAATTTTCTGACCACATGCATGCTTCCTGCCCCACACCACGACAGAAAGCACCTATACGTAGACAGACAGAACCCCCTACGAGAGGTACATCCAGTTAAAAAGGCAAACAATGTGCTTCAACGGGTGTATGTTTACACCCCCTTGACGAAATTAGAAATACTGGAAATGAAAAAGATGTTGCCCTCCCATGATAAAGACCCGGGGGGGTTTCACCGAGAATTAAAAGACATTCTCCTCCTCGGAGATTATACGTACACTGACATTCTGAAACTATTGAAAGTACTATTGCCAGCAGGCATTTATGAAAAGCTTAAGGAAAAAGACTGGGAGGTGGGAGAGAAAAACTTAAGCTGGGAAGTATTGGAAACAGAGGATAAAGACAGAGGCCCGGGGTTGGTCTTGGTGAAAAAGCTAGAGAACTACCTGAACTCCTAATACAGGTTTTGCCGAGACTATTGACCACTAAAAAGGAAGACTGGGATGCTATTTCAGCCTGTAAACAAAAACAAGAAGAGGACACAAGTGACTTCTATTCTAGATTCGAGAAATGCTTTACTATTAATAGTGGCCTTAAGCCCGGTAGCGAATCATATCCCCCATCTTTTCGTGAGCAAATTAGTAGAGAATTCCCTACCCCAGATCAAGAATAGAGTATTGAAGGTTGAGAGTACTTGGCAAGCAAACAGCCCTTCACAAATGTTGCAAATGCTACAATATCACCAGAACAGGATTAGAGAAGAGCAGGATCAGGAAAAGAGACGCATGAAAGAGACAAAAATGAAGGTGCTGGTTGCCCAAACGGTACCGGCAAACACGAACAAAAATGGCACGACACCTGTCAAGGGGAACTGTAATTATTGCAAACAACCAGGTCACTATGTAAAGGAATGTGCTGTCCTGAAACACAATATAGCTACAGGCAAAACAAAAGAACGACCACACACTCCTAGGCAAAATAGCACCCAACAGAGCACACAACAGACAAAAGCGACTTTTCCACCCCCACCACCGCCTGTTCATGCCACACCACAAATGTATCAGTACACACAGTCAGACTATCCAGAATACCAATCATTCTCATGAAACAGCCTTGAGAGGGAAGATGGCTTGCCCCTTATTCAGGTTCCTGTAGATCAAGAAGGTCCCTATGTACATGGTCGTGTACTGGGACAGGACAGAAAGTTTCTGATTGACACAGGGGCGAGCAGAACTACCATCAGCCATGACGAGGTTCCAGGGGCACCTCTCTCGGGCTCACAGAATATTTCCCTGGGATTTTCAGGAAAGCCTATTATTAATGAAGTGTCGAAACCAGTCTCCCTCGGGGTTGGTCCACTGTCACGTACCACTGACTTGCTACTTACTAAATCATGTCCAGAAAACTTACTTGGTATAAAGACATTAAAAGAACTAGGAGCAGTTATCTGTTGTTCTCCGGAGCGAGTGCGACTGTTCTTACGTGATTTTAAGGGTCATTATGTGTTGACAGATTTTGACATCAGACTCCAGAATGTACCACAGCACCTATGGGCACAAGGTCCTACTGACGTAGGTTACATGAACATAACACCACACCAGGTCACTCTCAAAGCAGGAGTAGTACTACCACGTATACGACAATACAGAATACCACCTGAGGCTGAAGTGGCCTTATTGAAAATTATTGACAAACTCATTGCACAAGGGGTGGTGGTGGAGACTGACTCGAATGTGTGTAACTCACCTGTCCTTCCTATCCTTAAACGATCAGACCTTAATGCACCACCAGTTTACAGACTAGTTGTTGACCTTCGAGAATTGAATAAATGTGTAGTCCCACAATACCCAGTGGTCCCAGACATTTCTTCATTACTGACTGCTATTGATTCTGAGGCAACATTCTTTACAGTCATTGACTTGAAGAATGCCTTTTTTAATATTCCAATTCATCCAGACAGCCAGTACCTTTTCGGATTCAGTTTAAAAGGACGCAGTTTTAAATTCACGAGAGCACCCCAAGGTTTTACAGAAAATCCAAGCATTTACAGTCAAGCGTTAAAAAGACAGCTGGACAGTATTAATATGCCCACCAACACAGCACTGCTCCAGTACGTAGACGACATCCTCATTACAGCTCGATCAGAAACAGACTGCGAAGATGCATCATTGACGGTTTTACACTTTCTGGCAGACAAGGGGCACAAAGTGTCCCCTTCAAAGTTACAATTCTGTGCACAGCAAGTGGTGTACCTTGGACACTTGCTGTCCAAGAGGGGTAGGCAGCTGACACAAGAACGTATTCAGTTAATTTCTAACCTTTCACAGCCCAAGACACAAAAGGAAGTGCGGGCCTTCATTGGCCTCACTTCATACTGCAGGCAGTGGATTCCCCAGTATGCCTATCTAGCCAAACCCCTCATACAGTTGACAACACAGGAGGCAGCGTCTTCGACTGTCCTCCCTTGGACACAAGAACACACCTTGGCATTTGAAGAATTAAAAAGAGCCTTATGTCAAGCGCCAGTTTTAGCGACTCCTAGTTACAGCAAACCCTTTATGCTTTTCGTAACTGAACGGGATGGAACAGCATTATCTGTCCTCACACAAGATCAAGCAGGAAAACACAAGCCTTGTGCTTATTTCTCTAGTACACTGGACCCAGTGGCCCAGGCTCTGCCTGCGTGCCTGAAATCGGTTGCGGCAACAGCCCTAGCCATAAGACAAAGTGACTCGATAGTGCTGGGACACCCCCTGACAGTACAGGTACCGCATGCAGTGGAAGTTCTCTTGAACAGGACACAGACACAACACTTGACCGTAGCGAGACTGACAGGATATGAACTGACGTTATTTCAACCACACATAGAGATCAGACGATGCAACACACTAAATCCTGCTACACTTTTGCCCTCAAATACAGTAGACACCGCACCAAATGACTGTGTGGAAATAATGAATATAGTGACGAAACCAAGACAAGACCTGACAGATGTTGCACTCCCAGACCCTGACCTGACACTCTATGTAGATGGATCATGCATGAGGACGAAGGCGGGAGAATTAGTGGCAGCATATGCCGTGACCACTGCTACTGAAATCATAGAGACACAAAGAATAGACATACTGTCAGCGCAAGCAGCAGAGATCATCGCTCTGACACAAGCCTGCATAAGAGCTAAGCACTTGAAAGTGAACATCTACACAGATTCACAATATGCTTTTGGCGTAGTTCATGATTTTGGAGTACTATGGAGGGAGAGAGGTTTCTTGACCTCTCATTGGGCCAAAATTCAGCACGGCCCGCTTATTCAGGCCCTGTTGGAAGCAATACATTTACCTGCAGCCATAGCTATCCTGAAATGCAAAGCACACACCAAAGTTACAGACACCATTTCCCAGGGTAATGACCTGGCAGACCGAACTGCTAAACTTACAGCCCAGACGCCAACAGACACGACAAAGACAGAGGTACCATTACTGACAAAAAGTATGACAGTCAGGGATCCTTCTCAAGATGTACTCGACATACAGACACATGCCACTTCAGATGAAAAAAAGAAATGGACTAAACAAGGAGGGGTCCAGACTGACCAAGGTTGGATGACTAAGGGCGAAGCAACATGGTTTCTTCCTGATGCCATGGTACAAGTGATCATAAACACAGCACATAGTCCAGCACACTTGGGAGAGAAGGCAATGATAGACAGAATATCTGGTTTAACAAGCACCTGCATGCAGCAGCGAAACAAAAAGTAAGAGCATGCATGATCTGTTGTCAGTTCAATCCAGGTAAAGGCATCCCGGTGGAACAAGGCGGATTTCATCCTCCTGACCACCCTTTTGAGGTTCTCCAGATGGATTTTATCCAAATGGACAGATGTAGAGGTATCAAGTATGTCCTGGTAGTTGTGTGTGCACTAACTATATGGACAGAAGCGTATCCAGTCCCAGATCATACTGCTGTGACAACCGCCAGGCAATTGGTGCGCAAATTCTTCCCTAGATACGGATTGCCCCGTGTCGTTTACTCAGACAATGGTCAGCCTTTTTCTTCTGAATTAATGAAACAATTGTCTCTTCTGTTAGGATATAACTGGAAGTTCCATTGTGTGCGACACCCCGAAGCAGCAGGCCTTGTAGAAAGACATAATCAGACAATAAAGACGAAACTAGCAAAGATCTGTGCAGAAAAAGGCGTGGATTGGATGGTAGCCTTGCCGGTTGCCCTCTTTTACATGCGTATGGTAGCCCATTCCAGAACAGGCCTATCACCATATGAAGTGGTTTTCGGTAGACCGCCGAACATGTGGGGTACGCCTATGCCTAAGAAAATAACTGATGTTGACAGTAACATGCTTACAGATTACCTGGCTTCCTTGATGTCTGCACTACTCTCTTGTCGTTCACAGGTTGCCGCCGCCTTCCTTGACAACACCCAGGTCAAGGAGCATGCCATAGCCCCAGGGGATTATGTTCTCGTCCGGAATTTTGATCGATCAAGCCCCCTTGAGCCGCGTTGGAAGGCGCCGAAGTTAGTGTTACTTACAACGAGGACAGCCATCAAAGTCGAAGGGAGAAAAGGATGGCTTCATGCCCATCCTTGTAAAAAGTACTTTGGAGACTCTGGAACTTTGGTAAAGACAAAAGACATTAAAGACTTTGAGGCTCCTTTGCTAGAAAAGACTCCACAGCAAGAGTACAGGTCCAAATTACGATCTAGAAAGCCAGACGACGTTTAATCATTTAAGTCCACTAGGTGGTGAATCGGTTAAACAAGATTTCTGACATGCATCAGATCGCGGACAATAATAGTAAAAAGAGCAAAATGAAAGAAAAATACTGCAAGATATTACGTAGTAGATGTATAGTATCTCTGATTTTTCTGTCTCTTCTGTGCATCACTATAATCTGTGTCAGCTTAATACTACATGTTTTCTTTCCTCCTATTGCCTCACATATACACTCTTCCATTAATGACACCGTAGAGCATACATTTAGTGATCTGCCACCCCATGAACTGTCATATCGACTGGACCTGCGTAACAATACTTTTATTCGGATGTTGCACCGTTCTCATCAGACCAGCAATGTGACAGATTGCTGGGTATGTGGCCGACTCCCACCTTATCAAAAGATGAAGGGAGTTCTGCCCCTCGTCCCTTTTCCGTTCTCCCACAATGGTTCGTGCGGAGCATGGTTTGCCTTAATGTCATCAATCGACAAAAAGTCCACAGTTTACCATGGTGACTGGATATGGGGAAACTTGAATAAAGTAATAAATGAGGTATGTTTTCCAGACAAAGACGGACTCCCCCAAAGGAAGGGATCGATCTAGAAAATGAAGAGTACGAGCAAGGAAATGCTTCCCTCAACTTTATAATGCTGAATGTTCAGCTCATACAAAATGCAGGTCCACCATCCATTTCAGTCCTACCAGTAAAAGGTGATTTGTTCGTTAGAAAGAAAGGATCAGTACATATGGGACACAGCGAGTGTAATGCTGTAGTAGAGTTTAATGATAAAGGAAAGTCTTCTTTCAAAGCATCTCGCCATACCTATTTCATTTGCGGTCAGACAGCCTATGTACATCTGCCCTTAGACTGGGGTGGGACATGCTATATAGCGTTCCTGCTGCCACCCGTCTTTCTGGCCCCATCCTATTATCATCGAGATTCACGACCAGAGCATGTTAGACACAGGAGAGAGACCGATGCCTCAGGGATTGATCAGACTGAGACAGCCTGGGAGCAATATACAGATTTCAACAAAGGATTCTTTTTCTTCATAGGTCCCGTCCAAAACAGTAAACTCATACGCAGGTTAACAAGGACCCTGGAAGCAGTTGTGAATGAGACTGCATCTGCCCTGGCGAACTTGACCCAGGAGCAGTCTGCCATGCGACTGGTTGTTCTTCAGAACCGCCTTGTTCTTGACGTCATCCTGGCGGATAGGGGCGGGGCCCGTAGGGTGATCGGCTCCAGTTGCTGCGTTTTCATACCTAATAACGCGCCATCTGTGTACGCAGCAATAACAAGGCTCCACAAGATTGCTCACGATATACATCAAGATCCAGGCACATGGACTTGGTCCAGTTGGCTCTGGGGTATAATATCGGCATGGGGATGGAAAGTGTTGTCGTTCCTAGGAATGATACTGCTTATGATATTCGGCTGCTGTCTCTGTCTGCAGTGTGGCCCGGCCATTTGCGGCCTGTGTGCGACTGCCTGTGTTCCACATCCACGTATACAAAGGATCAAAGATGAACAAATGATGCTGTATGAACAAATATACGGTCTCATGAGAATAGATGTGTCCTGAAGGGTACAGTAGGGGACAAGGAGGGAATGAGAAAAAAGAAATTTTACACGGCCAATATGTCCCCTGCGTGTACCCCAACGTTTAGTGTACATGCATGTCACCAATGCATTTTCCCTCTATGGCCTGCAATAATGATGCCTCTGCATTTACGTCCCACATTAGGATGCCAGTCACCAAGTCTTCCATAAAAGAAACGTTAATTTTGCACTGAGTCCCATGTGGCCCATGTGTTTGCATTGTGCACTTTTAATATATCGCGAAGAACCCATTTCTCCATTTTTTGGCTCAGGTTTCATGCCTCCAGACACTCTGAGGGCTGCAGCTACGTATCCCTGACCTCGCATACTTTTGGCTAAGCCGAGAGGGGCCCAGCACGGGGTGCCAAGACAGTATTGTGCACAACAGTTATCTGCTTGCTCCACAGAATCACATTCCTGCCTGGTGAAGAAGGTAAACAGAACCCGTCTGCAGAGATAGGGCCTAGCCTTTCTGTCTCCGTTTAAGTGATTTGCAGAGCTCGCGTCCATAGAAAGCTCAAGGCCCCCACGCAATAAACGAAAAAATAGATGCCCACACTGGCTCTTGGTGATGAGCGACCTTTGCTTCAGATAATACATCCCCGGACTTAAGATATCAGATAATACCAGATGTGCTGGTCGCCCTGACACTGAAGGCCTCCCTACCAGACCGAAAGTCAGCTCCCCCCAGTTACACGTCAGTTGCACTTCATGATCAAGTTGCGCACACAAGTAGGGCAAAGTTCCAGCTGGCCATGCAACCCCCCTCCATGTATCCACCCACCTATGACTCACCTATGACTCCTCAAGTGAACGCCCACATGTACGCCCTCATGCACGCCCACATGCTCTTATCTCTCTTTCTCTTGCTCTGCCTGGAGCGCTCCTCCCTATATGCGAAATTGAATGTATAAATATTGTACTCTGTGAATAAAGTTTAGAAGACCCTTCCAGAACCTTTGTGGTGATGGAAACGATTCTCCCCTAACTCGAGTTATTGAAATAAAGCCCTTTTGAATCGGACACCACGGACTCTGCCTCTCATTTTATGCATGACCTTTTGTTCATTTATAGAAATTATGACAGGGTAATACTTTATTTACCACAGGAATAGAACATAACTACCAAACATTTATCAAACTACCCTTTGTTAGCCAAACTCATATGGAGTCAAAAACTATTGAAAAACGAGTGCAATGCACAACCTGTGACAGGACAATCTCTAAAGGGACAAACAAAAAATATTCATTTGGGATGCGACCTTCTACATCAGTGACAGCAGCAACAATTCCCAGCCGAAAGTGCCATTTCTACCCTAGTTTTCGGCAAGTTTGCTTGGAGGGTTGGAGGTCCTCTGGGAACCAGCTGGCTTTATTGTTGGTGTATCTCTTTTATGGTTTCCTGATGGGGTGAGAGTGTTGCTGCAGTCCTTCATCCACTGTCTGAGGTTGTGGGCGGAGGTGTCGGGGTCGGTGGTGTTGACGGGTGTGCTTCGGGTGAGGGTGGTGTTAAGCTGGTCTTCAGTGACTTTGCTCCATCAGCGGTGGGGGAATTGTTGGGTGCAGTGGTGTGTTTCTGGAAGTTGAAGTGGATGCAGCGATGGTCGGTCCAATGAAGTTCAGTGGTGTGGCTTAAGGAGACGTGGGAGCTTGTGGAGAAGATGGGGTTGAGTGTGTGGCTGGCAGAGTGGGTGGGTGTTGTGATTAGCTGTCTGAGTCCGAAGTTGGTGAGGTTGTCGATCAGGGTGGTGGAGTTGGTGTTGTTGTTGTTCTCGAGGTGGAAGATCAGGTCCCCGAGGAGGTTGTAGTCTGTGGAGGCGAGGGCGTGTGTACTGATGAAGTTGGCGATGGAGTCATTGAACTGTGGCCGGGGTCCGGGGGTTCTGTAGATGAGGGTTTCTCTGAGGTTGGTGTTGGGATCGGTGTGGATCAAGAAGTGTAGGTGTTCAGCAGTGTTGAGGGTGTCGTCGGTGCTTGTTGAGATTCTGAGGGTGTTCCTGTGGACGGTGGTGATTCTTCCTCCTGTTCCATTGGTGCAGTCCCTTTGGGTGATCTTGTAGCTGTCAGGGATGGCTATGGCGATGTCAGGTGCCGAGGAGGGTTTCACTCAGGTCTCCGTCAGGAAGTAGACGTCTGGGGCAGTGGAGTCGAGTAGATCTAAGAGTTTGATGGGGTGTTTGTGGGCGGAGCGGGTGCTGAGTAGAATGCATCTGAGGTGGTTGCTTACTTTCTCGGTGGTGGATTAGCAGATCGGATGCTGGTGAAGCTGCAGTTCCAGCAGGAGAAGAGTTCTTGGATGCGTTTCGGGGCAGCCAGGAAGCAGGTGTATTGTCGTCTGTTGTTGAGTGCATGGAGGGTGCTGGTGTCTATAGTGGTAACGGGTTTTGTGGCATTTGTGGGGTTAGGGGGTCTGGTGCTGGGCATGGTCCAAGCACGGACGGGCACAGACAGGCTTGCCTTAGGAGCGGCCGCCCTTTGCCTGCCATATAAGGGGAGGTGGGAGGGAGGAGCAGCTGGAAGGCGGGAGCGGGCGGCCAATGGGTGACCAGGGGGCGGGGCCACAGGGAATGCAGCAGCGGGAAAACAGGTGATGAAGGGATACAGAAGGCAAAAACAGGGGGCACAGTAAAAAGGGGGGCACAGTAAAATGGGGAAAACAAAGGATACAGAGAATTACTTAGGCAAGAACAAAACTAGCAGTGAACAAAATACAGCAGTAACCTTACTATTGAGGCAAAGGGGCCCCGAACCTACATCAGCGGCGGTGACGGGCAGCGGGGCTACACGGATGCACTGGTGGAGCAATGTGGCATGAGGAAAGCGACCTGCCAGAAGACAGGGTCTGATTTCCTTAAGCTTCCTTCTTTCCTATTCTTGTGATATTGATTTTGTTCACTGTTGTTCTGTCTCATAGTTTGAATTTTATTTTCATTATTTTAAAAACTTTGGAAATGGCAACATATATTTTTGAGAAATAACGCCGTCCTCTTACCAGTAGCTCTTTTTTCTCTCACCGCTTTTTCCTAATTTTGCCCCTTTTTTGTCACACTTCTACATAGATACTGTAGTTGCTTTTGTTCCTTTTCCCTCAAAGCTTTTGCATGTATTCTGTCTGTAGTTATGCAGTTGCAGTTCTGTAAAAAAAAAAGAGCATATTTAAATATTTATTCTAGCCACTGTACCAGGTACTTTACTACTGGCTTAAACATAATACAAAAACTGTTTTTATGTTATGTTGCAGTTCTAAATCTACAAATAAAACTAGCTAAATAATAACTAGCACATACTTCAATGTGCCAATCCGGAACTAAAACACAAAACTTAATTCATTAGTTACATTTTAATATTATAGCAGCCTCTTCTCAGTTCTTACTTATACACAGTAAAGGACCACTTTATCCCTTTTGTAGTCAATGTTTAAATAAACATTAACCAAAGTGTAAAAGTAGATACAGTGTCTCAATACATCATAAGAGCTATTTCTGTGCCTCCCTAATACTGTGTCACTGGTAGATTTGGTGCTTCAGTACTTTTCTACTTAGATGTGTCAGATTTTAATTTTGAGAAACACTGCATATAAAAATCTGCACATTAATGTGAATCACAGCATATAGCTCTCTAATTCTTCCGAGTACATCCAAACAGTTTGTAGCATGTTACATATATAATTCTCCAGCTGGTTCTAAAAGAGTACATATTCCTCACTAAAGCTGTAAATACATGTGCTTGTGGTTGAGTACAACAATACTCCCTGGATTATTGTATGAGTGCATTGATAGTGCCTAGGTGATTCGCTCAGGATATAGGTAGTGCCTGCATGATTCACTGAGTATCTAGGAACTATATCAGTGGTCACATATCTGCATAGCTAGTGACGGTGTATTGCACGACTATTTCGCTACTATCTGGGTGATAGGATGAATGCATGGGTGTTGCCTGTGTAGTTCAATAAGTACATAATTAGTACCTGCATTAATGAAAGAGTGAATTTGTAGTCCCTGGGTGATTGAATAAGTTTACATATCACCCTTGATATATAATTGTATCCATGGCCCTCTAAGAGGATACATTGCTCTGTTGCTCAGCGTGCACATGCATCAGTAAGTTTCCAAAACTGAAAACAACAATTCTCACTTTTTCAAAGCACAAAACCTTTCATTATTGGCATACCTACATCATTTCACAAATACTTCTTGTGTCTATAAAACCTATATTCAGCATTTCTCAAAGAAATGTTACATGAACTCTCAAAGGACATTCTGCACTATTAAACCTCCTCAATTTAAAATATAGCATGTATAAAGAAATACACCCCCTCATCATATACATGACATTTTCACTAGCCTTAAACTTAAAGAAAATAGATCACATTTAAACATATGTATGATTGCATAATAGATATACACCTTCTGGCATCTTTCCAAAAATGTATATTTCTCTGCATCTTTTAGTAAACTTAAAAGTCTCATCGAACATATAACTATCTGGAACTACAAAAACGATATCTCACCATCTAGTATGTGCAAACTGGTTATGTAAGTTAGAAACCACATTGACAAACACTTCCTAATACATACCTAACACGCATTACTACATTATAATTCATATACAGATGCAGCACATTTTCTCATCTTTTATTTCTGACTACACTACTAATGTTTAATAATGTGCTAATGCAAATAGAAAGGTTGTATTTATTCTGCACATAATCCTTAGACATTTAAAACAGTCATTTTTAAAGGCATTGCTCATGGTAATGTTCAACCGTACAAACATCTTAAACACATAACTTCTGCCAGATATAGTTAATCTGATATGTTGTTGTTCACATCACTGTGATAATCTTTGTAATCAAAATCCTATATGCATCATAATTTCTAATGTACATTTTTTAACTAATTAAAAAGTTATACACATACCAATGAATTGAGTTTGTAGATTATATTGTTGTTTTTAGCTCTTTCTGCATAGTTGTTACACTACATGTGTAAAACTAAGCACAAGAATGGTACACCACTCTCATAAAAAGCACCCATAAAATGGCAACCTCTTCAACTTTTCACTCTATGATCATGAAAAAGGCAGCAAATTTAATCATGTCTTTTATTTTAGACTACTGCAACTCCACTTGTGAATGGTTAGCATCGGTTAACCCTTTCCTCTGTTTCAAAATGAGGTTCTTGTCTCCAGATTTTCATGATTTTTCACGATCATCGTGGAATAATCATGAAAATCATGAAAAAAAGTGAGTCCACATCGATATTTAGCCTTATTTTTAAAAAAATGTAAATACTGAATAGCTTGTCCTGCGTTGGAAATTAAAGTTTGCATTTACTTAAATTATGTCATAACTCCTTAACTTTAAAAAAAAATTCTGTCTCTTTAACACCCTCCCCCCATTATCCTCATAGCTTAGTGTACCTAGCAACCTAGCGGAACCAGTAGGTAACAACATCACAGCACATTCTAGAAAGAACATGCTACTTCCAAATAAGATACAGCAGGAGTGGTTTACTCCACAGATTCAAAAGCATATCCATTTCTGTATTACATTTCTTTTTTTAAACAATATCCAATAGTGAGACTTCTTCCTAAGGCATCCAACACACTACCTAATTTTATTCACTTTCATACTGACAGCATCCAATGAAATATATCTTTTAAAAAAATGAAAAAACACCTCGATTTTAACTGCTTTTCATTTGGAAAACTACCTCATTCAGCTCCAGCCTTCTCCTGACTGATACTGCTCCTTCACTTAAAAATGCTTGGAATGTGGATTGTGGACAACAGCTACGTCTATTGAGCTAAAGAGGCAGCAAAAACAGAGGTATTAACAGGGACCTGAGTTTGCCAAATGTGGAGATTACTCGGTTTGGCCAAAGAGGGTTAAAGTTTCATCAGTTGCTGTCTTCACTTAAATCCATTGAGGATTGCTGAGTTCCTCAACTCATTATTGTGCACTGTGGTGGCAATGACCTAGGCACATTGGCTGGGGTAGGGCTGGAAATTCTAATGAATGATGACTTTGCAGAACTTTGCACACTATCTTGGTGTACTTTAATATATGTCAAAGACAGAAATAGAAGCAGTCGAATCAATTCTGTCCACAGATTGACAAAGCCAGGAAACATGTTCATAAAACTGTTTCTGCATTCCTCAGAGACCATTGCATGAGCTGTAATGATAGAAACAATCTGTGTTGTGACATGCATGGAATTTATACGAATGATGGAGTGCACTTTACAGACGAAGGCAACATGGGGTTTCAAAACTCTGCATCTGGTCTTATGTGTGACTGTTATGTACACACAATCAACATAAAGAATCTCGCGGAGCCACCATAGAAATATGGTTAATTTTTTTATAGAGATCATTTTTTTGTTTGTTTAGGAATCTTTGTGGCGATGACGAGATAGTCACAAATATGTTGCAAAATCACAAAATAAAAGCAGACGTTCAACAGCCAACAGCACATCCAAAAGTATTAACTAAAAAAATGTATTCTTAACATTGCGCTACACATATTACTATACACAAGCTTTTTTAAAAACATATTTAAACTCATGTTTGTGTATTAAGTTTCTTTAAGATCCATATTTAAGACCTATTTTCCATTTGGCAGTTAATTGGGGAGTCGTAATGATGCCATTACTGAGAAGTTCGCGTCTTTTCCTTAAAGTGAAAGACACATATATGCATGCATATTACAGTATTTTACACACTAGGGGTTTATTACTTTACACTTCAAACTCATGTTTTTTGAGTGTATTGCTAGAAAAACCATCTCTAAAATCTATTTTCCATTTTTGCGTTGAGGCCGGAGATCGCAATGACGTCAGTAATCGCAATCCACACAGATACAGCGTGAAAGCGGAAAGCAAAAGCAGGAATTCAATTGCCACAAACACATTAAAAAATTCTAACAATCACACTAGATAAATCACTATCTAAATAACTCTATAAAAACATTTATCAGAATCACAACATAATACAATGTGTATTAATGATTCACTGATATTTTTTTTATATTTTCACCAATATGCGAGGTGTCGTCGCGATACTCATGACATCCACATGGTGGTACATGGGAGCTCCACTGGCAGCCGTCGTCCCGAAGATCAAATTTGGGACTTGTGTTACTAGCACACCCTTTTCTCAAATATGGGGACATAGTATCTCCACATTGACCCCTAATGTTAGTTTCACACACATTTTAAGCCCCAGGAACTGTTCCGGAATGATGAAATTGTGGCTGCAACTTTATCTTTTGATTGCATTCAAAAAATCACTGCATTCCCGATGGAGTGTGCATCATCGAATAATCGCGAAACCACCATGAAATATCTGCAGCCAAAGATAAATCTATCCATTTTAGCTTACATTTCTCAAAAACTACTAGACAGATTTGATCCAAATAACAAAAATCTCAATCTGCGTAACAATATCTACCTTTCTACAAAATTTGGTGTAATTCCGTCCAGCGGTTCGGGCTGTATGGTCTACAATGCGTTCCTAAGGGAATTAACATTACAAATGTACCCAACTTTCGCGCCCCTATTTCTTGGTCCTACTGCACGGATCACCTCCAAACATTCTATGACACACTGAACCTAATTTGACACTTTATTTAAAAAATCTCAGAAAGATTGGTCAAACAACGCCAAAGTTATAAGCAAGTCAAAAAATGCTTTTCCTATGGAAACTACGTCCTAAATATACCTACCTACTGGCGACCGGCATCAAGGTACATATTGGTGGAGTTAAGTATAGTAAAAATGTGCTTACCCATAGAAACTTACTTTCACAATATTTTTGTCCTTGATACTCTTGGCAAGATATTTTATGCATGTGATATTTTTAACTCAATATTTTGTCCAACCAAACCCATACTCATCTTGAGGGACTAATCATGACTAAAAAACACCACCTTTGCAGTACTGTTTTTTGGGTTGCGTATGGGTCAAAGTCCAACTGGATATCTAATTTGTGTTGGTACATTGAACTCAGTCCTTGCACTAGGTGGTTAGAAATCTGACTCCAGCGGTCCTTGGTGGGGGGGATCCTTAGCTTGTGACACATTGTCCACTTCTATCCCCTATCTCTAAATGGCATAGGGCAGCTGTTTCCCTTCTGCTCAACTCTGAATGATGTTCTGAGTCTTTATGATGTATTCTGATTTGGCTTCCACAATATTCTGGGACAAATTCCACTATCTTTATCTGCTGGTGTGAACTTAATGCAATGGTACTGTACCATTACTGTATTTGAAATAAAGACCAAAATAAATACAAACATTAAAAGTAAAGGTGCCTATCATGACAGTAGCTATTACCAATTAGTGCCCCTATTTGTTGATAGACCAGTGTCTCTGAAAATGTTCCTTGTAGGATTTCATTTAGTTTTGTTGAAAATCTTTCAAGAGCAACAAACGAACTGGAGAAATCATTCTGCTTGAGTTATAACAAGTTCAAAGAGGCACAAGCAACGTCTGTTGATGTGCTACTTGTAGTTTCTTAGCAAGGGGAAAATGTGCCCTGAAGGATTAAAATTTGGATGTGCTAAGAAACTCAGCATTCCTTTTGGACTGCTAGTCAATAAAAAAAGCAGTCAGTATTCCGCCTCAATTGTGTGAGTTTAAGCTTGAATACCATAGCTTCCACAGCTCAGTGTGGCTGAGTTGTTCATAATATCATCTTAGTTAATCTAAATTATATTTTTAAAATTAAATAGCAAGATATTGAACATTAAATTAAAGCTACTCTTTATGCCCTTTTAACATTATTTCCTAATCTGAAAATTGTGTTATTGTGTACAATATTTCCAAAGCTCTTTGGACGAACACCCCAACTTGGCAAGATTTTGTACGAGCCATACTAATTTGTCCGATGCCTCCCAGTTCTACAATTGTTCCCACAACAGATGCACCAGAACTACAAAGGGAAGCCACTGCTTCAGCTCAACTATGCCTCTGGCCTTCCACAGAAAGCAGAGCTTAGTGTGTCCTCTAATATAATATTTTGTTGCTGGTTCATATCCAGTAACATATCCCCCTAAAAAGACTAGGTGGGTCCCAGTGCATTAGGTGTGAACACTTGGATGCTCCCAATGGGAGAGTACCTTGATTAATAAGCTTGCAGTATTCCATAACCAGAAATGCCTATCCTAATTGAATGAAGTGCAGAGGGATATAGACAAAATCATATTATATCAGCATTTATGGTTGGTGAAATTCTATTTTACCACAGGCCTTTCAGTACAAGTTATCTATATATATACTTTTTTTAGTTCTGAAACCATTTGTCAAATAAAAGTTAAAATGTATTTGTCAGGTTACATTTACTTACTAGGCGGCATGTGTTCAAAGAATACAGAGCTTTTAAGCTACAAATATTGTTTTTATTTTTTTTATTTTTTTTTAACCTTTATTAGTGATACAAGCAGTTACAAGTATGGGCCTAGAACGATCCCGGCCGGACGCTAAACAGAGCAAGAGTTCAGCAAGCAATATGAAAAGTTATAGCAGTTCAAAATCCGGGGTCATAAAATACCAAAGTATATCTTGTAATCAGATGCACCAAATTGAAATCAGGATTTGAGAGGTTCATTTTCAAATAAGGAACTAAAGAAAGGGTGTCGCACAGTCATACACAGTCCTACAATACTGCGCGCGTATCAGGATATCTACAAACAGTACAGATACGAAGGAAATATCGGGGGAAGATGCACAAAGCAGGAGAAATGCAGGCACAACCCCAGCGCGTAGTGAGTCAAACCCCCACCCCTCAAAAACTAAACATATTGCAGAGAGCATGAACGACGATGACACTAAAAAGAGAAGAAAGACTAAAGGGCCATAGAAACAAATATCGATCGAACACCCATCCCCCAACCCCCCACCCTGCACACCCGCAGAAGGCCATGGCCTATAACCCCCCCCCCCCCCCGGCAGCGTGCCTGTCGCCCTAATAGAGACCCGAAATATAGAAAGAGAGAGGAAAGAGAAAAAGAGGGTAAGCGGAGGAGGGCCCTCAGTCGTTTGCACCCGGCCCCGCCCTTCGCCCCTACACCTAGGAAAATCCCAAAAAAGAAGTAGTACAGTAATGAAGAGCAACTAGTCCCGGGCACAACAACTATGAAATCCCGGTCAAACATACCCACTGCACCGTCCGTCAACAATAAAGCAAATAGACTGTGAGCCACATCATCCCTGACCCTGTCTGGCAATGGTACCGCCAGAAGTCCTTTCGTCAATCGAATTAGAGAACAGTCCTGAGGGTCCAAACAATCTGGGCGGGTCCGGTCGGAGCGCAGCCATAGGAGAGAACAACAATCCAATTCTATCCAAATATCGATAGCGGAGATCCGGCAATAACGACATTGAACCCGAGAACTTCCCAGAGCTCACAGACAGCAGCACCATCCAGGAAAGGAGAGTCACACAGTTCGGCAAGTGCCACGACGTAGCTAGGACAGTCCAAGAAGGAAAATAGCGTTCCATCCCCAGCCGCCAGTTGAACATGTGTCCCAAAGAGACATCCACACGAGCAACCATGTCGGCCCGTGCGGTCGCGGGAACCTGGTCTTTCAGCGGCGCCTTGTGCCTAGGCAGAGCTGGGACTTCCTCCGTGGACACAGCTGCAAGTTCGTCGACAGTCCCTTGGAATCGGACCGTGGCCACTAGAGACAGTGAGACAGCAATGGCGTCCATCCTTCTACCCAGGTCCCAGGCATGACAAATCAGGGTCTCGTGCAAAGCTGTTAGGGCATCCAACACGTCCTTGGATGTGAGCTCCTGCATATGTTGCAAGCATCCCGGCCCCATCCGTGCGGCAGCTGTCCGACATGGACGTGGACCATAGAGGAGGGCACCAGCCGCCATCCTAGTCAAGTTGGCCCCGTCCCTCTTCATCTCATTCAGGGACCAGGCCCCAATGCGAGGCACTACGGGATGCACCCCCGGGGTTCAAAACTCTAAGGCAGGCTCCCCGATGGAGAGTCACCAATAGGCTAAAATCCCTGCCGAGCCCCGGGAGTCGCCCGCCTATATCGGGGGCAATCCTTGGTTATGCCCGGACAAAGAGTTTGGGGAGGGGGCAGGAGTCATGCGCCCCCTCCGATCCTGTGTCGCCACACTGCCCCTCAAGGGTCACCGCCAAGTGGACCGGGCCTCCACCGCCATCAGCGGCCCTTCATGTCAACGGCACCCACCGGCAGGCTCCCCACCGCCATCAACGGCCGCTGTTGCTGCAGTCGCGGCCGGATGCACGTCCAGGTCAACGCCCCGGTCTCATCACCACGTGGGCCGCGGATCAGTCGGGGAGAGTTCTCGGGGTCTGCCGCATGCAGGAGCTTCCAGTGCTCGTTCTCCTTCTCCTATTAAAGTACGCCTTTGTGGCTCAGGATAAGCGCCAGGATATACGTGTGGGGCGAAAGGGCTCGCGGAGCCGAGCGACTATGCGGCCATTTCGAATGCCTGCTTGGCTCCTCCCCCTCACAAATATTGTTATAAATGTGAGTTGGCTAAGATTATCATTCTAGTCTACATTTTCATGTTTTTACTGTTTACAGTTTCATAGCGGGTGTATACACAAATAGGTGTCTTACAAGAGAATCAATTATTGCAATCCAGAAATATAACACGTATAATACAATATTTTAACAGAGCATTGGTGGCTTACCTTATTCGTTGGTATAATGTTCAGGACAAAAAGACCTTAGCTCCCACCCACTATCTTAGATGGTTTCATTATTTATGTATCACGTTTATTGGAATCCGTCTGCACTTTATGAGTGGGTATAATCTCCTTTCAGCAACAGTTGTATACATAATATATTCATATATAGTAAGTGCAGAGCAACCTATTCAACGAATTGTACATATTGTTTGCCTCTAAGAATTTCACATGAAGTACAGAAGGCTGCAATCGTTTTCTGAGAACTGAGCAGAAAATGATGATCTGAATGCCACACATTCCAATTATGAAAGAACTAAGAAAGAAATATTAACTTAGCAAAAGAAATAGGCTGTACCTCATATGTAATAGTTACATGTTTAGAATATATATACATGTGGCTTTAGAGATAAAGATGCAAGTGGATGGAAGGCAGTAAGAGGACACCCATGTTTTCTTATCATACCAGTCTGATTGAAAAGTATAAATTCCAATATTTTTGGATTGTTAATGCTAAACTTAATATGTAAGTGTATAAACATTTGAATAACTTTCTCTAAACTAATTTGTTTACTACAAGCACTGTAGACAAAAGTGCAAAAAATATCCTGCTATGTTTCCATCTTTGCTGTGGATCATATTTTTTACTTTTTCCAAATTCACAAGCAGTTTCTAGTTTGTACTTGTAGACCAACAACAGTTAGAGGTTTCTGAGCGTACTCCTATAAACTGTTTTGAATTCCATTTTCTCGTGGGAATTTACAGACATGCATATTTTTGTATGAAAAGGTTGTAAGACCAAACATACTTGTCCTAGTTTTCCCCCAAACCTTTTGCCTCCAATCTCCCTGTTTTTCTGAATTAGTTTTTGTTGGCATTACAACTCTGCATACTTTACCAATGCAAACCGGTGCTAAAGTGCTTGTGCTTTCTCCTTCACCCATGGTACAATTGGGACATTTAATTTTATTACACGTTCTTAGTAAAGTGGTACTACATGTACTCATGGCCTGTAAATTAAATGCTAGTAGGGGACCTGCAGCACTTATTGCATCATCCATGTATGTCTGTGTGCAGTTTAACACTTCCATTTTGACCTGGCAAAATACATTTTTACCAGGCATAAATATTATTTTTTAATACATTAAAGTCACCCCTAGGGTAGGCCCTAAATATCCTGCCTTAAACAGCCCATAGGGCAGGATGCGCTGTATTTAAAAAGTCGGACTTGTAAATTTCAGTTTTACATGTCCTGGTACTGAAAAACTCTTAATTCATTTTTCTCTATAGCAAGGCCTACATCTCCCATAGATTAACATTGGATTGCCTTATTACATTTATTAAGTGATAACTTTTGCTTGGGAACAGGTAAAAATGTCATGTTGGTCTCTAACAATTTGTAATTTAGAAATCCTCTTTAATGGTAAAGTCCAATTTCAAGTCACTATTTTGAAAATGCCACTGTTAAATTCCTAACCATTTGGTGCCTGCAGCCTGGGTCTAGAGTAAGCCTGGGCGTAGTTCGCGTAGCCGCACTCCGCGGAGCTACGCGAAGATGCACTTGCACTCCGCGAACTACGCATAGCTCCGCGAGCATGCGTAGTAGCTTGCTTGACCCGTTCACGGGCCATTTTTCGTCTTCGGGAGCGCCGTGGAACTCTGGAACCTGCTCGACCCCACATCTCCAGACGTTGCCTTCCTCACTGAAACATGGATGAATGCCTCCTCAGCGCCCGACATCGCCGTCGCCATCCCGGACGGATACAAGATCACCCGGAGAGACCGCGTCAACAAGACAGGAGGAGGCATCGCCATCGTCCACAAGAACACCATCCGCATCACGACCAACTCAGACGACACCCTCGCAGCCGCTTAACATCTTCACTTCCAGATACACACCGACCCCAAGACCACACTCAGAGGCACCCTCATCTACAGACCCCCAGGACCTCGCACACAATTCAGTGAAGACATCGCAGACTTCATCAGCCCGCACGCCCTCGCCTCCGCTGACTACATCCTCCTAGGGGACCTCAACTTCCACCTGGAGAACAACAACGACAACACCACCACCACCCTGCTGGACAACCTCGCCAACCTCGGACTCATGCAACTGGCGAACACCCCCACCCACTACGCCGGACACACGCTTGACCCAGTCTTCTCCTCCAGCAAGTACATCTCCTTCAGCCACTCCACCGGACTCCACTGGACAGACCACAGCTGCGTCCACTTCATCTTCAGAAAGACCACGACTCACCACCACCCACAACAGGTTCCCCGCAGGAACTGGAACAAGATCACCACCGACCAGCTCACCACTTCACTGAGCCAGAACCCTCCCGCCAGCTCAACAGACCCCAACCAAGCAGCCAACAACCTCACACAGTGGATCACCAATTGCGCTCACCCAACCAGCCTCGACCACTCGCAGTCCGGCTTCCGCACCAACCACAGCACCGAGATTGCCCTCATCGCAGCCACTGACAACATCCGAGCCCTGCTCGACAACTGGGAAACAGCGGCCCTCATCCTCCTGGACCTCTCCGCAGCATTAGATACGGTCTGCCACCGCACCCTAGTGCAGCGCCTCAGCAACATCGGAATCCAGATTCCGGAGTTGGGAGCACACCACTGACCTCTTCCGCCGTATCGCCCCACTGCATCCTGGTCTGTGCAGTTCAAGTGTAGTCAGGAACGGTTCAAAGTTCAAATTTCAAAGGTTTTTCACCACAATCGGTGCAAGTAGGTACTTGTATTTCGATATCTCTAGACACAAGCCTAGCTCGTGTTTCGGGATTGTTTCCCTCATCATTAGAGATAGTATTTGGGGTTGCAGAACAGGTTGCAAAACACCCGTCACGGGCCTCGTTGCCCCTCTGGCGCACAGGTGCATAACCGTTCCTGACTACACTTGAATTGCACAGTCCAGGATGAAGTGGGGCGATACGGCGGAAGAGGTCAGTGGTGTGCTCCCAACTCCCCTTTAATGGCTCCCTGTAGCCATAATAGCTGACAAGCTAGTTGGAGATGCACCTGCACGCCAGAGGGGCAACGAGGCCCGTGACGGGTGTTTGGCAACCTGTTCTGCAACCCCAAATACTATCTCTACTGATGAGGGAAAAAATCCCGAAACACGAGCTAGGCTCGTGTCTAGAGATATCGAAATACAAGTACTTCCTTGCACCGATTGTGGTGAAAAACCTTTGAAATTTGAACTTTGAACCGTTCCTGACTACACTTGAACTGCACAGACCAGGATGCAGTGGGGCGATACGGCGGAAGAGGTCAGTGGTGTGCTCCCAACTCCGGAATCTCCTTTAATGGCTCCCTGTAGCCATAATAGCTGATAAGCTAGTTGGAGATGCACCTGCGCGCCAGAGGGGCAACGAGGCCCGTGACGGGTGTTTGGCAACCTGTTCTCCAACCCCAAATACTATCTCTACTGATGAGGGAAACAATCCCGAAACACGAGCTAGGCTCGTGTCCAGAGATATCGAAATACAAGTACTTACTTGCACCGATTGTGGTGAAAAACCTTTGAAATTTGAACTTTGAACCGTTCCTGACTACACTTGAACTGCACAGACCAGGATGCAGTGGGGCGAAACGGCGGAAGTGGTCAGTGGTGTGCTCCCAACTCCGGAATCAACATCGGAATCCGAGAGAAGGCACTGGAGTGGATCATCTCGTTCCTCACCGGAAGAACCCAGAGAGTCCGCCTCCCCCCGTACAGATCCAAGGCCACCGAAGTCATATGCGGCGTACCACAAGGATCATCACTCAGCCCCACCCTCTTCAACGTTTACATGAGCCCCCTCGCAGCCATCATACGCCAACACAACCTCAACATCATCTCCTACGCCGACGACACCCAGCTGATCCTCTCCCTCACCAAGGACCCAGGAACCGCCAAAACCAACCTACACGAAGGGATGAAAGACGTAGTCGAGTGGATGAGGAACAGCCGCCTGAAACTGAACTCAGACAAGACGGAAGTCCTCATCCTTGGATCATCACCCTCCGCCTGGGACGACTCCTGGTGGCCCCCTGCCCTGGGCAGCGCACCCAAACCAATGGACCACGCACGAAACCTGGGCTTCATCCTGGACTCCTCCCTCTCGATGACCAGACAAGTCAACGCCATCTCATCATCATGCTTCAACATCCGAGGGGGCGTGGCTTGGACGCCGATCGGGATGGCGGCGTGAGCTTGCAGCTCCGCGCGGAATCCCGCTAATTCTCCTGATTCCTGCACCCGGAGTGACCCGCGGGCGGTAATCCTGGCCTACGACGAGTAGGGGAGCCACTAGGCATCGGTGGAAAGCGACTGGAGGACCGCTGGCCCCGGGGAAACCTCGACGAACGACGGCCGAGGTGTTGCTGGGAGTGCGAAGAAAATGGCGGCGGAGCGGACCGAAGGCTCCGAACGACGACACTGAGCAGTCTTGGCGCCGACTGGTGGGGGGCCCCGCTGCTGTGAGATCGATGCTGTGGGGGCTGTGGCGACGGTCCTGAAGATTGGGGGACCGGGACCCGGTGCTGATCGGACATTGGGACATTGGGAACGATTGCTCGCCGATGTCCCTCCTCCTTCCTATCCTCCCCCCGGACCTAGAGGGGGCGAGTCGGACGGTGCTGGCCCATTTGGTCCCTGGAGTTGCGGGCATAGTGGTGGCACTTGATCCTGTACATTTCTGGAACGCTCGCCCGTCCCACGGCGGCAGCCGGGACTTGGTGAGTTCCTTTACCTGTGACGCAGTAACCTAAAAATGGCAGCGGCAGGAGGAGCGGCGGCCTTGGAGCAGGGACAGGAGGACTTGGCTGCGCTGTCCCAGGTGGGCGAGACCCCCCCAGCCGATGCTGGACCAGGAGCAGCGACTGCATCGGCGCTTGGATGCCATACTGGATGCTATCACCTCGACCAAGGAGGCGTTGCAGCAGGACATTGCACAGGTCGCCACGGGGCTGGGGCTCTTGGGAGCGGACCATGCGAAGCTGGCAGATAAGGTCAAGGACCATGACCAACTATTATTGGACCTGAAACCGTCGGTGGTGACCGCGGAACACAGAATAACAGACATCCTGGCCAGGTTGGATTCGCTGGAACGACGAGCGGAGGATGCCGAAAGCCGCAATAGGCGGAACAACGTGCGGGTAGTAGGCCTGCTGGAACGAATTGAGGGGGAGGATGCGGTGGCCTACATGGAGGACTGGTTCCGAACTGTGGTGGCACCAGAGGGACTTACTCCCTTCTTTACTCTGGAACGAGCCCATAGGGTACCGGCTTGCCCACCAGCGCTTGGTCGCCCTCCCCGACCGATGGTGGTGCGGTTCCTCCACTATAAGGACCGGGACCTCCTCATCCAGAGGGCTCGGGCATCGGGCCCATATGAGGTGGAGAACAGCAGGGTTACGATCTTTCCGGACTACACCCAGGCGGTCCAGAAGAACAGGGCATCGTTTCTGGCGGTGGAGAAGGAACTGAGAGAGGAGGGCATCCAGTACTCCTTGCTCTTCCTAGCTAAGCTGCGGGTCATCCTGGATGAGACCAAGCACTTCTTTCAGACCCCGGACGAAGCATGGCAGTGGCTGGAGTCGTACAGGGCTGGGACGGATAGGTCTCACAAAAGTAGACG
Source organism: Lissotriton vulgaris (assembly GCF_964263255.1). Classification (NCBI taxonomy): domain Eukaryota; kingdom Metazoa; phylum Chordata; class Amphibia; order Caudata; family Salamandridae; genus Lissotriton; species Lissotriton vulgaris. The sequence continues at coordinate 322,992 of NW_028254700.1, read as the reverse complement.
AGATCGGCCTAAACCACCTCAGGTCAGACAATCTCAACGGATCAGATCCCGCAATAGGCGCCAGCGGGAGAAACGGGAGGCCCAAATGGCTGCGGACAAGAGAGAGGAGCTAGCAGCGACGGCGGCCATTACAAGATCGCAGCCAGAAAGTGAACTAGTGGAGACGGACTCTGGCGACGAAGGTAGCAGGACTGGAGAGGACCTTTCGGAGGCGGAGAGTTCGAAGGGACCGGTGGTCACCCCCCAGACATCCGATGGGATTTTTCATGGTTGATGCTTCATCGGGACTTGGACACGGTTTTTGGTAGGGTGGTATCCTGTTGGAGATGGGTGGGTCGCCGGGTAGGGTGCCGCGTTGGCATGATGGGATGGAGAGCGCGGGGCGCGGGCTCCGCTCGCTGGGGTCGGCGATAACTCACCCCCCCCAGGGCCCTTAAGGCCTTCTGTGGTGGCGACCACAGAGTAGACAGATGTGTGTTTGGTTTGAGGTTTGGATCGGGGCTGACACTGGGTTTGTGGGCTCTGTCCTGGGGAGTGGGGTTTGGGGTGTTTTCTTTTCTAACGTTTGTTTTGGGGGGGCAACTGCTATGGTGTGGGCGCGAACTGGCAATGCTTGACTTGGATTGTTCACTGCTGGTATGGGGACGTTACCTAATTTAAAATGCCTGACGTGGAATGTCCGGGGGCTGCGAACAATGGTCAAGCGCCACAAGGTACATGCGTATTTGGTGCGAAGGGGGGTTCAGGTTGCCATGCTGCAGGAGACCCATTTGACGAAAAAGGAATGTACAGCACTGCAAAAGAGGTGGCGGGGTCAGGTGTTTGGCACCACTTACTCAGCGTTTGCCAGAGGGGTACTGATATGGGTGAGAGCGGGGATACCGTTTCAAGTATTGAATCAAGTGGTGGATCCTGAGGGCAGGTTTGTGGCGGTGGAGGGACGGTTGTATGGTCGGGATGTGGTTCTCTGCTGTGTGTATGCACCAAATGCTGATCAGGCCCGATTCTTTGATGGCCTATCCGGGGCTTTGGCCTCCTTCCTGGCGGGCCCAGTGATTCTGGGGGGGGATTTCAACTTGATTACGGATGTGGTCTTAGACAGGTCTCACCCTCCCCTTGTTGACTCCCCGGTACGCAAGTTAGCAATGCACAGGAAGGACTGGCAGGATAAGTGGGGGTTGCTGGATGTGTGGCGGGAACAACACAGGGATGTTAGGGACTATTCCTTTTTCTCAGCCCTCCATGCCCTACATGTGAGAATTGACTCGGTGCTCTGTGGCGGGTCCCTGGCCCCACTGATCTCTCATACAGAGTATTTGGCCAGAACCATATTGGATCATAATCCCCTATTGGTGCATATCCAGTGGCAGCGGGAGCGTTCAGCGATTCCAACATGGCGGCTCCGGCCAGACACGTTGGATGACCCAGTATTCAGTGAAGCGGTCCAACAGGGCGTCGATCATTATTTCAGTGAGAATGAGGGTACTGCTACGTGTAGGTCCACTGAGTGGGATGCAATGAAAGTGGTAGTGAGAGGAGTATGCCTGGGTAGGTTTTCGAATGCTCGTACGTCTGTATTGAATGCACTTGCCAATGCGGAAGAGAAACTGAGAGACCTGGAGCGGCGCAGGCCGGCCCGGCCGGACTTGCAGGCCCGGTTGCTGGAGGCTAAGGAGGTGGTCGCTACCGAAACAGAACGGTTGAGGAGTTATGACTATAGGCAATACGCCATTAGAGCACATGCTGAAAGGGATAAGGTGGGCATGCTCCTGGCCAGACTTGCTAATCCTGAATTTAAGGGCTGCCCGGTCCTTAGCATCAACAACGCGCTGGGGGAACCGGTGTATTCTCAGGCGGCGGTGTTGGAGTGCTTTCGAGCGTATTATGAGGAATTGTACCAAAGTCAGTTGGGAGTGGAAGCCCACGAAATCGCAGAGTACCTAGAGGCGAGGCAGCTTCCGGTCCTTGACAACGAGGATGCGAAAGATTTGGGCGGGCCGATCACGCTGGCTGAAATAAGGGCGGCCATTAAGCATATGGCGCGGAACAAGACGCCTGGTGTAGATGGATTGCCGATAGAGTTCTACCAGAAGTTTGTAGATAGTTTAGCACCCAGACTGCTGGTGGTATATACGGAGGCTTATGGGTCAGGGGGTTTGCCCGGATCAATGAGGGAAGCATTGATAGTGCCGCTGCTAAAACCCGGCAGGGATGCGACGGATGTGAGGTCCTACCGACCGTTGTCCATGCTGACGGTGGATTACAAGATACTGAGCCGGATTTTGGCCACCAGGTTGGCTCCACATATGACTGGACTGGTTCATAGGGATCAGGCTGGGTTTATACCTACGAGGAGTACGGCGTTGAATAGTCGTCGCCTGGTTGGGATAATGGATGCTGTAGTGGAGGAGAACGGGGCCCAGGCGGTACTGTCAGTGGATATTGAGAAGGCTTTCGATAGTTTGGAATGGGTTTTTCTGGATGGAGTGCTAGAAAGGTTTGGTATTGGTGAAGGGTTCCGCGGATGGACGAAGGTGCTGTATTCTTCAGCAACGGCGCGAGTACGCCTGGGCGGCTTGGTGTCCGCGGCTTATCCGGTCGGTAGAGGCACGCGGCAGGGGTGCTCCCTTTCCCCTCTTTTGTTCGCCCTGGCGATGGAACCCTTGGCGGTCCTTGCTAGGTCGGGTGACAGATACGCGGGGATTGAAAGCGGCGGACGGCTGCACCATATCTCGCTGTATGCGGATGATTTGTTGCTTTATTTGAACGACACGGAGCGAGCGTTGGAAGGGGCGATGGACCTGTTGTCGGAGTTTGGCCGATTATCGGGCCTCAGGGTTAATTGGGCAAAGACCTGTGTTTTTCCGCTTCAAGCGGAGTTGCCCTGCCCCGCACGTGACCTGGGAGTGGTGTGGGAGCCATCTTGCTTCACTTATTTGGGAGTCCGCATCTACCACGTGACCACGGACCTATTAGAGGGCAACATAGGACGGTGCGTACAGGCGCTGAGGGGTAGTATGTCTTTTTGGGCAACCCTTCCACTGACAGTGCTGGGTAGGATTGCCCTTCTGAAAATGGTGGCGCTCCCCCGGCTCCTGTATTACTTTCGGACGCTGCCCATTTGGATTCCTCAGAGGATCTTTAGGGACCTGAGGACAATGGTTATCGGTTTCCTGTGGGGGCACGGCCGCCGTAGAGTGGCACTGAGCACGTTGCTACGCCCCAAGATTGAGGGGGGGATGGCCGTCCCCGATTTTGAACTGTACTACTTGGCGGCGCAGCTCCAGGTTCTTACGCAGCACGTGGCTCGGGTATTTAGGGGTCCGGAGTGTGATCGAGAGTTGGGGATACAGCGCCATGTGCTGGCCTATATCGTCATGCAGCAGAAACTGGAGTTGCGGGGCCTCACTATGGAGGAGCGGACGCTCCGGTTATGCTGGCAGAGGAGTCTCAGGAGGGCGAAGGCGACTCGACCGTATGCGCCGGAGATACCGATTGGCATGCTGACAGCCCTACCACATGGGGGCGATTGGTCCCCGTTGTTGGAATGGGAGGAGGCGGGACTGCAAGTGGTGGGGGACCTGTATGTAGATGGGACCTTGGTGCCCTTCGGAGTACTGCAGGAACAATTCGGGCTACCTGAAGGGGGTTTCCTCTTACACGCGGCAGTGGTGGCGGCCATACAGAAACATTGGAGGGGAGGGCTCATCGAACCGGACACGACTATGGCATGCCAGTACGTGGTGATGGCAGCGGGCACCTTTAAGGCGGTGACCTGCCTCCATAATAGGATGCTGAACGAGGGACTGGAACCGCTCCTAGGGCTCAAGGCGAAATGGGAGGAGAGCATAGGTAGGCCCATTCCGGACACGGCATGGAGCCATATACTGCAGCGTGCGTGGAAGGGCACGAGGAATGCGCGCTTCCAGCAGGTGCACTTCTTTGTGTTACATAGGGCCTACCTGACTCCGGAAAAGATAAGACGGTACTTCCAGGTGCAGGACGCACGGTGCCCGAGGTGCTTGTCACCGGAGGCGGACATGGATCACCTGTTCTGGGGTTGCCCGAATCTGGAGGCCTATTGGGCAGAGGTAGGGGACCTTCTCAACACAGTAACCGACAGGGAGGTGGAATTTGATATGGCGGCCTGTCTGTTGCTCTGGTTCCCGCACACCAAACACACTAAGGTGACGAGCAAATTCATTGACCTGGGGTTGGTACTAGCACAAAGAGAGATTTCGTGGCACTGGAAATCTAAGGGAGGGCCGTCAGTAAGGAGGTGGATGAATGAATTGCTGCGGTGGTCCGAATGTGAGAGTGTGCTCCGAATGAAGCAGGCTGTCAAGCTTGATAATGAGAAAGCCTTGGACTCAGCGCGTGCGTGGGAATTGGTGGTGCAGGCCTTGCGCGATTCATTAGTGGAGGATGAGGACGGAATGGATGGGACCTGAGGACGCCGCGAGGCATACTAGTTAGGAGATATCATTGACACTGTAGCGGAACCCATGCAATACTCAGGAACGTGGCACACGCCATTAGCGGTTGCAGGGGAGGGGGTGCTAGGGGGTTGTTTAGAGGGTGTTCGGGGTGGGTCAGGAGCCGGGAAGCAGATTGGCTGCAGTGGCGATTCTGGGACTGAGACTGGGCCTGTGGGGTGTAGGTGGATAGCGGGAGGTGGCAGGGGGGCACGGGACAGACATGGTAAGGCACCACAGAGCACGGGGGTGGAACGGTAGCGGCTCTGCAGCATTGAACTGCACATATAGGATGGTTGATGTTGGGGATTGGTTGTGGTTGGGGGGGGTAAAATGCGGATACGTAAAAAGTTTTCGACCATTGTTCCACAGGGACGCTCACCATGATGTCTTACTATTACTTAGGACACGGCGCCGCCCGGCCTCCGGGATGCGGGCTGAATGGCTGTGTATGATACACGCTCTCACGATTGATGCGGGGGGACACCATGAGTGGACTGGTTGAGCAATTGTATGCTATGGTTTCTAATTCTGCAATAAAAACAAATAAAAAAAAATTTAAAAAAAATCATCATGCTTCAACATCCTACGCATGCTTCGAAAGAACTTCCGATGGCTCGCCACCGAAACCAGGAAGATGGTCACACAGGACTCGTCACCAGCCGACTAGACTACAGAAACACCCTCTATACCGGAACCACAGCCAAACTCCAGAAAAGACTCTAACACATCCAGAACGCCTCCGCATGACTCATCTTGGACATCCCCCGACACAGCCACATCTCCGGACACCTGAGAGACCTTCACTGGCTCCCCATCAGCAAGAGAATCACGTTTCAACTCCTCACCCACGCACACAAGGCCCTCCACGACCTGGGCCCCAGGTACCTCAACAACCGCCTGACCTTCTACACTCCCACCCGCCAGCTACGATGGACCAGCCACGCCCTCGCCCCCGTGCCACGCATCCGAAGATCCACCATGGGAGGAAGATTCTTCTCCTACCTGGCAGCCAAGACTTGGAACTCCCTCCCCATCCACCTCCGCCTGACCCAAGACCACCTCTGCTTCAGGAAGCAACTCAAGACATGACTGTTCGAGCAGTAGCGGACCCCCCTCCCCCTTGCGCCTTGAGACCCTCTGGGTGAGTAGCGCGCTGTACAAATATCCTGATTGATTGATTGATTGATTGATTGCCTGCATGCTCGGGATGTGTAGCGAGCGAAGTTACCCATGAGGTTTGTCCCGCCCGCTCGCGTCCCCTTATTTCCGGTCACTACTAATGTGTTCGCGAGTTATTCTGTGCCAGATTGCAGTTTCTGCGTGTTCGGCAACTCGATCTTACCGACAAGCATCCTCGCGCATGCGAAAATGCTATTGAGCGCGCGAGAACTACGCTACGCAGCACTTTGCGGAGTATTCGACAACTTCACGTTCTCCGCGGAGCGCGGAGTTGCCGAAACTCCGCAAACTCCGCAAACGGAGCGTAGTTCTTCGCCCAGTGTTAGTCTAGAGTTGCATGGCTAGATGTAGTTGCCAGTTGGCCTTTGTGTATTCCTTCAAGACATTATCACAAAGGAGGACTAGGTGTTGGTAGGGTGAGCCATTCTAAAATGATGGGAAGGGCTGAGCTATTATCTACTACACTTACACTTCAAAGGAAGTTCCTCAGCGCACACACAAATAATTTTCACATTTTGTGACCCCAGGGATCCTGGGACCGGTGTAGGAGAAGGAATGAAATGGCAGAAAGAAATGTGAGGGAAAGTCTAAAAGTTTCCTCTACTTCAAAGCTGGCACACAAATACATATTTGAACCTCAGACTAACTCTTCAGTTCAATCTGGGTTTACTAAGGAAGTAGGAATATCCTACTGCCAGATGACTACCGTGCGCCTGTGGCCTGTCTGTGAAGGAAGACTGTACCTGCTTCCTTCATCCAAGGCTGCCTGAAGTGACTCCTAGAGCCAGATGACTGACCTCTGTTCAGAGCTACAGTGGTCTAATCTGCTCAAGATGCTTCACTGCAACTGCCCAGCTAATGTGCTGAAACTGGACTTGCAACTGGACCTTCATGATCCCTGCTGTCCTCTGCAAGTGTGAGTCAGATCCCTAAAAAGCACCTCCCCAGGTCCTGTGCCCTTGGTTGGCATCACAGTGCACTCCTCTGAAGAAAAAGAAAAAATCCTGAAGTTTTGAGCTCTTCATGAATGGGCCTATTTGCGCAGCGATCTCAACGCCTCTAACGACGACCAATGCAAAGCCGGCTCCCATGCGGGCGATTGAGGGGAGTGGATGCAGTGGCCGGGGTGGTTTTTACTGCGGTGGATGTGGCCGCCCTTATATTTTTTGTTCTGCGCCACCTCCCTAAGGCTGTGGCAGCAAGGGGCAGGCCCGGTCAAGGTTATGGCCTCCGGAAGCGTCGCCAGTGGTGGGATAAGGTGTGCCGGGCCATGCAGAGGGAGTCGGCGGTCTTGCGCACCTACAACCAAGCAATGTACCGGTGGGCCGACGTCCTCGACTGGGAGCAGGATCTGCTCCACCTGCTAGGTGTGGAGATCCCTGGCCTTGGTGAGTAGCTATTTATTAACTACTTTGTTTTCTCCTGCTCTGTGTTATATTGCTAATCTATTTTTCCCAGAAGAGTACGAATGCTGCTGATTTGATTACATTGCAGGTAAATTAATGTTTAAATAGCTTCTGTCATTGCAGTTTCTCGCCTGGTAATTTGCGTTGCTACTATGCTTACTTGTTTGCAACTTTTTGCTTATTTAAGAGCATAACTGTGTAATGCTAGAGACAGTAGAGACTCAAGTCTTGTCCTTCTTTGTACTCCTGCTGCCACTAAGAAGAGATAGTGGTGGATTGATACATTGAGTATATTATTTATTACTTGTTATAGGACATTTGTGAGTGGTCTGTAATCATGATGACGGACTGTGTCTGTCACATGATGTCTCGTGCTGCTGAGTCATGGCAGTCGTAGTAGAACCTTTTTGTTGTTGGTGTAGTTAGTGAATTACATAACTTTCCTATTAGACGGTCTGCGAATTCTGCAATACTGTACTATCCTCCTACATGTAGTGCAATTGTTGTTAATTTGTTTCCCCGAGATAATTTTAGATTGTGTTCAAAGAAATCAAATATTTCAAAAAAATAATCATCCATGTTGTGTTTCTTTATTTCAGGATCATCAGCACCTCCCAGGGGCAAGGCGACTAGCACCATTGAGACTCCGGTGGAAGAACGTGGACAGTCACAGGATCGGTCCCTTGCAGGCTCTTCTGATGGTCCCAGTAAGTTGTTCTATTGTTATATTAATACTTATACTTCCCTAACTTTTACAGCTCCTATTCATTACAAACTGTTTCCTAATTCTATTTTTACAAAATAGTCTTTGATCTTCTTCTAATCTAGACTACTTTCTACATTTTTATCCTGCCTCTACCATCATTCTCGGTGCTACTACTATTTACGATTATGAGTCGGTCTGTGTAGGTAGCTAAGCTTGCCCAGTCGGCAAACGGTGTTAAACAAAACTCTTATCCAGAACAGAAGTTGAACCCCCAATCCCCTGACCGACTATCTAGTGTGTCTGACCAATGATTTTACGACCCAGAAGAACAGAAGAAGACTACCGCTGAGTCCAGGCCTATCTGAGTCACTGAAACATGACTGCCAAGTGCAGTAGTTCAAACCCTTCCGCTCACTCACTCGTGAACAAAAACCACACAGTGTTTGTTAGTTTTAAAGTTGTATTTTCAATTAAGAAATGAAAAAATTATTTCTTTATTTTTAATTGTGTAGTATTCGGAGCGAGCACTACTGATAGATGACATTAAAGTTTAAACAACTTTCCCATGAATCAAATTACTTTAACATAATAGTTAACAGACACATGTAAATATTAGAATAACGGTGCGGGAGCCCCCACCTTCTTTAAAGTACTTAAAGTACTGCTGGTGAATACTTACTAGTAGTTGGTGAATCATCCTGTTGGGAGAAGGGCAATGTAATCTTCTTTCTGTAATTAGAAAAATGGTGCTCGTTAAGCAAGCATGCATCAGTAGTCCTAAGAAGTGTAGCATGTAATGGAATAAGCATCTAAAGAGTTAACACCCTCCCCAAAACCGTTACTTTTTTTCAATCCCAGTAATGTGTTATGTAAGATTTTCTTCCATTACGAGACAAAATAGGGGGTTGTGTATGGCATCTGAAAATATGACATGTTTTTTATAGACGTCACAACAACTGATGCGGCACAGATGACCACCAATGCCTGGGCCAGCAGTGCGGAGAAGTCCACTCTAGGGGCGGATGCGGCGGCGCCACCAGGAGGAGCTGGGGGGGAAGGCTCAGCGGCGGCGGACAGTGATAAGTTATTATACTCCTTACTTATTGAAATTTTTGAGTAGGCTCACAAAGGAGTGTATGATGTACTGTATAGTACACAGTACACTAGTACAAGTACACTGTACTGTTAGGAACAGTTACTAATTTAGAACTACTTTTTTGACGGAGAAGACAGTGAAGCTTGACTTGTAATAGCATTAGCTGCGTTTTTTATCGGGTAAGCAATGGCCCCCTCCATTTGACTTCAACTCAGCTGGCAAACTTTTATCGTGAAGCCAAGTCATATCAGATGTACTTTAGGGATGTGAAGAACGAAAAGTGAAAGAAGGGTGAAATGAAGAACGAGCGAGTCTTAACATTTATAACTGTAAAGAATGGTGTTTGTGAATGCAAGTCAAGAGAAGAAGACAGTGGTTTCCAAAATATATTGAAAAGGGTGTTAGTTGGTTGTTGAGAAAAAGAAAACTTGGTACATTTGTGACAATAAGAAGAATGATAGACGTACTTTGGAAGCCTGGATGTTATCTTAGTTTTCCTCATCGATAGCAGAGGTGTATGATGTAGTAGAGCAGACGCTGAGTGGATGAATATTGTTACTTTGAACAGCATGTCCGTGCCAGAGTAGCAAGGCTAAGGAAATCCAAATACTAGAATTTGTGATTTTTCACAAATACTCCCTGCCTTGACTAAGAGTACAGTACTTTACTTTGCAAGCCCAGCATCTATTGTGTATGTATGTAGTGTAGTTGACAACATTATATCAAGTCAAGTCCCTTCCTCCGGCAATTATGGGTACCACACTCACTCCCTATGTTAATAATTTTATTTCAGCTGTGTCATGGGTGGACTATCGCTGTAGTTCACTCAATCTATCAAAACAAAGCACCTAAAGTCATCCATCATATAACCAAAGATCATGTGATCAGCAGGATAATGATATATGATCAGAATTGAATAATCTTCATTCTTCTTTTGTAGTAGTCAAGGCCTGGGGGGACAGTGCGAAAGATATCATTACATTGATCAGTAGCCCTTGATGTAACCGAGTATGGCCGGTAGCAGTGCCACCCCTATAGAAAAAGAAGAGCTTTATATCCCCACCTGCATGTACTGCTTAAAGTACTGCGAGTGTGCGTCATCATAGCTTGTGTTTGTTTTTCTTGGGTGCAAGCTGAGTGAGCTGCCACAAGTTCACGTACCAGTAATTTCTTTTGCAAAACAAGAGAAAAAAACAGAAGACTTTTTTTAGTACTCTCTGACTATGTATGTAGTAGTGAGTGAGTCCATCCATAGTCCTGCTAGAGGAATTCCTGAAACTTCCAGTAATGTCACACGCCTACAAAGACGGCGGAAAGATACATGCCTAAATGTTATACTGTGTTTGCTACTTGCTGGTGTTACTGAGAGTCAACTTTCCGTTGAATTATTATGACTTTATGTTAAAGACTATTGGCTACAGTATTTTTCTTTCTTTCTTCATATAGATGCTACTCCAAAAAAGCTCACCAGAAAGGAGATGGCTGTCCAGGCCAGGGCCCGTAAGCTGGAGGCTATTTGTGCCGAGTATCGGTGGCTGTGGGCTCGGGAGCAGGAGGAGGAGACAGCAAACACTGCATCCTCCTCCAGTGCCCCCGTGTCCACCAGCCAGAAGCCTCTAGCCAAACGGAGCCGTGGCCCGACAGACTCCTGCCGCCGCCACACAGCAGCAACACAATCAGCTGCCCCCCCCCAGAGCCTGGATGGTACGTCAGCACCGCCTCCGTAAAAGAGTTGACTACCTGGAGCGGTTGGTCGAAAAACATCAGCTCCAGCTCCGGGACCTCCGCAAAGAGCTGCGGGACGTTTAGGAACAGCTGTCCACACTACGCCACCGGAGGAAGTAACTGTCCCTTGCCCCTTTTTTAAAGACTGTTGGGGGGGTGGGAATTGGGTGTTTGGGAAAGGGGACTTTTGGACATATGTTGGGGTTATGCAGGGGGGTGAGTTGGGTTAATTTATTTTATTTTTTGACTACATTAATATATTTCTTAATAATGATTTTTCATACCAAAACATGGTATATGCGTTCATATTATTTTGTGTGGGGGTGGGCGGTGCTTACTGGACGTTTGGTTTCTTCCAACTTACCAGCATGAATGAAACATCTAGTCCTGAAATGTACCAAAGTGCCAGTAAGCGAGTTAGTGAATTCAGTAGCCCTACTTGTACTTTACTAGTAGTACTGGCAGTCTCTGCTCTCCTCCCAGTCCTAGCCCATTATTCTACCTCTCCAAAATGCTTATCTTACCTGTGATTCATGTTTGAGAATAGAGGTCGCCACAGGGCAGCCTGCATGGCAAATGATGTTTAAGGTTGGTTGTTGACTTGAATCCTCGACGGATGAAATATCATTGTTGTGCTGGAAGTAGTAGTGGTACACACTGTAGCAGCATATGAAAAAAAAGGAAACGAAACATTGAGTGGCCTGAGCGTAGCATTAAAAACAGTATGATAGATAGTACGCTACAGAACAGTGCCATAAATTGTAGCTTAAGCATTGCTAAAGTATTCTAAATATAAGTACTAGTTTCCTGGACTATGGCTACTATAAGAAATATTATGAAGGCAAAGGATTCTTAAACATAAGAATTAACCATTTGATTTGTCATGTGTACGAGCATAATGTTGGATGCTCAATCCACGATGTCTCACATGAAATTACATTTTCCAACATTTTTCTGTTGCTTAGACCTTATCCTCCCCTGCAAGTGTGTGGAATTTCTAGTTGTCATTTAGTTATACCTCAATGAAAAACCACACAGCCCAGTAAAGAGGGTTAGGGTTTTTGAAGACTGGATGGGAATGGGGTTTTTTGGTAAAAGTTTTGTGGAGAGAAGAAAAAAAACACTGCATGTACAAACAACAAATGAAGAGAAACAAATGTTTGGATTCAAAGATATCCATAAATCTTTTAAGGACATAAAGGTAGTGCACCACTACATGCATGAAGTTGTTTGCTAAACGGATGGTTAGGTTACTGAGAAGTTGTACTTACTACATCTTATTAGTAAGTATGAGAAAACAATTTGACATTGACACTAGTACAGGGCTGCATTAATTACGCAATTTCAATTACCTTTTTGCCCTCATAGAGAATAAACACTTATTATTAGTACATTAAGTTAGTTATAAAAATAGCAAAGAAACGTATGAAATAGCTGGAGAGATGACTTTGAAGCAGAGAACAAAGAAACGCACCTAGTCACATTCGTAGAAGTTCAAGTTTACAACAATAACATGTAAAAGATAAAGAGAAGTTAAGAGAGAATACTGTAACTTTATGTTGTAGTTGTCCTGTTGAAATGGAGAAGTTGCATGCATCCACCCATTCCTCTTATTCGCGATATACTCCTCCATTCCATCCTAAGCTCCGTCGATCAATATTGGTGACCAGACACACTGTCCGCTGGCTGCCTGATTAGTAATTGCGGATTGCGTCTGAGTTAATCGTTTGTTCCATGGCACATGGTAAAAGCCGTCCTGTAATTTTTGATGGAAAAAAACAAGAAGTGAACCAGTTAAAAAAATCTAAGGTACGCTGTGCAGTGCAAAAATAACATTTTCCGTTTTTAGAGCTGACATTATTATTATATACAATCATCACTTCAAAAGTGCGTAACCTGGTTCATTACAAGGATAGTAATAGTAACTATGGTTGAATTCTGCGGATCCACCATGGATTTCCTTTAAAAAAATTGCAAAAAAATTTAGTCATTCCCAGGAGTGCTCCCAGACCCCTGAACCCAGTCGGCAAAATGTAGAACACCCCCAAAGAGCCCCCTAAAACATGCGATACTGCTACCAGGTTGAACCCTACTTTCAAATCGTGCCAAAAAGCACTCTGCAACTAGGCCCAAACCCCCCATATCTACTATGGATTTTGTTCAAAACACTTGCATTCAATATTAGACATTCCCAGGAGTGCTCCCAGACCCCTGAACCCAGTTGCAAACATGTAGAACCCCCCCAATTAGCCCCCTAAAATCATGCGATAGTGCTAAAGGCCTTAGTTCAAAACATGCCAAAACGCACTCTGCAAGTAGGCCCAAACCCCCCTTTTCCACTGTGGATTTTCTTCAAAACACTTGCAATGACCCAGGTGCAAAACTGTGGAACGCCCCCAAGTAGTCCCCCAAAAACATGCAATACTGCGATGGGGAGAAGGCCTAGTTGAAAATCAAGCAGAAAGCGCACTTTGAAATTAGGCCCAAAGACCCCTTTTCCACCATGGATTTCCTTCAAAACACTTGCAATGATTATAAGACATTCCCAGGAGCCACTTGCAATCACAATTACACATTCCCAGGAGTGCTCCCAGACCACTGAACGAGTCGCAAAAATGTAGAACACACCCAAGTAGCCCCCAGAAAAAATCCGAAAGTGCTAACCCTAACTCCAAATCGTGCCAAAACGCACTCTGCAACTAGGCCCAAACCCCCCTTTTCCACCATGGATTTTCTTCAAACCACTTGCGATCAAAATTATACTATCCCAGCAGTGCTCCCAGACCCCCAAACCCACCAACAAAAACCTAGAACCCCCCCAAATAGCCCCCCAAAACCAAGCAAGTGAGCAAAAACGGAAAAACGTTTTCACCATGGATTTTATCCAAAACACTTGCATCCAATATTAGACCTCCTCAGCAATGCCCCCAGTCCCTTCAACCCACCCGCAAAAAAGTAGAACACCCCCAAACAGGCCAAAAGCAAAAATGGAAAATGTGACACTTAGAAAATGTACGGCCTACCAGTCAAATCACTCCAAACGCACTCTGCAGCTAGGCCCTAACTCCCCTTTCCCACCATGGATTTTCTTCAAACCACTTGCAATCAACATTATACTACCCCAGCAGTGCTCCCAGACCCCCAAACCCACTCCCAAAATCCTAGAACCCCCGCAACCAGCCCCACAAAAACAAGCAAGTGAGCAAAATCGGAAAATCTTTTTCACCATAGATTTTATCCAAAACACTTGCATCCGATATTAGACCTTACCAGCAATGCCACCAGACCCCTCAACACACCGCAAAAAAGTAGAACACCCCCAAACAGGCCAAAAGCAAAAATGGAAAATGTGACACTTAGAAAATTTGCGGCCTACCAGTCAAAATCACTCCAAACGCACTCAGCAGCTGGGCCCTAACTCCCCTTTACCACCATGGATTTTCTTCAAACCACTCACAATCAAAATTATACTATCCCAGCAGTGCTCCCAGACCCCCAAACCCACCCCCAAAAACCTAGAACTCCCCCAAACAGCCCCCCAAAAACACGCAATACTGCTAGGCCTCAGTTTAAATTTTGCCAAAACGCTGTCTGCAACTAGGCCAAAACCCCCCTTTTCTACCATAAACTTTCTTCAAAACACTTGCAATGAAAATTATACCTTCCCAGCAGTGCACCAAGACCCCCCAACGCACCCCCACAAATCTAGAACACCCCAAACAGCCCCCCAAAATCATGCTATACTGGTATATTCAAAACATGGCAAATTGCGCTGTTCACAAAACAAATTGCTGTTTTCAGCACTTCCAATACTTCGATCCTCTTGAACTTACCTGGACACTTGTTCCAGCGATTCCCAAGAATCTCAGCAAGGCAGAACAAAATCGAACCACTGCGCTCTTTGAAGAAGACAAAGAAGAAGGTCTACGACTATTTTTCACTTAGTTTTCACCCAAACACACGCGCCCGCAAAACACCAAAAAAGGCCAAAATTCTGACAATTCTAGACCAAAGAACGCCAAATCCCCCTAAAACCTTGCCAACATCATTATGAACGAGCCTGCATCGGGCCACTCAGTACCAATTAAAACCCAAAAACCCTAGTAAATCGCACTGAACCCTAAACCCTAGATATGCTTTGTCTGTCTCTATCAAAGAGCCTAGGTATGCTACATCAGGATGCTTCACTCAGTGGTGCCTGCCTTGACTGTCTGCATGGCCCTGCCACAAGCAAGGGCTAAAAATCCGTTCCGCTCAAGAATTTGCGATTTTTTGGTAATTTTGCGAGATTCGCGAAAAACCGAAAAAAACAAATTTCGCAAACATAACGGATGTTTGACCCAAGCCTGAGGCAGTGCCATGCAGACGGTCAAGGCAGCCACCACTGAGTGAGCAAACCTGATGTAGCATACCTAGGCTCTTTGTCAGACAGACAAAGCATATCTAATTGTATGCAGCAAGCCACACAGCCCCAATTTTACATGAACTGCTGTCTGGAGTGGACTCTGCCTGGCATAACAACAACAGTACACTGCCTCGCCCTCAACCACCCCATACCATGAATAGACAGACATGTAGTTCTGCTGTAGTAGTTGTTGTAGACTGGTTTACCTGTTTGCCACTCACGAATTGGCCATAGTTCTTCCATAAACCGACGCTGATGATCCATCCATCCCAGTGAGTGACTAAAGAAAGAAGATCTATTATTTAATCAATCATCATGGTATATTGGCAAGTGAGTCCACTCCAAGGACATTTTACATATTGTAAAATGCAACATAGTGGCCCCTGACTTTGAAGTACAATTTGAATTAAACAAGGTAAAGAAACAGAGTAGTAGACATAAGTTACAATTACTGTGTAAAAGATTAAATTATAACTAAGGCAAGACATATGATTTATTTTATGGACAAAAAATAAACAGCAATTGGTTTCATCAGAGCTAGACATCCATTGATGTCCACTGCATGCCTGTTCTACTTTTTGTCCGCATTTTCTTCGGAAAGTGAGGGCCCACAGGGCAGCCTCTCCTGTCAATTTCAGAAGTAACTCTGTCAGCAATCAGCAAGCATGTAGTCAGTCAATAATTTCAGTCCCACTTGAGGCGACTCGTCTATGAAAACAAAGTTTCTTTATTCTTCGTAATCCATCCATCTGCCTAGAAGGAAATGGATAGGTGGAGTCTGGAGGAGGAGGATAGAGGAGCATGATTGAGTTGTGAACTTGTGAACCTCAGGAATGCAGACTGTGGCACCTTCAAATCAAAAACGAAAATAAGATGAAGACAGTGCTGCTGATGGACTTGTTGTGAGAGTTTTGTTGTGGTAAATGTTGCAGAACAAAGAAAGACACACAGGAATAAAAGTGAATTAGGACGAAAAAAAGGAAGTAATTTTCAGGCCTCGGTGTCAGGGAAGTAGAGCTTGTCCTCAAACTCTATGAATTGAGATGGGAGTAGGTCAGGTAACAGAGAAGAACTTCTTGCACCTAAGTTGGTGTCCTCTTCTTCCTGCATGCATTCAAGTATTTTGTAATCTAGTGGTATGAAGTGCTGATTCATCTTGATCAGTGTTAAACTCTCCACATTTTTGGGCGCGAGGCGGGTCCTTTTTGAAGTTAAAATGGCACCAGCAGCACTGAACACACGTTCAGAAGACACACTTGCGAGTGGGCAAGACAAATAATTTAGAGCCAGGTTGGGGATCAGTGGCCACAGAGGCCTTTTCCTTATCCAATACAGCAATGGGTTCTGATTAACAAAGACCTCCGTTGGGTCATCCAGATAAGCCTGCACCATTGACTCAAGGTTCTCCATGGTTGCTCCACTTTGCGTACCGTCTATGTCCTTTGCAGCACTGGAACGAGCAAACACTTGATGAGTTAGCCAATCCGCTTCCGACAATATTATGGCTGGGCCTGGTGCAGGTGAGGATGATGATACGGTTGCTGCTGGTGTCGTTAACGGATGTGAGGGAAAGTGACTCCCTTTGGCCACAGATTCAGAAGTGGAACTTGACGCCGGATGGCCTGCTGATTCAGTTGTACTCCTGCCGGTTCCTTGAATTTTCTGCTGCTCTTTTTCAAACAGAGTGGCTGACACAGCTAGCCAGTGTTTGTACTTTGAAACATCTGCTTCTTCAAAAGGAATTAATGCTTTGCTGGCCACTGCCGTTTTGTACCGTGGATCCAGAATAGTGGCACAAATGTAATGTTGTTCTGTATGTTGTTTTAAGCCTTTCATTGGCAAGTAGGCAGCTTAATAACCTCTCCCCCAAATGATATGCATCTTGCTTTTCTGCATCATCTCAGAACATTGAAGACACCGCCTTCAGTTGGTGCTCTAGCATGACCAACAATGGGATAGCTTTGCACAAAGAACAGACCTCCCTGTTTGGATCACTCACAGATGCAGACGTACTTGCATTTTACGTGCCTTTGTTACACCAGCAGTTCGAATGTGCAGCAGCCACCATAACATAGGGTAGAGGGGATGGACGACCAGTTGGGAGGCAATGTATTTTGCATTGATGAGTGACAATTGTCTGAAGCTACACATGGCAAAGCTAAATTATCTAAGTAGCAGAAACCCCACACACAAAAATAGAAACTCTGCAAACACAACATCCACATATACTAATGGACACATCTCTCCATTTCATGTTACAGGTGATCAAGGATTTGCACTATCTCCATGGCTGATGACACCCCTAAGACCCACAAACACCCAGGCACAGAGAAATTACAATGTCGAACTTGGATGCACCATGTCCATTGTGGAGAGAACATTTGGTGTACGCAAGTCACGGTTCAGGTGCCTTGACATCTCAGGTGGCAGACTGGTGTACAGCCCTGAAATAGTCTGCAAGATCATCGTGGCATGTTGTGTGCTGCACAACATATGTGTCCACACCAATGCACCATGAATTGAAGTTCTGGATGAAACAGACAATTAACCCTGGGTGTAGTTCGCGTAGTAATACTATACGTAGCTACGCGAAGTGCACTTCGCACTACGCGATCTGTGTAGTGCACTGTGCAAAATGCTGTTCGCACAGATTGCACAGTGCCAGATGCTTGTCCGCACTGTGAAATCAGTGCAAACCGCATCTTGCACAGTGCAAGCAGTCGTTTTCTGCCGCTCTAGTAGATTTCTACTTGAGCTGCAGCTTTCTCAACGTGGACTGGTAATTTCTCATCGCAAGCAGTCACGAGCATAAGCGACCACTCTCAATGAGAAACCTGATCTCCCCTCATTGAGAATCTCGCTGGGAGGTTTATTTTCCACGTTCTAGATCGGCAACTTGATGTTGCTGATTGCGAACGAGGAAAAATTCTCGCCGGGATGTCATTTTGCTCACACACGGTCGCCAAGTTGACGTTGAGGACGGGAAGCAAGTAAAAAATAACTGCTGTACTACGCTACGCGTGTTTGCACTGTGCTATGTGCAATTCGCGTACTGCGAGTAGAACAAACTTTGCCAACTACGCGAGCGCAGCGTAGTACTTTGCCAGGGTTACAGACAATCCTGAGAATGATAAAGAAGAAGAAGAGACTGATGCTGCACACACCCCAGCTATGGCTGCAGGAACAGCATGAAGGGACATCATTATCCACACTTTTTTTACATGACCACGTAAAAACATGACAGCCTTTTTTTGTTTAGACTTTGCAAAATGCACATAAGCATTGTTCTTGCAATAAAACATCACAACACAAAAACCTTGTGTGCATGTTCATACTCTGTATAATCATGGGGTGGGGGACCCAGAGTGAGAATCCTTTCAGTCTCCGTAGGTAACTTTATAATCAGAAGGGGGAAAGGATCACTGGTCCTGCTTAAACCTTGGGCTCACAAGTCAAGGACCTGGTATCTCCCAAACATATATGACTCTCATACACGTGTATATTGATAGTGATGGTCTCTCTTTTGCGGTATATACTGTGTCCCCGCTTTTCTACACGTGCGTGCGTAATCATTGAGTCATTTTTTGTCTTGTGCACCCTCCACCAGAAGGTTTGCCTTGAGGTTTAAGGCAGTAGTGATCGTGGAAAGTGGGGGGTAGTGGTGTGATTAATAAAAAATCCGGAAGGCCAGACAAGAACACTTTAATAAGTCTGGGTTCGGACTGTAGTTAAAAATTACGGATGCACTTTGCGAATTGATGAGGGATTCTAGTGCATTGCATTGGTATTGTTAAAAAGAGGTCAACATGTTTCAGCCTTTGGTAGTCAGTAGATCTATAGGCTTTCGTCAGGACCAATGGGGGTAGGTGAACAGTGAAAAAATTGTGAGAAGAATAAAGGAATATTGACCTGATTCTTCGCGACTTTAAGGTTTCATTGTACCTGTAAATGTAAAAAACACGCACACAGACAGCGACAAATAGGGAGAAGGGGTATGGAAAAACACATAATTATGTACAATAGTACCTTAATTTTTATATAAGGAACTAGAAAATGGCAATACTTCCCGTCATACTCATTTCGGGCGTCAACTCTTCCATTCTCATGCTTCGTTCCGACTTATATTGAGGTGCCCATAGTTCTGACAATACTGTAGTGAAGTGCTCATAGTTCTAACCATTTCACTGTGCATGGTCTATCGTGAAATACGCTAGACAGTGCGGATGTTTTGTGTCACTGCATACATTCTAAGTATTCCAAAGATGTGGTTAATGGGGTTTAAAGGCGTGCTAATGGTGCCTATGAGGTTTACCACGAGTCGTTGGTTTAGCGTGGTTGCATTCATGCTCAATACGCTGCGCGCGCTCTTTTAAATGCGCATACCTTGTCTTATTTCGGAAATTGCTCCATCGGGGATTTAGGCTGATCGAGAGAGGCCTTACTGCAAGGTATCAGAAAGGGGGGAGTTATTGAGTGCGCTTTATTTACTTACGGTTTCCCGTTTCTTGAGTGCGTCTAGTTTTTCCCAGTACCTTAGTGCCTTCTTACTCGGTCCTGGCAGCATGTGCTGACTCTGCCTTTCCTCACCCGGAACTACAGGGTGATGCGGTTCCTGGTTGATTTTAACTCTGTGGCGGTCGAAATAGAAGAAATACTTCGGCAGTATGCCGAAGGTCTCTTTTAGAATAGAACCCACCATTATTATTGGTAAATAAAGGAGTGCATAAATTTAAAAAAGGGGGAATTATGTGTATAAAGGAACCGTTGTTTATTTTGTGAGGCTCATGAGTTGTTGCGCTTTGAGGTAGAATGCAGAGATTTTGTTTGATGGGTTTTTCCTGAAATACAGTATTGGGCTTGTCTTTGGGATCACATGGTTTGTGATCACCAAGGATGGGCAGAGATACTAGGCCATTGGGTTACCCTATTTAGGTGGATTGTTGAGAGTTGAAGTCTCAGATCATCTGTTGAGAGATAACCATGGAACAGAATCGTTCAGGCCCAAGGTATCTGTTTTTAACCTGTGGACCCAACGCTGTTCTTTCTCGAACAGTATGTTTTCCGCGTTTCTGTCGATTGTCTCAAGGCTTTCCAGGATCACCCAGTGGAGATCATTGACAGTGTGTTGTTTTTCTTTATAGTGTGATGACATCTTGGTTGTGCTTTTCTGACAGTTCACATTACTCCTGTGTTCACTGAGTCTCTGTTTCGCTTTTCGGCATGTCATCCCAATATATCTCATGTTGCACGGGCACGTGATCATATATACCACGTGGCTGGTGTTACAGTTGGTGTGTCTTTTTAATTTCCATAACATGTTTGGGAGTAGTTGCAATTCTTTTGTTGGCTTTGTAGTGGCACAGGCTACGCAGGAACCACAAGGATAGTGTCCAGTAATTGGAGGATTATTCCAGAGGCCTGGTTGTTGTTTCTATTTTCTAGGTGGGGGTCTCGTGTGGACCAGCAGATCCTTGATATTGGTGCTCCTTTTGTTGGCAAATCTTGGTTTTGACCAGGTCAGGGTGTTTGATGTAATAATCTTCCAGTTACGGTTGATTATTTTTTTCACCTGATTTGTTATTGGGCTATACGTTGTTACGCACGTAGTCCTGTCTTCAATCTGTTTTGGGTGACTTTCGAGGAGAGATTCTCTCGGTTGATTTCTGGCTCGTTTCGCACAGGAGTTGATTATTCTTTTTGGGTAGTCTCTGGTTGTTAGTTTCTCACAGAGATCTTTTGCTTGTGTTTTATAGTCATTAATTGAGCTGCAATTTCTTCTCAGCCGTAAGAACTGGCTGTACGGAAGGTTTTCCCTTAGCGGGCGGGAGTGAAAGCTGTTGAAGGATAGTAGACTGTTTTTTGCAGTGGGTTTGAAAAACGTTCTTGTTTGTAGGCTGTCTTCTTTGGCAAAAATGGTGATGTCCAAGAAATCCAGGCTATGTGCATTGGATGTGAATGTGAACTTTAGACATTCGTCCTGATCGTTCAGCCACCTGTGAAAATCTGTTAGTGACGTATTGTCCCCTCTCCAGATTAAAAAAATATCGTCGATATATCTCTTCCAAAAGAGTATATGACGAGAAAAGGGGTTATGCGCATTGTGTACATAGGTCTGTTCAAAAGTGCTCACATACAGACCTGCTACGCTAGGCGCAAAGGTGCTGCCCATCGATGTTCCATGTTGCAGGAGGTAGAG
The DNA here is from genome assembly GCF_964263255.1 of Lissotriton vulgaris. Classification (NCBI taxonomy): domain Eukaryota; kingdom Metazoa; phylum Chordata; class Amphibia; order Caudata; family Salamandridae; genus Lissotriton; species Lissotriton vulgaris. Next base: position 301,801 of record NW_028254700.1, on the reverse strand, counting down.
GGTGTCCTTGTATTGGAAAAAGTTTTCCATAAGGGCCAATCTACAACATTCCAATACGAAATGTCTTGGGGTCCGGTGTGGCCAGTCAATGTTAAACAAGATGGTTTCAAGAGTCTCTAAAGTTTTCTGTTGCGGAAGGCTTGTATAGAGACTTTCGACGTCCAGTCCTACTAGGAGCATACTATTTTCCGAGTACTCGAAGTTTTGTAGCATATTGATCAAGTCTCGTGTGTCTTTTAGGTAAGTAGGAGTGGCTTGGACTAGTGGTCTCAAGTACTGGTCCGCAAATTGCGATAGTGGCTCTAGAATAGAATTGATCCCCGAGACAATTGGTCTTCCTGGTGGTGGCATCTTGTCTTTGTGAGTTTTGGGCAGAGAGTAAAAGTAGGGCGTGACTGGTGTTCTTGTTATTAGGTAGTCCGCCTCTTTCTTTGATATCCAGTTGTTACATTCTGCTTCCTCAATCATTAATGATATTGTTCTTTGTAGGCGTGCTGTTGGGTCGGTTGTGATCACTTGATAGAATTTAGTGTCTGCCAGTAGGTCCATGCATTGTCTATCATATCCTTCTGTTGTGAGCAGGACAATCCCTCCGCCTTTGTCCGCAGGCTTTATGACTATGTCATGATTGTCTTTTAGTTCTGTCAGAGCAGCTTTTTCTGCTTTTGTTAGATTCTGGAAAGTTCTTTGAGGTTGATGATTCAATTCTTCAACTTCTTTCATGATGGCCTGTTCAAATGTGCTTATTTCAATGGGGATTTGTGAGTTAAACGGGCAAAAGGTAGATTTTCTTTTTAGAGTTGTATCTCCTTCTTGGGGTTGTTGTTCTCCTTTGAAAAAAGCTTTCAGTTTCAGTGTGCGGCAAAAGTTGGCGAGTTCGCATTTCGTTTTGAAGACGTCTGTTTTTGGGGTTGGCGCATACCCTAACCCTTTGTTCAGGACACTGGTCTGGTTCTCTGTGAGTTCTAATCCTGTCAGGTTGACTATTAGATTGTCGGCCCTTGTCTTGTGTTGGCTTTGGTAACGCTCCTGGTTTGGACCTGTCGAGCTTGGTCGGACCAGGTCACTCCTTTTTGTCTTGACCTTCGATTGTTCTGGCCATTCCCTAAAAAAGGACGGCTTTGTTGGTAGTTTTGGGCCCCTTGTGGTGGCATTTGTTGATTCATGTGTACTTGAAAATATGGGTTTGGTCAACCTTGGAACTGGGGATTAAATGGGTGGAATGGTATTCCTTGCATATTTTCTTGGAAAAAAGGGGGGGCGCCAATAGTTGCCTCGGCCTCTTCGTTGTCCTCTTTTATTCCTAAAATTCCCACGGCCTCTGATTGTTGTTTCATCTACGCTCTGATCTGAGCTATTGTCTGAAGACATACTGGTCGTGTCCGAATTGTCATTGGGTTTGTAGTCTTTGCTACTGTAGGGGTGAATGCGTTCCAAAGAGAATCTTTTCAATTCTTTTGCCAACTTTTGCAATTTAGTCTGCGTTAGGTATTCCTGACTGTCTTTCATTTCTTTATTAATTTCGTCAAGACGTGTTTTGTAGATGGTTATATCGATTGTGTTGTTCAATTTTGTTTCCAAGATCTCAATCTTGACCGCGAGTTCGTCCGTGAGTCTGGTTGCCGTTTTTATTATTAATACCAGGTAGTCTCTGGTACATTTCCAGGATATGAAAGACCAATCTTTCCTAAATGCCAGGTCTTTTAGGAAAATCCGTGGTGCATTCGTCACCCATAGACCTCTTGGTGCAGCATTGACTCGGAGGTACTCGGTCATTATTATCCCGTGCACTGAAGTTCGTACTTGCTCTTTCTTTAATTCGCTTAACTCGTCCCATTCTGCCGTTGAGGACAGAGTCTGGTTGAGGTCACCTTCTATGAGTAGAGGTGGTCTTGCCAAGATTTCCCCGAGGGAGCAATTTCCGAAATAAGACAAGGTATGCGCATTTAAAAGAGCGCGCGCAGCGTATTGAGCATGAATGCAACCACGCTAAACCAACGACTCGTGGTAAACCTCATAGGCACCATTAGCACGCCTTTAAACCCCATTAACCACATCTTTGGAATACTTAGAATGTATGCAGTGACACAAAACATCCGCACTGTCTAGCGTATTTCACGATAGACCACGCACAGTGAAATGGTTAGAACTATGAGCACTTCACTACAGTATTGTCAGAACTATGGGCACCTCAATATAAGTCGGAACGAAGCATGAGAATGGAAGAGTTGACGCCCGAAATGAGTATGACGGGAAGTATTGCCATTTTCTAGTTCCTTATATAAAAATTAAGGTACTATTGTACATAATTATGTGTTTTTCCATACCCCTTCTCCCTATTTGTCGCTGTCTGTGTGCGTGTTTTTTACATTTACAGGTACAATGAAACCTTAAAGTCGCGAAGAATCAGGTCAATATTCCTTTATTCTTCTCACAATTTTTTCACTATTCACCTACCCCCATTGGTCCTGACGAAAGCCTAGAGATCTACTGACTACCAAAGGCTGAAACATGTTGACCTCTTTTTAACAATACCAATGCAATGCACTAGAATCCCTCATCAATTCGCAAAGTGCATCCGTAATTTTTAACTACAGTCCGAACCCAGACTTATTAAAGTGTTCTTGTCTGGCCTTCCGGATTTTTTATTAATCACACCACTACCCCCCACTTTCCACGATCACTACTGCCTTAAACCTCAAGGCAAACCTCCTGGTGGAGGGTGCACAAGACAAAAAATGACTCAATGATTACGCACGCACGTGTAGAAAAGCGGGGACACAGTATATACCGCAAAAGAGAGACCATCACTATCAATATACACGTGTATGAGAGTCATATATGTTTGGGAGATACCAGGTCCTTGACTTGTGAGCCCAAGGTTTAAGCATGTTCATACTCTGCATGAGTAAATATATCTGACAGGTGAAAGTTTAACAATGTGCGGGTATTATTCTTGAATTGTATGTTTGTGGCTGGGTATGTGCCAGAGATGAATTTCAGGGTGTGTTTTGAGGACAGAGATGAAATTTAGGGTGTTTTGGGGACAGAGGTGAATTTCAGGGTGTGTTTTGGGTTTAGAGAGATCAAAGTACAGCAAATACAGAGTCCAGATTTTTGCCGGATTAACGTTAACACAATATTTTTTTCCTAACCACAATAGGAACATATAGCTAAAACACAAAATATTACTGCAAAAGCCAATTTGCGTGCAGATAATGATTGCAAAGTCAAAAAAAGGGCCGCAAACACACAGGAAGTGATGTCAGCATGCATCCTTTTCTCTGGAGGAGTATTGTGCACTTTCACTTTCACTTTTGAGCACCCGTCTTGTGATTGTGGAGAGTGTTGGAGGTTTCTTGTGTTGTGTGCTGCTGAATTTGGTTTTGAGAGTGTGGTCCTGTGAACTGTCCCTAGTGTCCTTGTGAAGTGTAGGTGTCCTTACTTGTTTTTTGTGTCTAGTAATATATTTTTGTCGGTGTTTGTCCAAGGGAAATTTTTAATTATTAATCTTTGTAGGGGTATATATAGGGGTTTTAATTTTTTAGGAGTGGGTTTAGGTGTTTGCTGGGAGTTGGTCGGTGTGGATAGGGAGGGCAGGATGTCTGAGGGGGCATTGGAGGCTTCCTCTGGCCTGCGAAGCACTACCTGCCATTGATTATCGAAAGTTGGGGTCGCATCCTGCAGGGCTGTGCGGTACATGTGAGGAAAGTGAGGTGGAAGAATGTCAGCAGCCAGATGCTGTGGGTCTTCAGTGTGGACAGGACTGAGCGACAATGGAAGCATCGATGGCAGGATCGCAATGGCCATGAGGGTGACATGTTGGACTACCTTGGAGTCCCCATTGGCCAACAAGGTGGTAAGTACAACCGCAAAATAGTTGAATGAACACTTTTGTTACTAATAAAGAATGCTGTGTGTGACAAAATGGGGTATATGTACAAGTATTTTGTGGAGTGAGGCATTCTACATCATGCCTTTAGGCCTAACCCTTCCACTGCAGAAATGCAACGCTGCACCATGTGTACAAGCATATGGTGCAGGCTTGCATTTCCACCAGCGCTGTTGCAAACAACTTGCAGTGTAGTGCCAACCCAGGCACCCTTGCACCACTGTGAAAGTGTGTCTGCGTACCGGGGAAAGATTGTTTGGGTGCTCCTTTAAATGCAAAGCGTGGCACTGGAATCTTACTAGTGGCTGTGTCCAAAATGGACCAATGTTTCCTCATGATCTGTCTCATTTTGGTTGACAGGGGATCAAAGGTGATTACCACTGGCAGACAAGCCTGTCTCTCCCTCACATTTCTTTTCAACAGGGCTTCCCGCGGGGTATTCAATGCTCGCTTTGCGTTTAAAAGAGCACCCAATTTAAAAGACAAATTGGTTCACACCCGTACCCCGGCGAAGACACAATCTAATTCGCTGCCAGTGGGGCTTTATCCTTGTGGAGGGTGCTCTGTTTGTGGCTTGACACAAGTCACTAAAAGTGTTATACTACATGATCGGAGAACTTGGTTCCTAAATCGATTCAGCAATTGCAATTCCTCATATGTGATCTATAGGTTAACTTGCAGTTGCGGCCTGTATTATATTAGACTAACCTCTAGAAAGGTTAAAGTACGTATACAAGAACATCTCAGTACAATCAAGGCAAAGAAATTGACAACACGCCTAGTGCAACATTTCAGTGAGGAGGGACATGACCCAAGGGACTTGAGATGGACTGTTCTAGAGTAGATGAGGATGGACTTAATTATTCAATCGAATGGAATAAAGTTAGCAGGCGGTGAGAAGTCTGGGCCCATGTATGAGGACAGTATGAGAAATGATAAGAGATCCCCATACTGTAACTTTATTGCCATTAATTTAAAGAGCGCACTGTTCCAATCCCAGTGGTGGCTTAGTTGTTCTTGAAACTACCTATATGAAATGATGGAGATCTGGGATGTTTGGAAGGGCTTTGAGGTTTGGCTGAGGGATGAAACTTTTTAGAATTGAGGTACACAATGTATTTCCTTTTCCTCCTGTGCAGCTAGCCAAATGAGGAGCAAGTTGATTATCTGACACATGAGACGGTGTTGTCTCTCCTTTTTAAGGCACTTGTGGAAGGTTTCTTCTCTGTGGTATTGTTTTTATCATCATGTCTAAAGAAGTGCCAGGAGATATCTAATTCTGGGGTGACATTCGATGAATCAAGAGGAGGGGCAATATAAAGGTATAGAAACGGACCAGAATAAAGCCTTTTTGTTGAAGAATGTGGCTGTAAGTAATATGAACCGTTTTGGTTCTGATAGGATACTCACAAATATAGTGCTGGATGAGGATCATACTAAGTGTTGTAATAGGTGCCTCATGGGAACAGTCCAGCCCGAACCGCCAAGCCATGTCTTCCCTGGACCTGAATCAAGCATCATAGAACCGGTTTCTGGCTATCAGCCGTCATCAGGCAGGATAGCTTGACTCCAGTGGTGTGGAGAGCAGAGGATTCATGTCTGAGCATACCCATCCCACTCGGGGTGACAAATTCAAAACCAACAGTTGATGGGCAGAATTCAGAACAATGTCATACATTCACTCCAGTACAGAGATCTGGGCCTAAATCCATAGTTTTTTTGCACTCCACACCACCCCAGTTCAGACATGGGCATATGCAAATCGGCCTTGGACCTGTGCCTCATGGGAACAATCCAGCCCGAAATGCCAAGCCATGTCTTCCTTGGACCGGAATCAAGCATCCTAGGACTGGTTTCTGGCTATCAGCCGTCATCAGCCAGGATTGCTTGACTCCCGTGTGGCGGGGATCACAGGATTCACGTCTGAGCATATCCATCCAACTCGGGGTGATAAAAGCAAAAACAACAGTTGATGGACGGAATGCAGAACAATGTCATTCATTCACCCCAGTACAGAGACTTGGGCCTAAATCCATTGTTTTCTTGCACTCCACATGACCCCAGTTCAGGCATGGCCATATGCAATTCAGCCTTGACCCTGTGCCTCATGGGAACAGTCAACCCCGAACTGCCAAGCCTTGTCTTCCCTGGACCGGAATCAAGCATCCTAGGACCGGTTTCTGGCTATCAGCCGTCATCAGTCAGGAGAGTGTGACTCCAGTGGTGTGGAGAGCATGGGACTCACGTCTGAACATACCCGTCCCACTCGGGGTGACAAATGTAAAAACAACAGTTGATGGAGAGAATACAGAACAATGTCATACATTCACCCCAGTACAGAGATCTGGGCCTAAATCCATCATTTTTTTGAACTCCAAACCACCCCAGTTAAGACATGGCCATATGCAAATCAGTCTTTACCCTGTGCCTCATGGGAACAGTCCAGCCCGAACTGCCAAGCCATGTCTTTCCTGGACCGGAATCAAGCATCCTAGGACCGGTTTCTGGCTATCAGCCATCTTCAGCCAGGATAGATTGCCTCCAGTGGTGTGGAGAGCAGGGGACTCACGTCTGAGCATAGCCGTCCCACTCGGGGTGACAAATGCAAAAACAACAGTTGATGGACAGAATGCAGAACAATGTCATACATTCACCCCAGTACAGAGATCTGGTCCTAAATCCATCGTGTTTATGTACTCCCCACCACCCCAGTTCAGACATGTCAATATGCGAATCAAACTTGACACTGTGCCTCATTGGAACAGTCCAGCCCGAACTGGCTAGCCATGTCTTCACTTTACCGGAATCAAGCATCCTAGGACCGGTTTCTGGCTATCAGCCGTCATCAGCCAGGAAAGCTTGACTCCAGTGGTGTGGAAAGCAGTGGACTCACGTCTGAGTATACCCATCCCACTCGGGCTGACAAATGCAAAAATAACAGTTGATGGGCAGAATGCAGAGCAATGCAATCCATTCCCCCCGGTACAGAGATCTGGATCTAAATCGATCTTTTTTTTGCACTCCACACTACCCCAGTTCAGACATGGCCATATGCAAATCAGCCTTGACACTGTGCCTCATGGGAACAGTCCAGGCCGAACTGCCAAGCTAAGTCTTCCCTGGACTGGAATCAAGCATCCTAGGACCAGTTTCTGGCTATAAGCCATCATCAGTAAGGAGAGTGTGACTCCAGTGTTGTGGAGAGCACAGGACTCAAGTCTTAGCATGCCCGTCCCACTCGGGGAGACAAATGCAAAAAACAACAGTTGATGGACAGAATGCAGAACAATGTCATACATTCACTACAGTACAGAGATCTGGGCCTAAATACATAGTTTTTTTGCTCTCCCCACCACCCCAGTTCGTACATGTCCATATGCAAATCAGCCTTGAAACTGTGCCTCATTGGGACAGTCCGATTCAGAAAAGGGGGTGGTGATGAACAGAGTGTCTGAATTAAGCAGACCACTCTTAGCCAGTCCAAAGATCAGGGCTTGATCCATCACCGTTATTTATCTCACTGCACCATCCCAGCTCAGAACCTGGCTATATGCAAATCAGTCTGTCCCTGGCCCAGTACATCATGGGAACAGGGCCGACTAAACTACCAAGCCAATTCTTCACCATAAAGGAGACAAGCTACCGGGGACCGGTTTCTGGCATTTCAGCCGTCTTCGGCCCGGCTTGCTTGAATCCTGATGGTGCAGTGAGAAAGGGACTCATGTCTGAGTATACCCTGCCACATCTATAGTGGCCAAAAACGATTCAGAAAAGGGGGTGGTGATGAACAGAGTGTCTGAATTAAGCAGACCACTCTTACCCAGTCCAAAGATCAGGGCTTGATCCATCACCGTTATTTATCTCACTGCACCATCCCAGCTCAGAACCTGGCTATATGCAAATCAGTCTGTCCCTGGCCCAGTGCATCATGGGAACAGGGCAGACTAAACTACCAAGCCAATTCTTCACCAGAAAGGAGACAAGCTACCGGGGACCGGTTTCTGGCATTTCAGCCGTCTTCGGCCCGGCTTGCTTGAATCCAGATGGTGCAATGATCAAGAGACTCACATCTGAGTATACCCTTCCACGCTTATGGTGGACAAAATTATTCAGAAAAGGGGGTGGTGATGAACAGAGTGTCTGAATTAAGCAGACCACTCTTACCCAGTCCAAAGATCAGGGCTTGATCCATCATCGTTTTTTAGCTCACTGCACCATCCCAGCTCAGAACCTGGCTATATGCAAATTAGTCTGTCCCTGGCCCAGTGCATCATGGGAACAGGGCAGACCAGACTACCAAGCCCCTTCTTATACTGCGAAGGAAACAAGCTTCCGGGGAACAGTACATCCTGAACTGCCAAGCCATGTCTTCCCTGGACCGGAATCAAGCATCCTAGGACCGGTTTCTGGCTACCAGCCGTCATCAGCTAGGATAGCTTGACTCCAGTGGTATGGAGAGCACGAGACTCACATCTGAGAATACCTGTCCCACTCGGGTGACAAATGCAAAAACAACAGTTGATGGACAGAATACAGAACAATGTCATACATTCACCACAGTACAGAGATCTGGGCCTAAATCCAACGTTTTTTGGCACTCCACAACATCCCAGATCAGACATGGCCATATGCAAATCAGACTTGACCCTGTGCCTTGGGGAACAGTCCATCCCAAACTGCCAAGCCTGGACCGGAATCAAGCATCCTAGGACCGGTTTCTGGCTATCAGCCGTCAACAGCCAGGATTGCTTGACTCCAGTGTTATGGAGAGCACGGGACACACGTCTGAGAATACCCGTCACACTTGCGGTGACAAATGCAAAAGCAACTGTTGATGGACAGAATGCAGAACAATGTCATACATTCACCCCAGTACAGAGATCTGGGCCTAAATCCGACGGATGCTTGATTCCGGTCCAGGGAAGACTTGGCTTTTCAGTTCTGGCTAGACTGTTCCCATGAGGCACAGGGTCAAGGCTGATTTGCATATGGCCATGTCTGAACTGGGGGGTGTGGAGTGCAAAAAAAACATTGGATTTAGGCCCAGATCTCTGTACTGTAGTGAATGTATGACATAGTTCTGTATTCTATCCATCAACTGTTGTTTTTACATTTGTCAACCCGAGTGGGACCGGTATGCTCAGACGTGTGTCCCGTGCACTCCACACCACTGGAGTCACACTCTCTTGACTGATGATGGCTGATAGCCAGAAATTGGTCCTAGGATGCTTGATTCCGGTACAGGGAAGACATGGCTTGGCAGTTCGGGGTGGACTGTTCCTATGAGGCACAGGGTCAAGGCTGATTTGCATATGGCCATGTCTGAACTGCGGTCATGTGGAGTGCAAGAAAACAATGGATTTAGGCCCAGATCTCTGTACAGGAGTGAATGTATGATATTGTTCTGTATTCTGTCCATCAACTGTTGTTTTTATATTTGTCACCCCGAGTGGGACGGGTATGTTCAGACGTGAGTCCCATGCTCTCCACACCACTGGAGTCACACTCTCCTAACTGATGACGGCTGATAGCCAGAAACCGGTCCTAGGATGCTTGATTCCGGTCCAGGGAAGACATGGCTTGGCAGTTCGGGGTGGACTGTTCCCTTGAGGCACAGGGTCAAGGCTGATTTTTATATGGCCATGTCTGAACTGGGGTCATGTGGAGTGCAAGAAAACAATGGATTTTAGGCCCAGATCTCTGTACTGGGGTGAATGAATGACATTGTTCTGCATTCTGTCCATCAACTGTTGTTTTTGCATTTGTCACCCCGAGTGGGACGGATATGCTCAGACGTGAGTTCCGTGCTCTCCACACCACTGGAGTCAAGCTATTTACGCTGATGACGGCTGATAGCCAGAAACCGGTCCTACGATGCTTTATTCAGGTCCAGGGAAGACATGGCTTGGCAGTTCGGGCTGGACTTTTCCCATGAGGCACAGGGTCAAGGCTGATTTGCATATGGGCATGTTTGAACTGAGATGGTGGGGAGGGCAAAAAAACAATGGATTTAGGCCCAGATCTCTGTACTGGGGTGAATGTATGAGATTGTTCTGCCTCCTGTCCATCAACTGTTGTTTTTGCATGTGTCAACCGGAGTGGGACGGATATGCTCAAATGTGAGTTTATGCTCTCCACAACACTGGAGTCAAGCTATCCTGGCTGATGATGGCTGATAGGCAGAAACCGGTCCTAGGATGCTTGATTCCGGTCCACGGAAGACATGGCTAGCCAATTCGGGCTGGACTGTTCCCATGAGTCTCAGGGTCAAGGCTGATTTGCATATGGCCATGTCTGAACTGGGGTGGGATGGTGTGGAGTGCAAAAAATCGTTGGATTTAGGCTCAGATCACTGTACTGGGGTGAATGTATGACATTTTTCTGCATTCTGTCCATCAACAGTTGTTTTTGCATTTGTCAACCCGAGTGCGATGGGTATGCTCAGACGTGAGTCCTGCGCTCTCCATACCACTGGAGTCAAGCTATCCTAGCTGATGACCACTGATAGCCAGAAACCGGTCCTAGGATGCTTGATTCCGGTCGAGGGAAGACATGGTTTGGCAGTTCGGGATGGACTGCTCCCATGAGGCACAGGGTCAAGGCTGATTTGCATATGGCAATGTCTGAACTGGGCTGGTGTGGAGTGCAAAAAATCGATGGATTTAGACCCAGATCTCTGTACTGGGGCGAATGTATGACATTGTTGAGCATTCTGTCCATCAACTGTTGTTTTTGCATTTGTCACCCCAAGTGAGACAGGTATTCTAAGACGTGAGTCCCATGCTCTTCACACCACTGGAGTCAATCTATCCTCGCTGATGACTGCTGATAGCCAGAAACTGGTCCTAGGATACTTGATTCTGGTAAAGTGAAGACATGGCTAGCCAGTTCGGCTGGACTGTCCCAATGAGGCACAGTTTCAAGGCTGATTTGCATATTGACATGTCTGAACTGGGGTGGTGTGGAGTACAAAAAAACGATGGATTTAGGCCCAGATCTCTGTACTGGGGTGAATGTATGACATTGTTCTGCAGTCTGTCCATCAACTGTTGTTTTTGCATTTGTCACCCCGAGTGGGGCGGGTATGTTCAGACGTGAGTCCCATGCTCTCCACACCACTGGAGTCAAGCTATCCTGGCTGATGATGGCTGATAGCCCAAAACCTGTCCTAGGATGCTTGATTCTGGTCCAGGGAAGACATGGCTTGGCAGTTCGGGCTGAACTGTTCCTATGAGGCACAGGGTCAAGGCTGATTTGCATATGGCCATGTCTGAACAGGGGTGGTGTGGAGTGCAAAAAACCGTCGGATTTAGGCCCAGATCTCTGTACGGGGGTGAATGTATGACATTGTTCTGCATTCTGTCCATCAACAGTTGTTTTTGCATTCGTCACCCCGAGTGGGACTGGTATGCTCAGACGTGTGTCCCGTGCTCTCCATAACACTGGAGTCAAGCAATCCTGGCTGTTGACGGCTGATAGCCAGAAACTGGTCCTAGGATGCTTGATTCCGGTCCAGGGAAGACATGGCTTGGCACCTTTCTGAATCGTTTTTGGCCACTATAGGTGTGGCAGGGTATACTCAGACATGAGTCCCTTTCTCACTGCACCATCAGGATTCAAGCAAGCCGGGCCGAAGACGCCTGAAATGCCAGAAACCGGTCCCCGGTAGCTTGTCTCCTTTCTGGTGAAGAATTGGCTTGGTAGTTTAGTCTGCCCTGTTCCCATGATGCACTGGGCCAGGGACAGACTGATTTGCATATAGCCAGGTTCTGAGCTGGGATGGTGCAGTGAGATAAATAACGGTGATGGATGAAGCCCTGATCTTTGGACTGGGTAAGAGTGGTCTGCTTCATTCAGACACTCTGTTCATCACCACCCCCTTTTCTGAATCGTTTTTGGCCACTATAGGTGTGGCAGGGTATACTCAGACATGAGTCCCTTTCTCACTGCACCATCAGGATTCAAGCAAGCCGGGCCGAAGACGGCTGAAATGCCAGAAACCGGTCCCCGGTAGCTTGTCTCCTTTCTGGTGAATAATTGGCTTGGTAGTTTAGTCTGCCCTGTTCCCATGATGCACTGGGCCAGGGACAGACTGATTTGCATATAGCCAGGTTCTGAGCTGGGATGGTGCAGTGAGATAAATAACGGTGATGGATCAAGCCCTGATCTTTGGACTGGGTAAGAGTGGTCTGCTTAATTCAGACACTCTGTTCATCACCACCCCCTTTTCTGAATCGTTTTTGGCCACTATAGGTGTGGCAGGGTATACTCAGACATGAGTCCCTTTCTCACTGCACCCAGTGACTCCAGTGGTGTGGAGAGCATGGGACTCACGTCTGAGCATACCCGCCCCACTCGGGGTGACAAATGCAAAAACAACAGTTGATGGACAGACTGCAGAACAATGTCATACATTCACCCCAGTACAGAGATCTGGGCCTAAATCCATCGTTTTTTTGTACTCCACACCACCCCAGTTCAGACATGTCAATATGCAAATCAGCCTTGACACTGTGCCTCATTGGGACAGTCCAGCCCGAACTGGCTGGCCATGTCTTCACTTTACTGGAATCAAGCATCCTAGGACCGGTTTCTGGCTATCAGCCGTCATCAGCCAGGAAAGCTTGACTCCAGTGGTGTGGAGAGCATGGGACTCACGTCTGAGAATATCTGTCTCACTTGGGGTGACAAATGCAAAAACAACAGTTGATGGACAGAATGCTCAGTAATGTCATACATTCGCCCCAGTACAGAGATCTGGGTCTAAATTCATCGATTTTTTGCGTTCCAAACCAGCCCAGTTCAGACATGGCCATATGCAAATCAGCCTTGACCCTGTGCCTTATGGGAACAGTCCATCCCGAATTGCCAAGCCATGTCTTCCCTCGACCGGAATAAAGCATCCTAGGTCCGGTTTCTGGCAATCAGCCATCATCAGCCAGGATTGCTTGACTCAAGTGGTATGGAGAGCACGGGACTCACGTCTGAGCATACCCGTCCCACTCGGGTTGACAAATGCCAAAACAACTGTTGATGGACAGAATGCAGAACAATGTCATACATTCACCCCAGTACAGAGATCTGGGCCTAAATCCAACGTTTTATTGCACTCCACACCACCCCAGTTCAGACATAGTCATATGCAAATCAGTCTTGACCCTGTGCCTCATGGGAACAGTCCAGCCCGAACTGCCAAGCCATTCTTTCCTGGACCGTAATCAAGCATCCTAGGGTAGGTTTCTGGCTATTAGCCGATTTCAGCCAGGATAGCTTGACTCCAGTGGTGTGCAGAGCATGGGACTCACATCTGAGCATACCCGTCCCACTCAGGGTAACAAATGCAAAAACAACAGTTGATGGATAGAATGCAGAACAATGTCATACATTCACCCCAGTACAGAGATCAGGGCCTAAATCCATTGTGTTTTTGTACTCCCCACCACCCCAGTTCAGACATGTCTATATGCAAATCAGCCTTGATACTGTGCCTCATTGGTACAGTCCAGCCTGAACTGGCTGGCCATGTCTTCACTTTACTGGAATCAAGCATCCTAGGACCGGTTTCTGGCTATCAGCCGTCATCAGCCAGGAAAGCTTGACTCCAGTGGTGTGGAGAGCACTGGACTCACGCCTGAGCATACCCGTCCCACTTGGGGTGACAAATGCAAAAACAACAGTTGATGGACAGAATGCAGAACAATGCAATCCATTCCCCCGGTACAGAGATCTGGATCTAAATATTTCTTTTTTTTGCACTCCACACTACCCCAGTTCAGACATGGCCATATGCAAATCAGCCTTGACCCTGTGCCTCATGGGAACAGTCCAGGCCGAACTGCCATGCTAAGTCTTCCCTGGACCGGAATCAAGCATCCTAGGACCAGTTTCTGGCTATAAGCCATCATCAGTAAGGAGAGTGTGACTCCAGTGCTGTGGAGAGCACAGGACTCAAGTCTTAGCATGCACGTCCCACTCGGGGAGACAAATGCAAAAAACAACAGTTGATGGACAGAATGCAGAATAATGTTATACATTCACTACAGTACAGAGATCTGGGCCTAAATACATTGTTTTTTTGCCCTCCTCACCACCCCAGCTCAGACATGTCCATATGCAAATCAGCCTTGACCCTGTTCCTCATGGGAACAACCCAGCCCGAACTGCTAAGCCATGTCTTTCCTGAACCGGAATCAAGCATCCTAGGACAGGTTTCTGGCTATCAACAGTCATCTGTCAGGAGAGTGTGACTCCAGTGGTGTGGAGAGCACGGGACTCACGTCTGAGCATACCCGTACCACCCAGGGTGACAAATGCAAAAACAAGAGTTGATGGACAAAATGCAGAACAATGTCATACATTCACCCCAGTATAGAGATCTGGGCCTAATTCCAACATTTTTTCGCACTCCACACCACCCCAGTTCAAACATGGCCATATGCAAATCAGCCTTGACCCTGTGCCTCATGGGAACAGCCCAGCCCAAAGTGCCAAGCCATGTCTTCCCTGGACCGGCATCAAGCATCCTAGGACCAGTTTCTGGTTATCAGCCGTCAACATCCAGGATTGCTTGACTCCAGTGTTATGGAGAGCACGGGACACACGTCTGAGCATACCCGTCCCACTCGGGGTGACAAATGCAAAAACAACTGTTGATGGACAGAATGCAGAACAATGTCATACATTCACCCCCGTACAGAGATCTGGGCCTAAATCCGACAATTTTTTTGCACTCCACACCACCCCAGTTCAGACATGGCCATATGCAAATCAGCCTTGATCCTATGCCTCATGGGAACAGTTCAGCCCGAACTGCCAAGCCATGTCTTCCCTGGACCAGAATCAAGCATCCTAGGACCGGTTCTGGGCTATCAGCCATCAACATCCAGGATTGCTTGACTCCAGTGTTATGGAGAGCACGGGACACACGTCTGAGCATACCCGTCCCACTCGGGGTGACAAATGCAAAAACAACTGTTGATGGACAGAATGCAGAACAATGTCATACATTCACCCCCGTACAGAGATCTGGGCCTAAATCCGACAATTTTTTTGCACTCCACACCACCCCAGTTCAGACATGGCCATATGCAAATCAGCCTTGATCCTATGCCTCATGGGAACAGTTCAGCCCGAACTGCCAAGCCATGTCTTCCCTGGACCAGAATCAAGCATCCTAGGACCGGTTCTGGGCTATCAGCCATCATCAGCCAGGATAGCTTGACTCCAGTGGTGTGGAGAGCATGGGACTCACGTCTGAGCATACCGCCCCACTCGGGGTGACAAATGCAAAAACAACAGTTGATGGACAGACCCTGTGCTTCATGGGAGCAGTCCATCCCAAACTGCCAAGCCATGTCTTCCCTCGACTGGAATCAAGCATCCTAGGACCGGTTTCTGGCTATCAGTGGTCATCAGCTAGGATAGCTTGACTCCACTGGTATGGAGAGCACAGGACTCACGTCTGAGCATACCCATCCCACTCGGGTTGACAAATGCAAAAACAACTGTTGATGGACAGAATGCAGAAAAATGTCATACATTCACCCCAGTACAGAGATCTGAGCCTAAATCCAATGATTTTTTGCACTCCACACCATCCCACCCCAGTTCAGACATGGCCATATGCAAATCAGCCTTGACCCTGAGACTCATGGGAACAGTCCAGCCCGAACTGGCTAGCCATGTCTTCCGTGGACCGGAATCAAGCATCCTAGGACCGGTTTCTGCCTATCAGCCATCATCTATCTAAAGGGGGGGTTATACCCAATAAATCCACATGGGACCTGGGTGCTGTATGGTGTAGGAAAGAAGGGTCCCTGTGGAACTCTGTACGCTTGCTTGAATTTATTATAGAAAAATCAAATGAATAACAAACAATGTCAATGAATCACAATGAATGAACCATTTCATTTGGTAAATAAAAGTGCCCCAAGAAAAGAAAATGGGAGTGGGATAGCGTGATGCTGTGAGGAAAAGGACAGTGAGGAAATAAAGTTGGTGACAACTTATGTATTGCGAAATTAATTCAGAGTGCAATACAGTTTCATGGCCTCAGATCCCTGAGCCACATAAACAGGGGATCATAAACATATCCCAAAAGTTTAAACAATTTCTGTTGACACAGAAGAATTCGAATTAGTGCGGGAGTGTCAACTGAACAAGAAATGGAGGTAGCCGTCGACGTTTCGACCCCACGCTACATTTGTAGGCGTGTATATTGCCTTACATCGGGGTCTTCATCAGGACAGGGTAAACAACAAGGGAGCACTACAATATCTGGAAATATAAAACAATATGAGGTATAAATTAAGGGGCCAACAATCAATGTCAAGTTACCATAGTGAGTGGTAAACATGTTACTACTATTATTACCATGGCTATATAGAGGCAAAAAATTGCAAATTATGTACCTGTTATGAATGATACATTATACAACAAGGCGAGATAAATCAGAACTTTAGTGCACAATTAAACATTTCAAGTATTCTATACAACCCATAATTGGTATCTTGCTTTTGTCGTATATAGGCTGACAGACACAAACACCGAATTCCTGACTCGGCCAGGGGAAAACCAAATGGTCCAATGGGAATTTTATAATCCCTTAGGGTCAAAGAGCTTAACCTGTGTAGGATGCTTAGCTCAAAATGACGTTTGGGCATCAGGTGGATCGGTTAAGGAAGCATGAAGTGAATAAAACAATCTTGAATTTACTGTGGGTAAACTATCGGAAAAGCATGGAGGACCATGCTTTTGTAAGGGCTCAAATCACTGACAGAAGGAATACAAAGAACACATACCTGCTCAGGTCAAGCAAGTGGCATGGCTATGTCCACATCAAACACGGTGGTTCAACACACCGTATCTGTGGACAGGGGGACGAGTATTAGTGGATCAACCACGATTGCAAAGGTAAATAAATTCCCGACATCATGTGTGGATTCGGGCTTAGCTATACAGCCCGCGAGGGTTAGGAGTATCCAATTTCATTAATTTGTCTCGTATCTCCACAATGGCGGTGCGTCGCAAGGGATCGCATCAGATATTCCGCATCTATAAATTGTAAAACAGGAGGGAGAGGGGTGGTGATTAAGACCACCTCGATGGTATTGGTGTGTGCGGGAACACCTAGGGCGATGGAATAGTCTCACCTTCTCTGTAAAATCACGGAGCTCTAAGTCGCAGCCTTCCCGCGGTTGCTGACTGCAAACGAGTGGGCGTGGCCAGTTAGAAAGGTTTATGAAGACAAAGAAAAGACACTAAGTCCGGAGCATTGCTAATAGCAGCCTGATGCTCAGAGGGCTATTCCGGGTCAGTCATGAAGACAAAGAAAGGACACTGAGTCCGGAGCGTTGCTAATAGCAACCTGATGCTCAGAGGGCTATGGAGAATAAACACCGGCAGAGACCGCGATAGGAGCATAAGAGTTATGTATATGCCCAGGAGAGGGTTCTGAGTACAGTATGACATAGGTGAACTGACTATCAATCTATTAGAAATGGTCACTGTGCAATAAGTAAGCATTCAGATATCAATAATCACAGTACAAATTATGTGTTCGTGAAAAGATGCACCTCTCAGACACGAGGGTGAAGACCTCTTTCTATACTTATTGATACTCCAAATAACACAAAAAGGCCTGGATGAAGGTTTCCTATCGCAGCAAGAATTCAAATTTTTGAATCAAAGTCACCCACGGCTAGCAACTATATATACCCTACCAAAGGTGCACAAAGGCCTCGACAATCCTCCTGGACGCCCAATAGTGTCCGGATGCGGATCAATGCTGGAACCACTTAATCAACATATTGACTTTTTCCTAAAGCCTTTAGCCATAAGAACCAAGACATACCTCCGGGATACAACCCAGGTTATCAATTTGATTGATCAAAGACCATTCGACCCAGATACTCAATTGTTAGTAACCTGTGACATAGTGTCATTGTACACCAGTATTCCTCAACTTGATGCCATCGCTGTTATGGAAAAGGCACTTGATACAAGGACGGCTCCAGTTCCAGTACCCACGTACTTCATTATCGAACTCCTGAGAATAGCCATGATGAAGAATTTTTTCATGTTTAAACAAGAGTTCTTTCTCCAAACCAAGGGAGTAGCGATGGGGGCTACATTTGCCCCAAATCTGGCTATACTGTATATGGACGATTATGAGAGCCGGGTCATCTTCAGTGACATGAACCCATTCGGACACCACATGAACATGTGGGTCCGTTACATAGATGATGTGCTCTGTCTGTGGAATGGCACCAAAGAAGATCTCACGTCATTCTACTTTTGGCTTAACACACAGAGCACAGACATACAGTTCACCCTTGAAGCCAATCAGGAGAAGATTGCCTTTCTGGACATAACCATCTTTGTTAATCCTGAGACCAAATTACTGGAAACGACCTTGTTTCGCAAACCCATCGAGCGGAACTCATTACTTGAGTATAACAGCCACCACCCCAGGGGGTTACGTGATAACCTCCCTGTGGGACAGTTCCTTAGAATCCGACGCAATTGCTCCTCTAAAGAGAACTATATGTTGGAATCGCAAAACCTTACAGACCGACTAACAGCACAAGGCTACCCCACACGTTTAGTTAAACGTGCACGAAAAAGAGCCTGGTATAGCCCCCGAGAGCACCTACTGAATTGCGAAAGCAAAGAGGATCCAGCTGGTGAACGAGTCATTTGTGTAACCACATTTTCCACCCGCAGCAATGATATTAAGAAAATCATCAATAAACACTGGCGTTTGGTAGTAGATGACATTGGACAACAAGCACCACCATTACACTCCTTTAAGAGGGCGCGAAACATCAGGGACCAGGTTGTACAATCATTCCTTCCTACACCTCCGAATCCTACCATCCAATCATTATGGCATCTTCCTCCGATTGTGGGACACTCTAGGTGTGGATCATGCACGGCATGTGCAACCACAATCCAAACCAAAGATTTGACGTACAGAGGCAAAACCAATACATTGAAATCACATACTAACTGTAACTCCTCGAATGTAATCTACTGGATCAAGTGTCCTTGTGATTTAGCATATGTAGGCCAGACCCAGCAAAAGGTCAAAGCCCGTATTTTACAACACGGCAGCAGAATCAGATGCAGAGTACAGGGTGCCTCCCTAGTAGACCATTGCACTCTGAAAGGTCACACCCCAGAGAGTTTACAATGGCTAGTACTAGAGAAAATCAATCTGGGCCCCAGGGGTGGGGACATTGCACGAATCTTGACCTTGAGAGAATCCAAATGGATGACCATTTTGGATACGATTCGGAATGGCTTAAACGAGTCAGAGAGTAGCCATGCCCAGTTAGCTAGCTTTGGGCGCTGACGTATCAATATGTCTGATATCTGGACCTTAGAAATACGCTGTCAACCCCAAAATGGTTTTTCAGTAGATTGCTATAACTGATCGCTTTTAACCCTCCTGTCTGAGAGGTCCTGAGCATAGATCAATCAAACTGTATAATTGTTTTCAACATAACAAATGTAGTACATAATATCTACAAGAGATACAGCCCCCCTAGGGGTTGGCACCCACTGACAAATGTACGACATCTAAATATTTCTTACAATTTAGACATTGTTGCACAGAATGTAATTCATTGTCAGATGTATAGAAAGAGATCTTCACCCTCGTGTCTGAGAGGTGCATCTTTTCACGAACACATAATTTGTACTGTGATTATTGATATCTGAATGCTTACCTATTGCACAGTGACCATTTCTAATAGCTTGATAGTCAGTTCACCTATGTCATACTGTACTAAGAACCCTCTCCTGGGCATATACATAACTCTTATGCTCCTATCGCGGTCTCTGCCGGTGTTTATTCTCCATAGCCCTCTGAGCATCAGGTTGCTATTAGCAACGCTCCGGACTCAGTGTCCTTTCTTTGTCTTCATGACTGACCCGGAATAGCCCTCTGAGCATCAGGCTGCTATTAGCAACGCTCCGGACTTAGTGTCCTTTCTTTGTCTTCATAAACCTTTCTAACTGGCCACGCCCACTCGTTTGCAGTCAGCAACCGCGGGAAGGCTGCGACTTAGAGCTCCGTGATTTTACAGAGAAGGTGAGACTATTCCCTCGCCCTAGGTGTTCCCGCACACACCAATACCATCGAGGTGGTCTTAATCACCACCCCTCTCCCTCCTGTTTTACAATTTATAGATGCGGCATATCTGATGTGATCCCTTGCGACGCACCGCCATTGTGGAGATACGAGACAAATTAATGAAATTGGATACTCCTAACCCTCGCGGGCTGTATAGGTAAGCCCGAATCCACACATGATGTCGGGAATTTATTTACCTTTGCAATCGTGGTTGATCCACTAATACTCGTCCCCCTGTCCACAGATACGGCGTGTTGAACCAACGTGTTTGATGTGGACATAGCCATGCCACTTGCTCGACCTGAGCAGGTATGTGTTCTTTGTATTCCTTCTGTCAGTGATTTGAGCCCTTACAAAAGCATGGTCCTCCATGCTTTTCCGATAGTTTACCCACAGTAAATTCAAGATTGTTTTATTCACTTCATGCTTCCTTAACCGATCCACCTGATGCCCAAACGTCATTTTGAGCTAAGCATCCTACACAGGTTAAGCTCTTTGACCCTAAGGGATTATAAAATTCCCATTGGACCATTTGGTTTTCCCCTGGCCGAGTCAGGAATTCGGTGTTTGTGTCTGTCAGCCTATATACGACACAAGCAAGATACCAATTATGGGTTGTATAGAATACTTGAAATGTTTAATTGTGCACTAAAGTTTTGATTTATCTCGCCTTGTTGTATAATGTATCATTCATAACAGGTACATAATTTGCAATTTTTTGCCTCTATATAGCCATGGTAATAATAGTAGTAACGTGTTTACCGCTCACCACGGTAACTTGACATTGATTGTTGGCCCCTTAATTTATACCTCATATTGTTTTATATTTCCAGATATTGTAGTGCTCCCTTGTTGTTTACCCTGTCCTGATGAAGACCCCGATGTAAGGCAATATACACGCCTACAAATGTAGCGTGGGGTCGAAACGTCGACGGCTACCTCCATTTCTTGTTCAGTTGACACTCCCGCACTAATTCAAATACTTCTGTCAACAGAAATTGTTTAAACTTTTGGGATATGTTTATGATCCCCTGTTTATGTGGCTCAGGGATCTGAAGCCATGAAACTGTATTGCATTCTGAATTAATTTCGCAATACATAAGTTGTCACCAACTTTATTTCCTCACTGTCCTTTTCCTCACAGCATCACGCTATCCTACTCCCATTTTCTTTTCTTGGGGCACTTTTATTTACCAAATGAAATGGTTCATTCATTGTGATTCATTGACATTGTTTGTTATTCATTTGATTTTTCTATAATAAATTCAAGCACACGTACAGAGTTCCACAGGGACCCTTCTTTCCTATATCAGCCATCATCAGCCAGGATAGCTTGACTCTAGTGTTGTGGAGAGCAAAAACTCACATTTGAGCATACCCGTCCCACTCCGGGTGACATATGCAAAAACAACAGTTGATGGACAGAATGCAGAACAATCTCATACATTCACCCCAGTCCAGAGATCTGGGCCTAAATCCATTGTTTTTTTGCACTCCCCACCATCTCAGTTCAAACATGCCCATATGCAAATCAGCCTTGACCCTGTGCCTCATGGGAAAAGTCCAGTCCGAAGTGCCAAGCCATGTCTTCCCTGGACCTGAATAAAGCATCGTAGGACCGCTTTCTGGCTATCAGCCGTCATCAGCGAAGATAGCTTGACTCCAAAGGTGTGGAGAGCACGGAACTCACGTCTGAGCATATCCGTCCCACTCGGAGTGACAAATGCAAAAACAACAGTTGATGGACAGAATGCAGAACAATGTCATTCATTCACCCTATTACACAGATCTGGGCCTAAATCCATTGTTTTCTTGCACTCCACATGACCCCAGTTCAGACATGGCCGTATGCAAATCAGCCTTGACCCTGTGCCTCATGGGAACAGTCCAGCCCAAAGTGCCAAGCCATGTCTTCCCTGGACCGGAATCAAGCATCCTAGGACCAGTTTCTGGCTATCAGCCGTCAACAGCCAGGATTGCTTGACTCCAGTGTTATGGAGAGCACGGGACACACGTCTGAGCATACCCGTCTCACTCGGGGTGACGAATGCAAAAACAACTGTTGATGGACAGAATGCAGAACAATGTCATACATTCACCCCCGTACAGAGATCTGGGCCTAAATCCGACATTTTTTTGCACTCCACACCACCCCAGTTCAGACATGGCCATATGCATATCAGCCTTGACCCTGTGCCTCATGGGAACAGTTCAGCCCGAACTGACAAGCCATGTCTTCCCTGGACCAGAATCAAGCATCCTAGAACTGGTTCTGGGCTATCAGCCATCATCAGCCTGGATAGCTTGACTCCAGTGGTGTGGAGAGCATGGGACTCACGTCTGAGCATACCGCCCCACTCGGGGTGACAAATGCAAAAACAAAAGTTGATGGACAGACTGCAGAACATTGTCATACATTCACCCCAGTACAGAGACCTGGGCCTAAATCCATAGTTTTTTTGTACTCCCCACCACCCCAGTTCAGACATGTCAATATGAAAATCAGCATTGAAACTGTGCCTCATTGGGACAGTCCAGCCGAACTGGCTAGCCATGTCTTCACTTTACCGGAATCAAGTATCCTAGGACCAGTTTCTGGCTATCAGCCGTCATCAGCGAGGATAGATTGACTCCAGTGGTGTGAAGAGCATGAGACTCACGTCTTAGAATACCTGTCTCACTTGGGGTGACAAATGCAAAAACAACAGTTGATGAACAGAATGCTCAACAATGTCATACATTCGCCCCAGTACAGAGATCTGGGTCTAAATCCATCGATTTTTTGCACTCCACACCAGCCCAGTTCAGACATTGCCATATGCAAATCAGCCTTGACCCTGTGCCTCATGGGAGCAGTCCATCCCGAACTGCCAAGCCATGTCTTCCCTCGACCGGAATCAAGCATCCTAGGACCGGTTTCTGGCTGTTAGTGGTCATCAGCTAGGATAGCTTGACTCCAGTGGTATGGAGAGCACAGGACTCACGTCTGAGCATACCCATCCCACTCGGGTTGACAAATGCAAAAACAACTGTTGATGGACAGAATGCAGAAAAATGTCATACATTCACCCCAGTACAGAGATCTGAGCCTAAATCCAACGATTTCTTGCACTCCACACCATCCCACCCCAGTTCAGACATGGCCATATGCAAATCAGCCTTGACCCTGAGACTCATGGGAACAGTCCAGCCCGAACTGGCTAGCCATGTCTTCCGTGGACCGGAATCAAGCATCCTAGGACCGGTTTCTGCCTATCAGCCATCATCAGCCAGGATAGCTTGACTCCAGTGTTGTGGAGAGCATAAACTCACATTTGAGCATACCCGTCCCACTCCGGTTGACACATGCAAAAATAACAGTTGATGGACAGAATGCAGAACAATCTCATACATTCACCCCAGTACAGAGATCTGGGCCTAAATCCATTGTTTTCTTGCACTCCACATGACCCCAGTTCAGACATGGCCATATGAAAATCAGCCTTGACCCTGTGCCTCACGGGAACAGTCCACCCCGAACTGACAAGCCATGTCTTCCCTGGAACGGAATCAACCATTCTAGGACCGATTTCTGGCTGTCAGCCATCATCAGTCAGGAGAGTGTGACTCCAGTGGTGTGGAGCGCACGGGACTCACATCTGATCATACCCGTCCCACTCGGGTTGACAAATGTAAAAACAACAGTTGATGGATAGAATACAGAACAATGTCATACATTCACTCCAGTACAGAGATCTGGGCCTAATCCAATGTTTTTTTCCACTCCACACCCCCCAGTTCAGACATGGCCATATGCAAATCAGCCTTGACCCTGTGCCTCATGGGAACAGTCTAGCCAGAACTGAAAAGCCAAGTCTTCCCTGGACCGGAATCAAGCATCCTAGGACCAGTTTCCGGCTACCAGGGTTCATCAGCCAGGATAGCTTGACTCCAGTGCTATGGAGAGCACGGGACTCACGTCTGAGCATAGCCTTAGCAATCGGGGTGACAAATGCAAAAACAAGAGTTGATGGACAGAATGTAGAACAATGTCATACATTCATCCCAGTACAGAGAGGTGGGCCTAATTCCAACGTTTTTTTGTACTCCACATCACCCCACTTCAGACATGGCCATGTGCAAATCAGCCTTGACCCTGTGCGCCATGGGAACAATCCAGTCCAAACTGCCAAGCCATGTCTTCACTGGACCGGAATCAAGCATCCTAGGACCAGTTTCTGGCTATCAGCCATCATCAGCGAGGATAGATGGACTCCAGTGGTGTGGAGAGCATGGGACTCACGTCTGAGAATACCTGTCCCACTTGGGGTGACAAATGCAAAAACAAAGGTTGATGGACAGAATGCTCAACAATCTCATACATTCACCCCAGTACAGGGATCTGGGCCTAAATCCATCATTTTGTTGCACTCCACATCACCCCAGTTCAGACATGGCCATATGCAAATCAGCCTTGACCCTCTGCCTCATGGGAACAGTACATCCTGAACTGCCAAGCCATGTCTTCCCTGGACCGGAATCAAGCATCCTAGGACCGGTTTCTGGCTATCAGCCGTCATCAGCTAGGATAGCTTGACTCCAGTGGTATGGAGAGCACAAGACTCACATCTGAGAATACCCGTCCCACTCGGGGTGACAAATGCAAAAACAACAGTTGATGGACAGAATACATAACAATGTCATACATTCACCACAGTACAGAGATCTGGGCATAAATCCAACATTTTTTTGCACTCCACAACACCCCAGTTCAGACATGGCCATAAGCAAATCAGTCTTGACCCTGTGCCTTGGGGAACAGTCCATCCCAAACTGCCAAGCCATGTCTTCCCTGGACTGGAATCAAGCATCCTAGGACCAGTTTCTGGCTATCAGCCATAATCAGCCAGGATTGCTTGACTCAAGTGGTATGGAGAGCACGGGACTCACGTCTGAGCATACCCGTCCCACTTGGGTTGACAAATGCAAAAACAACTGTTGATGGACAGAATGCAGAACAATGTTATACATTTACCCCAATACAGAGATCTGAGCCTAAATCCAACGATTTTTTGCACTCCACACCATCCCACCCCAGTTCAGACATGGCCATATGCAAATCAGCCTTGACCCTGAGACTCATGGGAACAGTCAAGCCCGAACTGGCTAGCCATATCTACCGTGGACCGGAATCAAGCATCCTAGGACCGGTTTCTGCCTATCAGCCATCCTCAGCCAGGATAGCTTGACTCTAGTGGTGTGGAGAGCACAAACTCACATTTGAGCATACCCGTCCCACTCCGGGTGACACATGCAAAAACAACAGTTGGTGGACAGAATGCAGAACAATGTCATTCATTCACCCTATTACACAGATCTGGGCCTAAATCCATTGTTTTCTTGCACTCCACATGACCCCAGTTCAGACATGGCCATATGCAAATCAGCCTTGACCCTGTGCCTCACGGGAACAGTCCACCCCGAACTGCCAAGCCATGTCTTCCCTGGACCCGAATCAAGCATCCTAGGACCGGTTTCTGGCTATCAGCCATCATCAGTCAGGAAAGTGTGACTCCAGTGGTGTGGAGAGCACGGGACTCATGTCTGAGCATACCCGTCCCACTCGGGTTGACAAATGTAAAAACAACAGTTGATGGACAGAATACAGAACAATATCATACATTTACTCCAGTACAGAGATCTGGGCCTAAATCCATTGTTTTCTTGCACTCCACATAACCCCAGTTCAGACATGGCCATATGCAAATCAGCCTTGACACTGTGCCTCATAGGAACAGTCCAACCCGAACTGCCAAGCCATGTATTCGCTGGACCGGAATCAAGCATCCTAGGACCGATTTCTGGCTATCAGCCATCATCAGTCAGGAGAGTGTGACTCCAGTGGTGTGGAGCGCACGGGACTCACGTCTGAGCATACCCGTCCCACTCGGGTTGACAAATGTAAAAACAACAGTTGATGGATAGAATACAGAACAATGCCATACATTCACTCCAGTACAGAGATCTGGGCCTAAATCCAATGTTTTTTTTGCACTCCATACCCCCCAGTTCAGACATGGCCATAAGCAAATCAGCCTTGACCCTGTGCCTCATGGGAACAGTCTAGCCAGAACTGAAAAGCCATGTCTTACCTGGACCGGAATCAAGCATCCTAGGACCAGTTTCCGGCTATCAGCGGTCATCAGCCAGAATAGCTTGACTCCAGTGCTGTGGAGAGCACGGGACTCACGTCTGAGCATACCCTTAGCAATCGGGGTGACAAATGCAAAAACAAGAGTTGATGGACAGAATGCAGAACAATGTCATACATTCACCCCAGTACAGAGAGCTGGGCCTAATTCCAACATTTTTTTGTACTCCACATCACCCCACTTCAGACATGGCCATGTGCAAATCAGCCTTGACCCTGTGCGTCATGGGAACAGTACGATTCAGAAAAGGGGGTGGTGATGAACAGAGTGTCTGAATTAGGCAGACCACTCTTACCCAGTCCAAAGATCAGGGCTTGATCCATCACCGTTTTTTAGCTCACTGCACCATCCCAGCTCAGAACCTGGCTACATGCAAATTAGTCTGTCCCTGGCCCAGTGCATCGTGGGAACAGGGCAGACCAGACTACCAAGCCAATTCTTATACTCAGTGGCGGCTGGTGACATTTCAAAGTGGTGGGCCGTAAAATGCTAATCATACTGCACCGTAGCGAGCGAGCGTAGCGAGCGATCCCGAACCCTCCAAGGAGGGCTCGGGGGGATTTCCCCCCGAGAAAATTTTGAAAAAATAGTGGGAAAATGGTGCATTTTCAAGCAAATTTGAGGAAGCAGGAAGGTTAATAAAGGTTATCTATGGGTCCAGCAGGCAGGTCTGCGTGGGTCTTGCTTTTGTGACTGGTGGCCTGCTTCTATACTCCTCCTTACTCACTGCAGGGGCCTGATGGGAGCATGTAGGCTTTACTGCTTATTGCAGATTGGTGATCACATGGACTAACAGTTAAGGAGCAGTGGGAAACGGTGGGGGAATATGAATTTTGTGGCACAGAAGACAATTGTGGTCAATGAAAAATGAAGTGGAACAGAAGTAGGAAACCTAGTGAAGCGGAGGGCAGGATATATGAGAAAAGAGACAAGAGCAAGACAGAGAGAGCGTTGGAGACGGAGCACGGCACACACCAGAGACAGACACATACTATATGGCAAGTACACACACCAGAGGTGCAGCACACACCTGGGACACACACTGCCAAGCACACACACACAGGCACAGCACACAGCTGGGACAGACACACGCTCTCTGCCAAGTACACACCGGGGACAGACAGACACTGACACACATACACACTGCAAAGCACACACATCAGAGGAGTAGCACACACCAGGGACAGTCACACACTCTCTGCCAATTTCCCTAGCTTCCCATCATCGGTGTCACTCTCATTTGGAATGTACCTGGCTGCCCATCATGGTGTCACTTTCAGTTGGAATGTGCCTGCCTCCCCATCATCTGTGTTAATCTCAGTTGGAATGTCCCTCCTGTGTCTTCAGTGGTGTCACTTTCACTTGTAATGTCTCTGGCTTCTATTCATCAGAGTCACTTCCAGCTGGAGTGCCCCTGGCTTCTTTTCATCGGTGTCACTACCAGGTGGAATGTCCCTGGCTTCTCATCAGCTGTGTCCCTACCAGTAGGAATGTCCCTGGCTTCTCATCATCATTGTCACTCTCAGCTATAATGTCCCTGGCGTTATATCATTGGTCTCACTCTCAGCTCAAATATCCCTGGCTTCCCATCATAAGTGTCACTCTCAGTTTCAATGTCCCTCGTTTCCCATCATCCATGTCACTCTTAGTTGGAATGTCACACATCAGACATGCAGCACACACACACACTGCCAAGCATACACACAGGTGCAGCACACACCAGGGACAGACACACGCTCTCTGCCAAGTACACACCGGGGACAGACAGACACTGACACACATACACACTGCAAAGCACACACATCAGAGGAGTAGCACACACCAGGGACAGTCACACACTCTCTGCCAAGTACACACATCAGACATGCAGCACACACACAGCGCCAAGCATACACACAGGTGCAGCACACACCAGGGACAGACACACGCTCTCTGCCAAGTACACACCGGGGACAGACAGACACTGACACACATACACACTGCAAAGCACACACATCAGAGGAGTAGCACACACCAGGGACAGTCACACACTCTCTGCCAAGTACACACATCAGGCATGCAGCACACACACACTGCCAAGCATACACACAGGTGCAGCACACACCAGGGACAGACACACACACACACTCTGCCAAGCACACATCAGGCCCAGACACACACACCTAGTATTCTGCCAAGCACACACATCAGAGGCGTAGCAGTAGCACACACCAGGGACAGACACACACTCTTCTCTCTGCCAAATACACACATCAGAGGCGCAGCACACACTGGGGACAGACGCACACTACCAAGTACACACACACACATTAGAGGCGCGCAGGACACCCCAGGGACAGGCACACAAACTCTCTGCCAAATGCACCCAGGGACAGACACACACACACTCTGCACTTATACCCCTACACTGCCCCAGGACAGAGACCCGGGCGCTGTGGCCTGGGGCAGACAAGAGGGCTCTGTCACTGGCATAGGGAGCGATTCACCAATCATCAGATCCAGGGCCCCAAGGCTCTTAAGGGCCCTTGTCGGGGCCGAATACCACATTTACAGGTCACAAAGGCCACTGCGCCCTATAAACACCCCACTTCCAGCAAAGGCTGGATGAGGCAAAGGGCAAAGGCTGCATTAAGGGTGATGCGTCAGACGGCCGGATGCCTTGGGCATTAATTTGTACTGGCTGTTCTGCTTGAACCAACTCTCCTGTAAGGCATCAGGAAAGCAGGAAATTATGCAAGCCATGGGGTTAGCAGAGTAATCAAGAAGCTGCACTTGTGTGATATTAATAATACACGGGCCTGTTGTTCATGAATGGATGGATGCACAGGGCCCCTTAACAGAACAAGCTCCTCCCCATGGGGATCTCGGTTTACCAAAGGCACAAAACATCGGATGGTTTCCAAAGACTACTCCACACACAGCCTCATAAGAAAGATTTAAAGTACATAAGAGAAAAGGAGCGAGAAAGTAAACACACATCAAGTAAGACTGAAGGAAAGAAACTTTATTAAGACTCCGCATGGGTGCTCGCATACCGCAGAGTGTCGCAAGCAGCACAAAGCATTGCACCAATAAACTAACTTACCCTTCTAAAAACCTGCAGATGCAGTGCAAAACTGGACAGTGACACACAGGCGCCCGCACCGCTCTAGTAAATAACTGGTCTAGCAACAATAATAGGTAAAAGCATTTTTAGGGACCGGTTTGACAAAGCCTCCTCCAGCTGAGCCCATATTCCATGATTTAAACACACATTCTGGAATGTGGAGCCCTCCGCTCCGGAGAGAGAATTAGAGCAATACAACAGAATTTATTGTGCACACTACACATCCCCATATGATAGTGAATAGAAGCATGGACAACTAGGTTTGGAAAAAAATCAGCACACAATTACCAGATAATTGTCCTACAATGCAAACTGTAGCTACAGTTAACAATAACATTACAAACAAAAATATATATTGGAATACAGAGTGGAAGCACCGCCAGTGCTCAGTAGGTTCTTCTTTGGATGTGTGTCTGGAGCTTTTCCCTCACCCACAAATAAGACAAAAACATGTCAGTGAAGCCTCGGCTGCAGACATTGCATGCGTTAATGCATATACTATGCATTTATGAATGGGTGGCAAAATATTTTATTCTCTCTGACAACTCATACCATTTCGTGTTATTCCAAGGTGCCGTTCACTGCTCTGATTGTACACTGTGAAGCCACCCCATATTTACATCGTTAGCTCTCTGAACTGGTACTATCAGACGCAACTCTAAAATGCCTTTAGGCAAAACCAATAACCCTAAAACTTTAACGTTCCTAAATGGCACGCACGTCTGTCTTGCTTTCAATCTACTGTTTACATTACTTTAAAGTGATCCTGCAATGATCTTGCTGCCCTGTATTGGAGGGAAAATGCTCTCCTCTTCCCTCGGACTTTCACAAGCGCTTAGCTTTTGCAGTCTCTGTTCTAAAGAGCAAGAATTTTTATAAAATTGACCCTACAAAGTATTCCATGCATCAGCTGATACGGTATGCGATCAACACACTATGAGGCACAGGTGCCTAATTGACTTTTACTTCACATAAACAAATGTTTATTTTTGCAAATCCTGCGTTCCTATTTGATCCTCTATTACCGTGTTGGCCATGCATAGGAGTAATGAATCGTGAGCTCTTATTGGGAAAGGCATTAACGCTACAGCACATTCCATGTGTAAGGCAAATGTATTCAACTGGTATTTTGCTGAGTCATCAACTCAATAGCATGCTTAAGAAAATACTGCTGATTCAACATTTGCAGGGGGCAATTACTCATGATCTCATTTGGGGCTAAAGCTCAAATTTGATTATTTATTTATTAAGACCACACATTTAGAATTCATAGATGTAAACGTATGGACAATAAATTGGTTGTGAAAGAATGTTCATGTATTTTTTATGAAGAGAACATCTTGTACCATCAAGGCCTCCCTTAAACCTAGAACCTACATTATTCAGCTGTGATGATCCAAGAATGCAGGGTTTGTGATAAGCAAGATACATGTGTACGGCTCTACAACTAAGATATATGCCTGCAAATGCTAATATAAGATCACTTTTTAGCCATTTATGATGAAAGGATTGTCACAGAAGACTGGTAAAGGGGATAGGTTTGTGTACGTAAAAATGGATACCAACATCATTTGTTCAAGTCACATATCATCCCTATCAAAAGGGCAGGAAAGACCATAGGGTTGAGCATTTGTTTTTCTTTTATTGTACCCAATGCAAAGGTCTGTTGGAAACTTCGATTTGGCAAACCTTTTTGATTTCCCTACTCCGTGTAACAAAATGAGCCTATTATAAAATGTACTAGGTTAAAAATAATGCTGTTCTCCTATGCAGACCGATTAGCACTCTCAAAAAGGTAAACCTGGAGATATACATTCTGGTTACATTTTCCACTGTGCATAGAAAGTCTGAGCAATAGGAAAGTTTGTACAGAAACCTTCTGCATATATTTTCTAGCTTGACTGCAGTTGATCATACTGAAAAATACTTAACTACTATGTGAGAATCTCTCTATGCAGAAAATATCTTCAACTGGATGAAGACAAACCAGGAAGCACTGCAAACCAACTGAAGTGGAACTATCGATACACCTCTGCAAAATCATGCCAAAACCTTTCCATTGGATACCCCTGGAAGGCCAGGTGTTTCATTTAGAGCCGGAGTCCAGAGAGATACTCACTCATTGAGCCTTAAAGAGCGACCGTCAGCGAGAACAAACATATACGGGTGCTGCTTAAAAGCAATGCTGAAAGATGCTGGCCATAGCAAGTATTGACCCGAAAGGTGTCAGCACTGTCTGACTGACAAGGAACGATGAGGAAGCTAAACTAGCCTAGTGGGTGCTATCCCCAGTAATGTCCACGAGGAGACCTGGGTGCGCAAATTAAAGACATTCACTCCTATGGTTTGCACATTAGCAGATGATTAATTTGATATCCTGGACAAAAGTTTTCTCAGAGCTTCTATACACTTGGGACTTGCATGCAGCAGTAACACGAGCTCACAGGGCCCCTTTACTGTCATTGGTCCACATTCTTCTGTGCATTTGAAACGGCAAGCCTCGGGGAGCTTTTAAAAAATGAAAAGTGTATTTATTTATTTCCCACATTTCGCCACATAATGACAAACCTTCAATAGAGGAGGGACATATGCTGTGTCAATGAGTCAGCAGAATTAATCAGCTTCTTTGTAGACCCGCAATACTGGTTACGATATTTTTTCTATGTGTCTGTACTGTTGCCTCTGATCTTTCCGACGGCAAGATTAAGTAAATGTATTACCTATCAGTTACAGGTCTAATATAGCATAAAATTGCAATTGCTTGTTAAAAAAGTGTAAGAAAAAGTAATATAGTGAACTTAGCGCAAACTGGATTAGTGTATTAACATTATGATAACACAAACAACGTATTTGCAATGATAAGACTCTGTTATAAGTGTCAGGTCCCTGCCATGCAGCCGGTAGGATTTACTCGACTTTTTTTTGCCTCTGGTGTCTTGGGATGCATTGTACTATGGCTCTGGAAACTGAACCCTAACCCTTTCTACACTTAACACTCGGGGTAGCAGGCAAATAGCATAGCAGTGACTGTGACTTGTTAACTTCGGGATGGCACTGGCAGAGGAGGCCTGACCTCACCTGGCACAGTAAAAAAACTTACGTGGATCGCGGTGGTGGTGGTAACCGTGACGTCGAGTATCTGGAACTTCTCTCTCTCGTCTCTGGTGATCTGCTCCGAGTCCTCGATGTATGTCTTCCGTTCCGACCGACGCAGCAGCAGGAGACAGGAGACAGGAGAACTCACACTAAGCACCAGGCGGTCTGATCCGTCCGTAGTAGATGTAGGCAGGCAGGACGGCTGATCACTACATCTGCTTTCAGTTTCACTGTTAGTTGTTGTTGTGCAGCACGCCACCATCCTGCTGCAGCAGCCAATCCTGGTGCAGCGTTAACAGCGCCACTGCGCCAGGATTGGCTAACGAGCAGCCTACTATCTGCCCATATTGTGCCCGGGACCCCGGGTCCCTGCCTGTGTCTCTGGGTGATATGGAGAGGGGGGGAGGGAAGGTGTACCATTGTACGCATGCGCGGGTCAGTCTCACTACTGCCTTCTCCTGGATTTCATATGCGCAGTGTTGTGTCATACACTATTCTGGCTGCCTGTGCGCCGCAGCCCCGCCCCCCACCCCACGGCCCACTTCCTTAAAGATGCCCGATTCTGTCGGTCCGGTAGTGCGCTTGAGTCAGTGCGGCGCCGGTATTTAAAGAAAACCTTTTTTTAATGCATGATTGTTGGCACTGCAGTGCGGTCGTCCATGGATAGTGGGGCAACGCCCCAACGCCCCCAATGGACGCACCGCCACTGCTTATACTGGGAAGGAAACAAGCTTCCGGGGACCGGTTTCTGGCATTTCAGCTGTCTTTGGCCCGGCTTGCTTGAACCCTGATGGTTCAATAAGCAAGGGACTCACATCTGAGTATACCCTTCCACGCTTATGGTGGACAAAATGATTCAGAAAAGGGGGTGGTGATGAACAGAGTGTCTGAATTAAGCAGACCACTCTTACCCAGTCCAAAGATCAGGGCTTGACCCATCACCGTTTTTTAGCTTACTGCACCATCCCAGCTCAGAACCTGGCTACATGCAAATTAGTCTGTCCCTGGCCCAGTGCATCATGGGAACAGGGCAGACCAGACTACCAAGCCAATTCTTATACTGGGAAGGAAACATGCTTCCGGGGACTGGTTTCTGGCATTTCAGCCGTCTTCCGCCCGGCTTGCTTGAATCCTGATGGTGCAATGAGCAAGGGACTCACATCTGAGTATACCCTTCCACGCTTATGGTGGACAAAATGATTCAGAAAAGGGGGTGGTGATGAACAGAGTGTCTGAATTAAGCAGACCACTCTTACCCAGTCCAAAGATCAGGGCTTGATCCATCACAGTTTTTTAGCTCACTGCACCATCCCAGCTCAGAACCTGGCTACATGCAAATTAGTCTGTCCCTGGCCCAGTGCATCATGGGAACAGGGCAGACCAGACTACCAAGCCAATTCTTATACTGGGAAGGAAACAAGCTTCCAGGGACCGGTTTCTGGCATTTCAGCCGTCTTCGGCCCGGCTTGCTTGAATCCTGATGGTGCAATGAGCTAGGGACTCACATCTGAGTATACCCTTTCACGCTTATGGTGGACAAAATTATTCAGAAAAGGGGGTGGTGATGAACAGAGTGTCTGATTTAAGCAGACCACTCCTACCCAGTCCAAAGATCAGGGTTTGATCCATCACCGTTTTTTAGCTCACTGCACCATCCCAGCTCATAACCTGGCTATATGCAAATTAGTCTGTCCCTGGCCCAGTGCATCATGGGAACAGGGCAGACCAGACTACCAAGCCACTTCTTATACTGGGAAGGAAACAAGCTTCTGGGGAACAGTACATCCTGAACTGCCAAGCCATGTCTTCCCTGGACCGGAATCAAGCATCCTAGGACCGGTTTCTGGCTATCAGCCGTCATCAGCTAGGATAGCTTGACTCCAGTGGTATGGAGAGCACGAGACTCACATCTGAGAATACCCGTCCCACTCGGGGTGACAAATGCAAAAACAACAGTTGATGGACAGAATACAGAGCAATGTCATACATTCACCACAGTACAGAGATCAGGGCCTAAATCCATTGTGTTTTTGTACTCCCCACCACGCCAGTTCAGACATGTCTATATGCAAATCAGCCTTGACACTGTGCCTCATTGGGACAGTCCAGCCCGAACTGGCTGGCCATTTCTTCACTTTACCGGAATCAAGCATCCTAGGACCGGGTTCTGGCTATCAGCCATCATCAGCCAGGATTGCTTGACTCAAGTGGTATGGAGAGCACAGGACTCACGTCTGAAAATACCCGTCCCACTCGGGTTGACAAATGCAAAAACAACTGTTGATGGACAGAATGCAGAACAATGTCATACATTCACCCCAGTACAAAGATCTGGGCCTAAATCCAACGTTTTATTGCACTCCACACCACCCCAGTTCAGACATGGCCATATGCAAGTCAGTCTTGACCCTGTTCCTCATGGGAACAGTCCAGTCCGAACTGCCAAGCCATTCTTTCCTGGACCGTAATCAAGCATTCTAGGATAGGTTTCTGGCTATTAGCCGTCTTCAGCCAGGATAGCTTGACTCCAGTGGTGTGCAGAGCATGGGACTCACGTCTGAGCATGCCCGTCCCACTCAGGGTGACAAATGCAAAAACAACAGTTGATGGACAGAATGCAGAACAATGTCATACATTCACCCCAGTACAGAGATCAGGGCCTAAATCCATTGTGTTTTTGTACTCCCCACCACGCCAGTTCAGACATGTCTATATGCAAATCAGCCTTGACACTGTGCCTCATTGGGACAGTCCAGCCCGAACTGGCTGGCCATTTCTTCACTTTACCGGAATCAAGCATCCTAGGACCGGGTTCTGGCTATCAGCCGTCATCAGCCAGGATAGCTTGACTCCAGTGGTGTGGAGAGCACGGGACTCACGTCTGAGCATACCCGTCCCACTCGGGGTGACAAATGCAAAAACAACAGTTGATGGACAGAATGCAGAACAATGCAATACTTTCCTCCCGGTACAGAGATCTGGGTCTAAATAGATCTTTTTTTTGCACTCCACACTACCCCAGTTCAGCCATGGCCATATGCAAATAAACCTTGACCCTGTACCTTATGGGAACAGTCCAGCCCGAACTGCCAAGCTAATTCTTCCCTGGACCGGAATCAAGCATCCTAGGACCGGTTTCTGGCTATCAGCCGTCATCAGTCAGGAGAGTGTGACTCCAGTGGTGTGGAGAGCATGGGACTCACGTCTGACCATACCCGCCCCACTCAGGTTGACAAATGCAAAAACAACAGTTGATGGACAGAATGCAGAACAATGTCATGCATTCACCCCAGTACAGAGATCTGGGCCTAAATTTAACGTTTTTTTGTACTCCCCACCACTCCAGTTCAGACATGTCCATATGCAAATCCGCCATTGACCCTGTGCCTCATGAGAACACTCCAGCCCGAACTGCCAAGCCATGTCTTCCCTGGACCGGAATCAAGCATCCTAGGACCGGTTTCTGGCTATCATCCGCCATCAGCCAGGATAGCTTGACTCCAGTGGTGTGGAGAGCACAGGTCTCACGTCTGAGCATACCCGTCCCACTCGGGGTGACAAATGCAAAAACAACAGTTGATGGACAGAATGCAGAACAATGTCATACATTCACCCCAGTACTGAGATTAGGGCCTAAATCCATCGTTTTTTTTCACTCCACACCACCCCAGTTCAGACATGGCCCTATGCAAATCAGCCTTGACCCTGTGCCTCATGGGAACACTCCAGCGCGAACTGCCAAGCCAAGTCTTCCCTGGACCGGAATCAAGCATCCTAGGACCGGTTTCTGGCTATCATCCGTCATCAGCCAGGACAGCGCTTGACTCCAGTGGTGTGGAGAGCACGTGACTCTCATTTGAGCATACCCGTCCCACTCGGTGTGACAAATGCAAAAACAACAGTTGATGGACAGTTTTTGCATCTATTTTAGAATGTGACATGTAATGACAACCATCACAACAATCTTTGTCCACCCCATAGAGTGTGAGTATATCTGCAAAGTGAGACTTGTTTTCAGTGCTAAATGGAGACACTACTTATGACATGCAACAGACTTGGACCTATGTCCACACATGTCTATTAAAACTTAGGGGTCTGAATTAAAAATCCAAAAGTGATTCTGTAGTATTGTGCCTATGCCAGCTCGTGTGCGTAGGAACAGGAAATAGGTAGAACTAACAAACCATATCACCAGAATGCGAAACACCAGCAACCGTGAGTCACCCTTAGTTGAGGATTCCCATCAAAGTCTTGTATGGATCAATATTCTCATCTGGTAATCCTTATCGGGTATTGTGTCTCTTGATCATTGAGACCGCCAGCATACCCTGATAGCCGGTTCGGGGTAGCGACCCACAAAAACTCGTTTGTTACCACATGGTGTTGATATGATGGGAATGTGCAGTGCAAAAATAAAGTATGTGGTGGTTAAAAAAGGATAGGGAACTTAACAAAAACCTATTTTAATAAATGTCAGCCCCTTCCCATTTAAAAACATGAACAGTGTAACATAATCATCGCAGTACGCACAAATAGCTGCGAAGAGACCAACATGTTTCAGCCAACAACGGGAGGTTCCCCAGGCTTTCGTCAGGGTCTCTGTTCTATGTTAATGCTACTGCTTGTGAGTGAGTAAAAGTGTGAAAAACTATATGAAAAAACACACAAGTGAAACACAACAGTAAAGGATATAATGTTCCCTCATCTGTATGAACTCCTCTCTTCGGCACCTGGTGTCTTAGTAGTGTCTGTTGGAGACAAACGTACAAGTGAATCACATTCAGCTACTCTGGTCTGTTCAGAGAGATACATCGTTCATGGAATATATACAACAATATTACTCACCCAGTGTGTCCGGGGAGTGGACCTCACCTCTTCCTGGACCTGGCTCAGGATATGTGAGACCCCGCTCTACAAGGACAGAAACCGACTTCGTGATTACAGTGTACAGAGGGACCAAACATTGGTCTGCTCTGACAATACACAAACTACGAGGTCACAGGGTCTTCTGTACGTAGAGTCAACTAGCATATAGCAACTAGTTCCTAATTAAAACCTCCTATCCATTATATTGCTAGCTATAAGCTTTAAATGTAGCCACGTTTATGCAACTAATCAGAAGTTTAAACGACGATTGACAAGCTGGAAAGCAGCCTAGGTCCAGTCACTGTTGATTAAGTGTGGTTATAGACTTGAGAGCTACAATCCTACCTGTCCGTCGTTGTCTCGAGCTGTGACTGAGTCAGGGGGAGGCATCGAGCTCTCTACATCACTCCCATTTTAATGGTCTTGTCTGCAAATCCACAGCCAATCAGAGCCTCTAAGGGAGGGGCTATGCCGAAAGGCTGAGACGAAATACCATTATCAATAGCATCATCTCCTTACAAACATGGATGCTAGGGATTAAATTTGAGGCTAAGGGAGTCAAGTTTGTGTCTCAGTATGCATTCGATGTTTACTGGGTTTGTGACCATACTCTGGCTCGTAATCTCGCGGGGCTATCGAGTATAGAACTACAAAGTGATGTAGTGCATGGAACGTGTGTAGTTTACTGGTTCAACCTCCGCTAAGAGTAACGATGTTATTCGCTCACATGTCAGGAACTACATATTGACAACGCCCACTCGGTTTGTGTAGTTCAGATAGAGCGCCTAGCAGCTATAAGGCGTTCATGGGTAAGCAGAAACATCTATTGGACCAAATTTACATAGTGGTTGTAAATGCGGATTGAAGGAATAAGTAAAGCCTCCACAAATAGTCCTGAGCAGCGAATATTCTGCATTGTGGGGTATACTTCGGGATAGTGCAAAGAACTACCAAATGACGTAAAGAATTTACATCGGTAGTTCACAACTTCGTAAGTCTATGTGCGGATGCAGTCATCACGTTATTTCTTTACAAAGTCAGTCCGACTTAGATGAAGGTCTCAACACAGTAGACTCCCTTTATGTGTGCTCAAGATAGACTGAACCAAGGTATGTCATCATTCAGTCCTTGTCTATCTGTGCCCAGTTTAAAGACCGACTTTTGTTCCTTCTGAAACAGAAATTTGGACACATCACTCACATGTGGTGGAATGAACGGCTTTTCCAGGACATGCCACTTGAAGTCTGTTTCTCCATGGTTGTGTGTTATAAATTGTTTTGTGAGTTTCGAAATGTCTTTTTTGCACCGAAACGTGCTTTTGTGTTCTAGCATCCTCACCCGCACCTTTCTCGTGGTCATTCCTACATAACGTTCATTGCACGTACAAGTGAGGAGGTAGATCAGGTTGGTGCTGTTACAGTTGGAGAACTGACGCAGTTCCCAAGGCCGACCGGTGCCAATGTCCACACTGGTCATTTTGGATGTCAGCGGGCAAACAGAACAACCTCCGCATGGGTGGTGGCCCAACACGGGGGGTAGGTCCCACAGAGTGCCTACCTCTCTCCTAGGTGTGACTTTAGGACGAGTGTGTATCAAACGGTACCTTAGGTTTCTGGAACGTTTAAAGGCAAAAAGTGGGAACTCAATTTTGTCTTTGCCACTATTCAGGATACGCCAGTGTCGTTTGATAATTTTTTGGACACAGTCGACTTGGTATTGAAAGTGCTAACCAATGTCAGTCGATTCAAAGGTGGTTTCCCAGGTCTAGGTTCAAGTAATGCAGCACGATGGTTATTAGTTGCTCGTTTGTATGAACGCTGTACAAGTCTCTTGGGATAATGTCTGAAGGTCAGCTGCTTAGATAGGTCGCCTGCGTGATGTTCAAAAGTTTCTGGAGTAGAGCAGTTCCGTCGAACTCGAAGAAACTGCCCAAAGGGCAAATTATCTCTCAAGGACTTGGGGTGCTGGCTTTCATACAGCAAAAGCGAATTTCTTGCCATAGTCTTACGGTATAGTTCACTCTCTAAGCCTGACCCGGTGCTGTAGATCGAGAGGTCCAGAAAGGGTACCCTCTCTTTGCTCAGTTCGATGGTGAAACGGAGGTAGTTGTTCTGACTATTGAGCCATTGGTGGAAAAGAAGGACCGATTCCTTGGTACCTCTCCAAACCATAAGGATGTCGTCTATGTACCTTTTCCACCAAATTATAGATGGAAAGAAAGGATTGGTGGGGTGCAACACTATGGTTTGCTCGAACTTATGAACGTATAGGTTCGCTAAGGAAGGGGCAAAAATACTGCCCATGCTAGTCCCAGAGATTTGGTGGTATATCTGGTCCTCGTACATGAAGAAATTCTCCTTCATGGCTATGGTTGCCAGGGCCATGATGAAGGGCACAGGGGTGATAGAGTCAAGTTCCGTTTCCTCCAGTATGGATCTGATCGTGTCTAGAGTCGCATCCTGGGGAATGGAGGTATACAAGGACTCTACATCAAGAGAGACTAGGTAATCAGTCTCTCGATCAAAAGCAATGTCAGGAATCACTCTGAGGACATCGGTAGTGTCCTTGAGATAAGTTGGCATTGTGTGTACCAGGGGTTTGAGGAAGTAGTCCGCAAACGCAGAGAGTGGTTCTAAAATGGAACCCTGGCCGGATATTATGGGCCTGCCCGGTGGAGGTCTATGGGGTTTATGCACCTTTGGTAGGGTGTAAAAATAGGGCATGTTGGGATGCTGGGCCTGCAGAAATTGTGCCTCTAAAGTGGTTATCCAACCCTCTGCTAGGGCCTCTTCCACTAGGACCTTGATTTCATTCATCAATCTTGGAGAGGGGTCCGTGGTCAAGAGGCGATATGGATTGTTGTTGTTCAGCTGTCGGAGACACTCAGTCCTATATGCCTCCACATCTTGGACCACGATGGAACCCCCTTTATCAGCAGGTTTTACGACTATGGTCCCATCTTGGGTCAGTGTTTTTAGTGCCTGTCTCTCAGCTAAAGTCAGGTTATTGTAGCCAGATCTGGAAGAGTACTGTATTTGTTCTATGTCGTTCTTGACTGCCAGTTCAAAAGTAAGTATTTGAGGTGGTATGGCGTGTGTAGGAGGTAAGAAAGTGGATTTTGTCCTCAAGCCAGTATTGGTGTCTGTTTCCTGTTCTGATTCCTCAATACTCTTGTTCTTAAAGAAGTAGTGTAGCCTTAGTTTGCGAAAAAACTGGGCTAGTTCAATTTGGAGTACGAACCGGTCGCCCTCATCTGTCGTCACAAAACCTAGACCCTTGTTCAAGACTACTTCCTCAGTCTCAGATAGAGTTCTTTGGCTCAAATTGACTACCAAACTTTCTTCAGGTATGCTTGCTATTCTTGGGCACTCCTTCTCGTGTGGCTCCGAGTCCCTGCGTGGGGGCCTGCGGTATCCTCCCATTGGACCTGAGGTTGCCCTTATGTCGGTCTTCTTTTGCCCCGTGACCGTCTGGGGACACGCGCTAAAAAAGCCTGGTTGTTGAAATTTGAAAAACCGGGAAATGGAGCCATTGGCGGCTGAAAATTGCCTGGATAACCCCAGGGTCCTGGTGGCCACCAAGGTTGACCTGGCATGTTGTATTGACCCCTGTAGTTTTGATATCTACCTCCTCTGCCTCGATTGGG
The DNA here is from genome assembly GCF_964263255.1 of Lissotriton vulgaris. Taxonomy (NCBI): domain Eukaryota; kingdom Metazoa; phylum Chordata; class Amphibia; order Caudata; family Salamandridae; genus Lissotriton; species Lissotriton vulgaris. The sequence continues at coordinate 260,866 of NW_028254700.1, read as the reverse complement.
TCCAGCGCTCGGCGGCTGATTATTGGCATCTGAGTCACTGCCTGTGTCTGAGCTGGATCCTGAATAATTGGATCCAAATCTCCTCCCTTGCTTGTTGAAGTCAGGGGCTTTGTAGTTATCGCTGGTATAGGGATAGACTGTTTCTAGTTTGAATTTGGCCAGATCTTTCATAAATTTCTCTAGCTTAATCTGAAGTATAGAGTCAGCAAATTCTTTGTTAGTTTTATCTGATTTATCTTTGTGTTTCTTAAAATTGGTGGTGATGGTTGCCTTGATCTGTCCCTCAAGGACTTGTATTTCGACCAAAATCGCGTCTGCTACCCGTTTGGCTGTACTAATAATGAGTATCAGCCAATCCCGGGTACAGTGCCAGGCAATCATCGACCAATCCTTGAGGAATGGTTTGTCATTGATAAAGAGTCGTGGGGCGTTGGTAACTATAAGCCCAGTGGGTGGTGTTTCGAATTCTGGTGATATGGTTTGTTAGTTCTACCTATTTCCTGTTCCTACGCACACGAGCTGGCATAGGCACAATACTACAGAATCACTTTTGGATTTCTAATTCAGACCCCTAAGTTTTATGTTTACAGGTTTAGTTCCAGTGGGGGATAATTCTTAGGCTTGGTCTTTAAACATCCCTCTAGCCCTTCATTATCGTTTGTTTTTTGTGCACACACGTCTATTGCCATTACTCTCAACATTGACACCACGTGTAGCATGTAAGTGGGCCTAGTTTCAGGGCTGTGTGTTCCAAAAGACTCATTTGTGCTGCTCAGGCCCTATCACCCCGCCCCCACATCACATTATGTGCAATTGGCAGGGTGATGTGTGTTTGTGAATATTGCCCGCAGATGCTAACATGGATTATACATACTGTACTGTTCAAGAATTCTTGCTGCCAGTGTTCATGTGCAGATGATAACAGTCCTGACTGTATATTTGTCCGCTGACACTATTGACTTTCCCAATAAATCAAAATCAAATCAAATATATACTTTATTCAGCATCAAAAACAACACCATAAAAACACAGCATACAAACAATTCATATAAATACAATTTTTCATGTTCCCTCCGGTGTCCTCACACACATGAGAACTCCTAAAAAGTTTACAGTATAATTCAAAGTTAAAAACAATTCCTGACTGTTCAATTCACACATTCCCTCTGGTGTTCCTGAGACGCATTGCCACTCTTAAAAAGTTTACAGTACAGTACAAGGTTAGAATCTCAGAGGAAAGTTTTAAATACAATAAAGCCACTTTAGCCTGCTTAAGCCCTGTTTTTTAAAAATTCCTTTAAAAAGATGCTTCCTAGGGTGCATATAATACGGGCATAGCAGTACAAAGTGAAGGGTGTCCTACGGAGATCGGTGATCGCAGCTGCAGGGACCCTTCTGCTCCACCTTCTTAGTAAAACCTGCTGGCACCGCAAGGCTATGATGTAGGGAATCCAACCTTTCCCAATATATTTGTTTACATGCACATCATTGTGTGATGGGCAAGTCACACCAGGACTAATGTATAGTACAGTTTTAAGTATGGCACATGTGTGCACTTGAGAGTATAGGGGTGCTTTTTGAGCTAAGAGGTGATTGTGCCATTTATCTATTCGTCATTTATTTTTGTTAACCCCTTCGCTGCGGCGGCTATTCCGCCGCAGCGCTAAAGGGGCACGGCGGCCGCGCGGCCGCGCGGCCGCCGCATGCTGGTGACAGAACCGCTCCGTCACCAGCTACAGTTGAGCTGTGCTGGTGACGGAGCGGTTCCGTCATGACCCGCCCCGCTCATTAGAACGCCCGCGCAGGCGCGAAATCAGCGCCGCGCAGGCGCGGCGGCCGGTCCATGACGGAACCGCTCCGTCATCAGCACAGCTCAACTGTAGCTGATGACGGAGCGGTTCCGTCATCAGCATGGAGGGGGTTAAATTGCTATTCTTCCTTAGTGTCATAATTGACTTGTCATACTTTTTTACAGGGACTCTTTTACTTCTGTGAGTATAGAACACAGACAAGACACATAGTGAAACATTATGGTGACACATTCCTGATATGCGCAGGCAATGTACTGCACTGTTGAAGGCATGTCTACCCTGCTTATGATATGACACAACATTTTGACTCAACTGTGCTGAATGTGTGCATTGTGGGATAGCACCCTTTAGACAGTAGGTTGCATGGTCACTGTGTTGTGACAATGCATGTGTTCATAGTATGCAGACTCACTCCATGCTTTCTCACTTGGTGTATACAGGGCTGCATCTAATGAACAAGGAAAGGGGCACATTGCCTGGAGATACGGGTGGCGTGCAAAATGTCCCCCTGACCTCAACACCACACACATATAATTTGTCTTCACAGTGCTGCATCTCTTTGATAACAATATGACGATGCACTTTGACTGCGTCAGATGATGGGCACAAGTGAGCATGCCACCACCGATGTCAGCACACATGCACCATTGTGCACGTCTGTCTGAGTTGTGTGCAAGAATGTGTATGTGCAGTAAGGTCAACCGTCATGCACATATAAAATCTGAAAATCAAGTCAGACACCCCTGCACAACAGTGCATGTGTGCTAACATCAGTGGTGGCATGCACACTTGTGCACATCATCTGTCGCATTCACAATGCATCCTCATATTGTTGTGAGATACAGCCCTGTGCAGACAAATTGTATGTGTGCGGTGTTGAGGCAAGGGGGCCGAATTTGCCAGCCTGCCACATCTCCAGGCAATGTGCCCCTTTGCTCTTTCATGTTGCCCTTATATTGTGGTCTGATATGATTCTTTGGCTATTTTTAGAATTACTTTTCTGTGCAGATTTCCAAGTCTATGCCCCACCAATATGTGTCTTGCAATTTGTTGACTAGGATGATATGTGTCTATACCCCCCGGGACAAGAGTGTCTGTGACAAGATCTGCATTAATTGTAGATGTGCCCTGGTAAATGTTTTGATGTGCATGAGTGACATTGGGCCCATCCAACCCTGTCCCCCCAGTCCCTGGTTGTTGCTCACTGTGTTGCTGATGTTGCTGGTCATGTTCAGCAGTATCCTTTCCCTGGACTCCAACCACCGACTCCTCACAGATGACTGTGGACACCTGTTCCTCCAAAGCATCCAGCTCCTCCTGTGGCGCTGGACTCCCACCTCCTGTCTGCAGTGCTGCATTGCGATTGGACAACTTTTTCTCCTTGGTCTTGCGCCTAGCATCATGCCAGTGCTTCTTGCAGTCGTTCATTGTCCTCCTCACCTCTCTGACTGAATTCACCTTGGCTGTGATGGACTGCCATATTGCATTCTTGGTCCCCAATGACACAGTGGAGCTGACAAACAGCTGGTGTTGTTTTTCTGTCACCTCCGCAATCAGGACCTGGTTTTCCTTCTGGCTGAACCTGGTTTTCCTCTTCCTCTTCCCCTGCCCTTCACCTGGGTCTCTGGCTGCTCTACCTGGCTGTTCAGGGGGTTGTCTTCCAGCTTCATCTATGTTTTTTTTTTTCTCAGTTTGTGATTCTTTGTGGGCGTTTTGTAGTCGCTTTTCCGGCCTAACATGAAAAAGATGGTGTCACACTAATTTGCGTGCAGTTTCTGGCCTCTGACTGGCCTGCCACCACTTTTTTCACGTTAGCAGCAAGGGGCCTCATTTATGAGTCCTTGCGTCAGTTTTGCGCTGCTAATGCGTCACTTTTTGTGACGCATCGGCGGCGTAAAACATGCGCCTTGTTGCACCATATTTAAAAAGTGACGCATCTAGGTAGATGCGTCACTTTTTAAACCCCTGCGCCACATTATACCTGCGTCAGGTATAATGTATGCAGAGGGGGCGTTCCTCCGCAAAAAGCCTCGTAATAGTGACGCAGTGAAATCTATGAGATTTCACTGCGTCACTTTTAGGATGCTGTTGCGTCAAAATCTTGCACCTGCCTCATAGCAGGCGTAAGACTGACGCAAGCCCTTTCACATGGGGCTTTCCCCATGTGAAAGGACGCATTGCTGGAGTTGCGCGACTTTTGTGACACACTCCAGCAATGCGTCACTTTTGCGCTTGCAGATACGTCAGAAATACTGACGTATCTGTAACTCCTTGCGACATGATGCGTCATACATTAAATATGACGCATCATTGGTGTCGCAAGGAGTGCGCAGTGAAAAGTGTTGCATCGCTGTTTTCACGCAGCGATGCGTCACTTTTCATAAATAAGGACCGTGATTTTTATCTCTGTGACGCTGTTGTTACCGTTGACAATTTCCACTGACATGAGAAACTGTCGCCACATAGCGTTGGCTTGTACATACGTCACTAATGTCGCAATAGATTGCGGCGGTACGCGGTGATAACATTTGCCAATCAGTGACGTTTTTTCGTCAATTCTTGTACATTTTTCCCTATATCTTTTTGAGCTGGCTGCGTTGCAGCGATCACCGTTTGAGCAGACGTCTATGTAAATGGTTCAGATGAGATTCTTTTGTTATTGGAATGTGTACATTTTTTAAAATGTGTTAGTTTTGAGTCCTCTTTAACTATACTATGCTGCAAACAATCTTCAAAACCCCTTAATACAAGTTACGAACTAAAACAGCCTTTTGAAATCAATTCTAACTTAGAACACTTTTATTCGGTGTGCCTGGAATTGAATGTAAAATAGCGGAATTAAAAACAAATTACAATCACCTTGAATTACTACCCATTTCTATGCAAAACAAGTTTACTCAAAGCAGGAAACATTACATTAAATGCTATTGAATATTATGAGCAAAGTCTCTGTTTCGAATGAAAAATAATACACCAGAGCTTCATTGCCACCTAGTGGAAAATAGTTAGAATTAAAGATGTAACTGTTCACATTTTATTTTATGTATGTTTTCAGATGAAGATTGTTGTGAGACTTTAAACAGAACTGGGAAAATGTAGTAATATCTATTATATGAATGAAATCGGATTTAGTAAAACTGATTGGAGGTACTTACCTGTTAGTTTGCAAGGACATAACGCCCGCAATTTATGGAAAATATGTTCATACTGAACAAGAACATTTTCTAACTATAATTTAATATCTAGCCGAATATATTATCATCTACTGTTTCTCATTTCTTTTTAGAGGGCATTAAAGTCTAAGACATGCCATTAACATATTTGGCAGAAGTAAAATATTCACAGAAGCTACACAACATTGACCTCAGACATAATTAAGAAAAAGATCTGGGACTGAGCCAGGCAGGGAAGGAACCCAGGGGCATATTATCAAGGGGGTTTATCTCCACTTTTTTGGCTTTAAAAGCCAAGAAAGTGGAGATAAAATTATCTCCCTATTACCAAGCTGTCGCTAACACCAGTTAGTGACAGCTAATAGGAGATAGCGACCATCTTGGGCCCCGCTTTGCATGTCAGTGATATTTATCACTAATGCCATGCAAAGTGGGCGTGCCAAGATGTTAGCGACTGGAAACAGTCCCTAACATCGCTATCTCCTATTACCAACTTTTGGAGATATTCGCGCTTAGCGCAAATATCTCCAAAAGCTAACACCTGCCCTGAGCAGTTCTTAGCCATGTTATCCAATGGGAGGTGGATAACATGGCTAAGAGCATTTGCTCGATAATGCATGAATATCGCTGACTTTTCAGCGATATTCATGCATTGCGGCCGTTTTTTATCGCATTTGCGATAAACCTTGCTAATAGCAAGGTTTATCTGCGCTAAAAATCGCCGATGTGCAGCGATAATTTTTGTCTCTAAACAAGTTAGAGACAAAAATTATCGCTAGTTGTTGGTAATATGCCCCCTAGCTCGCATTTGACACACATAGGGCGATTATGAAGAACATAGGCTTGCAATTACTCATTTTTCATAGGCACAGTTGCCTCAAGCCTTGACGTCATCATTACCTTAGTTATATGGCGGTCTGAAGCACCCATTCCACATTCGGCGGCGCCACGTGGGAAATGCAGTATTGCATTGCTTGCCATTTCATCTTTTAACGAGTGCGCTTTATTGCAGTACTGAAGTAAGGCATATAAATCAGTCACTTATGTGTACGGGACTTTTTACGCCCTATACTTATATTATAAGCTGCGTTTAATTTTATGCTCATGACTCTTGCGTTATAACATTTTTGTCTAATTGTGGCCACCTGAGCAGATGCTCAAGTGTCCTTAGTTGCCTCAAATTGTAAAATGGCTTTGTTTATGCAAGTAACGTGCATTAAGGCATCCCCGGCAACAGCTGCAGTCGTCATGTTTGCGCTGTGACGGAGGCTCAAACGAACAATAGGTGCAGGAGCTGTGCTCCATCAATGGTACAGGAGCTATTACGCAAAACACGTTGTTGCCGAATCCCAGAGTGCAGCTGCGCTGCTGTTGATGATCTCCGGCGTTCCTTATTGTTTTGTAAGCTTCACCCGGGCCCACAGTCAAGGGCTCAAGGTCAGAGACAAATATTAGGGAGCAAACTAGGAAATTCTTAAAAAAACAAGTGAGATCTTTAGATTAGGTCCATATGACAATGTCTGACTTAACTTCACACTAGCCAGTACCAGTAATAAACCCCACACCCCAAAGAAAATTGTACTTCAGTAAATTAATTAGTTCATCCAGTTGTGTTATTTTTGAGTTTAAATGGCAGGGCATTGACTAACACTAGTATTAAATCGCTGCTCGCAAGTGGGAATCTCTGAAAAAGTAGGTCATACTTTTTTTTTAGTTCAAAAAAGAATTTTATTGGTTAGAAAACAAGGTATCAGTACATAGTGCATGAATAATTCAAGGGTAACTGAAGGAAAGGGAAAAGAAAGTAAAAAAAAAGAAAAAAAACAATCAAGAAAAACATTGCATTGAAATCAATAACATAAGCTAATCATGGGCATTAAAATCATACATATGAAATACAGTGGTCGCAAGTAAGAATACATACATAATAGGTAATAATGAAGAAAAGAAGGAAATGTGAAGGGCATTCAAGGGGGTTTGGGAACCTCCTGCCAGGCAGGCTGTGGACGGAATAAACGATTGGCACAATTATCCAGATGCAGCGTAATAGGAAGCCAGAAGTCTGCACGTTTCACGGCCAGTTGGATAGGGAAAACAAAAGCAGTATCTAGTCTATGGTTGTGACAAACATTGTACCACCATGCTGTAAAGTAGGTCATACTTTAACCAGTCCATATTAGTGGAACTCTTCCGAGCATAGCCATCGGGCATCATTTCCAGTCCTTAAGATTCTTTTGGCTTTTGTCCATCTTTGGGGATAGCCCCTGCTGATTCCAGGCATAACTCACTACGCTCAGCTTGTCTGATCTAGCCGGCCTTCAGGTAGGCATGCAAGGTGTGTTTGTCCTTTTCGTTAGCCCTGCCTATTGGCTTCAAGGCTCACTGCATTGCTAGACCACCCTCTCGGTGACCCTCATTGGAAGTAGAGGGGTATTATTACCCAGAGCCATCTTATATCCTTACAGCCATGCTGAAGGACAGTGTTTCTGTTAACATGCCTTTCCCCCCACATACTTATAATCATGGGCAACGATTCACCAAAATGCCAGGGGTAGCGGAAATGAAATCAAATACCCTTTGACCTTAACCCGTTCAGTGCTGCGAACGTTCAACAGTCGTCGCGTGCACTACCTCGCTAGTGCTGCACACGACCGTTGAACGTCCGGATCCCGTTAGCGCAATCGAACGTCCGCACTGGGGTGGAATTTGCGGCGCGCTTAAGGGGTTAATGACATCGAATGAAGTGACCCGTCACCCTGTTTTTTCATGAACCATTTTACATGTCCTTAATCATGATTACATTATAATAGTTGACATTGATGAAGTTACATTATAACTGCATGATTAATATAACACAACAGAGGCAAACATGTATTTTAGATACCTCCTATATTATGGTGCTGACCAGACTAGATCTTTGAAAGTCCTGGAACATAATACATGCCCTCACTTGTAGTGAGTGAGCAAAGCATGGAAGCAGGCCTCAACAAGAATGGATCTCCCCCGGACAAAATGTATGAAAGAATGTGGTCAAGTAATGCATTTTAAAGCACAATCTTCACACGTATTTTCTAAAAAAGTCAGCTGAAAGGACACTCATTAAATTTCAAATCCTTACATGGTGTGCTAAATCAATGAAAACTGACTTGCCTCTAGAGATGACAGCGTTTTTTCATAATGTACTATGGATTCCACCATATGTCAAGTCAAGTCAAGTCAAGAGATTTATATAGCGCGCTACATACCCATAGGGTCTCAAGGCGCTAGAGGAAGGGTGGGGAATTACTTGTCGAATATCCAAGTTTTAAGTTGCTTTCTGAATGCTAGGTGGTTCTGAGTAAGGCGAAGGTGAGTGGGAAGTGAGTTCCAGGTTTTAGCTGCCAGGTAGGAGAAGGATCTACCTCCCATGGTGGTTTTGTTGATGCGAGGTACAGTGGCAAGGGCTTGGTTGGAGGATCGTAGCTGACGGGAGGGGGTGTAGAAGGACAATCGTGTGTTGAGGCATTCGGGTCCAAGTTCGTAAAGTGCTTTGTGTGCGTGGGTTAGGAGGCGGAAAGTAATCCTCTTATTTACTGGGAGGCAGTGGAGGTTTTTCAGGTGACCAGAGATGTGTTCTTTATGCGGGATGTCTATTATGAGCCTGGCTGAAGCGTTCTGGATGCGTTGGAGTTTTTTCTGGAGTTTTGCGGTGGTACCGGCGTATAGTGTGTTTCCGTAGTCCAGGCGGCTCGTGACCATTGCGTGGGTGACCGTTTTTCTAGTTTCGGTGGGGATCCAGCGAAATGTTTTTTTGAGCATGCAAGGAATGTTGAAGCAAGATGATGAAACGGCGTTGACTTGTCTGGTCATCGAGAGTGAGGAGTCCAGGCTGACGCCCAGGTTCCGTGCGTGGTCCGTCGGGATGGGTGCTTTTCCAAGGACTTCTGGCCACCAAGAGTCATCCCAGGCGGAGGGGGAGGTGCCTAAGATGAGGACTTCTGTTTTGTCTGAGTTCAGTTTCAGACGGCTGTGCTTCATCCACTCGGCTACTTCTTTCATTCCTTCGTGTAAGTTGGTTTTGGCGGTGTTAGGGTCTTTGGTGAGTGATAGGATCAGTTGAGTGTCATCCGCGTAGGAGATGATGTTGAGATTGTGTTGGCGAGCGATGGCCGCCAGGGGGCTCATGTATACGTTGAAGAGGGTGGGGCTGAGTGACAATCCTTGTGGCACGCCGCAGATGACTTCAGAGGCCTCTGACTTGAATGGTGGGAGGCGGACTCTCTGGGTTCTTCCGGTGAGGAACGAGGTGATCCATTCCAGTGCTTTTCCTTGGATTCCTACGTTTCTGAGGCGCTGTAGAAGGGTGCTATGACAGACTGTGTCAAAGGCAGCGGAGAGGTCGAGGAGGATGAGGGCGACTGTGTCTCCATTGTCCAGTAGAGATCGAATGTCGTCTGTTGCTGCGATAAGTGCGGTCTCAGTGCTGTGTTTGGCTCGGAAGCCGGACTGTGAGGGGTCGAGGGATTTGTTAGTTTCGAGGAAGGTGGCGAGCTGGTTGTTGACAGCTTTCTCGATGACTTTGGCCGGGAATGGAAGAAGCGAGATGGGGTGGTAGTTTTTGAGTTCCATGGGGTCAGCTGTGGGTTTTTTCAGAAGGGCGCTGAGTTCTGCGTGTTTCCAGCTTTCCGGGAAGGTGGCGGAGTTGAGGGAGCAGTTGATGACATCTCGGAGGTGTGGTGCTATGATGGAGTCTGCTTTGTTGAAGATGTGGTGAGTGCATAGGTCAGTTGGGGATCCTGAGTGGATGGAGTTCATCAGGCGGATGGTGTCCTCAGTGGAGATTGGGTTCCAGTCGTTAAGGATGTTCAAGGGGGGTGAAGGTCCTGCAGAAGGTTGGGTGGATTGGTCTTCGGGTCGGTTGTCGAAGCTGTTGTGGATGTCTGCGATTTTGTTGTGGAAGAAGGAAGCTAGGGTGTCGCAGAGGGCTTGGGAAGGGGTGATGTCGTTGGAGTTGGCTGATGGGTTGGTAAATTCTTTGACGATGTTGAATAATTCCTTGCTGTTGTGGGCATTGTTATCTAGACGGTCTTTGAATGCGGCTTTCTTGGCAGACCGGATTAGTTGGTGGTGTATGCGGGTGGCGTTTTTGAAGGCGTCCCTGGTGCTGGTGTTTGGGTCTTTTTTCAAGGCCTTCTCGAGGGAGCGACAGTGTTTCTTCGATTTCTTAAGATCATCGTTGAACCAGGAGGCGTTTTTGCTGCCTAGTTTGATTTGACGTTTTTTCAACGGTGCTAGGATGTCGGCACTGTTGGATAGCCATTGGGTGAGGTTAATGGCTGCTTGGTCTGGGTTTGAGGAGTGGGCGGGGGGGTTTAGAAGAAGCGATGAGGAGATCTGGTCGATGGTGATTTTGTTCCAGTTTCTTCGCAGGGTGGGTTGAGGATGGTTGTGGATTGTGGTCTTATTGTAGGTAAAGTGAACGCAGCTGTGGTCTGTCCAGTGAAGAGCTGTGGTGTGACTGAATGAGACATGTTTGCTGGAGGTGAAGATGGGGTCGAGTGTGTGACCTGCGATGTGGGTGGGGCTAGTGACAAGTTGTTTGAGTCCGAGGTTGGCAAGATTGTCCAGAAGGGTGGTGGCGCTGCTGTCATTGCTCTTTTCCAGGTGAAAATTGAGGATTAGCTCCATTGTGCCATTGCTAGCATTTTGTCATAGATGCTTTTAGAAATGGGGGTCTCTAGTTGCCAGTGGTATGCACCCTGTCCAAGTAAGGACCCTTCCTTCTAGCCAGGGTAAGGGAGTTACACACCCAAGATAAGCCCTGCTCACCCCCTTGGTACTTTGGCACAAGCACTCAGGTGTATCTCAGAGGCAATGAGTAAAGAAGCATTTGTACAAGACAAACACAGTGGCACCACTTGGCAGGTCAGAGCTCACTTCAGTGTAGTTTAGGGCTGCTGCAGGTGAAGTCTTTTATGGCCCTGAGACATCTTAACAGGAAGATAGCAGACACAAGCGATTGGGGAATGTTTTCAAGCAGGATACAAACAGCAGAGTCCAATCTTTTTCCTCTCCAAGACAGAAGCAGCCAATAACGGCCAATCTAGCAAAGCAACACAGCAATGGGGCAGAACTCCTCCTGACAGAACTCCAGCTCTTACTCTTGACAGTCACCTCTTGGTACAAAAGTGTTCTAAAAATGTGGGGTCTCCACAAGATTCTGCCTTGCCCTATAGGGGGGTGGAGAAAGCATTGTGAGAGGCCAGCCTCATCCATATTCAAGTGTCAGAGATACCTCCTCCCACCACTCTAGCTCAGGAAGGCCCATCAACTTGGTGATGGGCAATCGGGATAGCAGGACAAACCTCACCTCCCTTTGCATGACTCTCTAGAGTGAATGCATAAGCAGCCCAACCATCAGTCTAAACTAGACATTGATTCCACAGGCGGGCACCACCTCCAATGAATGATGTGATTCTGAGTTCAGTGAGCCCAAACTCCAAATCTCTATCTCATCCCAATGGAAAATGACCCTTGTAAGATGTTACAAGGCAGATGCAATGATATCCTACGAAAAAGATAGTCCTTACAATAGTGAAAAACAAAATTGACAGTATTTCACTATCAGTGCATTGCAAAACAGACCGGTACATGTCATACGTATCATACACACAGCACCCTTTATACAGAGATCACATGCACTTAACAGGGGTAAAGTGTCCAACGTCATAAAGTCAACAAAAACTGATCCAAAGCAGAGTCTCCACTTGATCCAGAAGTGTTCTATGAATGTGCGGTTACAGGTCTAATATGTATACCCCTTTTGGCGGTTTAACCCAATCGCCCCGGGGCTAATTCCCCTGCAGCGCGGGGGGAGGTAGGCCACACGCGGCACCAAGGTGCTCGTGATGAGCTCAGCTCGCCATGCAGCACAGTGGAGCTGTGCTCATGAAGAGCTGAGCTCGTCACGACTCCACCCACTCAACGGAACGCCCCGCACAGGAGGGAAATTATCCCCGCGTGGGCGTACAGCGGCAGTGCGCACAGCTCCACTGTGCCTCATGATGAGTTGAGTTCGTCATGAGCGCCGAAGGAGTTAAGCAGGCATTCTTCAAAGGAAAGTCTTTGTTGTCACAAGATCAGTCTTGTCCTGCCTAGGCTTCACACACACACTACAGAGGGGTGGAGACAGCATTGTGAGAGACCAGACACAGCCCTATTCAGGACTCAGTGACAACTCCTCCACCACTCTAGCTCAGGAATGTCCATCAGCCTGATGATGGGAAATCAGGATATGCAGAGCCCACCTCAGCTCTCTCTGTGCGACTGTCCAGAGTGAATGCACAAACAGCCCAACTGTCAGTCTAAACGAGACGTTGATTCCACATGCAGGCAGAAGCACAGGATGGTAAGGCAAGAAATTCCCCAATTTTTGAAAGGGGCATTTTCAAACACACAATTTAAAAAGCACTTTCACTAATGATGTGTTTTTAAATTCTGAGCTCAGGGAGGCCAAACTACAAATCTCTATCTCTTCCCAATCCAAGGTTATCCTTGCAAGATGTTAGACAGCAACTCCAATGACAACCTAAGGAAGAGATAGTCCTTACAAAAATAAATAATTAGATTGGCACAATTTCACTGTCAGGACTGTGAGTTTTAATTAACTAAATTATAAATAAAAATAACTTACACTGTAATGACATGTAAAACACACCTGTACATGGCGTACCTTTCACATACATTGCATCCTGCCCATAGTTTTACCTTGGACCTATCTTAGGGGTGCCTTACATGTAAGAAAAAGGAAGCTTTCGTCCTGGAAAGTAGTCACACTTGCCAGGTCAACATGGCAATTTAAAATTGCACTCACACCACAGGCACTGTAACGGTTGAGACATGCTTACAGGGGTACTCAAGTGGGTGGTACAACAAGTGCTGCAGGTCAACTAGTAGCATTTGATTTACAGGCCCTGGGCACATACAGTGCACTTTATTAGGGACTTACCTGTAAATGAAATATGCCAATCCTGGATAACCAATCATAATAAGATTTTCAGACAGCCTATGCACTTTAGCACAGGTTAGCAGTGATAAAGTGTGCAGAGTCCCAAAACCAACAAAAACAGTTCAGAATAAATAGGAGGAAGAAGGCACAATCTTTGAGGATAGCCCTGCAACAAAATTCTATGTCCAACAGGTTCTCCCATATTCCATAGGTACCCCTAATATTCCAGTGCCACCATTTTTTATTAATGCCATTCATATGCCACAAGTGACCCTTATGTGAAAATGACTTCAGTATGTCAGGGTCAGCATTTTGGCATGGTTGACCCCCTTGCAAAGGTCAGTTTGCCAGCTTTTATGCCAAGAAGTACTCCCAATCTACCAATGCCAGCATTTTCCCATAGGTGTCCCATATGCCAACATCTACTATGTCATTATCATCGTTTTAACATGGGTGTCCTTTATGGCAACAATTACTTCTAGTGTGTCAGTGCCAGTATTTTGTCACAGGTGTCTGTCAGTCTAAGAAATGCCTCAAGTATGCCAGCACCAGTATTTTACCACAGGTGTTTTCATAAGAAACAAATTACCTTCAGTAAGCTAGGGCAAATGACAGACTTGTAAGCATACTATATTCTCACCCACTCATTCATTCTCACTCACACTCATTCTTACTCACTTGCAGACATTAATTTTCACTCATTATGATTCACTCATCTCTACTGACACTGATTCTCACACTTTCAACATTTACTACTTGTCACTGACTCTCACTCATACATTCATACACACATGCTTACACATACATTCACACTTGCTCACACATCTGCATGCTTGCTATCACATACACATGATCTTACTCACAAACACGCACATAACATACAAATAAAAAAAAAAATTACTTACCTTAGTTGTCACCAAACATCTCAATCCAGCTAACTGTGCTTCATTTTTGTTAGACTAATAGTGAATAATACAATATTATTCTCTATTAGTACAACAGAAAAAGGACAGAAAATAAGGAGTGCAGAGTTTCTCTTATGTTCTTGACACTGATTTTACCATTTCTGCTATCAGGGGTTGCAATCGCAGTGTCAGGGTGTTGGGTCTCGACGTTTAGGCAGGGTCTCCCCCAAGTCTTTTGCTTTCACTACTCCTGTTTGCTGAATTCTTTTTTGCTGGCCTTAGGACTCTGTGCACTTTACCACTGCTAACTAGTGCTAAAGTGATTCTGCCCTCTCCTCTAGACATGGTAACATTTGCATAAACTCAATTGGCACATTTAATATACCTATAAATCCCTAGTAAAGTGGTACAACATGCCCAGTGGGCCAGTAAATTGAATTCTATTAGTGGGCCTGCAGCACTTATTGTGCCACCTATTTAACCCTTCATCGCGGGGGTAATTCCCCCATGGCGCAGGGGAGGGATGGGGGCCACAATGCTGCGGCGCTCGTGACGAGCCCAGCTCGTCATGAGGCACAGTGGAGCTGTGCTCATGACGAGCTGGGCTCATCAAGACTCCGCCTACTGATTCATTCTGCGGCACAGGTGGGGAATCAATTATGTGTGGGAGTGTCGCAGATGTTACGATGAGCCCAGCTCGTCATGAGCTCAGCTCCACTGTGCCTCATGACAAGCTGGGCTCGTCATAAGCATTGAAGGGGTTAAGTAGTCTTTCTAAACATGTCTCAGGTCTGCCATGGTATGCATTTTTAAGCTGTCAAACTGACTTGGCAAAATAAACCTTTTTGCCAAGCCTAAATCTCCCTTTCTTATACATATACGTGTTTATGTTTTGTATGTGCTGGTACAGAGAAACTCACAAATTCGTTTTTCACTATTGTGAGGCCTACCGCTCCTATAAAAAACATATTATGTTTTTTAAGTAAGACTTTGTTTGGCTCAAGTGGGATTGTCGTGTTTGGTGTCTGAGGAATTGTAATTTAACTCTCTTTAATGGAAATGTTAGATTTCAAGTCATAATTCTGAAAATACCACTTTTAGAAGGTTGCCATTTTTGTACACTAACCATTTGGTACCTGCAACCTGTTCCTGGATTATTAACACAGGAAACCTCACCCAGCCAAGACATGGAAAGGATTGACAGATTGATAGCTCTTTCTCGATTCTGTGGGTGGTGGTGCATGGCCGTTCTTAGTTGGTGGAGCAATTTGTCTGGTTAATTCTGATAACTAACGAGACTCCTCCATGCCAACTAGTTACGCGACCCCCAGGACTATTGTTTTCAGTTAATTTAATGTATCACATGTGTGTGATTCAAAAACTGTAAACTACATTATTATGTGTAGTTGGCCTTTGTGTATTCCCCCTAAATATCCAGACATTAGAGGGTTTTTGTTGGCAGGATGGGCCATCCTGACTTGATGAGGTGGCCTGAGCTGTCACCTGTCACACTTGTACTTTATAGACACACACAAAGGACTTCACACTAGCCTATTGTGGGTGCAGACAGACCAGGACCAGGATAGGGAGGTAGGAAACTCCAGACACTTCCATAAGCACTCCATAGATTCTCAAAGGGAATGGGCCCAGCAGCACATGAAACCATGCACTGACTACTGATAGCATCCTTGGCAGCTATGTATCAATACTGCCCATTCCTCCTGGAGCCTGAAGGTGAAGTATGGTCCTGCCTGGTTACATTTTGGACGTGTGAAGCCTTGAATTATATGTTGCTAGGAAACACTTTAAATGAACCCTTTGGCTTATGGGACAAATTGAAACAGATTTGCAACCATTACGTGTGCCCAGAAACAGCAGACCCTGCTTCCTCTGTTCCTCATGCTGCTCTTTGCCACCTGAGCTCAGGAGTTACAGGACAGTGCAAGTTGCTGCAGGGAGCAAACCAGAGGTCGCAGCTGCACCCCTAAATGATGTCCATGCTTAAGCTACTAATTACCTCCTGTGTCAAACTTGTCTGTGACCTGCCTTCTATATTCAACTAGTTCTTATCATATTTGCAGTTCTCCAACATGTACCACCAGACTGAAATTCCATATCAACTGCTTCTAAGCGCAGCACAGCCACTCCACATATGACAGAGGAGCATTGCTGTCTTCAAATAACCAGAGCAATTGTTTAAATAATAGCACCTGCATCACAGAATGTGTACTATGGGCCTCATTTATGAAAAGTGACGCATCGCTGCGTGAAAACAGCGATGCGTCACTTTTCACTGCGCACTCCTTGCGACACCAATGATGCATCATATTTAATGTATGACGCATCATGTCGCAAGGACTTACAGATACGTCAGTATTTCTGACGTATCTGTAAGCGCAAAAGTGACGCATTGCTGGAGTGTGTCACAAAAGTGACGCAACTCCAGCAATGCGTCCTTTCACATGGGGGAAGCCCCATGTGAAAGGGCTTGCGTCAGTCTTACGTCTGCTGTGAGGCAGGCGCAAGATTTTGACGGAACAGCATCCTAAAAGTGACGCAGTGAAATCTCATAGATTTCACTGCGTCACTATTACGAGGCTTTTTGCAGGGGAACGCACCCTCTGCATACATTATACCTGACGCAGGTATAATGTGGCGCAGGGGTTTAAAAAGTGACGCATCTACCTAGATGCGTCACTTTTTAAATATGGCGCAACAAGGCGCATATTTTACGCCGCTGGTGCGTCACAAAAAGTGACGCACCGGCGGCGCCAAACTGACGCAAGGCCTCATAAATAAGGGCCTAGGTTTTCTTATCATTTACTCTACAATGTTTGCATGCACCTTCCATGTCTACGATTCTTAGGAAACTGTCCAAAGCAGACATTTTGGGCTGAGTAATCAAATTACTTGAACACTGGTATTGCTGTACATTATTCCACTTGAACTAAGTGCAAGTGAGAGCCACATCATATTTACACTCGAATAACTCAAATATGTGAATCGTGCTCCCCTAGTCTTGCCTGCTGCAAAGGAAAAGTCCAAACATGTCAATGTGCAAAAACAGCAAACGTCATATCTTCTAAGTTCTGGCATATTGAGTATGAATGTAAATTCGCCAAAAAGTGACGGGTAGCAGAAATGACATCACATGCCCCTTGACCTTCAATTTCACTCACACACACATGCATACACAGACACACACATCCACACTCACACACACTCTCACGTAAATACTTACTCACACGCAAGCACACACACAATATACATTTGAAAATATATTTTTAACTTACCTCAGCTGCCAGGGAAGGTCATATTCCAGCTATTTGCAATCCATTTACACTAATAGTGAATGCTGAAACATTTTTCACTATTAGTGCAATAATAAATATTGAGAGAAAGCAAAGAGAGTGGAGCCTCAACTGACGTTCATAATGACAAGCAGCTACTGTGTTCCTGGCACTGATTTTGTGACTTCTGAGGCCACAGGTTGCAGAGACAGTGCCAGGGGTCGCAAAGGGCAAGGCAAGGCTCGCTGTTGACCCCTATTTGATGTCTATGAAATTGAAAAGTATGGAGGATAGAGCATGGCAAGTGGTCATTTAGTGACTCCTAAATAGCAAAGCTGGCGCTTTTTCCACAGTGGAAATACAAAATGGACGGGAAAAAGTTTTTACTTTGTAGTTCCATTGAGGACTTTGGGGCATATTATCAAGAAATGGGGTTACAATTATGGCTGCTTTAGCGGAAGGAAACTGCTACTAAAGCGGCGATAATGGGCATGATAATATGCCCTGGAGAATTCCAATAGAAGCCCATGTTCACACCAGCACATGAGCTTCTATTTAAATTCACAAGGGCATATTACCAAGCCCATTATCCCCGCTTCAGCAGCAGTTTCCTGCCGCTAAAGCGGCGATAATTTTAACGCCATTTCTTGAGAATGTGCCCCAAAGGTGTGAATGTTCTGGTGTGAACATGGGCTTCAATTGGAATTTTCCAGGGCATAATATCAAGCCCATTATAGCTGCTTTAGCAGCAGTTTCCTGCCGCTAAAGCAACAATAATTTTAACGCTGTTCTTGATAATATGCCCCAAAGAAAGCCATGTCTGTTCCTGCTTGGTACGATTGCAGTAAGGGCTTTCTTTATGGATTTTGATTTATCTTCATACGGTGGCTTCAGTCACATGGCAAACACACAACATGTGCATCATCATTTCCAGAGATTGGCTAGTTTCATATTCGTATTGTGGGAACCGAGAGTTATTAGCTTGAGAAAGTTAGCAGGTCTGAAGGACAGTGGGGTCATTGAAGCAATCTTCACCGTAGTGGTAGTGCAGGTAAAGCAGTGACTCTCAATAATGACTGCTCAGGACCGCGTAGTGAAACGCGTGAATAAACAATGCACCTGAATAACCAGTCCACCAGCATTCCTGTCTGACTTGCACTCTCCTTCTGCTCTTCATGTAGAGCACGTGATAGACTGCAATCCCTAACAACAGCGTATAGGCGCGAAAAGGGTTAGGTTTTTCTCAAGCAGAATATAGTTGTCAGTTCCTACTCCGATGACGTTTGTGGCATGATCTTTATTCCCTTGTTTATTTCTTAAATTGTCTACGTAGGGGTGCGTTTGAATCAGTTAGCACCCAAAACCTCACTCGACTCTTAAAGAGGTTTTACAAATGTTTGTCCAATGTAATATGTATTCATTGCATGTCGGCCATTTTGCTTTATGGTTCATACAAAAACATATTGGGGAACTTTGCTGCCACGATGTGATATACTGGCAATTAAACACCAGTTTCAATGTTATGGGTCCGAGCACCAGAGGGAATGGGGATTTAACGCGCCATCTCGCCCACTGCACTGTGATGTTAGAATATTAGACCTTATATGAGCAGTATACAATAAAGATAATGTCGTGGTAGTGTTGTAAACGGGCTTCTCACGCCGGCCTTCATTAGCAATTGACGTCAATAAATGACGTATGTCCCAGTGTCGGGCATGTTGCATTACTCAGACTCTTGATGTCACTGGCAAGGGCAATCAAAGGTAGTGACAAAAGAAGATGCAAAAGGAAGGAGGGAGAAACCTCATCTCCCTTCCGGGTACCCTGACACTGCTTCATAAATTTGTGTAAAACACTCCACACATTTTGAGGAAAGACAGAGAAACAGGAGAGGCCGATGCTTTAACTTTGTTTTATTATGCAAGCTTAAACTAGGTTAACTCCCATTATTGACAGTCACATATTTTACATATAATTTTTTTAAATCGAGCGTTTTGTTTTTGTGTAATTTTCTTCTGCAAAAGAGTGTGCGAGGAGAAACTATCTTGCTGAAATTGTAAAGTTAACGCGCCATGGTTGAGGGATGTTTTGCACTTCAACAAGACCATATTTTGTGTACTTTTTGTACGTTGTCCATTTAACCAAATTATCATGATTTTTCGAAAGTTACACCTATTGCATGAGAAGAAACATTACCCAATTGTACCACACCAAGGGGTGTATTTACAAGCCCCTATCGCCACCACAGCGCCACTTTCAATGATGTGCTGGTGGCGATAGTGGTCTTGCCTTATTTGTAAGGCAGCGTAAAGCCACATAAGGTGACTTAACGCTGTCTTGTAAGTAAGGGCCCCTTTCATGTTTTGCTTCGCATGAAAGGGATGGGCAGTGGGTGTTGCATTGGCATTCCAACGCAGCACCCACTGTTTTTGACCCTGCCCCCTACTTAAAGGGCAGCGTAATTAGGTGGCAGCGCCAAAATTAAGACCAGGAAAAACCTGGGGGTATATGTACAAAAACTGCAGGTAACTAAAGATAACGTGAGTTGACAGTAGTTTTCTTAACGCAGCTTATCACCAAAAACTATTGCCCTGTTAGCGATGTATTTACAACACATCGCTATATGGTGATAATGTGAGGTAGGCGCAGTGAAATCTGACGCTAACACTAGCATTAAGGTGATACAAATTCTGACTTTGGTGGACTAAAACGGACTCAAGGCCAATTAGCAGCAAAATAAGTCTTGTTAGACTGCCTGTAGAAGAAAAAACCTTCTAAGGGGTTCACTGATACACCTGGTCCTTTAAACCAAACAAAGAAGAAATTGGCACGGAAGCTGTAATAAAAACACAATGCATTTATTAACCTCACATGAGGGAGACTGCGTCATACGGTACCCTCAGGCCACTGCAGGAGACAGTCTAAGGAGTACAGAGAACAGGGGCCTTATATATGCATTTATTACATAGTCAGCATAAAACCAAGGGGAGGTCCTGGCACATACAAGAAAACTTACTGA
Source organism: Lissotriton vulgaris (assembly GCF_964263255.1). Classification (NCBI taxonomy): domain Eukaryota; kingdom Metazoa; phylum Chordata; class Amphibia; order Caudata; family Salamandridae; genus Lissotriton; species Lissotriton vulgaris. Next base: position 240,681 of record NW_028254700.1, on the reverse strand, counting down.
CTAATATGGCTATTCAAAATTTGCTTGCTCAACAAAGTGGGAGGAGAGACATTTCTCCTTGCATCAGCAAGAATAGCCTGACAGTTATAACATAAGAGCAGATGCATTCTGACAGCTAGACCTTTCTGAACATGTGCAAGGGTCTGGAAGAGGGAGAAAGCACATGGCGAGCACATGTAACAGTGATTCCTGCAATCTTTAACAAGCCGACCATGACTTTTTTTGCCTCTAGAGGCAAAAAAAGCCTATAAGTCCACCTCCAATGAAAAATAGGAAACAAAACCAATGGAATGCAAAGTGGTGCAGCCAGGGCCAAGTGCAGCACATGCCAACAAGCCCCCCAACAGCCAGGATGACCAGCCAGAGTTCCATGGGAAAAGGATTCAGGGCTACAATCATAAAAAGGGGCGCATCGCTGGGTAAAACCAGTGATGCATCACTTATCATAGCGCACTCCATGCAACACCATGGCATCCAAAACCGTGAAAGCGCGGATAGTCCCCAGGGCCCGCAGCCCTCACTAGGCTGTGCCTGGGACCCGGAGTGGGATGCAGAGGTGCTGTTCAGTTTCTGGACTGCGGCAGTGACAGTGGCAGTAGACATTGAGGTGTTGGTGATCGCACTTACCTGGTGGTGAAGTCTGCCAGCTCACATGGAGACATGTTGCTGATCTGTGTGAGAGGACCACCTGGTCCCCCTTGGAGCTGTTAATGGTAGAGGCGCTCTTGTGCACCAATTTATCGAGGTCTGCATCTCATACCGCAAGCCACCACTACACTGTGGTGCTCGGAAAAGATCATCAATGGTGAGCTGTGCCTCTCTGCATCACAGGCCGGAGGATGTTGCGCTGGCCAGACCCTGTGGAGCATGAGGCCCTTGAGCTGCGCCAAACTTGTGTGGTGGGAGCGCTGCAACTTCACCCTAAAGGGGGCCCTGGTGCATCATCAGCATTGGGAGGTTCTCCAGTGGACTTTGCGCTGACTGCTGCTTGTAAAATCCCGCCTGGCTGAGGCTCCTGCTGGCTGAGTCAGAGATTTGGAGAGAATGCAGTGGATAGCGCAACGGTGTTAATGTCCAGGTGAGGAAAAGGTGGGATGCGTAGCAGAGGAGGTCCAGGGGTCGAGTCGGCCCATGCCTAGCACTTGTGGGTCATGCGGTCCCAGTGGTGGCTCTGGCGGAAGAGCGTCGCCCCACTGCTTTCAAGCAGTGCAAGAACAGGAAACATAACATGATGATATCTTTCTGATGTACTAGTCAGTTGTGTGATGATGTTATCACTAAGGACGCGCTCCTTTAACATCTTCGTCAGCGGTTTCGTGAAACGTGCTGGTCGCTTCCGGGTATGAAACCAGCCGATTTCATAACCGGAAGCGACCAGCGCATTTCACAAAACCCCTGACAAAGGGTTAGTTGGTATAATAAAACGCCCTTTAAGAATTCATGATTGGAATGAATAACGTAAATCTTTGAATTGGTGAATTCCAACCAATCGAATAAAGAAAGAATGATTCAAACACTAAATGGTTGACCCTGATGATTGTTGAATTCACTCTTGAAAAGCCAGTGAAGAAACCATCTAGTTTCATGTTAAAGGAGCGCGCCATTAGTGATAACATTATCACACAACTGACTAGTACTTGAAGGCAATGAGAGACAAAGTGCATCAAGGACAGCACCACAAGTAACTGATCACCATACCGCCAAGCCAAAATCAGGTGTGCACGGAGACAACAAATTCATGTACATCTTTCTGAAGTACTCATGCTTTGGTTCCTTTGCGGGCAGGAGGGTGGGTGGGGCTGCTCTACTCATGAAGCAGGGCAGGAGCAGAGTTGTATGCCCACTCAGGTGCACAATGACTGTTTGGTCTGCCCAAGTAGACTCAGGAGAGCAGGAGCAGAGAAGACGAGGAACCTGGCCTTGAGGTATGAATTAATAAAATATATATTTACTACATTCACTCTCCCCAGAGTCCCTGCCCCCTCCAGTGTCTTGTAGGGTAGTCCCTATATTCCCAGTAGGCTCTGCGCATTGGTATAATATACACTATAGATTTGACATAGGACTGAGGTCAGTATGTCTCTATCGAGTATATCAAACTTAATTGTGTGTGTGCCAGCTAACTCAGAGGTCGCTAGAAACTTTCTCGAATAAACAAGAAGGGATTAGTCTCTGACAACCACATAAACATGACAACTTTGTTTCCCCTAGAACCGGAACAATATCTTTAGAGTCGTGGAACTATAGATAACTATTTCACTCAGTTACTCGGCATGCTTCATTTCTACAGAGTTGCATAGAAATAGAGAGACAAGCGTTTCAATAAAAAGGGTTTATTGAACAGTCTTATTTCTCATGCAAGAGATATGAACTGCTACAATCGTTAGACAGAATGCAAAGTATTATGCGTACAGCGTAAACAGTAATATAAAATAATACTGTAATAGCATTGTCTGTTGCTATGACATATATAAAAATTAATACATAAATAACACAGGGGCATATTATCATTCAGGCAATAAAATTCTCGCTGTTTTAGTGGCAGAAAACTGCAGCTAAAACGGCGATAATGGGCTTGATAATATGCTTTATGGAATTCCAATTGAAGCACATGTTAAATGTGAAGGACATATAACATGGGTTTCAAATGGAATACCATAGAGCATATTATCAAGCCCATTATCGACGTTTTAGTTGCAGTTTTCTGCTGCTAAAAAAGAGATACATTTATCGCCTGTCTTGATAATATGCCCCTCAGGCTAAAATACTCAACTGGTACTTCTAAAATACACCTACCCCAGTTTACCTAACCTAGGTCTAGTATGAGGGAAGTAGTAGGTGCTGTTTTAGCTATGGTTTAGCTTTGCCAAGAATCTGCCAAAGGTTTCTCTAGGTTCTAATCAGCTCCATACCTTAGAATAAGAGAGGTTGTTATTTCTTTTCTTGGACTCAATCTTCCAACACCCCACATGGGGAGTCAGAAATACTGGAGCTGGATTCTCAGCATGAGGATGACAGCGTCTAGTCAGTGCATCAGCTGGGGAGGTGGTTTCCTTTGGTACTTGCTGTGGCGAGCTGCGTTGTGCAAGTAGGTAGTCGAACTGCACTAAACCACACCGTGCTTTGACATAGCAAGTGCCTTACCTTGAAAGTGTTTAGGAATGCCAGCATTGACGTAAAGTCGGGCATATGAACGTCATGAATGAACCCCTAAGGAATAGATGTTCATGCATAATAAATGAGTTCTTGGAGATATCAATATCCAAGCAAGGGGAAGTCCCTAACTGCTTAAGAGTCTGGTTCTCCAAGAACTCGTTGTGACGTAGATGAACGGATGGAAGTAGCCATGCCTGTATTTGGGTAGCATGGACTATGCTTAAATAAGGACTGGACATCGATGCCTATATAAGGGCAATGTGAAATGTACCTATATAAGGGCGTGAATCGGGAAATGCATACGGAATCTAAATCAACATTTTGTAACTTTTATGTGTGCTGTATTAAGCAGCTCACATAGAAGTGACAAAATTGCATTTCAGGATTGTTTATGTGCAGGAAGCGTCACCTTCCTACACATAAACAATGTTCCCCTGCACACAGACACCCTTGCACTATGGTGCTACAGACTGCTTTCGAAGGAACTCCTTATAATCAAATGATATATTTAAAGTTATTTATACATGGAAATCAACCTAAAGTTCTATTGTATACCTCAACTTTTATCACTCTTGAGAAATGCAGAATAAAGCTAGTGAATACATTTTTTTTAATGTATTATTTGTCCGTGTTTTAGTGCCTATTTCTAATGTTTTTATATGACATCACTAGATAAAAAAAGTGTAATACAACAGATTAGGGATTCTATGTTTCAAAAATATGAGAAAAGGACATTTAATTCATGGGCCAAGTGTTATGAAACACCCTTTTTGATGTAATTGAAAGTATTGTTTTTTATTGTGTTGACTATTGCTACGAAATCTCGCTGCTATTTATTTCAGTGACATTGTTTCAAGTTATGTATTCTATAATACGTCTTTAATTTTCCAGGGACTAAAATGCACTTCTTAAAGTCCAAAACTATGCTTGGTGAAAAATATCTCCGGCGTAATTCAATTTAGTATTCCGAAATTACAATTCTACAGTATTTGTTTTACATTTTATCATGTAATAACATCAGAAGTCCTAGTAAAAAAGGCCCTCGGTGTGCTAACAAAGCTGTCATAGTTTGTTTCACCTCTGGCTAATAATTACAAATGCTATTGTTTATCAAATCTTACTCACAATGGATGGCCATGGAATTTCTCATTCCAGCCATTTGCTATTCCGCAAATATACCAGGGAGAGGCCCTTGACCCACCAACATATCTGCAAGGTATTATAAAGGATCATCAGCATAGGCCGACACCAGGTGAACAGATGTACAAACTGGAATTCCATAGCATCCCGCGTCCCGCCGTATGCGAAGCTCTAGTGGCTCCAGCGCCAGAACAAACAGGATTGGGGACAGGGGACAGCCTTGACGCTTGCCCCTGTGTATCTCATATTTCCCAGATATAAGCTTCTCTGTTCGGACTCTTGCGGTGGGCGCCGCGTACATCAATTTCACCCATTGTATATATGCTGGGGGTAAACCAAAGTGTGCAATGACTCTGAACATATATTCCCAAGATAGTGTATCGAAAGCTAGCATTTGGAAAACAAGTCAGATCAACGTACATGATCTGATGAACTGTGTGCAGATTTAATGAGGTGCTCCTCGCAGGCACGAACCCACATTGGATCAGTTTGGTGAGATACAGCTGAATTTTATTCGCCAGCACCAAGCTTAAGATTTTATATTCTGTGCAGAGCAGCGACAAGGGGCAAAAGCCTGCCATGTCAGTCGGATCCCTGCCGCCCAGTTTAGGCAAGGACACCACCAAGGCCTGAGCAGTAGTATGAGGTAAGTGCCCCAACTCAAGCGATGTCCAGATGCGGTATCAGTATTTCATAGTATGCCTCAAAGATTCTACCAGTAGACCATCCAGGCCCGGTGTCTTATTATGTGCGAGCCCAGCCATGGCTGCCTTAATATCCGCCCTAGAAATGGGCCCCTCTGAGTCCTTTGCCATGCCAGTTGGGCTTGTGGGTACGGCAGGTCCAGGAGGAAGTCTTCAATATAGAACTCCTCCTAAGGAGGGGGTGCACTGTACAGCTCCTCATAATGCTTACTAAAGGCCTCAGTAATCTCACATTGCGTGGTTGCGGTTCCTCCCCCTGGCAGGTTAAGGCAGCTAAAGACATGGTAGGGTAATTTCTGATAACCTTGGCTAACAAGGTTCCTGACTTATCTGCATCTGCGTGATGTACTTGTGTGTAAGAGCTGTAGTCTATTAACCTCAATGTCTCAAGTAATTCTGCGTGTTGAATACATAGTTCTTGCAGGTTTGTCTGTTTATGCTGGGTTGCACACTGCTACTTGCTCCAATCGTGACATAGTGGTCTCTGTGTCCAGTAGTTTTTTATGTATCTCCTGCCTGGCTCCCACTGTGGTGCTGATTGCTGCCCCTCGGACAACCACCTTGACTGCATCCCATTCAACCAGTACTGTAGAAGCCGTATTATGATTCTCAGTGAAGTACTTTTAAAGTGTAGTGGAGAGCGTGCGATGGAAGACTAAGTGTTTGAGGCCAGAGCCGCCATGTACGAACCACGGAAGGCACTCTACCCCAACTAAAAACTGCCTCTAGGAGGGTTATGGTCCGAAAAGGTCTTCGCTAAGTGCGTAGTGTCCATAAGTAGATCTGCTATGGAGGTGGAACACATAATCTAATCAATCCTAGTTTCCCTGTGAAGCGGATGCTTAAATCTCCATATGTCGCCCAGGGACCAACCCTCCACCCAGTCGCATAGGGCTTCCGCCTGTTTACAAACCATTGTGTCCCGCAGGGGTGGATGGGAACAGTCTAGTTACGTATTCATGACCGCATTACAGTCGCTACCTATGAGCCATGGATACGCTTCCCACCCCGCCAAAATGGAGTTCAGACTCAGGAAATATTTGTGTTGGTCATAATTCGGAGTATAAATGTTTCCTAAAACAACCAGGGTACCACGTAGGAATATGTACCGGCCCTGTGTATCCACCCGCTTGTCCATCAACACAAATGGTATTTCCCCCTTTATCCGGATTGTCACCTCACGGGAAAACTCAGAATAATTGGTGGATATTACCTGCCACCTCCATTTTTTTCCTCATTTTCGCAGCTTCTGCCTCCATTAGATTTGATTCCTGAAGGAAAAAGACCTGTAACCCCCGGCGCAGCAGAAATTGTGCACTCTATGCCTCTTATGTACATAGCCCAACCCTTTGACGTTCCATGTAACAAATGTATATTTATCTATGAACCGTTGCGCCATCTAGTCCCGCGAGTCACTTGCTATGAATGAGATCATGCAGCCGTATGATGTGTAATAGTATCAATGTGCCAGAACTATTAAACCCCCATACTATCCTAAACTCCAGGTCAATCCTACAATCCAAACCAGGCAAGACCAAACAAGAAGAACATTGAAAAAGAACATTATAAACAATAGCAGTCGCAAAGTGGGGGGTTGGTAGCCACCACCATTATACAGACCGACCCAGAGCCCAAGCATAAGATTGAGAGCATTACAGAACACAATACAGTGTGAAGGTAGACCAAACATCAAAGGATATGCAAAAATTGAGGGGATGACTCCCGGTGCACTGGCAGCAGGTCATGTCCTTGCAGGCAGCGTGAGGTTCCGTGACGATCGGAAGTGGTGTTTTCGACTCGCACAAATATGGTCGAGTCTGGTATCTATGAACCGCAAATGGCGAGTTTAGTGGGTGTGCGCAGTTTCGCTGTGCTAACCTGAACCGTTCGTTTGTTTCATGGGTTTCTATCTGTACCCACGGGTTCCATCTTAGATACGGCATCCATTTTGTCTCTTGCCCTCAAGTAGCCAGCAAACGGACGCTGTCCGCTTCGCGACCCTGGGATTCCCAAGACTCTTGCGGAAGACACATTTCCTTTGAAAGTGTCTTTATGATGAGGGGGATGATACTGTAAGGCAGATGTCCCCACTCGAGGCACATCTTGCCGTGCCGGTCTATTGTCTCAGCTGTGCATCTCATTAGGCACGTCCCTTTGATGCCTGCAGCTCGTGTTTCCCGATACCACCCCCTTTTTACACCCTTTCCGATCTCCCCACTGTTTCTGCCTCCCTTTGCACCTGTCCCTGTTCCTTCTTCGATCGGTTTACTGCCGATTGGAATGTACTAATGGTGGGAAGATGGGTTTTTACAGTTGGGAACCACCGAATGTTTCTGTACTTATGTTCCGGACCTTGAATACATCAAAGCGACCCCTCTCGGGGATAATGATGGGAACCAAGTTGTAAACCTTTGTGTACCATGTTAACTTATGAGAGAAAACTGTATAAAAAGGAGCGATCCACAGTAGCAAATTGAATCAGATCCCGCGAACCTACCGGCTGTGTACTTCACGTGACTTCTGTGTTCCCTGCAGTAAATAAACCTCGAATCTTTGACGCCGAAGGAAGTGTCCCGTGTCTCTGTCATTTGTACGCCGGAACAGGTTACCCACGAAGGTTTCAGGTGTTGTCCCCTGGCACCGCTGGGTCTTAAATAACCCAGTCCTTCAGTTGGCGCCCAACGTGGGGCTGCATCAGTGGTACCGGTCCAAGCCCGACGATCGTGAGGAACTTCGTGTGAAATCTCCGAGGGAAGGTGCACCCCGCTTCATCGATCCTGTTGTCGACATAAGTGGCCCGACGACTTTTCCCGCGAAGATTCCCGCCTCCTGACGGCTGCGACGGACTGCTGCCCTGACTGTAGACCTGTTTTGGCGCTTGGCGTAGACCTTGGTACAGCGAGACGATTGACGGGCCTTCCTGGTGACGCCATCGATCTTTGAGTTAAGTATTTGTGGGTCGCTCCCAGAGTCCTTGGTTGTGGTTGCTTAGTGGTTGCATGGTTCCATTGCATTTGTGGTTCTTCGTACTTGGTTCTTTGTTGTGATATTTGACGACTGCAGCCGCCAAAAACCGAGGGTTTTTGCTCTTTGCAGGGACTTGGTAAATCCCGTAACCCTTGAAGTTTGTGAAACTCGGCTAGTGTGCAAGATGCCTGGTCGTAGTACTTTGTTCAGTTGTTTCAGACGTTGTGGTACGGATTCCCGGCTGGAGGACTCGTGTCCGATACCTCCGGTTGGAACTCCCACTTATGAGCTTTACAGCAAACATGGGTTGGGTCCGATTACCTTTAATGAATATTGGATCCTTTATACCAAAAAAGATGGTGTCCTTAGTTGGCCACCTCATGGTAGTTTTGAGACCCCGATTTTAGATAACCTTGAGGCTAAATTGTTTAAGAAAAAGTCAAGGCCGGCCATGTTTGATGCCTTTCGGTTATGGCGCAAAGAAGCCAGACAGAAAGAGATCAGACAGACAAAATGTAATCAGAGAGATGGTGTTGCTACCATTGTAAAGAAAGCAGAGCAGTTTCAGCGTGATAAGGAGGAAAAGGAAAAGGAAGTTTTTTATAGGCTTCAACGTATGACTATAGATAAATGTTATCCCGCTTTGCCAACGGAGTCGGATAAGAAGGAGGAATTAGTTGAGGATCCCTTAATGTCCTATCTTATGAAGTCACCACCTCCGTACGCACAGGGTACCGCAGCTCCTGTGGTTCCACCTGTACCTGTTCCTGTACCTGCTCCTCAACCTGTTCCTCCGACTGTTCCTATTCCTTTGCCCGCTTCTGTTCCTACTGCTCCTCCGCCTGTACTTCCTTATACTCCTGTTCCCGCTACTGCTCCTGTTTTACTTACTCCTGTTGTTTCTTCTGTTCCCGATTCTTCTCTTGTTTCCACCCTATCGTATACTTCTCCATCTACTCGACGTCGTACCCCTTTAGTTGCTGCTAATTTTGCTAATTCTCTTGGACCTATTTCTGAGTCCGCTGGTTCGGACGGTCCACAAAGACGTAGTCAGCTTCCTGGTAATAGGGAACCTGCTGCGCTGTACAATATGGCAAAGGAAGTGAGTAAAACTAGAACACACGAGATCAGGAATACCGACTGGATGGTGCCGGTAGCTGCATTTACTGACAGAGACCGAAGAGCGTGGACCCCCCGATTGACTCAGCAGACTCGAACCAAACAGGTAAATCGAAACATCGTGGTAGATTAGCACCGCACGAGGAGCGATCTCCGCTAGTAACTGGAGACCTGACACTAGCTTCCTTTCCCTTTCAGGATTCCAGATTAAGCCGTTACATTGTTCAATGCGGGAAACAGCACCCGACTGCCCTCCGCGCTAATACAAAAGTAAGTCGCACTTTTCAACCATAGCGGCTACCGCCACCAGTCTTTCAATAGTCCCCTGACAAGCCCTTCTATTCTTTTAGATCTCCACTTCCACCTGAATTTGTTACACCAGAAAATTGTCCAACCGCGGCATGCGTAAAATGATGTGAGTATTCACCAGCGAATGTGTCATTCAAGAAAGTGTGAGCAATTGTTTTGAACTAGAGGCTAAAAGAGACTCTATTTTTGTTTACAGTTACAACCACAAAAGAGAACCCAGCAACTGAGAGGTAGGATTAGTTTTTTTCCCCACAACTCACTGTAGCGTTGAGAGGCTTGGTTTTGTCCCCTCAGCTGACCCAATCTCGTTCTCCATTTACAGGCACATGGTCCTGATGAGATTTCCCCACAACAAGGGGTCATCGAAACGCGTAGACCTCTTCTACCCAGCATTAGGAATTCTCGATTAACTCTCAAACATACCAATACTCCTTATTTGCTGATTTCCAATGCTATGTTTTCCTAAATTGTGATATTGTAAATATTTATATATGATGGTTATATGTATGTAGATACTATGTGTGGTTTTGTATGAATGTTGAATGCAAGTCGAGAGTTTGTTGTGGAAAAAAATCATTGTCTCTTTTTTTTGTTTGTCGAATTCATGTTCTTTTTGATATGTCATGTGGAACTAAACAAATGTCGTTTGTATAAAAATGATAAAAATTGCACATTGATTTGATATATGTGATGCAAAAAATTAAATTTATTTGATTCATTCCGGAAAAAGATTCCCTGAGAATTACTGTTTCAGTCAGTGATTCGAGTGATCACCCGTGATCCATAACCCAAGTAGTTTGGCAATATTGGTACTGCTTTTGGTTTATAGTATATTCTGGTGAGGCTTGTCCTTATTGCCAGTGAGCCCAGACCCTGTTTTTGGTATTAGTACAATATGGCAATGGCATGGATGCTGCACCCCTATAGGAATCCTCCACGTTCGGTAGTGAATACGTTTAGTCAATTCAATATACCGACACAAAGATATGTTTTTGAAGAAATGTGCAAGGCTTTACGTGATCAAATATCGGCTGATGCATCGGACGATGTATTAACTGCTTTGACCAATCTACAGCTCCAGTTTTCGAGCGGACTGATAGTAGATACTAATGTTCGACGTGCTGTCGAGCAATTATTGGCTCTTCGCCCCTCTATGATGCCTCAAGCATTGTTCGTTGAGGATGTTGAGAGACAGTTAGATGCGTCTGGTCAGTATCCCATGCGCGAAGTTCCACCAGTGTGGATGCCAGGTGATGCCGCTCAAGTTCCGCCGATCCTGCCACATTTCCAGAGAGTATGGATACATCTCCCATGGAAACGATCGGAGGTTTTACAGGTGAAGCAATCTTTGCCTGACCCTCGCAAAAATCCTGCAGGGTATTATAAGGAATTGTCGCAGCTTGTAGATGCTACGATAATGAATCTTGCCGATATCGATATGCTGTTTGGCAATGTCGTACCGCAACCGGTGTGGGCCAAGATTCGTCAGGAAGATCATGCAAACGAATTAGGTGGTGATTGGGCTGCTCTTACTGCGGCAGATACACGACAAATTGGTGGGGCTAAGCCTGAACAGCTTATTACTGCTCTCCCTCAGAGAATTATTACCCTCATGAAAACGCTTATGCCAGCTATGAGGGTGAACTGGGACAAGTTGTCAGCTTGCAGACAGAAGAAGGACGAGAGTGTCTCTGACTTCTTTACGAGATTTGAGGAGGCATTCATCGATCACAGTGGTCAGGATATGAGTACCGAGGGTGGTCAGCGGTTGTTTGTGGATAAATTTGTCTCAAACTTATTGCCCGACTTGAGCAACAAATTAAAAAATTCTGAGAGTGCGTGGGCTGTCTCTACATCTGCTCAAATATTGGCTACGGCACAATATTATGAGAATAGGGAGAAAGAAGAGAATGACCGCGCTGATAAAAAGACGAAAGAACTTAAGACTAAAGTGTTGTTGCAGCAGGCGTATCCTCCGCGTTCAAACCAGAATGATTCGCAACAACGTAATTGAACGCAGTCGCAATCTAATAGGTCGCAATCGCGAAATGACTCCTCTTCGCAGAGATCTTCGTTAGGGTACAATCAGTATGCCTATTGTAGACAGGAGGGTCATTTAAAATTCAACTGTCCGGTCCTCAATGAGCGTAACAGTGGTAACATATCTAGAGGAGGTCGTGGTAGTGCTCAGCAGACATCACGTGGTAGGGGTTGTGGTGCTCCCAATGATCGTTCAGACAATTCGTCAAATTCCAATAATTGTTTTGATCAACGTGGATCATCGCAAGGACGATCTGCGCAGTACAATGTTGATGACTATTACGTCGATCAGGGAACTGACGACGGTAATTACTAGGACAGCCATAGACAAGGAGAGGGAGTAGTATCAGTTCCGGTTGATCAGAGAGGGCCTTACGTCGCAGTTGCCACATCGCGTGTCGTTGAGTCTTTTCTGTTGGACACTGGTGCAGCGAAAAGTTCCATCATGCATTCGAAACTCCCTGGCGCACCTTTGTCTGGCTTAACAAATGTTTCCGTTGGATTCTCTGGCGCCCCTGTTAGCAATCCGGTTTCGTGCCCTTTGCCACCTACAATTGGGCGTCGTGAGCTGAAAGCTCCGTTGATTTTGACCACTGGTTGTGGTGAAAATCTTTTGGGCCTGGATTTGCTAAAACGTTTGTATGCGACTTTGTATTGTTCTCCTGCGGGAGTGAAGCTTACTTTAGGTGAGAGAGTTATCTCTCCAATGTACTTGTCTCTCGATAAGCTTCCACCGGAATTGAGTTCTCTTCCTGCATCTTTGTGGGCAACAGGTCCAAATGACGTGGGCCTGCTTGACATCTCCCCTTATGTTGTTCACGTGAAATCTAATGTGCGACTGCCACGTATTCCCCAGTATCGAATCTCTCTTGACGGTGAACGGGCGCTGTTGGCGATCATCTATGATTTGATCGAGAAAGATGTTATTGAGGAGACCCGGGGAAACGTGTGCAACAGCCCTGTACTGCCTATTTTGAAATGTACCGATCCTTCCAAACCACCTGTTTATCGTTTTGTTATTGATTTACGGGAGATAAATAAAATTGTGATTCCTCAGTTCCCTGTTGTGCCTGACATCACGGCGTTACTGACTCTGATTCCAGCTTCGGCATCATGGTTTTCAGTGATCGATCTGAAGAATGCGTTCTTCAGTATTCCGATTGCTGAAGAAAGCAGAGACCTTTTCGGTTTCTTTCTTGGTGGTCGTAGCTTCCGGTTTAAACGTGCTCCTCAGGGCTACTGTGAGAGTCCATCGATATACAGTCAAGCCTTGAAGGGCCAACTAGATGCATTTGTGTTGCCGGCTGGTGCAGCCTTAATCCAATACGTTGACGACTTATTGGTGGCTGCAGATACTCAGGACATTTGTAAAATTGCTACGGTGTCGTTGTTGCAACATCTCTGTGACTTACATCACAAGGTGTCACCTTCTAAACTTCAATATTGTTGTCAAGAAGTAACCTACCTAGGTCACTTATTGTCAAAGGAGGGAAGAAGGTTGACCCCAGAGAGAATTGCAGCCATTGCGCGAATATCTGTGCCAACAACCCAAAGAGATGTGCGTGCCTTTCTAGGTATCACGTCATACTGCAGACAGTGGATTCCGAATTTTTCATTGTTAGCGAAACCATTGGTGGCTCTTACGTGCAAGGATGTTTCAACTCCTTTACCATGGACGGAAGAATGTCAGAAAAGTTTTTCTGAACTGCGTGACGCATTGTGTTTGGCTCCTGTGTTAGGTACTCCTGACTACAGCAAGCCGTTTACACTATACGTTCACGAGAGGGAAGGTTGTGCGTTGAGTGTTTTAACGCAACCCTTCGGCGATAAACAACGTCCATGTGCATATTTTTCCTCGACCTTGGACCCGGTAGCTAGAGCATTACCGAGTTGTTTGAGAGCAACAGCGGCAGCTGCGGTGTCCATCCGACAATCAGCAGGATTGGTCATGGATAATATGCTTACGGTGATGGTGCCACATGCAGTTGACACTCTTTTGAATCGTACGAAAACCCAACACTTGACGAGTGCGAGGTTGTCAGGGTACGAGTTGACGCTGTTGGCAAGTCATATTCAGATAAAACGTTGTAATGTTCTAAACCCGGCGACCTTATTGCCAATTAGTGCAGAGTCAGATGAAGTAGCAGCGCATGACTGTTACTTAAGAACTGAGGAGGAAACAAAAGGTCGAGTGGACCTTAAAAACACTCCTTTGGAAGATTCCGATGGAACTTTGTATGTGGATGGTTCATGTTTTAAATTGCCAAATGGTGATGTGACTACTGCGTATGCTGTGGTAACGTTGAATACTGTTGTGGAAGCTGCGAGATTGAATCAGAACTCTGCCCAGGCTGCAGAGCTGATCGCTTTAACTAGAGCGTGTGTGTTGGCGAAAGGGAAACGAGTGAATGTGTTTACCGACAGCCAATACGCTTTTGGTGTCGCGCATAGTTTTGGACGGTTGTGGAGAGAGAGAGGTTTTATGACGTCGCATGGTACAAAGATTCAGCATGGACAGCTTGTGAATGATCTTTTGGATGCACTTACGTTGCCTAAGCAGGTAGCGATTGTTAAATGTAGTGCGCATCGTAAGGTGACGGATGATGTTGGCCGTGGTAATGCGTTTGCGGATGAGACTGCTAAGGAGACTGCCCGGAACCTTAGCACTAGAATGTATGTGACGAGTTTGGTTAGGTGGCCTACAGAGACTAGTATGTGCGAGGATACCATCGAGAGTGTGAGAATGATTCAGAATGAGGCCACTGATATTGAAAAGACGAAGTGGAAGGAGAGTACGGGAAAGTTGGATGCGAATGGTTGTTGGGTCGATTTGTCGGAGCATAAGAGGTGGATGTTGCCAGATGCGTATGTGCTGGCTGTTGTGACAATGGCACACGGGTTAGCACATATTAGTGCGAAAGGTATTTGTAAGCTGTTGTCTCCTGTGTGGAAGAATGATGGTATTACGAAATGTGCTGAGAGATTGGTCAAGAATTGCATGATATGTATGTTGTACAATCCTGGTAAGGGAACCCCTACACCTCCCGGCCATTTTGCTCCCCCTTCATATCCCTTTGAAGTGATCCAGCTAGACTTCATCCATATGGAGCGATGCAATAACCTGAAATATGTTTTAGTTGTGGTTTGCGCATTCTCCCGATGGATTGAAGCCTATCCTCTTAAAGACAATACAGCCCTGTCTACTGCGAAAATCCTTCTGAAGGAATACTTTCCTCGGTATGGAATGCCCCGAATTGTATGGTCTGATAACGGAAGTGAGTTTGTGGGGAGTGTGATGAAGAGTGTGTGTAAGGGCCTTGGAATTAATCAAAAATTCCATAGCGCCAATCATCCCCAGTCAGCAGGTTTGGTTGAGGGGTATAATGGCACCCTTAAACTCAAGCTGGCTAAGATTCAGGCTACGACTGGTCTTTCGTGGCCTGACGCTTTGCCCCTTGCCTTGTTGTCAACAAGGGCGACAGTACACTCCCGAGTAGGGCTCAGCCCCTATGAAATAGTGTTCGGCCGTCCTGCGAATGTTTGGGGGGTCCCTAGACCAAGTGTGTTTTCTGATCTTGAGTACCCAATGTTGATTGATTATCTTCATGATCTGACTGCTAACTTGAGGTTAATTCACCAACAGGTTTACCAAGCACTGCCGACGCAGACGGAGGGTCCAGGCCACCAGCTCCAACCAGGAGATTGGGTGGTTACTCGCAATTTTGCTCGCAAGAAGAATCTGGAACCCCGCTTTACTGGCCCTTTTCAAGTCCTCCACGCCACGAGAACTGCTGTCCGTTTGGAAGGGCGCAAAAACTGGGTGCACGCCACCCATACGAAAAAGGTACCTATACCTTTACCGGCAGACTCGTGGGTGAGGAAAGGCATTGCTTTGTCTGAAACAGAGAAATTCCAGACTTTTGTACCTTTTAGTGACGCTGAACCTGCTGGAGAATCCTCAGTGCAGCAGAACGACATTGCTGAACATTTGTCATCAAAAGACTCAAGATCTGAACAATCGACTGATCAACAAAACTCTGTTCCTTCATCGGATCCATTGTTTGATGAACAGACACGTCCTGGGAAAACTCGATACTTTTTGCGATCCAGCACTAAAGACTAATAAAATCCTTGTTTTGTCCCTCGACATCTACATTATCCCATTTGCCACGATCAGTTTAAACACCCGTATAACTGTGATTATTTTTGTAAATATTGAGTTTTGTTCCATCTATGTGTTTTTACTTCCACAGCTAAGAGACTTTATATATATTTGTGAATAAGATACCTTGCATCCAGGTGTACCGTAGGGCCGCGCGTGTACTTCCTTCTGGTTAGTAGGTCTTGACGCTAGGTCAAAGACCGTCGGTTCCTGGGAACTCCTAGGGATTGACTACTGCTACACAGAACGAAGTGCGTCAAGAAACGTTGCGGACGGTCTTAGGGGATGGCATTTTCGAAGCTGATGGACTTGGAAGAAGCTCAGGCGCAAAGATTCAAACTACAGCAGATAACTCGTACCAAATGTTTTGTGTTTCAATGTTTCCTTCTGTTTATGGTTCTGTCTTTGTTATTGGCGGGTGGGGTGTATTACATGATACCGTACTTCCTACCCTCTGCTTTACCTAATCCTACTTCTGAACCTAAATCTAGCTCCACTGCATCCCCTCATTCTTTCCATATCTTACCCGAACACGAACAGGCTAGACGTGCGGAATTCAGAAATAATTCCTTTATTCAGCTCCTTCATCAGCATCAGTTAGTGGTTAATACTACAAATTGTTGGGTGTGCGGGTTAATGCCACATACCACGGATAAGGGAATTCCATATCTGGTTCTTCCTTATAGTTCCCAGGGTTCAGCTCGAGCATTCCAAACAATGTTTCGAAGCGCACTAGATTCCTACCCCAATCGAGAGCCACATTCTCCCTACTCTGGTCCTGGTTCGTATCACAAGCCTTTGGCTATAGCGATAGATGATTTAGATAGGGATATCTATGAACCGTCGCTCATTCCAGAAGAAGAGGTACAAGCCTATAGGGTCCTGAGTAAGGTTGAGTATAGTGCGCTCACTGGTGAAAAGCAGCTTAGGAGCTCGCCTCCGATATGGGTCGTACCCCACCTTGGTAACTTCTGTCTATTGGGTCGTGGCCGAAGATCGAGAGCTCGTCTTGGAGAGAGTGCTTGCTCCGAGACTTATATCCTGCCGATGGTCTCGTCCCCTGTGTTTCTGGCTGCCAAGGGTACATACTTTGTCTGCCATGATCGTGCGTATACGTGGTTGCCCTCCGACTTTGTGGGCTCATGTTATATCGCAAATCTGTTGCCTCCGACGTTCACTGTTGATGCAGACTATCACAAGACTAGGGTTGTGAGAGGCGTGATTAGCGAAGAGGACGCTGCCGGTCAAGAGGCAGGAGACTTTTTCAAGGGTTTCCTCCCGTTTTGGGGACCTATGGTCAATAGTAGGAACCTGAGACAGTTGACTCGAGTGGTGGAATCGACAGCTAATATCACTGCCAGTGCCCTTGGTAATATCACCACAGAACTTCAGGCGGATAGGCTTATGACGTTACAAAACCGTATGGTTTTAGACGTGGTCTTAGCAGATCGAGGTGGAGTATGTAAGGTGATCCATTCGAGCTGCTGTATTTTCATTCCAGATAACGCCCCAACTGTCTATCAAGCCATCTCAAAGTTGCATAAGATCTCTGAGTCCATACACGTGGACGTAGGGGATTGGACGCTGCTTGGGTGGTTTTGGGGCCTGATGTCGACTTGGGGTTGGAAGATTCTGATGATCATTGGAGTTGTTGTAGCGTTTCTGTTCACGTGTTGCCTTTGTGTGCAGTGTGGTCCTGCCTTATGTGGCCTCTGTGCTACGACGTGTATAAGACAGCCGCCTGTTACCAAAGGAGCTCAGTTGGACAGAGTTATGGTGCAGCAACATCTAGATGGTCTGATGAATATCGAGTATGATTCTGACTAGTGCTTGCCTACATGAGGGCAAAAGGAGCGTCTGAGGTTCCGTGATGATCGTAAGTGGTGTTTTCGACTCGCACGAATATGGTCGAGTCTGGTATCTATGAACCGCAAATGACGAGTTTAGTGGGTGTGCGCAGTTTCGCTGTGCTAACCTGAACCGTTCGTTTGTTTCGTGGGTTTCTATCTGTACCCACGGGTTCCATCTTAGATACGGCATCCATTTTGTCTCTTGCCCTCAAGTAGCCAGCGAAAGGACGCTGTCCGCTTCGCGACCCTGGGATTCCCAAGACTCTTGCGGAAGACACATTTCCTTTGAAAGTGTCTTTATGATGAGGGGGATGATACTGTTAGGCAGATGTCCCCGCTCGAGGCACATCTTGCCGTGCCGGTCTATTGTCTCAGCTGTGCATCTCATTAGGCACGTCCCTTTAATGCCTGCAGCTCGTGTTTCCCGATACCACCCCCTTTTTACACCCTTTCCGATCTCCCCACTGTTTCTGCCTCCCTTTGCACCTGTCCCTGTTCCTTCTTCGATCTGTTTACTGCCGATTGGAATGTACTAATGGTGGGAAGATGGGTTTTTACAGTTGGGAACCACCGAATGTTTCTGTACTTATGTTCCGGACCTTGAATACATCAAAGCGACCCCTCTCGGGGATAATGATGGGAACCAAGTTGTAAACCTTTGTGTACCATGTTAACTTATGAGAGAAAACTGTATAAAAAGGAGCGATCCACAGTAGCAAATTGAATCAGATCCCACGAACATACCGGCTGTGTACTTCACGTGACTTCTGTGTTCCCTGCAGTAAATAAACCTCGAATCTTTGACGCCGAAGGAAGTGTCCCGTGTCTCTGTCATTTGTACGCCGGAACTCGTTACCCACGAAGGTTTCAGGTGTTGTCCCCTGGCACCGCTGGGTCTTAAATAACCCAGTCCTTCAAGCGTGAGAGAACCGCTACTATCCCAGTAGTCCATCAGCCGTTTGTGGCATCAGTGTAGGAAAGAGCCTTAGACTGCTGTCCGAGTCCAAGCGCACCTTCCTATGGTCCGATGACTCCGACATCCTGTGGGAGGAGTTGTCTCTGAAGGCATAAGCAGCTGACAGGGCCGTTTCTTTGCCAGATTAGACTTGCTGCTGTGTGGGCCCAGGGAAGGGTATCGCGTTGACGGAATTGGCCCCTTGCTGCGATCGGCAGCGTCTCAACTTCCCGGACCCACATACGGCGGAGGTGGATTGGCCTGACCATTCCGTAGGTTCCATGACCTCTAGCCATTACTCTACATCTTCCGGACTTTCAAAGAAGTAGGTCTTCTGTTCATAGATGATCTTCAGGCACACTGGGAATAATAAAGCATATTTGAGAATCATTGTGCGTAGTTTCCTCTTCACCTCCAGAAATGAAGAGCGTCTGTGCTGCACCAAAAGCGTATAGTGAGGATATAATTAAATTTGGCAGTTCTCGAATTGGATCTGTGGTTTTTCACGTGCTTTTTGTAGCAGCACATCACGGTCCCTGTATTTGAGGATTTTCACGATCAGAAGCGTTTAAAAGTCCCTCACCCTTGGTTTCCTGGTGGGGATCAGGTGCGTCCTTTTGACACAGAAGCAGTCAGAGAGACCCTCAGGGGTCACATATGTACAGGGCCAATGTTCCTTGCACATTGCAGACTCATTTCCTTCGCTCCTTTCTGGCAGGCCAATAACGCAGATATTATTGTGTCTTTCCCAGCCCGTAGCATCCTCCACAAGATCCATCAGCCCCGTGACCTGTTTCCGTAGGGACTGGAGCTGACTCGTATGTTCTTTATGTTGCGCCACCAGGTACCGCAGCGTGGTGCTATGCTCCTTTACTGTATCAGCCAGCTTAACCTGATCCGCTTTCAATGGAGTGAAACCAGTAGTGAGGGCGCCCATTTTCTGTTCTTTGTCTCTACGTGAGTCCCGAACCTCCTTCAGAATGAGGTCCAGCTTATCCGGCACAGTCTGTTCTTCTGTGCAAGGGATTGTGTTGAGATATTGCATGTTCTGGAAGGAATCCCCCTCAACATGAGGTTCCGTGACAATTGTGAGTGATGTTTTCGACTCGCACGAATATGGTCGAGTCTGGTATCTATGAACCGCAAATGACGAGTTTAGTAAGTGTGTGCAGTTTCGCTGTGCTAACTTAAACCGTTCGTTTGTTATGTGGGTTTTTCATCTGTACCCACGGGTTCCATCTTAGATACGGCATCCATTTTGTCTCTTGCCCTCAAGTAGCCAGCGAACGGACGATGTCCGCTTCGCGACCCTGGGACTCCCAAGATATTTGCGGAAGACACATGTTCTTTGTAAGTGTCTTTATGACAAGGGGGATGATACTGTAAGGCAGATGGCCCCGCTCGAGGCTCATCTTGCTGTGTTGGTTTATTGTCTCAGCCGTGCATCTCATTAGGCACGTCCCTTTGATGCCTGTATCTCGTGTTTCCCGATACCTCCCCTTTTACACCCTTTCCGATCTCCCCACTGTCTCCATCTTCCTCTGCACCTGTCTTTGTTCCTATTTCGATCTGTTTTACTGCCGATTGGAATGCACTAATGTTGGGAAGATGGGTTTTTACAGTTGGGAACCGCCAAATGTTTCCGCACTTATGTTCCGGACCTTATGTGTATCAAAGTGACCAAAGCGACCCCTCTGGGGGATAATTATGGGAACCGGGTTGTAAACCTTTGTGTATCATGTTGTCCTATGGGTAAATTCTGTATAAAAGGAGCGATCCACAGAACCAATTTGAAGCAGTCTCCCCAAGTTGCACGTGTTGTACTTGTCGCGACTTCTGTGTTCCCTGCAGTAAATAAACCTTGAATCTTTGACGCCGAAGGAAGTGTCCCGTGTCTCTGTCATTCGTACGCCGGAGCAGGTTACCCACGAAGGTTTCAGGTGTTGTGCCCTGGCACCGCTGGGTCTTAAAGAACCCAGTCCTTCAGTTGGCGCCCAACGTGGGGCTGCATCAGTGGTACCGGTCCAAGCCCGACGATCGTGAGGAACTTCGTGTGAAATCTCCGAGGGAAGGTGCACTCCGCTTCATCGATCCTGTTGTCGAAATAAGTGGCCCGAAGACTTTTCCCGCGAAGATTCCCGCCTCCTGACGGCTGCGACGGACTGCTGCCCTGACTGTAGACCTGTTTTGGCGCCTGGCGTAGACCTTGGTATAGCGAGACGATTGACGGGCCTTCCTGGAGACGCCATCGATCTTTGAGTTAAGTATTTGTGGGTCGCTCCCAGAGTTCTTGGTTGTTGACACTTAAGCGAGTGTTTTTTGTTGTTGACGCTGTGTGAGTGTTTTTTTCGGTGACACTTTGCTAGCGTACTTTGTTGTGTTGTTTGACGACTGCAGCCGCCAAAAAAAACCGAGGGTTTTTGTTCTTTGCTGGGACTTGGTAAAATCCCGTAACCCTTGAAGTTTGTGAAACTCGGCTAGTGTGCAAGATGCCTGGTCGTAGTACTTTGTTCAGTTGTTTCAGACCCTGTGGTGTGGATTCCCGACTGGAGGACTCGTGTCCGATACCTCCGGTTGGAACTCCGACTTATGAACTGTACAGTAAACATGGGCTAGGCCCGATTACTTTTAATGAATACTGGATCAAATACACGAAGAAGGACGGTGACCTTCGCTGGCCACCACATGGTAGCTTCGAGGCCCCGATCTTAGATAATCTAGAGGTTAAATTGTTCGAAAGAAAGTCAAGGCCGGCCATGTTTGATGCCTTTCGGTTGTGGCGTAAAGAAGCCCGACAGAAAGAAATCAGACAGACTAAACGAAATCAGCGAGATAATGTTGCTACCATAGTGAAGAAAGCAGAGCAGTTCCAGCATGATAAGGAGGTTAAGGATAAGGAAGTGTTTGACAGATTACAGCGTATGACTATAGATAAATGCTATCCTACTTTGCCTACGGAGTCGGAAAAGAAGGAAGAGGCAGTTGAGGATCCTTTAATGTCCTATCTTATGAAATCGCCACCTCCGTACGTACAGGGTACCACAGCCCCTGTGATTCCCCCTGTACCTGTTCCTGCACCTATTCTTCCTTTGCCTGTTCCTCAACCTGCACCCGCTCTTCCGACTGTTCCTGCTCCTTTGGCTGTTGCTATCCCTACTGCTCCTCCGCTTCCACATACTCCTGTTCACGCTACTGCTCCTGCTCTGTTAACTCCTGCTGTTGCTTCTGTTTCTACTCCTTCACTCGTTAGTCCTGTGTCCTATACTTCTCCCTCTACTCATAGTCGTAATTCTCCTCTTGCGGCTAGTTTCTTTCATTCGCTCGGACCTGTTCTTGGGTCCGCTGGTTCCGATGGTCCTCAGAGACGTAGTCAGCTTCCTGGTAACAGGGAACGTGCTTCGCTATATAATATGGCGATGGGTTGGATGACGCACCCCCTTAGAAATCCACCTCGTATTGTACTCGACACATTTTGTCAGTTCAATATACCAACCCAGAGATTTGTGTTCGAAGAAATGTGTAAGGTCCTTCGTGATCAGATATCGGCCGACGCACCTGACGAGGTGCTGACCGCTTTGTCTGATCTACAACTTCAGTTCTCGGCTGGACTGATAGTGGACACCAATGTTCGACGCGCTGTTGAACGATTGTTGTCTTTCCGTCCCACTCCGATACCCCAAGCCTTGTTTGTTGAGGATGTCGAAAGACAGCCAGACGAGTCTGGTCAATTTCCTATGCGAGAAGTTCCACCAGTGTGGATGCCAGGTAATCCTGGGGCAAACCCTCCGGTCCCGCCGTTCTTCCAGAGAGTATGGATACACCTCCCATGGAAAAGATCAGAAGTGTTACAGGTGACCCTCGCAAAAATCCTGCGGGGTATTATAAAGAATTATCGCAGCTCGTAGACGCTACGGTAATGAATCTCGCCGATATTGACATGCTGTTTGGTAATGTTGTACCGCAACCGGTGTGGGCTAAGATTCGTCAGGAAAATCACGCAAACGAATTAGGTGGTGATTGGGCGGCCATTGTAGCGGCAGATGGGTTGCAAGTTGGTGGTGCTAAGCCTGAACATTTGATTACTGATCTTCCTCAAAGAATAATAACGGTAATGAAAACTCTTATGCCAGCTATGAGGGTAAATTGGGACAAATTGTCAGCTTGTAAACAGAAAAAGGACGAGAGTGTCTCCGACTTCTTTACGAGGTTTGAGGAGGCATTCATTGATCATAGTGGTCAGGATCTGAGCACTGAGGGTGGTCAAAGGTTGTTTGTGGATAAATTTGTTTCGAACTTATTGCCCGATTTGAGCAATAAATTAAAGAATTCAGAAAGTGCATGGGCCGTTTCTACTTCAGCTCAGATATTGGCTACGGCACAATATTATGAGAATAGGGAGAAAGAAGAGAGCGACCGTGCTGATAAAAAGACGAAAGAGCTAAAAACTAAAGTGCTGCTTCAGCAAGCGTATCCTCCACGTTCGAATCAGAATACTTCGCAACAAAATAGATCGCAGCCGCAATCGAACCGATCCCAAACTCGTAATGACTCCTCTTCCCAAAGATCCTCGTTGGGGTACAATCAATGTGCTTATTGTAGACAAGAGGGTCACATTAAATTCAATTGTCCTGTTTTAAATGGACGTAATGGTGGTAACTCATCTAGAGGAGGTCGTGGTGGTTCGCAGCAGGCACCACGTGGTAGAGGTCGTGGATCTCAGAACGATCGCTCAGATAACTCATCAAATTCCGATAATTGTTTTGATCAACGTGGATCGTCGCAAGGGCGATCTGCGCAGTACAATGTAGACGATTATTACGTCGATCAGGGAACTGACGACAGTAATTACTAGGACAGCCATAGACAAGGAGAGGGAGTGGTATCAGTTCCGGTTGATCAGAGAGGGCCTTACGTCGCAGTTGCTACATCGGGCGTCGTTGAGCCTTTTCTGTTGGACACTGGTGCAGCGAAAAGTTCCATTAAGCATTCGAAACTCCCTGGCGCACCTTTGTCTGGCTTAACAAATGTTTCCGTTGGATTCTCTGGCGCCCCCGTTAGCAATCCAGTTTCGCGCCCTTTGCCCCTTACTATTGGGCCTCGTGAGCTAGAAGCTCCGTTGATTTTAACCACGGGTTGTGGTGAAAATCTTTTGGGCCTGGATCTGCTTAAACGTTTGTATGCGACTTTGTATTGTTCTCCTGCGGGTTGTAAAGCTTACGTTGGGAGAGAGGGTTGTCTCTCCCATGTACTTGTCTCTCGATAAGCTTCCACCGGAATTGAGTTCTCTTCCTGCGTCTTTGTGGGCAACAGGTCCCAATGATGTGGGCCTACTTGATATCTCACCTTATGTTGTTCAGTTGAAATCCAATGTGCGATTGCCACGTATTCCCCAATATCGTATCTCCCTTGATGGTGAACGAGCATTGTTAGCAATCATCTATGATTTGATCGAGAAAGATGTTATTGAGGAAACACGGGGAAACGTGTGCAACAGCCCTGTACTACCCATTCTAAAACGTACTGATACTTCAAAACCACCTGTTTATCGTTTTGTTATCGATTTACGGGAGGTGAATAAAATTGTGATTCCTCAGTTCCCCGTTGTGCCTGACATCACGGCGCTACTGACTCTGATTCCAGCTTCTGCATCGTGGTTTTCGGTGATTGATTTGAAGAATGCGTTCTTCAGCATCCCGATTGCAGAAGAGAGCAGAGACCTTTTTGGTTTCTCTCTTGGTGGACGCAGCTTCCGGTTTAAACGCGCTCCTCAGGGCTACTGTGAAAGTCCATTGATTTACAGCCAAGCCTTGAAGGGTCAACTGGATGCGTTTAGGTTGCCAGCTGGTGTGGCCTTAATCCAATACGTCGATGACCTATTGGTGGCTGCTGATACTCAGGACATTTGCAAAATTGCTACGGTATCGTTGCTGCAACATCTCTGTGAGTTGAATCATAAGGTGTCACCTTCTAAACTCCAATATTGTTGTCAAGAAGTAACCTATCTAGGTCACTTATTGTCAAAGGAAGGAAGACGGTTGACCCCAGAGAGAATTGCAGCAATTGCGCGAATGGCTGTGCGAACAACCCAAAGAGATGTGCGTGCCTTTTTAGGTATCACGTCGTACTGCAGGCAATGGATTCCAAATTTTTCATTGCTAGCGAAACCATTGGTGGCTCTTACGTGCAAGGATGTTTCAACTCCTTTACCATGGACGGAGGAATGTCAGAAAAGTTTTTCTGAATTACGTGCTTCATTGTGTTCGGCTCCTGTGTTAGGTACTCCTGACTATAGCAAGCCATTTACATTATATGTTCACGAGAGAGAAGGTTGTGCGTTGAGTGTCTTAACGCAACCTTTTGGCGGTAAGCAACGTCCATGTGCATATTTTTCCTCGACCTTGGACCCGGTAGCTAGAGCATTGCCGAGTTGTTTGAGAGCAACAGCGGCAGCCGCGGTCTCCATCCGACAATCAGCAGGATTGGTCATGGATAATATGCTTACGGTGATGGTTCCGCATGCAGTCGATACTCTTTTGAATCGTACGAAAACTCAGCACTTGACGAGTGCGAGGTTGTCTGGTTACGAGTTGACGCTGTTGGCAAGCCACATTCAAATAAAACGTTGTAATGTCCTGAACCCGGCAACTTTGTTACCAATTAGCTCAGAGTCAGATGAAATAACAGAACACGATTGTTATTTGAGGACAGAGGAGGAAACGAAAGGTCGAGTGGACCTTAAAAACACCCCATTGGAAGACCCAGATGGTACACTGTATGTGGATGGTTCATGTTTCAAGTTGCCGAATGGTGATGTGACTACTGCTTATGCTGTTGTAACGTTGAATACTGTTGTTGAGACTGCACGACTAAATCAGAATTCTGCCCAAGCTGCAGAGCTGATCGCTCTCACTAGAACGTGTGTGTTAGCGAAAGGGAAACGTGTGAATGTGTTTACCGACAGCCAATATGCATTTGGCGTCGCACATAGTTTTGGACGGTTGTGGAGAGAGAGAGGTTTTCTAACATCGCATGGTACGAAGATTCAGCATGGCCAGCTTGTGAATGATCTTTTGGATGCACTTACGTTGCCTAAGCAAGTGGCGATTGTCAAATGTAGTGCGCATCGTAAGGTGACGGATGATGTTGGTCGAGGTAATGCGTTTGCGGATGAGACTGCTAAGGAGACTGCCCGGAACCTTAGCACTCGAATGTATGTGACGAGTTCGGTTAGGTGGCCTACAGAGTCGAGTATGTGTGAAGACACTATCGAGAGTGTAAAGGCAATTCAGAATGAGGCCACCGAGACTGAAAAGACGAAGTGGAAAGAAAGTACGGGAAAGTTGGATGCGAATGGTTGTTGGATTGATTTGTCGGAACAGAAAAGATGGATGTTACCGGATGCGTATGTGCTGGCCGTTGTGACAATGGCGCATGGGTTAGCACATATTAGCGCGAAAGGTATTTGTAAGTTGCTGTCCCCTGTGTGGAAGAATGATGGTATTACGAAATGTGCTGAACGCTTGGTTAAGAACTGTATGGTGTGTATGATGTACAATCCTGGCAAGGGAACCCCAACTCCTCCTGGCAGTTTTGCTCCCCCTTCATGTCCCTTTGAGGTGATTCAATTGGACTTCATCCATATGGAGCGATGCAATAACCTGAAATACGTTCTAGTTGTGGTTTGCGCATTCTCCCGATGGATCGAGGCCTATCCTCTCAAAGACAATACTGCTTTGTCTACTGCGAAAATCCTACTGAAGGAATACTTTCCTCGGTATGGAATGCCTAGAATCGTGTGGTCAGATAACGGAAGTGAGTTTGTGGGGAGTGTGATGAAGAGTGTATGCAAGGGCCTTGGAATTAATCAGAAATTCCATAGTGCCAACCATCCCCAGTCAGCTGGTTTGGTTGAAGGATATAACGGCACCCTTAAACTAAAACTAGCAAAGATTCAGGCTACGACTGGTCTTTCGTGGCCTGACGCTTTACCCTTAGCATTACTGTCAACTAGGGCGACTGTACACTCCCGAGTAGGGCTGAGTCCCTACGAAATAGTGTTCGGTCGTCCTGCGAATGTTTGGGGGGTTCCTAGGCCAGGTATTTTTCGTGATCTTGAGTATCCAATGTTGATCGATTATCTTCATGACTTGACTGCTAAACTGAGGTTAATTCACCAACAGGTTCACGAAGCATTGCCGACGCAGACGGAGGGTCCAGGCCACCAGCTCCAGCCCGGAGATTGGGTGGTGACGCGGAACTTTTCGCGCAAGACTAACTTGGACCCGAGGTTTACTGGACCCTACCAGGTCCTCCTTGCCACGAGAACTGCAGTTCGTCTTGAGGGGCGGAAGAATTGGGTGCACGCCACCCACACGAAGAAAGTCCCTATCCCTTTGCCAGCAGACTCGTGGGTGAGGAAAGGCATTGCATCAACTGAAACCGAAGGATTGCCGGCGTTTGTACCTTTCAGCGACGCACAACCTGTCGGAGAATCCTCAGTGCAGCAGAGAGACACTGTTGAACATTTGTCAGCAAAAGACTCAAGACCAGAACATTCAGCTGATCAACAGGACGTTGCCCCTTCAACGGATCCTTTGTTTGACGAACAGTCACGTCCTGTGAAAACCCGATACTTTTTGCGATCCAGCACTAAAGACTAATAAAAGATCCTGTTCTGTCCCTTGATAATTGCATTATCCCGTTTTCCATGATCAGTCTGAACATTGGTATCATTGTAATTGTTTTGTACATATTCATTGAGCTTCGTTCCTTACACTTTTGCTTCCACAGCTGAGAGACATTGTTTTCGCGTATATACACTTGTGAAATAAAGGCCGTAGGGCCGCGCGCGTACTTCCTTCTGGTTAGTAGGTCTTGACGCTAGGTTAAAGACCGTCGGTTCCTGGGAACTCCTAGGGATTGACTGTTGCTACACAGAACGAAGTGCGTCAAGAAACGTTGCGAACGGTCATAGGGAATGGCATTCTCGAAGCTGATGAACTTGGAAGAAGCTCAGGCCCATAGATTCAAGCTGCAGCAATTCAGTCGTACCAAATGTTTTATATTCCAAATATTCGTGTTGTTTTTGACTGTTTCTGCATTATTGGCGGGTGGGGTGTATTACACGATGTTTTACTTCTTACCCTCTGCTATACCTACTCCTACCCCTGACCCTAAATTCACCTCCACTGCTTCTCCTCATTCTTTTCATATCTTACCTGAACACGAGCAGGCTAGACGTGCAGAATTCCGCAACAATTCCTTTATTCAGCTCCTTCATCAGCATCAGTTAGTGGTTAACACTACTAATTGTTGGGTGTGTGGGTTGATGCCACATACTACGGATAAGGGAATTCCATATCTGGTGTTACCGTATAGTTCCCAAGGGTCTGCTCGAGCATTTCAGACAATGTTTCGAAGCGCACTGGGTTTCCACCCCATTCGAGAGCCACGTTCCCCCTACTCTGGTCCTACCTCGTATCAAAAACCTTTGTCTATAGCAATAGAGGATTTAGATAGCGATATCTATGATCCCTCGCTTATTCCTGAAGAAGAGGTACAAGCCTATAGGGTCCTAAGTAGAGGCGAATATAGTGTGTTCACCAGTGAAAAGCAGCTTAAAAACTCGCCCCCGATTTGGGTCGTACCCCACATTGGTAATTTTTGTCTCATAGGTCGCGGCCGAAGATCGAAAGCCCGACTTGGAGAGAGTGCTTGCACTGAAAATTACATTCTGCCGATGGTCTCGTCCCCTGTGTTCCTGGCTGCCAAGGGTACATACTTTATCTGTCATGATCGTGCATATGCATGGTTGCCCTCTGACTTCATGGGCTCATGTTTCATCGCAAACTTGTTGCCTCCGACGTTTACTGTAGATGCAGAGTATCACAAGACTAGAGTTGTGAGAGGCGTAATTAGCGAAGAGGATACTGCCGGTCAAGAGGCAGGAGACTTTTTCAAGGGTTTCCTCCCGTTTTGGGGACCTATGGTTAACAGTAGGAACCTGAGACAGTTGACTCGAGTGGTAGAATCAACCGCTAATATTACTGCCAGTGCCCTTGGTAATATCACCACTGAACTTCAGGCGGATAGACTTATGACGTTACAAAACCGTATGGTTTTAGACGTGATCTTAGCAGATCGAGGTGGGGTATGTAAGGTGTTCCATTCGAGCTGCTGTATTTTCATTCCTGATAATGCTCCGACTGTCTATCAAGCCATCTCGAAGTTGCATAAGATCTCCGAATCCATACACGTGGATGTAGGGGATTGGACGCTACTTGGGTGGTTTTGGGGCCTAATGTCGACTTGGGGTTGGAAGATTCTGATGATCATCGGAGTCGTTGTGGTGTTCCTGTTCACGTGTTGCCTTTGTGTGCAGTGCGGTCCTGCCTTATGTGGCCTCTGTGCTACAACGTGTATGAGACAGCCACCTGTTACCAAGGGGACTCGGTTGGACAGAGCTATGCTACAACAACATCTAGATGGTCTGATGAATATCGAATATGATTCCGACTAGTGCTTGCCTACATGAGGGCAAAAGGAGCGTCTGAGGTTCCGTGACACTTGTGAGTGATGTTTTCGACTCGCACAAATATGGTCGAGTCTGGTATCTATGAACCGCAAATGACGAGTTTAGTAAGTGTGTGCAGTTTCGCTGTGCTAACTTAAACCGTTCGTTTGTTATGTGGGTTTTTCATCTGTACCCACGGGTTCCATCTTAGATACGGCATCCATTTTGTCTCTTGCCCTCAAGTAGCCAGCGAACGGACGATGTCCGCTTCGCGACCCTGGGACTCCCAAGATATTTGCGGAAGACACATGTTCTTTGTAAGTGTCTTTATGACGAGGGGGATGATACTGTAAGGCAGATGGCCCCGCTCGAGGCTCATCTTGCTGTGTTGGTTTATTGTCTCAGCCGTGCATCTCATTAGGCACGTCCCTTTGATGCCTGTATCTCGTGTTTCCCGATACCTCCCCTTTTACACCCTTTCCGATCTCCCCACTGTCTCCATCTTCCTCTGCACCTGTCTTTGTTCCTTTTTTCGATCTGTTTTACTGCCAATTGGAATGCACTAATGTTGGGAAGATGGGTTTTTACAGTTGGAAACCGCCAAATGTTTCCGCACTTATGTTCCGGACCTTATGTGTATCAAAGTGACCAAAGCGACCCCTCTGGGGGATAATTATGGGAACCGGGTTGTAAACCTTTGTGTATCATGTTGTCCTATGGGTAAATTCTGTATAAAAGGAGCGATCCACAGAACCAATTTGAAGCAGTCTCCCCAAGTTGCACGTGTTGTACTTGTCGCGACTTCTGTGTTCCCTGCAGTAAATAAACCTTGAATCTTTGACGCCGAAGGAAGTGTCCCGTGTCTCTGTCATTCGTACGCCGGAGCAGGTTACCCACGAAGGTTTCAGGTGTTGTGCCCTGGCACCGCTGGGTCTTAAAGAACCCAGTCCTTCAAACTGCCCCCTGTAAGTTAGGAGCCGGTGAATCTTGGGTTTTGCCCCTGGTGCGACCCATCACTCACAGGTGAGGTGGTCCTACAACCTATCCCCTTTCGCAAGCAGTTCATGCACCCGATGGCCAGGGACCCAGCGCCGCTGGGGGGCATTGTCTTGGCAGCAGTGCTGGCCGTTCACCAACTCCCACCCCTCCTGGACACAGGCTCTACCCCGGCCGTGAGGGCAGGTCAAGCAGCAAGCCTGAGCTGCAGCAGTGTGGTGCGATGAGCCTCCTCCACATGCAGCTCCAAATATGGACCTTAGTCTGGGCTGGCCGCAGAAAGAAGTAAACCCATGAGGTGCTGGGAGGGCCCCCTCGGTGCCGGAGAAGAGAAACAGATCATGCCTCAGGGCACCGACCAACCCGCAGTCTTCCCTACTATGCACCTGGCAGGCTGTTGTGTCCACTCAAGGGAGCAGTTCAAGGGGCCTCAGAGTCTTCTACCCCCCTCCATTGTTGCAGCAGGTGCAGTGCATGCCCTGTCTGGGCCTCCCTACAAAATGTTCCAGAGACAGTCCCATCGATGCGAGTCAGCATCAGAATTCTCTCATCCCCCAAATGCGGCATGCATAGTTTCACACATGGTCTCTATCTCCGGTGGTGGCACACACACCAACGTCTTGCTGCTCGAGACACAGGGCAATCACACAGGGCTCGCACACCCATGCCCTCTGCCAGGTCTTTACTTCATTGCAGCACAGCCGTTGCCCCCGATGGCACATATAGGGGGGAAGAAAGAGCACACTGAGCCAGAAACAGGGGATCTCAGTGGCCTGCAGTCTCCTGTGTCCGGATCACCAACACAGGCACAGATCACACACACCGTCCACAGTGCGCTTGATCACAGTGCTGAGCAGACAACGTCTACTCTGCCTCCCCGTTCCAGGTAAGGGGGATAAATCTCACCGCCGCAGGACCCTGGAGTCAAATTGCCATGTGCCAGTCCAATCGCGCCTAGAGCAGCCCTTACATCCGCAGGGGAGACTCACTGCCACTTCGGCAGGCTCCAGTCTCCGCCCTCTGCACTCAGCGCCATTTCCTCATTTTGTCTCCCCACAGCAGGCGCTCCCGAAGCATCGGCCAATCTGCCCCACGGAGTCAGGGTTCACTCAGGCACACTACATCAGAGCTTCGGGCGGTCGGAAGCTGCGTGCTGGCGATCCGTGGGGGGTCAAATTATAAAGTCAGGATGAGCTTAGTCAGGATTTTCGAGCTCTGGCTCCGGAGCTCTCCTAGCACATGTCCGCCATGATCAGCAGCTGGCCACTCCCCCGCGGTTACAAGGTTATGTTTCATCCTACTGATAATTGCAGCTCATGTTTTTTACACAAGAATTCAATCCTTTCAATAAATGTTCGAAAACCAATTAGCATTTTTCTTGTGTCTCCCTCTGGGCATGCCTGAGTAACAACAATTGGGTAGATCTGTTTCCAAAATTTCCTT
This sequence comes from Lissotriton vulgaris, assembly GCF_964263255.1. Taxonomy (NCBI): domain Eukaryota; kingdom Metazoa; phylum Chordata; class Amphibia; order Caudata; family Salamandridae; genus Lissotriton; species Lissotriton vulgaris. Next base: position 209,327 of record NW_028254700.1, on the reverse strand, counting down.
GGGTAGTTAGAGCGGTCATGTTCTGAGGTTGCAGATAAAATCTGGTACACTGGAAATTAAGGGTTTCAAATGGGGCACTGTGAGCTAGCTAGGTATTTGGATGACATATTCTTAGGATATGTGAGGACTCATTCCCCATATTGAAATGAAATGAATTGAAAATGAAACTTATAAATTCACCCGAGGGTATCAAGGCGCTAACTCATCAAACAGAATTAACTGGACGGTTCAAGGCCACGTCAGAGGTTAAACAGCCAAGTCTTCATGGCCTTCCTGAAGGCCAACAGGTGCATTTCTTGTTTTAACCTTAGACGAATGGAATGCCATAGTCTGGTCGTACTGACCCAAAAACTTTTTTTACCCCAGGCGCATTTTTTAAACCTCTGAATTATTAGGTTATGGGAGTGGGATGAATGAAGATTGCAGGCAGGTATATAAGGCTGTAGATTATGTTGAAAGAAACCCGACCCTGTATCATACACGCCCTTAAAAGCGATACAAAGAGCCTTAAACTCAATCGGCCTTCCCACTGGCAGCCAGTGTAGTTCCTTAAGCACTGGTGAGACAGATTGTGTCTTGGAATGTTCAGCAAAAGACACGCCGCCGCGTTTTGCACAATCTGTAATTTGGATAGGCACTTCTTCCGCAGGTTGATGAATAGGCCATTAAAGTAGTCGGCTCTAGATAACACCAGAGCTTCCGTAACTCAAGTGGAATGAATGGAAGAATCCTTCTCAGTACTTTTAGTGTGAAAAATAGAGGGATGTGACCTGATTGACATGGCTTTCAAAGGAGAGCATAAGTCAAACGTGACTCCCAGGTTTTTCACCTAATTCAAAGTTGTTGGTAGTGGGCCCAATTCTACCGGCCACAAGGTAGGGCACCAGAAATTAGAATGACCGTCAAAGAAGAGAACTACAGTCTTACCGGAATTCAGTTTCAAACAATTGGCAGCCATCCAGTCCCCAATCTGACGCAGACAGGTGTGAAACTGTGCAGCAGTGTCACAATCTTGGTGTTATCGGCATAAGAAGTAGCCAGGAAACCCCGAGACCTAATTAGCCTTGCCAGTGGTGCCACATTGATGTTAAAAAGGGTTGGGCTTAATAAAGAGCCCTGTGGCACTCCACACAGCAATGTAAATTTTGGTGATTTGAACTCTCCAAAAACCACAAATTGTTCTGGATCAGATAAAAAAGACGCGAGTAATGCCAAATACTTTTTTTCTTTAATACCAATCTCCTTCAGTACTTCCAATAATTTTTGTTGGTTCACCGTATCAAATGCAGCACAGAGGTCAAGCAGCATAGGATTGGATAGGATGGAATTGCGATGGGTCCTGGGGAGTGGGGGGGGAGGAGGGGTGTAAGCTGCACTGTGACGCATAGTTATTATGTTCATGTTATATATATATCTGACGAACAATGACTAGTGGAATCAAAAAGTTGCGCAAACAGCGGACAGAGGCGGAATGTTGACGCCCTGCTGGCTGCTGATTATATCGCTGTTTATTTCTTACTGATGTAACAATAAAAATATATTTAAAAAAAAAAGTTTATCAGGAATGAGGAATGCTTAAGTTTGCAGTTACTGTCCAAATTCGGTGGGATTGGGAAATTCAAGTGATGTTGCAAATCCATACCATGAGAAGTGAAATGATTGGTTCCTGGTGGGGCGGAAAGAGAAATGATTGTTGTTGAAGTTTATTGGTTTGGATTAATGTTCACACTGTTAGAAAATAGAGCAGATTTCACTAGACATTGAGTAGTACAGACTTTTCTGCTACCTTCATTCTTGAAAGTGTGAACCTTCATGTTAAACTCTTATTCTGATTTTGGAAGACTTCTACTAGAGTCTTCTCTATGCTGACACCTTCTCACATTACCGAATTTTCTTGAAACCCTATTCTACAACCCATTCTTATTCTAAACTTAGAGCCTTAATTAGATGACTTTAGAGCTTATTCATGTTTAGGAGAGAGAATCGGAGGTTCATTAAGGAACACTTATTTATTTTTCTCCGTTTTTGTATTGCTGTAGCTCTGATTATTTCATATCTTATTCTACTGAGACTGAACCTTTTGTGATATTTCAGTTTGCCAGCTGTAATCCAGTATCTTTTTAATATTCTCTTTATATGCATACATACTGGTACGATTATTAATTGGCAAAAAAACTACTTACTTCAATTACTGATTCGCTGTCCTTATTGTGGTGCCAAATGGGTTTCACAAAAGTTGAATTGTTTTATTATTGCTACCTCCCTTGGCCCCTCAGTCAACTTAAAAAGATCCATCAGATGAGAGACTGTAAATCACACACATGTGTGCTCCCAGGTGGTAGCATGTCAGATGGTTTAGTTATTGAGACAGAGTGAGTTACTGTATCCATTTGAGAGATCCAGACTTACCCAAACTAATTCCTGATCCCAAAGCCCATTCCACGATTTGGAGGAACAGCTGTATTCCAGAAATCTGGAATGAAGTTGTAACAGGGGATGAGTGATCATCAATAGGGTCACATGTTGCAATTGCTTATGTCTCGCTTGCAGTGTTTTGTGAAGATTGCGTGGAGTAATGCGGCTATGTTTTAAGTTGTGTGGATGTGAAAAGTGCTTAATGCAAAGAAGTTGAAGTGGTTATCGGGCTGGACATAGCCTAAGATCAAGATCCCAGAATAGTCGTAAGTTATCAGCATTGAAAACACTCTGTTGTAATTGTTTGCTAATTTCTGTGGTGCTCGTCATGAGGTACAGTCAGCGGCACAATTGAGATAGGGACATCTATTTTTGTTTGAGAGTAAGGTGTGGTTGGTGTGGTTGATCCCTTTGTGTAGCGGTGAAGCTTCACTAATACGGGTGGTTCCCTGCTGGTCAAGGTTTCACTTGAGTGCAAGTCAGAGCAGGCAAGAAAGTGATGCTCCGAACCATTTCTTGTGTGATTGAATGCTGTCTATTCTATAGTGGGGCAGACAAATTTTGATGAATTTGCTTTGCGTTTGTTGTTGTGTTTGTATTGCAACGTTTGTGAGAATTGTAAAGGAGGGTGAGCCACTGTGAGGAGTCAGGAGAATGCCACAGTTTCTGCGCTGACATTGGACAGCTGGCCTTAGTGTCGCACTGTTAATGGTTGCCTACTTCATAGAGAACAGTGCTGATATTGGTTGTTGAAATTGAACAAGAATTGTGGGTAGATAATTATTTTCTGGGTAGGAACGAAATTATATATGTGATTAGTGACATTATTGTTGGAAAATGAAATTCCTTAAAGCTTTACAAAATCTGATTAAGGGATATGTGAAAATACTTGTTAAAGAGGGGAAAAGGGCACCACCCAAAGACACACAAGGTCATTATATAGCCATAAATGTGGGCCTTCACACATGCATTTGGTTGAATCAATGCAATAAGATCACAGAGAAAGAAGATGCATTGATGTGTCCACGCTATGGCACATTTCATTTGAGAATTATTGAAAACTTGAGAAGAGTTTTGAATGAAATGAAGCTAGCTGCCTCACAGGCCTGCACAGTTTGGAACACTTAGGGGCAGATTCTGATCTCGCTCGGAAGGTCCCCGAATGCGATCTGGCCATAAATAGCACGAGCCTTACGCGTGTTCTCCGCCGACTCGTACAGCTGTACGAGTGAGCAAGTACTATGGGAGAAATGAAATCACCGACCAAATCATTTCTGGGTCTGAACCGCTCCGTATGCCTCACCCGTAAGCAAACCGTGCAGTACAATGGAGCCTAATTACGACTGAGCCAGTACGATGCATGCGACGGACAGCGGGATCGAGCAGAAGTTTCCATCTTACAAAACATGCAGGAAGCTGCCTTTGCGGGACAGCGTCCGACCCCCCGTCACCTGCAGCCTTACGACTCGAACACAGGGGGAGACCACAGGGTCTCCCCAACACAGGCATGTACGGTGCGGATGGCAACGACACGTACCCACTGTAGGGGCGCCCTTGTGTGAGACGTACCCATTCAGTCAATGGGAGCCCATGTACGCGTCGTACGACTGGATCCCATTGACTCCTATGGGAGTCCAACCTAACCGAGTCGGGTACCATGCGGCCACATCGTACTTGCTCAGTCGGACTGCAGGAGTACGGCTCAGTCGGAAAACACTCCAGATCCGGCTCGGTCGGAGAGCTTTCCGACCCAGATCGGAATCGTCCCCATAATGCTTGAAGGCACAAAAACTCATATTAGGCCAAAAGAAAAATACCAGGGAAGAGTCTGAAAGGCAGTGTGTAGCTGTGCTGATGCTGGATGGGAAGCAAAACAGCGGTGGTGGAGAATTGATATAGTAGAGGGAATTCAATTGTACTCTGCATTGACGAGTGAAGAACTTGAGAACAGAAGGAAAAGAAAGGCAAGAAGAAGGAGGAAAAGACAGGAAACACAGGGAGTATAGGAGAACACAGTGATAGCAAATCCAGACTGCCTAACACAATCAGTGAAGCCCTCACAGGAACTGTGTGATAACCTGTCTGAATACTTTAATAACAAAATTGACTCAATCCTAACAGATATTAATAATGATCTGTTGATCAAGAACCGAGTCGTAAATGAAGGAACGGCAGATATGACATCCTCAGAAGTAATTCAGAGAAAATTAGAGTGTTTAGAATTTATAAAAGAGAAGAATTTAAAGGCATTAGCATGGAGTATCTCCTCTGGTTCCCTGCTGGACACTCTGTTTCCCTATATGTGGAAAGATAGAGAGGAGGATCTACTCCCAGGTTTATTACAAAATTGTAATCTATCCCTGAGGACCAGTACTGTTCCGAAGGCTTGGAAAAAAGCCTTGAGTACTCCGTTACTGAAGTAGCCAACAGCTGATGTAAATGACATCAGGCAATTATCGTCCAAGTTCCCAACTTCCTTATCCAAATAACATTGTGGAGAAATATACACACAAATTACTAGCAACTTTTGGGAACAAACACAACATCTTGGAGGTTCAAGAGAATGGTTTTAGACCAGCACATGGTGTAGAGTCAGCTCTAATTCTGACTATGGAGGAATTGCGGATTGCAGTTGACAGAAGCCAGACAGCAATATTATAATTAGTCAGTATAATTGTCAGTTGCATTTGACACTGCCAGCCACCAGATGCTCTTACAAAGACTTAAAGAGGTGGGAGTGATGGGGACTTTTCTAGTATGGATTGGATCATTTCTGTCGGATAGATACTAAGCAGTTTCAATCCTTTCTGGTAAAAGTTAAGGGAAAATATAACATGGTGTACCTCAGGACTCGGCCCTGAGGCCCATTATTTTTAATATATATCTATGTCCATTACTTACTCTGATTAACTTCTGATTAGATCCTTTTGGATCTCTTTTAAGAACTGTGCAGAAAATACGTAGCTAATTATATCCCTCGAGGAAATGTTATTGAATTCTGTAGGCTATTTCTACACCTGCATTCAAGAAAGTGGCTAGCTGGTTTTAAAAAAAACTGTTTAAAATTCAACAAAGGAAAAACAGTTTTTTATGCTGCTCTTATTCTAAGATTCCCAACTCACTCCCAGTGAACTTCTGGCCTGGGACCAGTACAGAGGGCTTCAAAACAACTCAGATAGTGCAAAATCTAGGATTGTACGCATGAATGAAATTATCTTTAGAAATACATATTAACAAACAGCAGATACGTATTTTGGATTGCTGAGGAACCAGAGAAAAATTTATATTTTATTGACTCAGCCAGCGAGAAGATTGGTAGTACAAAACACCATCTGGGGCAGGTTAGACTATTGCAGTGTGCTCTTTCTGAGAGCTCCGGATTATCTAGTTGACAGATTGTACAGGTTATAACAATTTGCAGCAAAATCGGCCTTGAATAAATCGAGAAATAATTCCCCCTCAGCTGCTCTGAGAGCCTTTCACTGGCTGCCAGTGAGAGAAAGAATAATTTCAAAATCTTTGTGTATAGTATACAATGTATTAAAGGAACTGGACCAGTGCCATTACAAAATACATTTTGTTATTGCAGGCCTAGAAGGAAGCTTCAATTTGCCACAGCAAACTTGGTCTGTATGCAAAAATTCAGGAAAATAAGGACAGGAGGAAGGACTTTCCAGCCTAAGGTTGCCCAGATGTCGAACACGCTGTCAGCCTACATTAAAGTTAGTGAATATCTGAACAGCTTTAGGGAAAGCCTAAAAACATGGCTCTATCTAAAAAAACACTAAGTACAAGCTCACATAGGTGTTGTACTAAATGACAGAGGCATGATTGTATTGTGGAGAAATGAACCTGGCAAAGATTTAATAGCGCCAAGAGACCTCTAAATTGAACTTCGCACTCTGTAAATGTTTGTAATTATTATAGTGATTCTAAATATGATTTCTTGGATGTGTTGGTATCAATGCGTCCACCTCCATATAACGTGGTCTAACTGAAGGGAATTAATGGTGCAGTTACCGGTGGAAACTCTGGAATAGCCAGCACGCCAGTAATTACCTGAGTAAATACAGGTCAGAATCTGATGGGAGAGAGTTGAGGGATTTGTGCTCCTGTTAACTCTACTGTTCCCAAGGCCCCAGGTGCAATTGCTGTTCCATTCACTATTGGTTCTGTAGTTCCTCTGTATGAATCCCAGTTGGTAAGAAACATGACGCACCAGCTAATGCACCTGTGATCCCAGGAATGGGAGGAACTACTTTAGTCCAGAGACAGGTTAATAACCCTTATGTTGCTGCTATAACATCAACCATGAATCAGACAGGATTTACTCCTGTAGGAGAGTCTGCAAAATGTTGACATGTCTATTTGGAATTCATCTAATCGTGTTACCAACAGTAATCCTAGAGAAAGAATAAGGTCTAATATCTCTGTAGTACAAAATGATATTCAATCCTGAGAACTAGATGGTATTATTAGGTTCCCAAATGGGTCCCCAAGAGAAAGTGAAGGTTCAGGATTAAGTAAAGAATTAATTTAGACCCCCATAAGGGAAAATGCATTGAATGTGGTCAAACTAAAGTTAGAACTGGATGAAATGATATTAGGAACCTTTGCCCAATTACATGCTAACCAACATAACAAACTTGTATTCAGATGCGAAAATGTTAACAAACGTCCAGCTCTAGTTCATGATAAGCTGTCTGAATTAGCCTGAACCTGTGATGTAGATTTACACAGAACCAAGTCATTTCAGAAAAGTTATCATGTATGTTTTGATGAGATTGACATTTGCAGTATGAGAATAGGAGTGGCCTTGCGTCATTCACCAATGATTTCCCAAAGTAACGAGAAAAGCCAGTGGAATGGCATTCACAGGTTGAGCAATTTGTGACAATTTCACAAATCTTATAGGTGGATTTGAATACCTTTTTCGATATTATGATGCAGAGTGATTCATCGGCAGAATGTAAAGTAGCTATAGAGTGGCTAGAGAAGGAACCCCAGAGAAACCCAATATCACGTGCCCATTACAGTTAGTGATGAAAAAGTATCAACAGGTGGTAACCTTTTTGAAAGGAAAAATGACAGCTAATGACATTGATTGGGTTAATATTGACAGAACGACCCAAGAGCCAAGTCAGTCCAGGCCTATTATGATAGATTGTTGCAGGTGTTTAACCAACACAGTGGCATGGAGACTCTCGAAGCTAAAGACATCGGAGACCCTTCCGGGTGAGCAGCGCGCTAAGCAAGTGTTGTGATTGATTGATTGATTGATTGATCGGAAATGTTGTGTCTCAGCATGTGACAGGATTGAGACCTGAGACTAGCTTGAGCATTCAGCAGCATTTGATCAGTTGGTAGAATACATTGGTTAATGAGATCTTCAGATATTCAAAATATTGTTGTGATGAATTGGAAATGAAATAGAAGTGATTTATGAAACAATTGATGGTGACACAGATGAAAGCAGCACCGAGAGAAAGTCAAAGTCAACCTTTTGTAGGGAATGTTGGTTCTATGCAAGTAGTATATTAGCAGGGCGTTCCTATGATACAAGGTGGAAATGGGTTCCTGCAACAAGGTAGAGGTCATGGTATTCCATTTGACTTGAGTACTGGGATAGATGTGGCAACTCTGTAAAGATCAAATCCGTGTTAATATTGCAAGTAAGGGCACTGGAAGGAGGAATGTCGTCCTAACTTCAAAAGAGTGATGAATGAAAACCAGGTACAGAATTCAGGGTTTACATAGCACAAGAGTAATATCCCTATACAGTCACAGAATGTAACAAGACAGAGAATGCAAAATTATGATGTGCTGCAAGCTCCAGAGATGCAGGTTGTACAAGCCCTGATGTCTCTACAAAATGAAAATGGTGCCCAAATTCATTCAAATCAACTCCCAACTTTAAAACAGAATTCCTTCCAAAATCAGAAGGTGTTTCAGCAATTTCCTATGTTTGATCTGCTTGAGGGTTATGCCTCTGATCAGTCGCAATGACAGTAAATGGGAAGGTAGATTTCGTTCTGGTGCAGTCGTAGAAGTAGACCGGAGTGGTGCATTTGCAGAAGTTGAGGTGAATGGCCACCCTGTACCATTCTTGATCAATACTGGTGCTACACGTTCTACTGTTGGAACAGTAGAAGTTCCAAACCAACCCCTCTCTGAAAAATATTCCAAGTTGTTTAAGTCACAAATAAATAAATAGCAGACTCCATAAAAGAAGAGGAGAAGTACCTGTTAAAATAGGATCCTTGGAGGAGTATCACCAGTTTGTGTCTGATTCAAGTCCTGTGAACCTATTAGGATGCGATTTATTGTGCAAGTTAAATTGCACTATCTATTGTACTTCAAAAGGATTTGAATTTCAGACCCATGATGAAAATGTAGGCTTAAAATTTTAGAGTCAAGGGCCTGAATTTGGGTTGTGTTCCATAATGAAATCTGAGGAATTACCACCAGACCTACACTTTTTCAGTGCTTACACAAATGTACGAAAAAGCAAGACGGACTGTGGCTACTCTTTATCCTACAGCCGCAGGGCAGCCTGGGCGCCTTAAAGACATGGCAGCAGTTGGTATCAGCATAGAACAGTGTGAAACTGTTGTGATGGGACATCCCTAACTGATCTTGGTCCACATTCGGTGGAGATTTTGTTGACACATAACCATACACAGCGTATGACAAACAGTCGCTTGACATTATGAACAGATTATACTTGCTGCAGAAAATATTACCCTGTAGATGTACTACTTTGAATTCTGCCACTTTAATGCCTCTTCCGGGGAATGCAAATAATGAGGGGGAAGGGAGCATGATTGTCTCAATGTAAATCATCTATGCATCAACCCAAACCCAGATATACGAGGTACGCCACTGGTAGAGTCTGATTACATACTGTATGTGGATCGGTCGTGTGTAGGAAACAATGAAGAAAATGTGAGAGCTGCATGCACAGCCTGCTTAGTCTTAGGGGTAGTCAAAGCCTCCTGGCTTCAATGGGTGTTATCTGTGCAAGTGGCTTAACTTATAGCTCTTACTAGAGCTTGCTGTGTCTCTGAACAGCTGAGAGTGACTATATGTACAGATAGTCAGTATGGCTTGGTGTCGTTCATGACTTCAGACAGTTATGGTCACAAAGAGGATTTATGTATTCATCTGGATCCCTGATCTGCAATGGGGAACATGTCATGAGGCTGCTTGAAGAACTATATCTGCCTGCAAAAATTGTAGTTGTGCAGTGAACTGCTCACCGCAGTGGTGATGATTATGTAACAGTGAGCAACTTTTATGCTGATGAGGTTGCATGATGCTGTGCTCATGGCTCACAAATATTCGATTTTGAATACATGAATGTGTATGAAGATGAGGTCAACTATATCCTTTTGTTGACAACAACTGATACTTAGAAGGAAGTGAAGAGAATGCAGCAAGAAGTGTCACAGGCAGAACAGCAAGGTTGGATCAGAGCAGGATGTGTGAAGAGTGATAATGATATATGGGTTTCTGTAGATGGCAGACCAATGTTGCCAGACAGCATATTGCCTCCAATGGCAAGACATTTCCATTGACCCGCACATGTTAGGAGGGATGCCATGGTCAGGTTGTTTAGACAGTATTGGTTTAACCCACAATTTAGACTGGTTACTGAAGAATTGTGCCACAGATATGTTGTATGTCAATAGATTATTGAGGGTAAAAGAACTCCAGTGACATTGAGTTAAATAGGAAGATTATGAGGGCTAATGAACAGGATGAAGATAGACTTCATCAAAATATCTGTGTGCAATGGGCTGAGATGTATCCTAGTAATTCTGTGCTTTTTCTCGCTTGAGTGGAAACCTACCTGATTAGGAGGAATTACAGTCTCACAGTAGACAAGTTTTTGTTGAGGGAATTGATACCTATGTTTAGTCAGACCGAGGGACTCATTTCATTCAAGTGGTCCGGAAAACGTTGTGTGCAGGTTTACAAGTTGAACAGAGATTACATTCTAGTTATTGACCAGAGGCGTCACGCATTGGAGAGCAAGTGAATGAAACGTACAAAGCCAGATCCGCCAAATTGAGGGCATCAATATTTGTGAATTGTCCAGATGCTTTGCCTCTTGTGCTTATGAGCCTTAGTAGTGTACCTGACAAAAGACCAGGATTATTCCTGCATAAGATAATTATTACCGCCTGCAGTGTCTGCAAATGCACTTGTGAGCATTACATGGTTCTTGACTATTGCGAGGGACTAGCAGATGAAGTCCATTAAGTGTTATTCCAGGTTGAAGCTGTTGCCATCTCGCTATGTCTGGAGCAGTGCCATGACCTCAGTCTTGCCATCTGGGTCTTTGTGAAGAAACCCATTTTGAAAACGTGTCTGGAGCCTAGATGGTGTGGCCCGTACCAGTTCCAACTAGTGACAAATACTGCTGTTAAGTGTGGGGGACTTCCCAACTGGATTCATGCAAGCCACACTAATAGAGTGGAGTGTCCGCTTGAAGATGACAGTATCTTTTCCTGAGTACTGAGACTCAGTAATAGCTGTGAAAGCACATTTGCAGCCTGGGGGAGGAGATCAAAAAGAGTTAAAGTGCCATGTCGGAGGTACTCATCCCTGTTAGAAATGGGGTTCTCTTGTTGGCAGTGGCTTGCACCCTGTCCGAGTAGGGACCTTTATTGTAGTCAGGCTAAAAATTCACACACCCACGATAACCCTTGCTCATCCCCTTGGTAGTTTGGCACAAGCAGTCAGGCTTATCTCAGAGGCAATGTATAAATCATTTGTACATAAACACACAGTAACACTGTGAAAACACTACAAATAGAAACCACACTAGTTTAGAAAAATAACCAATATTTATCTCAGTAAAACAAGACCAAAATGGCAAAAAAGCAACATACATAATTCAAGATATCACTTTTAAAAGGTTCGAAACAGGTCAGTCCATAGGAAACTATGGATACATCACTTTTATCACAAAGTAACCTGGGATGCATCAAAATCAAAGACGAAAACAGGTGAGGTGAAGGTGAGGTGCCAGAAAAGCGAAGTGATACATTAGTTCCATACTACCAGTGAAGGTGATGAGTTGATTCCTTACTGCCAGGGAAGTTGATTTGTCAGTTCCTTACTACAGTGCAGGGGAGGTGATGAGTCAGTTCCATACTGTCAGTGGAGATGATGATACAGCTCCTTACTGTGAGGGGAGGTGACGCGTCGGTTTCCAGACACGCTGCCTCAGATCTTTACTTCTGGTAACTTCGATTAAGAACTTAGTACACAGGTGCAGTGCATCTAAAATCCGGCCACGCTGGGTTGATGCAGCAGTGGCAAAGCAGGCGCTGCATCAATTTTCCAGCCACAAACAGTAGACGCATCAATTTATTTAGCCGCACAGCAGAGCCTGAGTTGAAGCGAGTGCTATGAACTTCAGTGACACAGTGCTCAGGACTCAGGCTGCAGCAATATGTTAGCCCCATGACAGGTGCTACATAGATTCTTCGACCGCACCATGGCAATGCGTTAATTTCTCAACTGCATGGCGTTGCTGCGGCTGGAAAAAACGGCACTGAAGGATGATCAATGGATTTTCTTCAGTCCTTTGCAGCAAAGCTACCTCCACTTGCCCAGAACTGGAACTGGCACCAGCAGAGTTGTTCAGGGCCTGCAGGTTAAGTTAATTGTTATGTTAATTATATTGAATATAGCGCACAACTCACCCATGGGCATCTCAGTGATGTCAGCAGTAGCGGCATGTATTGGCAAAGATTGGTAATCTTAAAATAGGTAGGCTTTCAACAATTTCCTAAATTGACAATAGGTTGAACAGGATCTAATTTGCAGCAGGAGCTTATTCCAATAGGAGGGGGCCAAGCAAGAGAAAGTTTGGCTCCCGCATCTAGTCAAACGGATGCGGGGAACACACAGTAGGGCTTTATCATAGGATCTTAAGCTTCTGCTGGCTACATGCTATTTAATATTCATTTTTTGTATTTTTTTTTTTATTGAACATTTTTTCCCCCATTTTCTTTGTAACATGAGCAGGGCACAATGAAATACAAAACAATAGAACATGAAATCATACAAACATATTCCAATATTCAACTAGACAAATTCTTCATCTTTTAACAATCAGTACCTAACTTCCATCGAATAAACGGACCCCAAATTTGCATACCCATTTCTTACTCTTTTTTCCCTTCCTGGCATATATGGCTCTTTCCAGTTTTTGTATTGATAATACTTTACCTAGCCATTGATGATATGATGGAGGGTTAGGATCAAGCCAAGCAGAAGCTACTAACAATCTCAGGATCGCCATTGCTACAAATATAACATTTTTACTGCTCGGCTGCTTGTCTATGCTGACCCCCAATAACATAATAGCAGGGGTTAACTCTATTGTTATTGACAATGCATTCTGGAAAAAGTTCGCAATGTCCTGTTTCGTCTTGTCCAGATGAGGGCAAACCGAAAAAATATGTATTAAATCAGCATCTATGCTGCCACATCTAAAACAAGTGGTGCCAGATATGCCCCCCCACTGGGCAATCTTCGCGGGTGTGTAGTATAGATGATATAATATCTTATAGTGTTGCGCCTGTAGGGACGATGAACACAGCATTTTACTCCCCATTTCTAAAGACTCAGTAAAAATATCCCTGAAATGCATATTCTTTCTTTCACAGGTGTGTTCTCAAGGTTAAATTAGCTAGAGAAAAGGAGTATTGTTATATATGTTAATTTACTGAGAGTAAAGCCTAAGAGGAAAAATCTTGGAGAAAAACGTGAAGACCCAATGAGCAGATGAGGACTCCTATTCATCGCTTATCATCATCATAGATAACTTTATTTCGGTCAAAGGACCATAAAAGTGCAATTAAAATACATACAAATGAGCACAAATCATTAAAACAATAAATAGAGAACAAGTCAATATTAGACATAACAATTGATTAAACTAGGTAGTTATCAATGACTTGAAGATATAAAATTCATGATTAGACACAGATATTTATCCAAAACTTTTCCTTCTACGCCACATGCCAAATAAAAAACGAGATACAGCAAAGACGATGGGGGGGGGTGAGTATCATACGTCAAAACCCTACAGGCCTGAGTGCAATATCTGAACCCTAGATTCCTACATAACGGAACCAGCCAGCATTTCCTTATAGTTTCATATGCAGGGCAAAAAAACATAACATGGCAAACATCTTCTTGCCTATAATTACAAGCCGGACAGGATATTTTTTCAGATTTTGCCCATTTGCAAGTAAATGCCCTGAGTGGAAGACTGCCATGCCTTAACTGGAAGTAGAGCTTCATCGCAAGGGGTGGATAAATTACATCTAGGAATTCCTCCGCTCGCAATTCAGTTTTCACCAGGAGGAACTCTGCGGACAGTCTTCCGAGGGAACCTGATCTCTGTAAAGCTAGTGAGTTCTGTTGCCTCAGCTGACTTATGAGTTCCAGTTTGGATATCCCCGGGCAACACACCTCAGGGGTCTCCCAGAGCTCAGGCAAACCAATCCGGATACTAAGAGTTTTGATATGGTGCAGCCACAGGATGTTCTTGCCTTTTAGAAGAGCCCAAACCTCTAGGAATTCCTCTCTATATGGAGTCAGTACGGGCACTGACCAAAGTCTCTTCCAATAGAGCATGGGCCATGCTGCTGCTAGCTCTTCTATGGATTCCAGGCCCAGATCAAGTCGCAGAGGGATAAGTATTGTACTTAGTGGCAAGCCCAGAAGGCTCCTGATAAAGCCCTGCTCCACCCTCAGGAGATTAGATGTGTTTTTATGCCCCAAAGTTCAGCACGATACGTCGAGGCCGTTCTAGCCTGGAGTCGATATATTTTGATAACCAGGGCTGCCGGTTTAAAGTCCGAAATTCTGTGGACTTTACTAATGCCCCTCATTACTTGGGATAACCTAAGAGCTGTTTTTGAAATTTGGGAACCCCAGTCAAAGATTTCCGTCAAGGTAATGCCGAGGTAGACAAAGGTCTTAAGGCAGAATCATTGAGAATGAGGTTTGCATGGGTCTGCTTTGGGGGATTGAAAATCATAAACTTGGTCTTGTCCAAGTTTATCTCCAATCCACGTGAAGCACAGAATGCTGCAAAGCCGTTCAGAGTGCGCTGGATGCCAGATGATGTTTTAGATAACAGCAGAGTGTCATCCGCAAACATCAGAGCGGGCACCCGCCCGGTGGCCAGCCTGGGAGCATCATTGTCAGTTACACCAATTAAATGGTCCACCAGACCATTGATGTAGAGACAAAACAACGTTGGAGGCAGGGCACACCCCTGGCGTACACCCTTCAAAACGGGGAAACGTGCCGACAAATCACTGTGCCGCTCGCACCTGATTTGGGCATAGTTGGTAGTGTGGAGTCTGATTAGGATATTCAATAGATACGGTGGGAGACCCAGGTCTGCTAAAACTTTCCACAACTTTTCCCTTGGAACAAGGTCAAAAGCGGCCCGCAGGTCAACAAAGATGAGATAGAGGCTGCCACCCTCCACTCTCACCATTTTCCAAAATAAGACCTGCAGCCGAAATATTTGATCCAAAGTTGAAATACCTGTCCTGAACCCGGCCTGGAGTGTGGTCAATATCTCATTTTCTTCCATCCACCCCTGGATTCTATCTAAGATGAACCTGCCCATTAGTTTCTGTGCGGTATCTATAAGACTAATAGGCCTATAGTTTAATGGGGTTAACGGGCATAGGGACGATCTCAGCTCCAAGCCAAGTATCCGGCGGGTCAGTCCCCATAAGAATTGCATTAAATCAAACCACCAGATATGGTGCCCATATTTTGGGTTGGGATCGGAATAAATCCCCAGGCATTTTGTCTAGGCCGGGGGCCTTGTTAGGTAATAGTCTTGCTATTGCAGACTCGACCTCCTTCAGAGTGATATCCTCAGGCCGTTCTAGATGATACACATCCCCAACAAGCAAGGAGTCCTGCCTCCGATCACCATCCAAGGACCCCACCAGTCGATACTCGTGGCGGGGCCCCGGGACGGCTAAAAGGGGACATGCCACAGTTTCCCCTAGGGCCGAATCTACCATCCCTGCCAATCTATGCTCCTGGAGTGATTCGGGATTGGGAGAGAGTATGATCTCTTCACCCAAGTTGGCATATAGCGCACCAAAGTGCGCCTCCCACACTGAGGGTGCTATATTCGGAGTTCGAGCTAAACCTCCCCCACTCACACCAGAACTCACAAAAGCCCAAAACAACTTGGAGTCCTTTCATGAGACTGCGGATCTAAGATCCTCCCATCTATTCTCCACCCAGGGCTTCTTTCCCCTCGTAATGGACTTTGTACAGTCCAGGCGGAGTTTCTTAATGCTAATTCTATCTTCATTTTTTATTGCAGAAAGCATGACTTTTTTTGATTTCCTACAGGTGGCGTGATACCAGGGATGTGTCCTGGCCTGGTGATGTTTTTTTTTTTTTTAAATAATTTTTATTGCAAAGTTATATAGAATTTTCCATCACAGTACAAGTATGCGCCTACAACCCTGGCTTGCAGTATGGAGCAGTAATAATCTGGACGAAGACCTTGTAGCATTATCTAGTTGTAGAGATAGTATCAGTTATCAGGATACGCATTCATGCAGAGCGAATGAAATTTACAATGAAAGTACAATTTGCATTTTGTGTTTTTTGTAATCATTTTAAACTTAACGAAAAAAACTGCACACATGAGTCAGTACGTCAACATATTACACATGGTGTGTTATCTAGCATCGAAGCTGCCTTGTGAGAGACCGATTGTGCAATTCCCCCAAAGTCACATCTCGCCCGCACCCCCCCCCCTGTCAAACCCCACTGCAATGTGACCAGCCCCGTCCCTTGCACGTGAATTGCCTACTGATGGCCTCGACCCTTATTCAGTGTCCTCCCCGTCCTCAGAACATTCAGGATCCTCTTCCGACAATGGCTCACAAATATCCCCCCTGTAGGTGTTCCACGGTTGCCAAACCCCATTCAATTTGCGTGGGTTATCTCTCAGTTTGTAGACTGCCCTTTCTGTCAACATAAGCATATCCATGTTCCTGCTCCACTGCGCCAGTGTGGGGAGATCTGCCGTTCCCCATTTCTGAGCGATGTCTCGTTTGGCTGTGATAAGTCCTATCGTAGTCCACACCCTCTCATAGAAAGTAAGATCTGTAGGCCCCCAAACATTCAATAAGCATACCCGTGGGTCCAGTGTGAGTGAGGTGTGAAGTGTTTGAGCGATAGTGCGTAGTACCCGCTGCCAGTAGCTGACAATACTTGGGCAGCCCCAGAGCGTGTGTATGAACGTGACCTCCTCCCCGCAACCCCTGAGACAGTATGGATGCTCTGCTCTTTGCAGTTTGTGTAGTGTAGTTCAGGTGTAATAGATCCTGTGCAAAATGTTTAGTTGTACCAAGCGGAATTTAGACGATATACCAGCCTCACGTGGAGACGCCATGGCTGCGTTCCAGTCGGATTCGTCTAGGTCTCCGACGTCGGTCACCCATTTGTCTCTTAGCCTCTCTAACGGGTCAGGTAAGTTGTTGATTAGCTTACGATATGTTAGTGAGGTTGCACCTTCCTGCATGAAATCTGTGAGCAGACGGTCCTCCAGCGGGGAGGACTCTGGTGGAGTCGTGTCTGGTGGGATCACCGCTTGGAGGGCGTGTCTGATCTGTATGTATCTATACAGCTCGCTATCTCCCAGTTCCTACAGTTCCTGAAGGGTCGCAAATGGAATCACTCCCTCCCTAGTCCACATGTCTCCCACAGTCGATATCCCAATGTTATCCCACTGGGTGAAACCCTTGGTGCGCCGTAGATGTCCCAGTGCCTTGGTGTCCCACAGTGGTGTGAGCTTTGTAATGGTCCCATCCCAGTGTAGCTTCGCTTGTGCCTTGTACCATAGCGGAACGGTGTGTTTAGTGGGCCCTATGAGTTTCGCCGCCGTCGTCCGGTGGTATAGAGGTGCCAGTAAGCTATGTGTACCTAGTTGTGTCCAGTCGGCTTTGAATGCTGGGTCGTCTTGCGGGGCGTGTACCCACTGATTGAGGATCTTGAGTTGGGCCGCCCAATAATATAATTGCATATTAGGCAGTGCAATTCCTCCATCATACCAGCTCCTATTTAGCTTAGTGTGTGAAATTCGGGCTGGCCGGTTTCCCCAGAGCAGACTTGAAATCTGTGCTGTTACTCTCTGGAGGAAGTTGGCGGGTATCAAGTGTGGGGCGTTTTCAAGGACGTACATAAAGCGCGGCAAGGCCATCAATTTAAATAATGCTGCTCTGCCCAGCAATGTCAACGGGAGCTCTTTCCAATGTTGCACATCGTTACGGAGCCGGAGCAAGGGGGGTTGCAGGTTGAGCAGTGAGAACTCAGTTTCATCTCGAGTGATGTGGTTTCCCCGATATTTAAAGGAAGAGGGAGCTATCTCCAGCGGACAGGAGTCTGGCAGGGGCGGGAGTGGCCCCTTAAGCTCAAAGAGTATCGACTTCGCCCAATTGATAGTATATCCTGATATTCGCCCATGTGAGTTGCAGATTGCTAGGAGGTTGGGAAGGCTGTTCTCTAGGTCTGTGAGGTATATCAACATGTCATCCGCGTAAAGGGACACTCTGTCTTCCCACTGAGGATGCCATCGTATCCCCTTCAGAAGTTGTGTAGTACGGATAGTGACCGCCAGTGTTTCCAGGACCAGAGCAAATAGGAGGGGCGAGAGTGGGCACCCCTGTTGTGTACCACGTCCTAAACGTATGGCTCGAGACATGTGTCCATTCGCTACTATCCTGGCCATGGGGTCCTTATAAAGCATCCTTATCCAGGAAATAAAGACTGGACCAAAGCCCATGCGGGTGAGCACTGCGAAGAGATAGTTCCACTCCACCAAGTCAAACGCCATTTTGGCGTCTAGTGATAACATCGCTGCTGGTTCTCTCAACATTGAGAGTCGCGCCACTACTCTGTGCACTCTGCGAAGGTTTAGGGCCGTGCTTCTATGCGGCATAAAGCCGGACTGGTCCGGGTGAATCAGCTGACTTAAGCATGGCATAAGTCTGTTCGCCAGCACTTTCGCTAATATTTTGGCCTCCGGGTTCAGGAGGGAAATAGGTCTATACGATTTACAGTCGCTGGGCGGTTTGCCCGGTTTCGGGATGGCGACTATGGTTGCCATCCGTTGATCTGGGGGCAATGTTCCCTTTATCCTACTCTCTTCATACATTTGAAGAAGGGGCTTACTCAGGGATTCAGACATGGATTTAAACCACTCAATGGGCACCCCGTTGGGGCCCAGAGCCTTACCCGAGTGAAGGGAGTTAATGGCCAACTGAATTTCGTCAGTTGTTAAGGGGGCGTCAATGTCTCCCACCGCCTCCTCCGTCAGTGCCGGCAGAGGCACACAGCCAAGGGCGTCCCGGGCTTCGTCCTCCGCCACCACTACCGTCGGAGTGTATACCTCAGTGATCAGCCCGGGTTTCCACTATGTCCTCCGGTTGGGTGTGTACCGTGCCACATGAGTCCGTAATTTGTAGTATGCTGCTACCCCCCCCTTGTTTCTTGTCCAGCCCCGCTAGGAGTTTACTAGCTTTGTCCCCTATGTCATAAACCCTGTGTTTAGTCGTGGCGATGTCCGCCATGGTCGCACGCTTCAGGTGATCGTTGAGGCGGCGCTGGTGTATCTAGAGGACATGAAGTGTGTCGTCCGATGGGTCCGCCATATGGGCATTGTTGGCCCTCTCGAGGCCCAACTCCAGTTCCAATGCTTCCTTTCTGTGTGCTCTTTTGTGATTCGTTATCGCCGCAATAGCCTGACCCCTGAACACTGTTTTGTAGGCTTCCCACAGTATTGAAGGGGAGTCTACCGAGGACTGATTCTCCTCAAAATAGAGCCGGGTCACTTTCTTCAGGTCTTTACTGATCTGCGGGACTTTGAGATACCCTGGAAAGATCGGATACATCCTTCGTTTGGTGCCCGTGCTAGCTACGGTCAGGGTGACCGGCGAGTGATCCGAGATGCCCCTCGGCTGTATCTTTGCCTCGCCGATGTTGAGGAGACCGTTACCCAATGTGAAAAAGTAGTCTATCCTTGATAGACTATTGTGTGTCGCTGAGTAATAGGTGTATTGTTGCTGATCTGGGTGTATTGTACGCCACACATCCACTAAACCCTGCGCTTCTAGAAAGGTCTGGAGCTTGCTAGGGCCATCTGTTTGCGGTCATGTGGGGAACCGGTCAAGGGTGTTCGTGAGTGTCATGTTAAAGTCTCCACCTATAAGTAAATCCCCTTCAGGGAGTTCCAGCAGGAACTTGCCGAGATCCGGCAGTGCTATTGTTTGTAGCGCCGGCGGGATATAAACGGAGACCACGTTTAGCAGTCTACCCTCCCACTGGCCATGTACTGCTGCGAAGCGGCCTTGATCATCTATTTTTGTGGATTTTACTATGTACTGGGAAGACTTCCGTAGCAATATGCCTGTGCCCCGTGACCCTGAGGTAAATTCAGCGTGTGCTATCATGCGGTATCCCAGCCTGTCTAGAGCCCGTGTGGCCACCCCCATCAAGTGTGTTTCCTGTAAAAGGACTAGGGTGGGTCCCTGTCTCTTAATGCCTTGCAGTACCAGGCCCCTCTTGATCTTGTCGCCCAGGCCCCTAATGTTCCACGACATGATTTGCAGCGGGGCTGGTGAAGTATGGCTCACTGGTTAGAGCAGGCAGACCCTGAAGCAGAGGTCAGACCCGGGACCAGGGTTCAATTCCCGATGCGGCAGGGTCTTGAGCTCAAATGTCCATGGACTCGATAATTCTCGCTTCGGTGCCTGACCTAATCATGGGTTCACACTCTGCAAGTCTGGGCATTAAGCTTGCTTAATCTCCACAACGGCCCCCGCGGCGGGATGCCTGGCTTTCACCTTGGGGATGCCCTGTAGGGGCTATCTCACAGGGAAAAGCCAGGACGGGTTCCCAAGGCAAGCGCGGAGATACCCCCCTGGGGGTCGATTCAGGCGCTATATAAGAAATATAATAATAATAATAATCTACCCTGGCCATAAGAATTGTCGGTGGTCAGGCTCGGAGGAACCAAGTGTTACGGAGGGATCACTATAGGCCGTGAGGCCTTCTCGCCATGAGTGAGGTGTTGTGCGGAGACGAGCGTAAGGCAGGTGCGACTCTACCGTGCCTCCTGCCATCCGGCCGTCCCAGTGACATGCGATGCTTTCCAAATACTGAGTCATACCTATGAACATGTGTGTGTGCAAAACCAGAACTTGCAGGACCAAATGTTCCCAAACTTCAACCATTCTCGTACCCCTACCCACCCCCCTCCCTGCCCCCCTGCTATACAGACTCAAAACTGCCCGCCCCCCCAACTGAGCAGAGTGCATACCCCATCCCCAAAACAGTGTACTTGCGCGTCGGGGTGAGGGACTCTCCGCTGCCAGCGGTCTCTCATTCACACCCTCGGGGGTCCATCACCCAGTGTCGAATGGCGGGTAGCGTGTGCGCAGCACAATAAGTCAAATAAAGTATGGAATCCTGGAGATCACTGTTCCTCGTTTTCCTCCTATCCGCCTTCTTCTCCCAAGGGCGAGCTGCTCTCTGGGCCCCCTCCCGACGCCTGAGAGTCCGGATGTCTTCCTGCATTTTGGCCCTTTGGGGGCCGGTTGGTTCGTCGAGGGCGGTGGTCCGGTCTCCATCCTTCCAACCAGTCCTGCACCGCTTCTGGGGTGTCAAAGAACCAAGTTTTATTTTCTGCCACTATCTTAAGCCTCGCAGGGAAGAGCATGGAGTACGGGAGTTCTCGTGTCCTGAGTTCTTTTTCAACCTCAAAAAAGGCCCTTCGCCTACGTGCGACGTCCGCCGTGTAGTCGGGGAAGAAGGCTATGGTGGCGTTCTGAAGTTTGATAGGAGGGGATGTCCTGGCTGCCTGCAAGATGGCGTCTCGGTCTCGGAAATTGAACAGGCGGGCAACTATAGGCCGCGGAGCCGCCCCCGGCTTCGGTTGACCGCCTGGCACGCGGTGGGCCCTTTCCACGGAGAAAAAGGTGGACAAGCCCTTTGGCTTAAGTTCATTCATAATTAAGCTCTCCACAAACAAGTCCATGGCTCTTGTGCCTTCCGACTCCGGTACTCCAATAATACGGATGTTGTTCCGCCTAGAACGCCCTTCTTGCTTGTCAAGCTTCTCACGCAACAATTTATTGTCCTGTGCCATCTTCCCCATTGCCTGTTGAAGTTCGGAGACATCCTCCACGAGGGCTTTGGTGACCACCTCCATGTCTTTGACCTTCTCCGACATTTTGTGGAGGTCGGCTCTAAGCAAAGTGACATCCGTGGAGATCGATCCCACCGTTGTTTGTAGCTGAGCCAATGCTTGCATCACATCCTCTAACGTTGCCTTCTTTCCTCCCGGGGCATCTGCAGTCTTGCCCCCCGTGTCCTTTCCCGTCACTGGGAGGTAGCTGGCTTGTCGGATGTGTATCGTTCAATGCGGGTCTGCGTGGCGCCGCCCTTTGGTCCTTTCCCTGCCATGCCTTTGGGTTTCGTGGCTTTCGGGCCTCTCCGCTCCAGTTTGTCCGGAGTGGCTCACCCACCTCGGCTACGGAGTGTTAGTGTTCTCGTCCACACGTGAGCCCGGTCAGGGAGCCTCACAACGTCCGCTGGTACCAACGAGCTGGCCCTCCCCGGACCTCCGGGGGATCGTATCGTGCTTCCGAATCGGGTGTAGTCTGTTGGTGTAGTCTGGCCCATCAGCCGGGCGCCTGTAAAGTGTTCCGCAGGGCGAAATATGCTAACGGTCCATAAGTGCGCAGTGACTTTTTTCACTTAGAAAATGGCGGCTGCCCCCCGCTTGTGGCCGCCGGTTTGTCTGCGAACAGGGCCGGGGGTGTCGATCACAGTACGATAGTGCAGTCACACTTCCTCGGAGTGCAGGTGGTGCCCAGTCTGGTTGTGTAGTTTTTGGGTTTCGGCCCTCCTGTACGGCGAGCGGGCATTTCCGGCCCAGTTCCCCCGGAACAACAGTACTTCCTGTCGGGCTACTCGATCAGGGAAGGTCCCGGCTCAAGCGGTTGAAGTAGGCCAAGCCTCCGCCTCAACGGAGCTCGGTCCCCATGCGTCGGATTTGAACGACGCTTCTCGCTACTTACTCCGCCCGGTCCTGTGCTCCGGTACCCTCCTGCAGGGCTTGAAAAGTGTGGCGGATTATGAGTCGGATAGTCGAAGAGGCCGCTTCAGCTGCAGAGCCTGTCCCTTATGCTGCCGCCATGATCGGCTGCTAGCCACGCCCCCTGGTGATGTTTTTTGATTCCCACAGGACTAAACACATCCGCAAGACTGACAGCCAGCTTCTTATGAATTTACAAGGCTCTACCCTGGGAGTCTGGATCTAAGTTGTTATTGCCTATATCCCCCATATCTGAGAGCAGCGGTGAGCTATCAGATATATTTCAGCAAGTTTGGTAGGGGAGCCCTGGAAGTAGGGCCATTTAACCCTCCGCCTATTGTTAGAAATCAAAAGAGGTGGCGGTGCACCGTTGGTATCGGGAGCAGGGTTTGTTAGCCCAAAACTCCTGTGTTTGAGTGTTAAAACAAGGGCATTGTGATCACTATCTTGTCTCAGATGGACCCTGAATTCCAGCAACTTGTCCCAATGTCTACCTTCCTTCATTATATAATCGATGATAAAAGTTTGCCCTAGTCTATTGAACGTAACTGACCCCGGTCTGTCTGGCTCCAACCTCCCGTTACATGCCTGCAGAGACGTTGAAAGGGAGAGAGACTTAATTTGAAGGACCATTGGGGTCCATGCTCTGACAGAAGGGATCTGCAGATTGGGAACATGCCAGAACTGGTCCTCATCGTCCAGCTCTCCCATATCTGGACTCACGAGGGGCTCAAACTGGCAATTGAAATC
This sequence comes from Lissotriton vulgaris, assembly GCF_964263255.1. Taxonomy (NCBI): domain Eukaryota; kingdom Metazoa; phylum Chordata; class Amphibia; order Caudata; family Salamandridae; genus Lissotriton; species Lissotriton vulgaris. Next base: position 185,986 of record NW_028254700.1, on the reverse strand, counting down.
GCCTCCTACTAATAGGGCGACTGAGGGGTCAAGTTTATCAGGAATGGTTTGCGGCCAGCAGCAGCGCACCTTGAGGCGCCAAACCACTCTTCTAACACAGGGACAAAGCAGTACAGGAAGTAGCCTTAGACAATGGCAAGTACACTAAATACAGCACATGTGGGTGATCAGGGGGTCACCATCTTGACGTGGAATGTCAATGGACTAGGTTCAAAGATCAAGAGGGGACTGGTAAATGCCTACATCAAAAGGGTGGCGCCAGATATCGTCCTGCTACAGGAGACCCACCTCAGGGGCACCAAATGTGCTTTCATAGCGAGGGGACGATACATAGCTCTGGCGCATGCAGGGTACACCTCAGACTCTAGGGGGGTGGCGATTCTTATTAAAAAAACGGCCCCATTCAGCGTCACACGGTCGTGGCTAGACCCACAAGGTACCTATGTGGGGGTGCAGGGGACATGGAAAAGACGTAGATACACTATCATTTCGGTATATGCACCGCCAAAACTCCAGGCGCGTACCCTCAAAGCAATCACCTCCATTCTCATTGATATGGCGGATTCCATACAGATAGTGGGTGACTTTAATGATGTCATGTGTGAAGCGCAGGACCGTACAGGGAATACACGCAAAGGGGGGGCATGTACAGCACTGGAACGACAAATGAATGTCATAGGACTAACTGATGTTTGGAGGTGGCTCCACCCTACACAAGCGGCTTACTCATACTATTCCGGGGCACACAGGGTCTTCTCAAGAATAGACTATATATTCACATCTAGGCAGAACCTAACCTCGAGTGACGTAGCAGATTACAAAGCGAGGGGAATCTCGTATCACTCTCCGCTATACACACAGCTGGGACAGGGGAGGAGTGGGAGGGGGGCTGAATGGCGCCTAGCGGCATGGGACCTCCACACACCAGAAACACTACGTGGCATCAGAGCTGACATCAGGGTATTCATAGCCGAAAATGAGGGAACGGTCGACTCAGGGGTCACCTTCTGGGAAGCAATGAAGCCGACACTGAGAGATCGAATACGGAGCAGACTAGGGGAGGCTAGACGGGCACAGCAAGCCGAGGTGTCTACCCTGGAAATGTCTATCTTGGCCCTCGAGGCAGAATACCAACAGGGGAAAGAAACAGGGATACTCAGACATCTACTTGATACACAAAGACACTACAGGGAGATGGTCTCCGATGAGGCCCGAACTCAGTCATTGGCAACCCTACACCGATTGTACGATGTGGGGGACAAATCCGGCAGGCTCCTTGCATGGCTTGGCAGGAAAGAGAGGGCGGCGAGGTGGGTGGAACAGGTCACCGCGGTAGACGGTAGGCAGATGCACACAGATGAGGCCATAGCGGAAGAATTTGCGTCCTACTTCGAACGTTTCTATGAGGCTAGGGACCTGGGCATGGGTGAAGATGGTCAACAGTATATAGGTAACATAGATTTGCCAGTACTGTCATCCGAGGCCAGCGCGGCATTGGAAGCTGCGGTAACTTTGGATGACATAGCCGAAGCCATAGCCTCACTGAAGCCGGGGTAAACGCCCGGGCTGAATGGCTTCCCGGCGGAATTCTTCAAGAGAACAGCGGATCTGTTGACATGCCATTTAAAAACCCTCTTCGGGGAAGCATATCAGGAGGGGTGCCTACTGCCAGACCTCGCGCAGGCCACGATAGTCCCGATTTATAAAGAAGGTAAGCCAAGGGGGGAGTATGCCTCATACCGCCCCATATCTCTCCTTAACAAAGAGGTAAAAATCTTGGCCACCATTCTAGCTAAACGCCTGCGGTCAGACATACCAGACCTCATTCATATGGATCAGTCGGGGTTCTTGCCGGATAGGGCAACTAAGTTGAACCTCCGCCATACGCATAATTGGTTGCAGGAAGTTAAAGGGAGAAATGAGCCCCATTGGTTCCTCTCCCTCGATGCGGAGAAGGCATTTGACGCGGTACACTGGCCGTTTCTAATGGCGGCGCTACAGAGTTTTGGATTCGGCCCAAAATTTCAAAAATGGGTCCGACTCCTGTACACAGCCCCTAGGGCGCGGGTTCGGGTCAACGGGAGGCTGTCTCGCGAATTCCAGATCGGCAGAGGCACACGCCAGGGGTGCCCACTATCCCCCCTTCTGTTCACACTCACCATAGAAATTCTAGCGGCAAGGATTAGACAAAATCCGGGGATCCAGGGTTTTTCATGGGGATACTCCAACTCCACACAGGAAAAAATATCCCTATACGCAGATGATGTGCTATTATACATCACTGAGCCTGAAACGACAATTCCGGAGTTATTTAGGGAATTGGACTGCTTTGGTGCTAGGGCAGGCCATACCATAAACTGGCACAAATCGGTCCTCTATGACCCACAGGGTTTGGAGCGAGGGGAGTGCCTCCCGGAGCAACTAGTACACACCCCGGAAGGGTTCCAATACTTGGGTGTCTACATCACACTGGATAGGGACCTCTCCTTTCGTAAGAATATAAAACGGATCATGGATAGCGCTACGATAGAGATGACGAGGTGGCGACAATTACCGCTCACCTTATTGGGCAGAGCGGCGATATACAAAATGATTATCCTGCCGAAATTCCTGTATGCGCTCCAAAGCGAGTACTATCCGCTACCGGCCAAAACCATAACTAAAATCCATGCAGACCTTCGGGCGTTCCTGTGGTTGGGGAAACAACCTCGGGTGGCCCTTGCGACTACAGTGCCATCAGTACAACGGAGGGATTTCACTCCCCAACCTTGAGGCATACTACTAGGCGGAACACCTCGCCCCAATCAATGATGGGATACACACTCCATCGGACCACCCGACATATGCGCTGGAAAGATTTAAAATGTCAACCAGAAATCTATTGTACTACCTATACGGGGGGGGCGGTGCGAGCTTCGCTCCTGCCGGCCACGGCGATCACCCTGAACGCTTGGAACAGGGCTACTAGATGCATGGGTTGGGATAAGAGGCCTACCCGACAGACACCACTGTGGCACTGCCAATGGCTGAGAGAACTCTGTAAGCTGCGAGGCTTCCGGAGATGGGATGATATAGGAATCTCCACAATTGGGGATGTGATAGCAAGGGGGGAGCTGAAACCTTTCCAGGTGCTTAGAAACGAGTTTGGGCTGCAAAACACTGAGTTCTACAAATACACACAATTGAAACATGCTTGGAGGGCACAGAATATCACACTCACGGATATTCTGGAATATGAACCACTGGAGGGGAGGCTACTTCAGGAGAGGGTCGCGGAAAAGGTGGTATCCCTCACATACAAAACCCTGACTAACCACATGTTAGGTGACTTGGCTGGGCTCAGGAGAGTATTGGAGGCTGACGTGGGAGGAATGGAAGACCTGGACTGGGAGATTATCCTAATGCATCCCCGTGAGGTGGCGATAAAATCGAGGCTCCGCCTCATTCAACTGAATGCGCTCCACAGAACCTATTTTGACAGGGTACGCCTCCTTAAAATGGGGAGAAGCACAGATCCGACATGCGGTAGGGGCCAACACCAACAAGGAGATTTCTTTCACACGATATGGGCATGCGACACTATCCAAACATACTGGGGGCACATATTCACAGAACTAGATGAGGTCGTGGGAGTGACCTTGACACGCGACCCTAAATTGGCGCTCCTGGGCATGACAACAGAGGTGGACCTGCCACGCCCACTGATTATTTTCTTGGTACTCGCATTGGTGGTGGCAAAAAGAGACATTGCAAAATACTGGGGTGCGGCGGAAAGGCCAGACATTGAGGAGTGGAGAAGGGGCCTGGACCTCTATATGGCCACGGAAAGAGTAACCTATAGAGCCAGGGGATGCCCCAAAAAGTTTCAGAGAGTGTGGGCAAAATGGAGGCAATACCATGGACTGGAGGGGGGCCAATGAGGGAGACTACTGAAGGGCGGGAGGGCCCGAGACACCAATTATTTGTCAAAAGTTCCAACGTGGACAATGTGAAGTTCGACTAAACAGACTATTGTAGGGGAGATAATGGGAATCCTGGATAGGATGGAATTGCGATGGGTCCTGGGGAGTGGGGGGGGAGGAGGGGTGTAAGCTGCACTGTGACGCATAGTTATTATGTTCATGTTATATATATATCTGACGAACAATGACTAGTGGAATCAAAAAGTTGCGCAAACAGCGGACAGAGGCGGAATGTTGACGCCCTGCTGGCTGCTGATTATATCGCTGTTTATTTCTTACTGATGTAACAATAAAAATATATTTAAAAAAAAAAGTTTATCAGGAATGAGGAATGCTTAAGTTTGCAGTTACTGTCCAAATTCGGTGGGATTGGGAAATTCAAGTGATGTTGCAAATCCATACCATGAGAAGTGAAATGATTGGTTCCTGGTGGGGCGGAAAGAGAAATGATTGTTGTTGAAGTTTATTGGTTTGGATTAATGTTCACACTGTTAGAAAATAGAGCAGATTTCACTAGACATTGAGTAGTACAGACTTTTCTGCTACCTTCATTCTTGAACGTGTGAACCTTCATGTTAAACTCTTATTCTGATTTTGGAAGACTTCTACTAGAGTCTTCTCTATGCTGACACCTTCTCACATTACCGAATTTTCTTGAAACCCTATTCTACAACCCATTCTTATTCTAAACTTAGAGCCTTAATTAGATGACTTTAGAGCTTATTCATGTTTAGGAGAGAGAATCGGAGGTTCATTAAGGAACACTTATTTATTTTTCTCCGTTTTTGTATTGCTGTAGCTCTGATTATTTCATATCTTATTCTACTGAGACTGAACCTTTTGTGATATTTCAGTTTGCCAGCTGTAATCCAGTATCTTTTTAATATTCTCTTTATATGCATACATACTGGTACGATTATTAATTGGCAAAAAAACTACTTACTTCAATTACTGATTCGCTGTCCTTATTGTGGTGCCAAATGGGTTTCACAAAAGTTGAATTGTTTTATTATTGCTACCTCCCTTGGCCCCTCAGTCAACTTAAAAAGATCCATCAGATGAGAGACTGTAAATCACACACATGTGTGCTCCCAGGTGGTAGCATGTCAGATGGTTTAGTTATTGAGACAGAGTGAGTTACTGTATCCATTTGAGAGATCCAGACTTACCCAAACTAATTCCTGATCCCAAAGCCCATTCCACGATTTGGAGGAACAGCTGTATTCCAGAAATCTGGAATGAAGTTGTAACAGGGGATGAGTGATCATCAATAGGGTCACATGTTGCAATTGCTTATGTCTCGCTTGCAGTGTTTTGTGAAGATTGCGTGGAGTAATGCGGCTATGTTTTAAGTTGTGTGGATGTGAAAAGTGCTTAATGCAAAGAAGTTGAAGTGGTTATCGGGCTGGACATAGCCTAAGATCAAGATCCCAGAATAGTCGTAAGTTATCAGCATTGAAAACACTCTGTTGTAATTGTTTGCTAATTTCTGTGGTGCTCGTCATGAGGTACAGTCAGCGGCACAATTGAGATAGGGACATCTATTTTTGTTTGAGAGTAAGGTGTGGTTGGTGTGGTTGATCCCTTTGTGTAGCGGTGAAGCTTCACTAATACGGGTGGTTCCCTGCTGGTCAAGGTTTCACTTGAGTGCAAGTCAGAGCAGGCAAGAAAGTGATGCTCCGAACCATTTCTTGTGTGATTGAATGCTGTCTATTCTATAGTGGGGCAGACAAATTTTGATGAATTTGCTTTGCGTTTGTTGTTGTGTTTGTATTGCAACGTTTGTGAGAATTGTAAAGGAGGGTGAGCCACTGTGAGGAGTCAGGAGAATGCCACAGTTTCTGCGCTGACATTGGACAGCTGGCCTTAGTGTTGCACTGTTAATGGTTGCCTACTTCATAGAGAACAGTGCTGATATTGGTTGTTGAAATTGAACAAGAATTGTGGGTAGATAATTATTTTCTGGGTAGGAACGAAATTATATATGTGATTAGTGACATTATTGTTGGAAAATGAAATTCCTTAAAGCTTTACAAAATCTGATTAAGGGATATGTGAAAATACTTGTTAAAGAGGGGAAAAGGGCACCACCCAAAGACACACAAGGTCATTATATAGCCATAAATGTGGGCCTTCACACATGCATTTGGTTGAATCAATGCAATAAGATCACAGAGAAAGAAGATGCATTGATGTGTCCACGCTATGGCACATTTCATTTGAGAATTATTGAAAACTTGAGAAGAGTTTTGAATGAAATGAAGCTAGCTGCCTCACAGGCCTGCACAGTTTGGAACACTTAGGGGCAGATTCTGATCTCGCTCGGAAGGTCCCCGAATGCGATCTGGCCATAAATAGCACGAGCCTTACGCGTGTTCTCCGCCGACTCGTACAGCTGTACGAGTGAGCAAGTACTATGGGAGAAATGAAATCACCGACCAAATCATTTCTGGGTCTGAACCGCTCCGTATGCCTCACCCGTAAGCAAACCGTGCAGTACAATGGAGCCTAATTACGACTGAGCCAGTACGATGCATGCGACGGACAGCGGGATCGAGCAGAAGTTTCCATCTTACAAAACATGCAGGAAGCTGCCTTTGCGGGACAGCGTCCGACCCCCCGTCACCTGCAGCCTTACGACTCGAACACAGGGGGAGACCACAGGGTCTCCCCAACACAGGCATGTACGGTGCGGATGGCAACGACACGTACCCACTGTAGGGGCGCCCTTGTGTGAGACGTACCCATTCAGTCAATGGGAGCCCATGTACGCGTCGTACGACTGGATCCCATTGACTCCTATGGGAGTCCAACCTAACCGAGTCGGGTACCATGCGGCCACATCGTACTTGCTCAGTCGGACTGCAGGAGTACGGCTCAGTCGGAAAACACTCCAGATCCGGCTCGGTCGGAGAGCTTTCCGACCCAGATCGGAATCGTCCCCATAATGCTTGAAGGCACAAAAACTCATATTAGGCCAAAAGAAAAATACCAGGGAAGAGTCTGAAAGGCAGTGTGTAGCTGTGCTGATGCTGGATGGGAAGCAAAACAGCGGTGGTGGAGAATTGATATAGTAGAGGGAATTCAATTGTACTCTGCATTGACGAGTGAAGAACTTGAGAACAGAAGGAAAAGAAAGGCAAGAAGAAGGAGGAAAAGACAGGAAACACAGGGAGTATAGGAGAACACAGTGATAGCAAATCCAGACTGCCTAACACAATCAGTGAAGCCCTCACAGGAACTGTGTGATAACCTGTCTGAATACTTTAATAACAAAATTGACTCAATCCTAACAGATATTAATAATGATCTGTTGATCAAGAACCGAAGGAACGGCAGATATGACATCCTCAGAAGTAATTCAGAGAAACATAGAGTGTTTAGAATTTATAAAAGAGAAGAATTTAAAGGCATTAGCATGGAGTATCTCCTCTGGTTCCCTGCTGGACACTCTGTTTCCCTATATGTGGAAAGATAGAGAGGAGGATCTACTCCCAGGTTTATTACAAAATTGTAATCTATCCCTGAGGACCAGTACTGTTCCGAAGGCTTGGAAAAAAGCCTTGAGTACTCCGTTACTGAAGTAGCCAACAGCTGATGTAAATGACATCAGGCAATTATCGTCCAAGTTCCCAACTTCCTTATCCAAATAACATTGTGGAGAAATATACACACAAATTACTAGCAACTTTTGGGAACAAACACAACATCTTGGAGGTTCAAGAGAATGGTTTTAGACCAGCACATGGTGTAGAGTCAGCTCTAATTCTGACTATGGAGGAATTGCGGATTGCAGTTGACAGAAGCCAGACAGCAATATTATAATTAGTCAGTATAATTGTCAGTTGCATTTGACACTGCCAGCCACCAGATGCTCTTACAAAGACTTAAAGAGGTGGGAGTGATGGGGACTTTTCTAGTATGGATTGGATCATTTCTGTCGGATAGATACTAAGCAGTTTCACTCCCCCTTTCTGGTAAAAGTTAAGGGAAAATATAACATGGTGTACCTCAGGACTCGGCCCTGAGGCCCATTATTTTTAATATATATCTATGTCCATTACTTACTCTGATTAACTTCTGATTAGATCCTTTTGGATCTCTTTTAAGAACTGTGCAGAAAATACGTAGCTAATTATATCCCTCGAGGAAATGTTATTGAATTCTGTAGGCTATTTCTACACCTGCATTCAAGAAAGTGGCTAGCTGGTTTTAAAAAAAACTGTTTAAAATTCAACAAAGGAAAAACAGTTTTTATGCTGCTCTTATTCTAAGATTCCCAACTCACTCCCAGTGAACTTCTGGCCTGGGACCAGTACAGAGGGCTTCAAAACAACTCAGATAGTGCAAAATCTAGGATTGTACGCATGAATGAAATTATCTTTAGAAATACATATTAACAAACAGCAGATACGTATTTTGGATTGCTGAGGAACCAGAGAAAAATTTATATTTTATTGACTCAGCCAGCGAGAAGATTGGTAGTACAAAACACCATCTGGGGCAGGTTAGACTATTGCAGTGTGCTCTTTCTGAGAGCTCCGGATTATCTAGTTGACAGATTGTACAGGTTATAACAATTTGCAGCAAAATCGGCCTTGAATAAATCGAGAAATAATTCCCCCTCAGCTGCTCTGAGAGCCTTTCACTGGCTGCCAGTGAGAGAAAGAATAATTTCAAAATCTTTGTGTATAGTATACAATGTATTAAAGGAACTGGACCAGTGCCATTACAAAATACATTTTGTTATTGCAGGCCTAGAAGGAAGCTTCAATTTGCCACAGCAAACTTGGTCTGTATGCAAAAATTCAGGAAAATAAGGACAGGAGGAAGGACTTTCCAGCCTAAGGTTGCCCAGATGTCGAACACGCTGTCAGCCTACATTAAAGTTAGTGAAAATCTGAACAGCTTTAGGGAAAGCCTAAAAACATGGCTCTATCTAAAAAAACACTAAGTACAAGCTCACATAGGTGTTGTACTAAATGACAGAGGCATGATTGTATTGTGGAGAAATGAACCTGGCAAAGATTTAATAGCGCCAAGAGACCTCTAAATTGAACTTCGCACTCTGTAAATGTTTGTAATTATTATAGTGATTCTAAATATGATTTCTTGGATGTGTTGGTATCAATGCGTCCACCTCCATATAACGTGGTCTAACTGAAGGGAATTAATGGTGCAGTTACCGGTGGAAACTCTGGAATAGCCAGCACGCCAGTAATTACCTGAGTAAATACAGGTCAGAATCTGATGGGAGAGAGTTGAGGGATTTGTGCTCCTGTTAACTCTACTGTTCCCAAGGCCCCAGGTGCAATTGCTGTTCCATTCACTATTGGTTCTGTAGTTCCTCTGTATGAATCCCAGTTGGTAAGAAACATGACGCACCAGCTAATGCACCTGTGATCCCAGGAATGGGAGGAACTACTTTAGTCCAGAGACAGGTTAATAACCCTTATGTTGCTGCTATAACATCAACCATGAATCAGACAGGATTTACTCCTGTAGGAGAGTCTGCAAAATGTTGACATGTCTATTTGGAATTCATCTAATCGTGTTACCAACAGTAATCCTAGAGAAAGAATAAGGTCTAATATCTCTGTAGTACAAAATGATATTCAATCCTGAGAACTAGATGGTATTATTAGGTTCCCAAATGGGTCCCCAAGAGAAAGTGAAGGTTCAGGATTAAGTAAAGAATTAATTTAGACCCCCATAAGGGAAAATGCATTGAATGTGGTCAAACTAAAGTTAGAACTGGATGAAATGATATTAGGAACCTTTGCCCAATTACATGCTAACCAACATAACAAACTTGTATTCAGATGCGAAAATGTTAACAAACGTCCAGCTCTAGTTCATGATAAGCTGTCTGAATTAGCCTGAACCTGTGATGTAGATTTACACAGAACCAAGTCATTTCAGAAAAGTTATCATGTATGTTTTGATGAGATTGACATTTGCAGTATGAGAATAGGAGTGGCCTTGCGTCATTCACCAATGATTTCCCAAAGTAACGAGAAAAGCCAGTGGAATGGCATTCACAGGTTGAGCAATTTGTGACAATTTCACAAATCTTATAGGTGGATTTGAATACCTTTTTCGATATTATGATGCAGAGTGATTCATCGGCAGAATGTAAAGTAGCTATAGAGTGGCTAGAGAAGGAACCCCTGAGAAACCCAATATCACGTGCCCATTACAGTTAGTGATGAAAAAGTATCAACAGGTGGTAACCTTTTTGAAAGGAAAAATGACAGCTAATGACATTGATTGGGTTAATATTGACAGAACGACCCAAGAGCCAAGTCAGTCCAGGCCTATTATGATAGATTGTTGCAGGTGTTTAACCAACACAGTGGCATGGAGACTCTCGAAGCTAAAGACATCGGAGACCCTTCCGGGTGAGCAGCGCGCTACACAAGTGTTGTGATTGATTGATTGATTGATTGATCGGAAATGTTGTGTCTCAGCATGTGACAGGATTGAGACCTGAGACTAGCTTGAGCATTCAGCAGCATTTGATCAGTTGGTAGAATACATTGGTTAATGAGATCTTCAGATATTCAAAATATTGTTGTGATGAATTGGAAATGAAATAGAAGTGATTTATGAAACAATTGATGGTGACACAGATGAAAGCAGCACCGAGAGAAAGTCAAAGTCAACCTTTTGTAGGGAATGTTGGTTCTATGCAAGTAGTATATTAGCAGGGCGTTCCTATGATACAAGGTGGAAATGGGTTCCTGCAACAAGGTAGAGGTCATGGTATTCCATTTGACTTGAGTACTGGGATAGATGTGGCAACTCTGTAAAGATCAAATCCGTGTTAATATTGCAAGTAAGGGCACTGGAAGGAGGAATGTCGTCCTAACTTCAAAAGAGTGATGAATGAAAACCAGGTACAGAATTCAGGGTTTACATAGCACAAGAGTAATATCCCTATACAGTCACAGAATGTAACAAGACAGAGAATGCAAAATTATGATGTGCTGCAAGCTCCAGAGATGCAGGTTGTACAAGCCCTGATGTCTCTACAAAATGAAAATGGTGCCCAAATTCATTCAAATCAACTCCCAACTTTAAAACAGAATTCCTTCCAAAATCAGAAGGTGTTTCAGCAATTTCCTATGTTTGATCTGCTTGAGGGTTATGCCTCTGATCAGTCGCAATGACAGTAAATGGGAAGGTAGATTTCGTTCTGGTGCAGTCGTAGAAGTAGACCGGAGTGGTGCATTTGCAGAAGTTGAGGTGAATGGCCACCCTGTACCATTCTTGATCAATACTGGTGCTACACGTTCTACTGTTGGAACAGTAGAAGTTCCAAACCAACCCCTCTCTGAAAAATATTCCAAGTTGTTTAAGTCACAAATAAATAAATAGCAGACTCCATAAAAGAAGAGGAGAAGTACCTGTTAAAATAGGATCCTTGGAGGAGTATCACCAGTTTGTGTCTGATTCAAGTCCTGTGAACCTATTAGGATGCGATTTATTGTGCAAGTTAAATTGCACTATCTATTGTACTTCAAAAGGATTTGAATTTCAGACCCATGATGAAAATGTAGGCTTAAAATTTTAGAGTCAAGGGCCTGAATTTGGGTTGTGTTCCATAATGAAATCTGAGGAATTACCACCAGACCTACACTTTTTCAGTGCTTACACAAATGTACGAAAAAGCAAGACGGACTGTGGCTACTCTTTATCCTACAGCCGCAGGGCAGCCTGGGCGCCTTAAAGACATGGCAGCAGTTGGTATCAGCATAGAACAGTGTGAAACTATTGTGATGGGACACCCCTAACTGATCTTGGTCCACATTCGGTGGAGATTTTGTTGACACATAACCATACACAGCGTATGACAAACAGTCGCTTGACATTATGAACAGATTATACTTGCTGCAGAAAATATTACCCTGTAGATGTACTACTTTGAATTCTGCCACTTTAATGCCTCTTCCCGGGAATGCAAATAATGAGGGGGAAGGGAGCATGATTGTCTCAATGTAAATCATCTATGCATCAACCCAAACCCAGATATACGAGGTACGCCACTGGTAGAGTCTGATTACATACTGTATGTGGATCGGTCGTGTGTAGGAAACAATGAAGAAAATGTGAGAGCTGCATGCACAGCCTGCTTAGTCTTAGGGGTAGTCAAAGCCTCCTGGCTTCAATGGGTGTTATCTGTGCAAGTGGCTTAACTTATAGCTCTTACTAGAGCTTGCTGTGTCTCTGAACAGCTGAGAGTGACTATATGTACAGATAGTCAGTATGGCTTGGTGTCGTTCATGACTTCAGACAGTTATGGTCACAAAGAGGATTTATGTATTCATCTGGATCCCTGATCTGCAATGGGGAACATGTCATGAGGCTGCTTGAAGAACTATATCTGCCTGCAAAAATTGTAGTTGTGCAGTGAACTGCTCACCGCAGTGGTGATGATTATGTAACAGTGAGCAACTTTTATGCTGATGAGGTTGCATGATGCTGTGCTCATGGCTCACAAATATTCGATTTTGAATACATGAATGTGTATGAAGATGAGGTCAACTATATCCTTTTGTTGACAACAACTGATACTTAGGAGGAAGTGAAGAGAATGCAGCAAGAAGTGTCACAGGCAGAACAGCAAGGTTGGATCAGAGCAGGATGTGTGAAGAGTGATAATGATATATGGGTTTCTGTAGATGGCAGACCAATGTTGCCAGACAGCATATTGCCTCCAATGGCAAGACATTTCCATTGACCCGCACATGTTAGGAGGGATGCCATGGTCAGGTTGTTTAGACAGTATTGGTTTAACCCACAATTTAGACTGGTTACTGAAGAATTGTGCCACAGATATGTTGTATGTCAATAGATTATTGAGGGTAAAAGAACTCCAGTGACATTGAGTTATATAGGAAGATTATGAGGGCTAATGAACAGGATGAAGATAGACTTCATCAAAATATCTGTGTGCAATGGGCTGAGATGTATCCTAGTAATTCTGTGCTTTTTCTCGCTTGAGTGGAAACCTACCTGATTAGGAGGAATTACAGTCTCACAGTAGACAAGTTTTTGTTGAGGGAATTGATACCTATGTTTAGTCAGACCGAGGGACTCATTTCATTCAAGTGGTCCGGAAAACGTTGTGTGCAGGTTTACAAGTTGAACAGAGATTACATTCTAGTTATTGACCAGAGGCGTCACGCATTGGAGAGCAAGTGAATGAAACGTACAAAGCCAGATCCGCCAAATTGAGGGCATCAATATTTGTGAATTGTCCAGATGCTTTGCCTCTTGTGCTTATGAGCCTTAGTAGTGTACCTGACAAAAGACCAGGATTATTCCTGCATAAGATAATTATTACCGCCTGCAGTGTCTGCAAATGCACTTGTGAGCATTACATGGTTCTTGACTATTGCGAGGGACTAGCAGATGAAGTCCATTAAGTGTTATTCCAGGTTGAAGCTGTTGCCATCTCGCTATGTCTGGAGCAGTGCCATGACCTCAGTCTTGCCATCTGGGTCTTTGTGAAGAAACCCATTTTGAAAACGTGTCTGGAGCCTAGATGGTGTGGCCCGTACCAGTTCCAACTAGTGACAAATACTGCTGTTAAGTGTGGGGGACTTCCCAACTGGATTCATGCAAGCCACACTAATAGAGTGGAGTGTCCGCTTGAAGATGACAGTATCTTTTCCTGAGTACTGAGACTCAGTAATAGCTGTGAAAGCACATTTGCAGCCTGGGGGAGGAGATCAAAAAGAGTTAAAGTGCCATGTCGGAGGTACTCATCCCTGTTAGAAATGGGGTTCTCTTGTTGGCAGTGGCTTGCACCCTGTCCGAGTAGGGACCTTTATTGTAGTCAGGCTAAAAATTCACACACCCACGATAACCCTTGCTCACCCCCTTGGTAGTTTGGCACAAGCAGTCAGGCTTATCTCAGAGGCAATGTATAAATCATTTGTACATAAACACACAGTAACACTGTGAAAACACTACAAATAGAAACCACACTAGTTTAGAAAAATAACCAATATTTATCTCAGTAAAACAAGACCAAAATGGCAAAAAAGCAACATACATAATTCAAGATATCACTTTTAAAAGGTTCGAAACAGGTCAGTCCATAGGAAACTATGGATACATCACTTTTATCACAAAGTAACCTGGGATGCATCAAAATCAAAGACGAAAACAGGTGAGGTGAAGGTGAGGTGCCAGAAAAGCGAAGTGATACATTAGTTCCATACTACCAGTGAAGGTGATGAGTTGATTTCTTACTGCCAGGGAAGTTGATTTGTCAGTTCCTTACTACAGTGCAGGGGAGGTGATGAGTCAGTTCCATACTGTCAGTGGAGATGATGATACAGCTCCTTACTGTGAGGGGAGGTGACGCGTCGGTTTCCAGACACGCTGCCTCAGATCTTTACTTCTGGTAACTTCGATTAAGAACTTAGTACACAGGTGCAGTGCATCTAAAATCCGGCCACGCTGGGTTGATGCAGCAGTGGCAAAGCAGGCGCTGCATCAATTTTCCAGCCACAAACAGTAGACGCATCAATTTATTTAGCCGCACAGCAGAGCCTGAGTTGAAGCGAGTGCTATGAACTTCAGTGACACAGTGCTCAGGACTCAGGCTGCAGCAATATGTTAGCCCCATGACAGGTGCTACATAGATTCTTCGACCGCACCATGGCAATGCGTTAATTTCTCAACTGCATGGCGTTGCTGCGGCTGGAAAAAACGGCACTGAAGGATGATCAATGGATTTTCTTCAGTCCTTTGCAGCAAAGCTACCTCCACTTGCCCAGAACTGGAACTGGCACCAGCAGAGTTGTTCAGGGCCTGCAGGTTAAGTTAATTGTTATGTTAATTATATTGAATATAGCGCACAACTCACCCATGGGCATCTCAGTGATGTCAGCAGTAGCGGCATGTATTGGCAAAGATTGGTAATCTTAAAATAGGTAGGCTTTCAACAATTTCCTAAATTGACAATAGGTTGAACAGGATCTAATTTGCAGCAGGAGCTTATTCCAATAGGAGGGGGCCAAGCAAGAGAAAGTTTGGCTCCCGCATCTAGTCAAACGGATGCGGGGAACACACAGTAGGGCTTTATCATAGGATCTTAAGCTTCTGCTGGCTACATGCTATTTAATATTCATTTTTTGTATTTTTTTTTTTATTGAACATTTTTTCCCCCATTTTCTTTGTAACATGAGCAGGGCACAATGAAATACAAAACAATAGAACATGAAATCATACAAACATATTCCAATATTCAACTAGACAAATTCTTCATCTTTTAACAATCAGTACCTAACTTCCATCGAATAAACGGACCCCAAATTTGCATACCCATTTCTTACTCTTTTTTCCCTTCCTGGCATATATGGCTCTTTCCAGTTTTTGTATTGATAATACTTTACCTAGCCATTGATGATATGATGGAGGGTTAGGATCAAGCCAAGCAGAAGCTACTAACAATCTCAGGATCGCCATTGCTACAAATATAACATTTTTACTGCTCGGCTGCTTGTCTATGCTGACCCCCAATATCATAATAGCAGGGGTTAACTCTATTGTTATTGACAATGCATTCTGGAAAAAGTTCGCAATGTCCTGTTTCGTCTTGTCCAGATGAGGGCAAACCGAAAAAATATGTATTAAATCAGCATCTATGCTGCCACATCTAAAACAAGTGGTGCCAGATATGCCCCCCCCACTGGGCAATCTTCGCGGGTGTGTAGTATAGATGATATAATAACTTATAGTGTTGCGCCTGTAGGGACGATGAACACAGCATTTTACTCCCCATTTCTAAAGACTCAGTAAAAATATCCCTGAAATGCATATTCTTTCTTTCACAGGTGTGTTCTCAAGGTTAAATTAGCTATAGAAAAGGAGTATTGTTATATATGTTAATTTACTGAGAGTAAAGCCTAAGAGGAAAAATCTTGGAGAAAAACGTGAAGACCCAATGAGCAGATGAGGACTCCTATTCATCGCTTATCATCATCATAGATAACTTTATTTCGGTCAAAGGACCATAAAAGTGCAATTAAAATACATACAAAAGAGCACAAATCATTAAAACAATAAATAGAGAACAAGTCAATATTAGACATAACAATTGATTAAACTAGGTAGTTATCAATGACTTGAAGATATAAAATTCATGATTAGACACAGATATTTATCCAAAACTTTTCCTTCTACGCCACATGCCAAATAAAAAACGAGATACAGCAAAGACGATGGGGGGGGGGTGAGTATCATACGTCAAAACCCTACAGGCCTGAGTGCAATATCTGAACCCTAGATTCCTACATAACGGAACCAGCCAGCATTTCCTTATAGTTTCATATGCAGGGCAAAAAAACATAACATGGCAAACATCTTCTTGCCTATAATTACAAGCCGGACAGGATATTTTTTCAGATTTTGCCCATTTGCAAGTAAATGCCCTGAGTGGAAGACTGCCATGCCTTAACTGGAAGTAGAGCTTCATCGCAAGGGGTGGATAAATTACATCTAGGAATTCCTCCGCTCGCAATTCAGTTTTCACCAGGAGGAACTCTGCGGACAGTCTTCCGAGGGAACCTGATCTCTGTAAAGCTAGTGAGTTCTGTTGCCTCAGCTGACTTATGAGTTCCAGTTTGGATATCCCCGGGCAACACACCTCAGGGGTCTCCCAGAGCTCAGGCAAACCAATCCGGATACTAAGAGTTTTGATATGGTGCAGCCACAGGATGTTCTTGCCTTTTAGAAGAGCCCAAACCTCTAGGAATTCCTCTCTATATGGAGTCAGTACGGGCACTGACCAAAGTCTCTTCCAATAGAGCATGGGCCATGCTGCTGCTAGCTCTTCTATGGATTCCAGGCCCAGATCAAGTCGCAGAGGGATAAGTATTGTACTTAGTGGCAAGCCCAGAAGGCTCCTGATAAAGCCCTGCTCCACCCTCAGGAGATTAGATGTGTTTTTATGGCCCCAAAGTTCAGCACGATACGTCGAGGCCGTTCTAGCCTGGAGTCGATATATTTCGATAACCAGGGCTGCCGGTTTAAAGTCCGAAATTCTGTGGACTTTACTAATGCCCCTCATTACTTGGGATAACCTAAGAGCTGTTTTTGAAATTTGGGAACCCCAGTCAAAGATTTCCGTCAAGGTAATGCCGAGGTAGACAAAGGTCTTAAGGCAGAATCATTGAGAATGAGGTTTGCATGGGTCTGCTTTGGGGGATTGAAAATCATAAACTTGGTCTTGTCCAAGTTTATCTCCAATCCACGTGAAGCACAGAATGCTGCAAAGCCGTTCAGAGTGCGCTGGATGCCAGATGATGTTTTAGATAACAGCAGAGTGTCATCCGCAAACATCAGAGCGGGCACCCGCCCGGTGGCCAGCCTGGGAGCATCATTGTCAGTTACACCAATTAAATGGTCCACCAGACCATTGATGTAGAGACAAAACAACGTTGGAGGCAGGGCACACCCCTGGCGTACACCCTTCAAAACGGGGAAACGTGCCGACAAATCACTGTGCCGCTCGCACCTGATTTGGGCATAGTTGCTAGTGTGGAGTCTGATTAGGATATTCAATAGATACGGTGGGAGACCCAGGTCTGCTAAAACTTTCCACAACTTTTCCCTTGGAACAAGGTCAAAAGCGGCCCGCAGGTCAACAAAGATGAGATAGAGGCTGCCACCCTCCACTCTCACCATTTTCCAAAATAAGACCTGCAGCCGAAATATTTGATCCAAAGTTGAAATACCTGTCCTGAACCCGGCCTGGAGTGTGGTCAATATCTCATTTTCTTCCATCCACCCCTGGATTCTATCTAAGATGAACCTGCCCATTAGTTTCTGTGCGGTATCTATAAGACTAATAGGCCTATAGTTTAATGGGGTTAACGGGCATAGGGACGATCTCAGCTCCAAGCCAAGTATCCGGCGGGTCAGTCCCCATAAGAATTGCATTAAATCAAACCACCAGATATGGTGCCCATATTTTGGGTTGGGATCGGAATAAATCCCCAGGCATTTTGTCTAGGCCGGGGGCCTTGTTAGGTAATAGTCTTGCTATTGCAGACTCGACCTCCTTCAGAGTGATATCCTCAGGCCGTTCTAGATGATACACATCCCCAACAAGCAAGGAGTCCTGCCTCCGATCACCATCCAAGGACCCCACCAGTCGATACTCGTGGCGGGGCCCCGGGACGGCTAAAAGGGGACATGCCACAGTTTCCCCTAGGGCCGAATCTACCATCCCTGCCAATCTATGCTCCTGGAGTGATTCGGGATTGGGAGAGAGTATGATCTCTTCACCCAAGTTGGCATATAGCGCACCAAAGTGCGCCTCCCACACTGAGGGTGCTATATTCGGAGTTCGAGCTAAACCTCCCCCACTCACACCAGAACTCACAAAAGCCCAAAACAACTTGGAGTCCTTTCATGAGACTGCGGATCTAAGATCCTCCCATCTATTCTCCACCCAGGGCTTCTTTCCCCTCGTAATGGACTTTGTACAGTCCAGGCGGAGTTTCTTAATGCTAATTCTATCTTCATTTTTTATTGCAGAAAGCATGACTTTTTTTGATTTCCTACAGGTGGCGTGATACCAGGGATGTGTCCTGGCCTGGTGATGTTTTTTTTTTTTTTAAATAATTTTTATTGCAAAGTTATATAGAATTTTCCATCACAGTACAAGTATGCGCCTACAACCCTGGCTTGCAGTATGGAGCAGTAATAATCTGGACAAAGACCTTGTAGCATTATCTAGTTGTAGAGATAGTATCAGTTATCAGGATACGCATTCATGCAGAGCGAATGAAATTTACAATGAAAGTACAATTTGCATTTTGTGTTTTTTGTAATCATTTTAAACTTAACGAAAAAAACTGCACACATGAGTCAGTACGTCAACATATTACACATGGTGTGTTATCTAGCATCGAAGCTGCCTTGTGAGAGACCGATTGTGCAATTCCCCCAAAGTCACATCTCGCCCGCACCCCCACCCCTGTCAAACCCCACTGCAATGTGACCAGCCCCGTCCCTTGCACGTGAATTGCCTACTGATGGCCTCGACCCTTATTCAGTGTCCTCCCCGTCCTCAGAACATTCAAGATCCTCTTCCGACAATGGCTCACAAATATCCCCCCTGTAGGTGTTCCACGGTTGCCAAACCCCATTCAATTTGCGTGGGTTATCTCTCAGTTTGTAGACTGCCCTTTCTGTCAACATAAGCATATCCATGTTCCTGCTCCACTGCGCCAGTGTGGGGAGATCTGCCGTTCCCCATTTCTGAGCGATGTCTCGTTTGGCTGTGATAAGTCCTATCGTAGTCCACACCCTCTCATAGAAAGTAAGATCTGTAGGCCCCCAAACATTCAATAAGCATACCCGTGGGTCCAGTGTGAGTGAGGTGTGAAGTGTTTGAGCGATAGTGCGTAGTACCCGCTGCCAGTAGCTGACAATACTTGGGCAGCCCCAGAGCGTGTGTATGAACGTGACCTCCTCCCCGCAACCCCTGAGACAGTATGGATGCTCTGCTCTTTGCAGTTTGTGTAGTGTAGTTCAGGTGTAATAGATCCTGTGCAAAATGTTTAGTTGTACCAAGCGGAATTTAGACGATATACCAGCCTCACGTGGAGACGCCATGGCTGCGTTCCAGTCGGATTCGTCTAGGTTTCCGACGTCGGTCACCCATTTGTCTCTTAGCCTCTCTAACGGGTCAGGTAAGTTGTTGATTAGCTTACGATATGTTAGTGAGGTTGCACCTTCCTGCATGAAATCTGTGAGCAGACGGTCCTCCAGCGGGGAGGACTCTGGTGGAGTCGTGTCTGGTGGGATCACCGCTTGGAGGGCGTGTCTGATCTGTATGTATCTATACAGCTCGCTATCTCCCAGTTCCTACTGTTCCTGAAGGGTCGCGAATGGAATCACTCCCTCCCTAGTCCACATGTCTCCCACAGTCGATATCCCAATGTTATCCCACTGGGTGAAACCCTTGGTGCGCCGTAGATGTCCCAGTGCCTTGGTGTCCCACAGTGGTGTGAGCTTTGTAATGGTCCCATCCCAGTGTAGCTTCGCTTGTGCCTTGTACCATAGCGGAACGGTGTGTTTAGTGGGCCCTATGAGTTTCGCCGCCGTCGTCCGGTGGTATAGAGGTGCCAGTAAGCTATGTGTACCTAGTTGTGTCCAGTCGGCTTTGAATGCTGGGTCGTCTTGCGGGGCGTGTACCCACTGATTGAGGATCTTGAGTTGGGCCGCCCAATAATATAATTGCATATTAGGCAGTGCAATTCCTCCATCATACCAGCTCCTATTTAGCTTTGTGTGTGAAATTCGGGCTGGCCGGTTTCCCCAGAGCAGACTTGAAATCTGTGCTGTTACTCTCTGGAGGAAGTTGGCGGGTATCAAGTGTGGGGCGTTTTCAAGGACGTACATAAAGCGCGGCAAGGCCATCAATTTAAATAATGCTGCTCTGCCCAGCAATGTCAACGGGAGCTCTTTCCAATGTTGCACATCGTTACGGAGCCGGAGCAAGGGGGGTTGCAGGTTGAGCAGTGAGAACTCAGTTTCATCTCGAGTGATGTGGTTTCCCCGATATTTAAAGGAAGAGGGAGCTATCTCCAGCGGACAGGAGTCTGGCAGGGGCGGGAGTGGCCCCTTAAGCTCAAAGAGTATCGACTTCGCCCAATTGATAGTATATCCTGATATTCGCCCATGTGAGTTGCAGATTGCTAGGAGGTTGGGAAGGCTGTTCTCTAGGTCTGTGAGGTATATCAACATGTCATCCGCGTAAAGGGACACTCTGTCTTCCCACTGAGGATGCCATCGTATCCCCTTCAGAAGTTGTGTAGTACGGATAGTGACCGCCAGTGGTTCCAGGACCAGAGCAAATAGGAGGGGCGAGAGTGGGCACCCCTGTTGTGTACCACGTCCTAAACGTATGGCTCGAGACATGTGTCCATTCGCTACTATCCTGGCCATGGGGTCCTTATAAAGCATCCTTATCCAGGAAATAAAGACTGGACCAAAGCCCATGCGGGTGAGCACTGCGAAGAGATAGTTCCACTCCACCAAGTCAAACGCCATTTTGGCGTCTAGTGATAATATCGCTGCTGGTTCTCTCAACATTGAGAGTCGCGCCACTACTCCGTGCACTCTGCGAAGGTTTAGGGCCGTGCTTCTATGCGGCATAAAGCCGGACTGGTCTGGGTGAATCAGCTGACTTAAGCATGGCATAAGTCTGTTCGCCAGCACTTTCGCTAATATTTTGGCCTCCGGGTTCAGGAGGGAAATAGGTCTATACGATTTACAGTCGCTGGGCGGTTTGCCCGGTTTCGGGATGGCGACTATGGTTGCCATCCGTTGATCTGGGGGCAATGTTCCCTTTATCCTACTCTCTTCATACATTTGAAGAAGGGGCTTACTCAGGGATTCAGACATGGATTTAAACCACTCAATGGGCACCCCGTTGGGGCCCAGAGCCTTACCCGAGTGAAGGGAGTTAATGGCCAACTGAATTTCGTCAGTTGTTAAGGGGGCGTCAATGTCTCCCACCGCCTCCTCCGTCAGTGCCGGCAGAGGCACACAGCCAAGGGCGTCCCGGGCTTCGTCCTCCGCCACCACTACCGTCGGAGTGTATACCTCAGTGATCAGCCCGGGTTTCCACTATGTCCTCCGGTTGGGTGTGTACCGTGCCACATGAGTCCGTAATTTGTAGTATGCTGCTACCCCCCCCTTGTTTCTTGTCCAGCCCCGCTAGGAGTTTACTAGCTTTGTCCCCTATGTCATAAACCCTGTGTTTAGTCGTGGCGATGTCCGCCATGGTCGCACGCTTCAGGTGATCGTTGAGGCGGCGCTGGTGTATCTAGAGGACATGAAAGGTGTCGTCCGATGGGTCCGCCATATGGGCATTGTTGGCCCTCTCGAGGCCCAACTCCAGTTCCAATGCTTCCTTTCTGTGTGCTCTTTTGTGATTCGTTATCGCCGCAATAGCCTGACCCCTGAACACTGTTTTGTAGGCTTCCCACAGTATTGAAGGGGAGTCTACCGAGGACTGATTCTCCTCAAAATAGAGCCGGGTCACTTTCTTCAGGTCTTTACTGATCTGCGGGACTTTGAGATACCCTGGAAAGATCGGATACATCCTTCGTTTGGTGCCCGTGCTAGCTACGGTCAGGGTGACCGGCGAGTGATCCGAGATGCCCCTCGGCTGTATCTTTGCCTCGCCGATGTTGAGGAGACCGTTACCCAATGTGAAAAAGTAGTCTATCCTTGATAGACTATTGTGTGTCGCTGAGTAATAGGTGTATTGTTGCTGATCTGGGTGTATTGTACGCCACACATCCACTAAACCCTGCGCTTCTAGAAAGGTCTGGAGCTTGCTAGGGCCATCTGTTTGCGGTCATGTGGGGAACCGGTCAAGGGTGTTCGTGAGTGTCATGTTAAAGTCTCCACCTATAAGTAAATCCCCTTCAGGGAGTTCCAGCAGGAACTTGCCGAGATCCGGCAGTGCTATTGTTTGTAGCGCCGGCGGGATATAAACGGAGACCACGTTTAGCAGTCTACCCTCCCACTGGCCATGTACTGCTGCGAAGCGGCCTTGATCATCTATTTTTGTGGATTTTACTATGTACTGGGAAGACTTCCGTAGCAATATGCCTGTGCCCCGTGACCCTGAGGTAAATTCAGCGTGTGCTATCATGCGGTATCCCAGCCTGTCTAGAGCCCGTGTGGCCGCCCCCATCAAGTGTGTTTCCTGTTAAAGGACTAGGGTGGGTCCCTGTCTCTTAATGCCTTGCAGTACCAGGCCCCTCTTGATCTTGTCGCCCAGGCCCCTAATGTTCCACGACATGATTTGCAGCGGGGCTGGTGAAGTATGGCTCACTGGTTAGAGCAGGCAGACCCTGAAGCAGAGGTCAGACCCGGGACCAGGGTTCAATTCCCGATGCGGCAGGGTCTTGAGCTCAAATGTCCATGGACTCGATAATTCTCGCTTCGGTGCCTGACCTAATCATGGGTTCACACTCTGCAAGTCTGGGCATTAAGCTTGCTTAATCTCCACAACGGCCCCCGCGGCGGGATGCCTGGCTTTCACCTTGGGGATGCCCTGTAGGGGCTATCTCACAGGGAAAAGCCAGGACGGGTTCCCAAGGCAAGCGCGGAGATACCCCCCTGGGGGTCGATTCAGGCGCTATATAAGAAATATAATAATAATAATAATCTACCCTGGCCATAAGAATTGTCGGTGGTCAGGCTCGGAGGAACCAAGTGTTACGGAGGGATCACTATAGGCCGTGAGGCCTTCTCGCCATGAGTGAGGTGTTGTGCGGAGACGAGCGTAAGGCAGGTGCGACTCTACCGTGCCTCCTGCCATCCGGCCGTCCCAGTGACATGCGATGCTTTCCAAATACTGAGTCATACCTATGAACATGTGTGTGTGCAAAACCAGAACTTGCAGGACCAAATGTTCCCAAACTTCAACCATTCTCGTACCCCTACCCACCCCCCTCCCTGCCCCCCTGCTATACGGACTCAAAACTGCCCGCCCCCCCAACTGAGCAGAGTGCATACCCCATCCCCAAAACAGTGTACTTGCGCGTCGGGGTGAGGGACTCTCCGCTGCCAGCGGTCTCTCATTCACACCCTCGGGGGTCCATCACCCAGTGTCCAATGGCGGGTAGCGTGTGCGCAGCACAATAAGTCAAATAAAGTATGGAATCCTGGAGATCACTGTTCCTCGTTTTCCTCCTGTCCGCCTTCTTCTCCCAAGGGCGAGCTGCTCTCTGGGCCCCCTCCCGACGCCTGAGAGTCCGGATGTCTTCCTGCATTTTGGCCCTTTGGGGGCCGGTTGGTTCGTCGAGGGCGGTGGTCCGGTCTCCATCCTTCCAACCAGTCCTGCAC
Source organism: Lissotriton vulgaris (assembly GCF_964263255.1). Classification (NCBI taxonomy): domain Eukaryota; kingdom Metazoa; phylum Chordata; class Amphibia; order Caudata; family Salamandridae; genus Lissotriton; species Lissotriton vulgaris. The sequence continues at coordinate 162,128 of NW_028254700.1, read as the reverse complement.
CGCTTCTGGGGTGTCAAAGAACCAAGTTTTATTTTCTGCCACTATCTTAAGCCTCACAGGGAAGAGCATGGAGTACGGGAGTTCTCGTGTCCTGAGTTCTTTTTCAACCTCAAAAAAGGTCCTTCGCCTACGTGCGACGTCCGCCGTGTAGTCGGGGAAGAAGGCTATGGTGGCGTTCTGAAGTTTGATAGGAGGGGATGTCCTGGCTGCCTGCAAGATGGCGTCTCGGTCTCGGAAATTGAACAGGCGGGCAACTATAGGCCGCGGAGCCGCCCCCGGCTTCGGTTGACCGCCTGGCACGCGGTGGGCCCTTTCCACGGAGAAAAAGGTGGACAAGCCCTTTGGCTTAAGTTCATTCATAATTAAGCTCTCCACAAACAAGTCCATGGCTCTTGTGCCTTCCGACTCCGGTACTCCAATAATACGGATGTTGTTCCGCCTAGAACGCCCTTTTTGCTTGTCAAGCTTCTCACGCAACAATTTATTGTCCTGTGCCATCTTCCCCATTGCCTGTTGAAGTTCGGAGACATCCTCCACGAGGGATTTGGTGACCACCTCCATGTCTTTGACCTTCTCCGACATTTTGTGGGGGTCGGCTCTAAGCAAAGTGACATCCGTGGAGATCGATCCCACCGTTGTTTGTAGCTGAGCCAATGCTTGCATCACATCCTCTAACGTTGCCTTCTTTCCTCCCGGGGAATCTGCAGTCTTGCCCCCCGTGTCCTTTCCCGTCACTGGGGAGGTAGCTGGCTTGTCGGATGTGTATCGTTCAATGCGGGTCTGCGTGGCGCCGCCCTTTGGTCCTTTCCCTGCCATGCCTTTGGGTTTCGTGGCTTTCGGGCCTCTCCGCTCCAGTTTGTCCGGAGTGGCTCACCCACCTCGGCTACGGAGTGTTAGTGTTCTCGTCCACACGTGAGCCCGGTCAGGGAGCCTCACAACGTCCGCTGGTACCAACGAGCTGGCCCTCCCCGGACCTCCGGGGGATCGTATCGTGCTTCCGAATCGGGTGTAGTCTGTTGGTGTAGTCTGGCCCATCAGCCGGGCGCCTGTAAAGTGTTCCGCAGGGCGAAATATGCTAACGGTCCATAAGTGCGCAGTGACTTTTTTCACTTAGAAAATGGCGGCTGCCCCCCGCTTGTGGCCGCCGGTTTGTCTGCGAACAGGGCCGGGGGTGTCGATCACAGTACGATAGTGCAGTCACACTTCCTCGGAGTGCAGGTGGTGCCCAGTCTGGTTGTGTAGTTTTCGGGTTTCGGCCCTCCTGTACGGCGAGCGGGCATTTCCGGCCCAGTTCCCCCGGAACAACAGTACTTCCTGTCGGGCTACTCGATCAGGGAAGGTCCCGGCTCAAGCGGTTGAAGTAGGCCAAGCCTCCGCCTCAACGGAGCTCGGTCTCCATGCGTCGGATTTGAACGCCGCTTCTCGCTACTTACTCCGCCCGGTCCTGTGCTCCGGTACCCTCCTGCAGGGCTTGAAAAGTGTGGCGGATTATGAGTCGGATAGTCGAAGAGGCCGCTTCAGCTGCGGAGCCTGTCCCTTATGCTGCCGCCATGATCGGCTGCTAGCCACGCCCCCTGGTGATGTTTTTTGATTCCCACAGGACTAAACACATCCGCAAGACTGACAGCCAGCTTCTTATGAATTTACAAGGCTCTACCCTGGGAGTCTGGATCTAAGTTGTTATTGCCTATATCCCCCATATCTGAGAGCAGCGGTGAGCTATCAGATATATTTCAGCAAGTTTGGTAGGGGAGCCCTGGAAGTAGGGCCATTTAACCCTCCGCCTATTGTTAGAAATCAAAAGAGGTGGCGGTGCACCGTTGGTATCGGGAGCAGGGTTTGTTAGCCCAAAACTCCTGTGTTTGAGTGTTAAAACAAGGGCATTGTGATCACTATCTTGTCTCAGATGGACCCTGAATTCCAGCAACTTGTCCCAATGTCTACCTTCCTTCATTATATAATCGATGATAAAAGTTTGCCCTAGTCTATTGAACGTAACTGACCCCGGTCTGTCTGGCTCCAACCTCCCGTTACATGCCTGCAGAGACGTTGAAAGGGAGAGAGACTTAATTTGAAGGACCATTGGGGTCCATGCTCTGACAGAAGGGATCTGCAGATTGGGAACATGCCAGAACTGGTCCTCATCGTCCAGCTCTCCCATATCTGGACTCACGAGGGGCTCAAACTGGCAATTGAAATCGCCTCCTACTAATAGGGCGACTGAGGGGTCAAGTTTATCAGGAATGGTTTGCGGCCAGCAGCAGCGCACCTTGAGGCGCCAAACCACTCTTCTAACACAGGGACAAAGCAGTACAGGAAGTAGCCTTAGACAATGGCAAGTACACTAAATACAGCACATGTGGGTGATCAGGGGGTCACCATCTTGACGTGGAATGTCAATGGACTAGGTTCAAAGATCAAGAGGGGACTGGTAAATGCCTACATCAAAAGGGTGGCGCCAGATATCGTCCTGCTACAGGAGACCCACCTCAGGGGCACCAAATGTGCTTTCATAGCGAGGGGACGATACATAGCTCTGGCGCATGCAGGGTACACCTCACACTCTAGGGGGGTGGCGATTCTTATAAAAAAAACGGCCCCATTCAGCGTCACACGGTCGTGGCTAGACCCACAAGGTACCTATGTGGGGGTGCAGGGGACATGGAAAAGACGTAGATACACTATCATTTCGGTATATGCACCGCCAAAACTCCAGGCGCGTACCCTCAAAGCAATCACCTCCATTCTCATTGATATGGCGGATTCCATACAGATAGTGGGTGACTTTAATGATGTCATGTGTGAAGCGCAGGACCGTACAGGGAATACACGCAAAGGGGGGGCATGTACAGCACTGGAACGACAAATGAATGTCATAGGACTAACTGATGTTTGGAGGTGGCTCCACCCTACACAAGCGGCTTACTCATACTATTCCGGGGCACACAGGGTCTTCTCAAGAATAGACTATATATTCACATCTAGGCAGAACCTAACCTCGAGTGACGTAGCAGATTACAAAGCGAGGGGAATCTCGTATTACTCTCCGCTATACACACAGCTGGGACAGGGGAGGAGTGGGAGGGGGGCTGAATGGCGCCTAGCGGCATGGGACCTCCACACACCAGAAATACTACGTGGCATCAGAGCTGACACCAGGGTATTCATAGCCGAAAATGAGGGAACGGTCGACTCAGGGGTCACTTTCTGGGAAGCAATGAAGCCGACACTGAGAGATCGAATACGGAGCAGACTAGGGGAGGCTAGACGGGCACAGCAAGCCGAGGTGTCTACCCTGGAAATGTCTATCTTGGCCCTCGAGGCAGAATACCAACAGGGGAAAGAAACAGGGATACTCAGACATCTACTTGATACACAAAGACACTACAGGGAGATGGTCTCCGATGAGGCCCGAACTCAGTCATTGGCAACCCTACACCGATTGTACGATGTGGGGGACAAATCCGGCAGGCTCCTTGCATGGCTTGGCAGGAAAGAGAGGGCGGCGAGGTGGGTGGAACAGGTCACAGCGGTAGACGGTAGGCAGATGCACACAGATGAGGCCATAGCGGAAGAATTTGCGTCCTACTTCGAACGTTTCTATGAGGCTAGGGACCTGGGCATGGGTGAAGATGGTCAACAGTATATAGGTAACATAGATTTGCCAGTACTGTCATCCGAGGCCAGCGCGGCATTGGAAGCTGCGGTAACTTTGGATGACATAGCCGAAGCCATAGCCTCACTGAAGCCGGGGTAAACGCCCGGGCTGAATGGCTTCCCGGCGGAATTCTTCAAGAGAACAGCGGATCTGTTGACATGCCATTTAAAAACCCTCTTCGGGGAAGCATATCAGGAGGGGTGCCTACTGCCAGACCTCGCGCTGGCCACGATAGTCCCGATTTATAAAGAAGGTAAGCCAAGGGGGGAGTATGCCTCATACCGCCCCATATCTCTCCTTAACAAAGAGGTAAAAATCTTGGCCACCATTCTAGCTAAACGCCTGCGGTCAGACATACCAGACCTCATTCATATGGATCAGTCGGGGTTCTTGCCGGATAGGGCAACTAAGTTGAACCTCCGCCATACGCATAATTGGTTGCAGGAAGTTAAAGGGAGAAATGAGCCCCATTGGTTCCTCTCCCTCGATGCGGAGAAGGCATTTGACGCGGTACACTGGCCGTTTCTAATGGCGGCGCTACAGAGTTTTGGATTCGGCCCAAAATTTCAAAAATGGGTCCGACTCCTGTACACAGCCCCTAGGGCGCGGGTTCGGGTCAACGGGAGGCTGTCTCGCGAATTCCAGATCGGCAGAGGCACACGCCAGGGGTGCCCACTATCCCCCCTTCTGTTCACACTCACCATAGAAATTCTAGCGGCAAGGATTAGACAAAATCCGGGGATCCAGGGTTTTTCATGGGGATACTCCAACTCCACACAGGAAAAAATATCCCTATACGCAGATGATGTGCTATTATACATCACTGAGCCTGAAACGACAATTCCGGAGTTATTTAGGGAATTGGACTGCTTTGGTGCTAGGGCAGGCCATACCATAAACTGGCACAAATCGGTCCTCTATGACCCACAGGGTTTGGAGCGAGGCGAGTGCCTCCCGGAGCAACAAGTACACACCCCGGAAGGGTTCCAATACTTGGGTGTCTACATCACACTGGATAGGGACCTCTCCTTTCGTAAGAATATAAAACGGATCATGGATAGCGCTACGATAGAGATGACGAGGTGGCGACAATTACCGCTCACCTTATTGGGCCGAGCGGCGATATACAAAATGATTATCCTGCCGAAATTCCTGTATGCGCTCCAAAGCGAGTACTATCCGCTACCGGCCAAAACCATAACTAAAATCCATGCAGACCTTCGGGCGTTCCTGTGGTTGGGGAAACAACCTCGGGTGGCCCTTGTGACTACAGTGCCATCAGTACAACGGAGGGATTTCACTCCCCAACCTTGAGGCATACTACTAGGCGGAACACCTCGCCCCAATCAATGATGGGATACACACTCCATCGGACCACCCGACATATGCGCTGGAAAGATTTAAAATGTCAACCAGAAATCTATTGTACTACCTATACGGGGGGGGCGGTGCGACCTTCGCTCCTGCCGGCCATGGCGATCACCCTGAACGCTTGGAACAGGGCTACTAGATGCATGGGTTGGGATAAGAGGCCTACCCGACAGACACCGCTGTGGCACTGCCAATGGCTGAGAGAACTCTGTAAGCTGCGAGGCTTCCGGAGATGGGATGATATAGGAATCTCCACAATTGGGGATGTGATAGCAAGGGGGGAGCTGAAACCTTTCCAGGTGCTTAGAAACGAGTTTGGGCTGCAAAACACTCAGTTCTACAAATACACACAATTGAAACATGCTTGGAGGGCACAGAATATCACACTCACGGATATTCTGGAATATGAACCACTGGAGGGGAGGCTACTTCAGGAGAGGGTCGCGGAAAAGGTGGTATCCCTCACATACAAAACCCTGACTAACCACATGTTAGGTGACTTGGCTGGGCTCAGGAGAGTATTGGAGGCTGACGTGGGAGGAATGGAAGACCTGGACTGGGAGATTATCCTAATGCATCCCCGTGAGGTGGCGATAAAATCAAGGCTCCGCCTCATTCAACTGAATGCGCTCCACAGAACCTATTTTGACAGGGTACGCCTCCTTAAAATGGGGAGAAGCACAGATCCGACATGCGGTAGGGGCCAACACCAACAAGGAGATTTCTTTCACACGATATGGGCATGCGACACTATCCAAACATACTGGGGGCACATATTCACAGAACTAGATGAGGTCGTGGGAGTGACCTTGACACGCGACCCTAAATTGGCGCTCCTGGGCATGACAACAGAAGTGGACCTGCCACGCCCACTGATTATTTTCTTGGTACTCGCATTGGTGGTGGCAAAAAGAGACATTGCAAAATACTGGGGTGCGGCGGAAAGGCCAGACATTGAGGAGTGGAGAAGGGGCCTGGACCTCTATATGGCCGCGGAAAGAGTAACCTATAGAGCCAGGGGATGCCCCAAAAAGTTTCAGAGAGTGTGGGCAAAATGGAGGCAATACCATGGACTGGAGGGGGGCCAATGAGGGAGACTACTGAAGGGCGGGAGGGCCCGAGACACCAATTATTTGTCAAAAGTTCCAACGTGGACAATGTGAAGTTCGACTAAACAGACTATTGTAGGGGAGATAATGGGAATCCTGGATAGGATGGAATTGCGATGGGTCCTGGGGAGTGGGGGGGGAGGAGGGGTGTAAGCTGCACTGTGACGCATAGTTATTATGTTCATGTTATATATATATCTGACGAACAATGACTAGTGGAATCAAAAAGTTGCGCAAACAGCGGACAGAGGCGGAATGTTGACGCCCTGCTGGCTGCTGATTATATCGCTGTTTATTTCTTACTGATGTAACAATAAAAATATATTTAAAAAAAAAAGTTTATCAGGAATGAGGAATGCTTAAGTTTGCAGTTACTGTCCAAATTCGGTGGGATTGGGAAATTCAAGTGATGTTGCAAATCCATACCATGAGAAGTGAAATGATTGGTTCCTGGTGGGGCGGAAAGAGAAATGATTGTTGTTGAAGTTTATTGGTTTGGATTAATGTTCACACTGTTAGAAAATAGAGCAGATTTCACTAGACATTGAGTAGTACAGACTTTTCTGCTACCTTCATTCTTGAAAGTGTGAACCTTCATGTTAAACTCTTATTCTGATTTTGGAAGACTTCTACTAGAGTCTTCTCTATGCTGACACCTTCTCACATTACCGAATTTTCTTGAAACCCTATTCTACAACCCATTCTTATTCTAAACTTAGAGCCTTAATTAGATGACTTTAGAGCTTATTCATGTTTAGGAGAGAGAATCGGAGGTTCATTAAGGAACACTTATTTATTTTTCTCCGTTTTTGTATTGCTGTAGCTCTGATTATTTCATATCTTATTCTACTGAGACTGAACCTTTTGTGATATTTCAGTTTGCCAGCTGTAATCCAGTATCTTTTTAATATTCTCTTTATATGCATACATACTGGTACGATTATTAATTGGCAAAAAAACTACTTACTTCAATTACTGATTCGCTGTCCTTATTGTGGTGCCAAATGGGTTTCACAAAAGTTGAATTGTTTTATTATTGCTACCTCCCTTGGCCCCTCAGTCAACTTAAAAAGATCCATCAGATGAGAGACTGTAAATCACACACATGTGTGCTCCCAGGTGGTAGCATGTCAGATGGTTTAGTTATTGAGACAGAGTGAGTTACTGTATCCATTTGAGAGATCCAGACTTACCCAAACTAATTCCTGATCCCAAAGCCCATTCCACGATTTGGAGGAACAGCGGTATTACAGAAATCTGGAATGAAGTTGTAACAGGGGATGAGTGATCATCAATAGGGTCACATGTTGCAATTGCTTATGTCTCGCTTGCAGTGTTTTGTGAAGATTGCGTGGAGTAATGCGGCTATGTTTTAAGTTGTGTGGATGTGAAAAGTGCTTAATGCAAAGAAGTTGAAGTGGTTATCGGGCTGGACATAGCCTAAGATCAAGATCCCAGAATAGTCGTAAGTTATCAGCATTGAAAACACTCTGTTGTAATTGTTTGCTAATTTCTGTGGTGCTCGTCATGAGGTACAGTCAGCGGCACAATTGAGATATGGACATCTATTTTTGTTTGAGAGTAAGGTGTGGTTGGTGTGGTTGATCCCTTTGTGTAGCGGTGAAGCTTCACTAATACGGGTGGTTCCCTGCTGGTCAAGGTTTCACTTGAGTGCAAGTCAGAGCAGGCAAGAAAGTGATGCTCCGAACCATTTCTTGTGTGATTGAATGCTGTCTATTCTATAGTGGGGCAGACAAATTTTGATGAATTTGCTTTGCGTTTGTTGTTGTGTTTGTATTGCAACGTTTGTGAGAATTGTAAAGGAGGGTGAGCCACTGTGAGGAGTCAGGAGAATGCCACAGTTTCTGCGCTGACATTGGACAGCTGGCCTTAGTGTCGCACTGTTAATGGTTGCCTACTTCATAGAGAACAGTGCTGATATTGGTTGTTGAAATTGAACAAGAATTGTGGGTAGATAATTATTTTCTGGGTAGGAACGAAATTATATATGTGATTAGTGACATTATTGTTGGAAAATGAAATTCCTTAAAGCTTTACAAAATCTGATTAAGGGATATGTGAAAATACTTGTTAAAGAGGGGAAAAGGGCACCACCCAAAGACACACAAGGTCATTATATAGCCATAAATGTGGGCCTTCACACATGCATTTGGTTGAATCAATGCAATAAGATCACAGAGAAAGAAGATGCATTGATGTGTCCACGCTATGGCACATTTCATTTGAGAATTATTGAAAACTTGAGAAGAGTTTTGAATGAAATGAAGCTAGCTGCCTCACAGGCCTGCACAGTTTGCAACACTTAGGGGCAGATTCTGATCTCGCTCGGAAGGTCCCCGAATGCGATCTGGCCATAAATAGCACGAGCCTTACGCGTGTTCTCCGCCGACTCGTACAGCTGTACGAGTGAGCAAGTACTATGGGAGAAATGAAATCGCCGACCAAATCATTTCTGGGTCTGAACCGCTCCGTATGCCTCACCCGTAAGCAAACCGTGCAGTACAATGGAGCCTAATTACGACTGAGCCAGTACGATGCATGCGACGGACAGCGGGATCGAGCAGAAGTTTCCATCTTACAAAACATGCAGGAAGCTGCCTTTGCGGGACAGCGTCCGACCCCCCGTCACCTGCAGCCTTACGACTCGAACACAGGGGGAGACCACAGGGTCTCCCCAACACAGGCATGTACGGTGCGGATGGCAACGACACGTACCCACTGTAGGGGCGCCCTTGTGTGAGACGTACCCATTCAGTCAATGGGAGCCCATGTACGCGTCGTACGACTGGATCCCATTGACTCCTATGGGAGTCCAACCTAACCGAGTCGGGTACCATGCGGCCACATCGTACTTGCTCAGTCGGACTGCAGGAGTACGGCTCAGTCGGAAAACACTCCAGATCCGGCTCGGTCGGAGAGCTTTCCGACCCAGATCGGAATCGTCCCCATAATGCTTGAAGGCACAAAAACTCATATTAGGCCAAAAGAAAAATACCAGGGAAGAGTCTGAAAGGCAGTGTGTAGCTGTGCTGATGCTGGATGGGAAGCAAAACAGCGGTGGTGGAGAATTGATATAGTAGAGGGAATTCAATTGTACTCTGCATTGACGAGTGAAGAACTTGAGAACAGAAGGAAAAGAAAGGCAAGAAGAAGGAGGAAAAGACAGGAAACACAGGGAGTATAGGAGAACACAGTGATAGCAAATCCAGACTGCCTAACACAATCAGTGAAGCCCTCACAGGAACTGTGTGATAACCTGTCTGAATACTTTAATAACAAAATTGACTCAATCCTAACAGATATTAATGATGATCTGTTGATCAAGAACCAAGTCGTAAATGAAGGAACGGCAGATATGACATCCTCAGAAGTAATTCAGAGAAAATTAGAGTGTTTAGAATTTATAAAGGAGAAGAATTTAAAGGCATTAGCAAGGAGTATCTCCTCTGGTTCCCTGCTGGACACTCTGTTTCCCTATATGTGGAAAGATAGAGAGGAGGATCTACTCCCAGGTTTATTACAAAATTGTAATCTATCCCTGAGGACCAGTACTGTTCCGAAGGCTTGGAAAAAAGCCTTGAGTACTCCGTTACTGAAGTAGCCAACAGCTGATGTAAATGACATCAGGCAATTATCGTCCAAGTTCCCAACTTCCTTATCCAAATAACATTGTGGAGAAATATACACACAAATTACTAGCAACTTTTGGGAACAAACACAACATCTTGGAGGTTCAAGAGAATGGTTTTAGACCAGCACATGGTGTAGAGTCAGCTCTAATTCTGACTATGGAGGAATTGCGGATTGCAGTTGACAGAAGCCAGACAGCAATATTATAATTAGTCAGTATAATTGTCAGTTGCATTTGACACTGCCAGCCACCAGATGCTCTTACAAAGACTTAAAGAGGTGGGAGTGATGGGGACTTTTCTAGTATGGATTGGATCATTTCTGTCGGATAGATACTAAGCAGTTTCACTCCCCCTTTCTGGTAAAAGTTAAGGGAAAATATAACATGGTGTACCTCAGGACTCGGCCCTGAGGCCCATTATTTTTAATATATATCTATGTCCATTACTTACTCTGATTAACTTCTGATTAGATCCTTTTGGATCTCTTTTAAGAACTGTGCAGAAAATACGTAGCTAATTATATCCCTCGAGGAAATGTTATTGAATTCTGTAGGCTATTTCTACACCTGCATTCAAGAAAGTGGCTAGCTGGTTTTAAAAAAAAACTGTTTAAAATTCAACAAAGGAAAAACAGTTTTTATGCTGCTCTTATTCTAAGATTCCCAACTCACTCCCAGTGAACTTCTGGCCTGGGACCAGTACAGAGGGCTTCAAAACAACTCAGATAGTGCAAAATCTAGGATTGTACGCATGAATGAAATTATCTTTAGAAATACATATTAACAAACAGCAGATACGTATTTTGGATTGCTGAGGAACCAGAGAAAAATTTATATTTTATTGACTCAGCCAGCGAGAAGATTGGTAGTACAAAACACCATCTGGGGCAGGTTAGACTATTGCAGTGTGCTCTTTCTGAGAGCTCCGGATTATCTAGTTGACAGATTGTACAGGTTATAACAATTTGCAGCAAAATCGGCCTTGAATAAATCGAGAAATAATTCCCCCTCAGCTGCTCTGAGAGCCTTTCACTGGCTGCCAGTGAGAGAAAGAATAATTTCAAAATCTTTGTGTATAGTATACAATGTATTAAAGGAACTGGACCAGTGCCATTACAAAATACATTTTGTTATTGCAGGCCTAGAAGGAAGCTTCAATTTGCCACAGCAAACTTGGTCTGTATGCAAAAATTCAGGAAAATAAGGACAGGAGGAAGGACTTTCCAGCCTAAGGTTGCCCAGATGTCGAACACGCTGTCAGCCTACATTAAAGTTAGTGAAAATCTGAACAGCTTTAGGGAAAGCCTAAAAACATGGCTCTATCTAAAAAAACACTAAGTACAAGCTCACATAGGTGTTGTACTAAATGACAGAGGCATGATTGTATTGTGGAGAAATGAACCTGGCAAAGATTTAATAGCGCCAAGAGACCTCTAAATTGAACTTCGCACTCTGTAAATGTTTGTAATTATTATAGGGATTCTAAATATGATTTCTTGGATGTGTTGGTATCAATGCGTCCACCTCCATATAACGTGGTCTAACTGAAGGGAATTAATGGTGCAGTTACCGGTGGAAACTCTGGAATAGCCAGCACGCCAGTAATTACCTGAGTAAATACAGGTCAGAATCTGATGGGAGAGAGTTGAGGGATTTGTGCTCCTGTTAACTCTACTGTTCCCAAGGCCCCAGGTGCAATTGCTGTTCCATTCACTATTGGTTCTGTAGTTCCTCTGTATGAATCCCAGTTGGTAAGAAACATGACGCACCAGCTAATGCACCTGTGATCCCAGGAATGGGAGGAACTACTTTAGTCCAGAGACAGGTTAATAACCCTTATGTTGCTGCTATAACATCAACCATGAATCAGACAGGATTTACTCCTGTAGGAGAGTCTGCAAAATGTTGACATGTCTATTTGGAATTCATCTAATCGTGTTACCAACAGTAATCCTAGAGAAAGAATAAGGTCTAATATCTCTGTAGTACAAAATGATATTCAATCCTGAGAACTAGATGGTATTATTAGGTTCCCAAATGGGTCCCCAAGAGAAAGTGAAGGTTCAGGATTAAGTAAAGAATTAATTTAGACCCCCATGAGGGAAAATGCATTGAATGTGGTCAAACTAAAGTTAGAACTGGATGAAATGATATTAGGAACCTTTTCCCAATTACATGCTAACCAACATAACAAACTTGTATTCAGATGCGAAAATGTTAACAAACGTCCAGCTCTAGTTCATGATAAGCTTTCTGAATTAGCCTGAACCTGTGATGTAGATTTACACAGAACCAAGTCATTTCAGAAAAGTTATCATGTATGTTTTGATGAGATTGACATTTGCAGTATGAGAATAGGAGTGGCCTTGCGTCATTCACCAATGATTTCCCAAAGTAACAAGAAAAGCCAGTGGAATGGCATTCACAGGTTGAGCAATTTGTGACAATTTCACAAATCTTATAGGTGGATTTGAATACCTTTTTCGATATTATGATGCAGAGTGATTCATCGGCAGAATGTAAAGTAGCTATAGAGTGGCTAGAGAAGGAACCCCAGAGAAACCCAATATCACGTGCCCATTACAGTTAGTGATGAAAAAGTATCAACAGGTGGTAACCTTTTTGAAAGGAAAAATGACAGCTAATGACATTGATTGGGTTAATATTGACAGAACGACCCAAGAGCCAAGTCAGTCCAGGCCTATTATGATAGATTGTTGCAGGTGTTTAACCAACACAGTGGCATGGAGACTCTCGAAGCTAAAGACATCGGAGACCCTTCCGGGTGAGCAGCGCGCTACACAAGTGTTGTGATTGATTGATTGATTGATTGATCGGAAATGTTGTGTCTCAGCATGTGACAGGATTGAGACCTGAGACTAGCTTGAGCATTCAGCAGCATTTGATCAGTTGGTAGAATACATTGGTTAATGAGATCTTCAGATATTCAAAATATTGTTGTGATGAATTGGAAATGAAATAGAAGTGATTTATGAAACAATTGATGGTGACACAGATGAAAGCAGCACCGAGAGAAAGTCAAAGTCAACCTTTTGTAGGGAATGTTGGTTCTATGCAAGTAGTATATTAGCAGGGCGTTCCTATGATACAAGGTGGAAATGGGTTCCTGCAACAAGGTAGAGGTCATGGTATTCCATTTGACTTGAGTACTGGGATAGATGTGGCAACTCTGTAAAGATCAAATCCGTGTTAATATTGCAAGTAAGGGCACTGGAAGGAGGAATGTCGTCCTAACTTCAAAAGAGTGATGAATGAAAACCAGGTACAGAATTCAGGGTTTACATAGCACAAGAGTAATATCCCTATACAGTCACAGAATGTAACAAGACAGAGAATGCAAAATTATGATGTGCTGCAAGCTCCAGAGATGCAGGTTGTACAAGCCCTGATGTCTCTACAAAATGAAAATGGTGCCCAAATTCATTCAAATCAACTCCCAACTTTAAAACAGAATTCCTTCCAAAATCAGAAGGTGTTTCAGCAATTTCCTATGTTTGATCTGCTTGAGGGTTATGCCTCTGATCAGTCGCAATGACAGTAAATGGGAAGGTAGATTTCGTTCTGGTGCAGTCGTAGAAGTAGACCGGAGTGGTGCATTTGCAGAAGTTGAGGTGAATGGCCACCCTGTACCATTCTTGATCAATACTGGTGCTACACGTTCTACTGTTGGAACAGTAGAAGTTCCAAACCAACCCCTCTCTGAAAAATATTCCAAGTTGTTTAAGTCACAAATAAATAAATAGCAGACTCCATAAAAGAAGAGGAGAAGTACCTGTTAAAATAGGATCCTTGGAGGAGTATCACCAGTTTGTGTCTGATTCAAGTCCTGTGAACCTATTAGGATGCGATTTATTGTGCAAGTTAAATTGCACTATCTATTGTACTTCAAAAGGATTTGAATTTCAGACCCATGATGAAAATGTAGGCTTAAAATTTTAGAGTCAAGGGCCTGAATTTGGGTTGTGTTCCATAATGAAATCTGAGGAATTACCACCAGACCTACACTTTTTCAGTGCTTACACAAATGTACGAAAAAGCAAGACGGACTGTGGCTACTCTTTATCCTACAGCCGCAGGGCAGCCTGGGCGCCTTAAAGACATGGCAGCAGTTGGTATCAGCATAGAACAGTGTGAAACTATTGTGATGGGACATCCCTAACTGATCTTGGTCCACATTCGGTGGAGATTTTGTTGACACATAACCATACACAGCGTATGACAAACAGTCGCTTGACATTATGAACAGATTATACTTGCTGCAGAAAATATTACCCTGTAGATGTACTACTTTGAATTCTGCCACTTTAATGCCTCTTCCGGGGAATGCAAATAATGAGGGGGAAGGGAGCATGATTGTCTCAATGTAAATCATCTATGCATCAACCCAAACCCAGATATACGAGGTACGCCACTGGTAGAGTCTGATTACATACTGTATGTGGATCGGTCGTGTGTAGGAAACAATGAAGAAAATGTGAGAGCTGCATGCACAGCCTGCTTAGTCTTAGGGGTAGTCAAAGCCTCCTGGCTTCAATGGGTGTTATCTGTGCAAGTGGCTTAACTTATAGCTCTTACTAGAGCTTGCTGTGTCTCTGAACAGCTGAGAGTGACTATATGTACAGATAGTCAGTATGGCTTGGTGTCGTTCATGACTTCAGACAGTTATGGTCACAAAGAGGATTTATGTATTCATCTGGATCCCTGATCTGCAATGGGGAACATGTCATGAGGCTGCTTGAAGAACTATATCTGCCTGCAAAAATTGTAGTTGTGCAGTGAACTGCTCACCGCAGTGGTGATGATTATGTAACAGTGAGCAACTTTTATGCTGATGAGGTTGCATGATGCTGTGCTCATGGCTCACAAATATTCGATTTTGAATACATGAATGTGTATGAAGATGAGGTCAACTATATCCTTTTGTTGACAACAACTGATACTTAGGAGGAAGTGAAGAGAATGCAGCAAGAAGTGTCACAGGCAGAACAGCAAGGTTGGATCAGAGCAGGATGTGTGAAGAGTGATAATGATATATGGGTTTCTGTAGATGGCAGACCAATGTTGCCAGACAGCATATTGCCTCCAATGGCAAGACATTTCCATTGACCCGCACATGTTAGGAGGGCTGCCATGGTCAGGTTGTTTAGACAGTATTGGTTTAACCCACAATTTAGACTGGTTACTGAAGAATTGTGCCACAGATATGTTGTATGTCAATAGATTATTGAGGGTAAAAGAACTCCAGTGACATTGAGTTATATAGGAAGATTATGAGGGCTAATGAACAGGATGAAGATAGACTTCATCAAAATATCTGTGTGCAATGGGCTGAGATGTATCCTAGTAATTCTGTGCTTTTTCTCGCTTGAGTGGAAACCTACCTGATTAGGAGGAATTACAGTCTCACAGTAGACAAGTTTTTGTTGAGGGAATTGATACCTATGTTTAGTCAGACCGAGGGACTCATTTCATTCAAGTGGTCCGGAAAACGTTGTGTGCAGGTTTACAAGTTGAACAGAGATTACATTCTAGTTATTGACCAGAGGCGTCACGCATTGGAGAGCAAGTGAATGAAACGTACAAAGCCAGATCCGCCAAATTGAGGGCATCAATATTTGTGAATTGTCCAGATGCTTTGCCTCTTGTGCTTATGAGCCTTAGTAGTGTACCTGACAAAAGACCAGGATTATTCCTGCATAAGATAATTATTACCGCCTGCAGTGTCTGCAAATGCACTTGTGAGCATTACATGGTTCTTGACTATTGCGAGGGACTAGCAGATGAAGTCCATTAAGCGTTATTCCAGGTTGAAGCTGTTGCCATCTCGCTATGTCTGGAGCAGTGCCATGACCTCAGTCTTGCCATCTGGGTCTTTGTGAAGAAACCCATTTTGAAAACGTGTCTGGAGCCTAGATGGTGTGGCCCGTACCAGTTCCAACTAGTGACAAATACTGCTGTTAAGTGTGGGGGACTTCCCAACTGGATTCATGCAAGCCACACTAATAGAGTGGAGTGTCCGCTTGAAGATGACAGTATCTTTTCCTGAGTACTGAGACTCAGTAATAGCTGTGAAAGCACATTTGCAGCCTGGGGGAGGAGATCAAAAAGAGTTAAAGTGCCATGTCGGAGGTACTCATCCCTGTTAGAAATGGGGTTCTCTTGTTGGCAGTGGCTTGCACCCTGTCCGAGTAGGGACCTTTATTGTAGTCAGGCTAAAAATTCACACACCCACGATAACCCTTGCTCACCCCCTTGGTAGTTTGGCACAAGCAGTCAGGCTTATCTCAGAGGCAATGTATAAATCATTTGTACATAAACACACAGTAACACTGTGAAAACACTACAAATAGAAACCACACTAGTTTAGAAAAATAACCAATATTTATCTCAGTAAAACAAGACCAAAATGGCAAAAAAGCAACATACATAATTCAAGATATCACTTTTAAAAGGTTCGAAACAGGTCAGTCCATAGGAAACTATGGATACATCACTTTTATCACAAAGTAACCTGGGATGCATCAAAATCAAAGACGAAAACAGGTGAGGTGAAGGTGAGGTGCCAGAAAAGCGAAGTGATACATTAGTTCCATACTACCAGTGAAGGTGATGAGTTGATTCCTTACTGCCAGGGAAGTTGATTTGTCAGTTCCTTACTACAGTGCAGGGGAGGTGATGAGTCAGTTCCATACTGTCAGTGGAGATGATGATACAGCTCCTTACTGTGAGGGGAGGTGACGCGTCGGTTTCCAGACACGCTGCCTCAGATCTTTACTTCTGGTAACTTCGATTAAGAACTTAGTACACAGGTGCAATGCATCTAAAATCCGGCCACGCTGGGTTGATGCAGCAGTGGCAAAGCAGGCGCTGCATCAATTTTCCAGCCACAAACAGTAGACGCATCAATTTATTTAGCCGCACAGCAGAGCCTGAGTTGAAGCGAGTGCTATGAACTTCAGTGACACAGTGCTCAGGACTCAGGCTGCAGCAATATGTTAGCCCCATGACAGGTGCTACATAGATTCTTCGACCGCACCATGGCAATGCGTTAATTTCTCAACTGCATGGCGTTGCTGCGGCTGGAAAAAACGGCACTGAAGGATGATCAATGGATTTTCTTCAGTCCTTTGCAGCAAAGCTACCTCCACTTGCCCAGAACTGGAACTGGCACCAGCAGAGTTGTTCAGGGCCTGCAGGTTAAGTTAATTGTTATGTTAATTATATTGAATATAGCGCACAACTCACCCATGGGCATCTCAGTGATGTCAGCAGTAGCGGCATGTATTGGCAAAGATTGGTAATCTTAAAATAGGTAGGCTTTCAACAATTTCCTAAATTGACAATAGGTTGAACAGGATCTAATTTGCAGCAGGAGCTTATTCCAATAGGAGGGGGCCAAGCAAGAGAAAGTTTGGCTCCCGCATCTAGTCAAACGGATGCGGGGAACACACAGTAGGGCTTTATCATAGGATCTTAAGCTTCTGCTGGCTACATGCTATTTAATATTCATTTTTTGTATTTTTTTTTTATTGAACATTTTTTCCCCCATTTTCTTTGTAACATGAGCAGGGCACAATGAAATACAAAACAATAGAACATGAAATCATACAAACATATTCCAATATTCAACTAGACAAATTCTTCATCTTTTAACAATCAGTACCTAACTTCCATCGAATAAACGGACCCCAAATTTGCATACCCATTTCTTACTCTTTTTTCCCTTCCTGGCATATATGGCTCTTTCCAGTTTTTGTATTGATAATACTTTACCTAGCCATTGATGATATGATGGAGGGTTAGGATCAAGCCAAGCAGAAGCTACTAACAATCTCAGGATCGCCATTGCTACAAATATAACATTTTTACTGCTCGGCTGCTTGTCTATGCTGACCCCCAATAACATAATAGCAGGGGTTAACTCTATCGTTATTGACAATGCATTCTGGAAAAAGTTCGCAATGTCCTGTTTCGTCTTGTCCAGATGAGGGCAAACCGAAAAAATATGTATTAAATCAGCATCTATGCTGCCACATCTAAAACAAGTGGTGCCAGATATGCCCCCCCACTGGGCAATCTTCGCGGGTGTGTAGTATAGATGATATAATATCTTATAGTGTTGCGCCTGTAGGGACGATGAACACAGCATTTTACTCCCCATTTCTAAAGACTCAGTAAAAATATCCCTGCCTATATCTAAACCAATAGACCACTTATCTATCCATTTCTCTGGATCATCTTTCTTTAATTTTGTCAGTTCTAAATAAAACCTCTTGATAGTGCAGTCAAAGCCACCTTCTATAAGGTCCATCACAATATTTCTTTCGAACCCCAATGTACCCCCTTGTTTATTCGATATACAGCTTCTTATTTGAAGGTATTTAAAGAAATGTTTTGTATCCAAGGTATGTCTGTTTTGCAATTCCGTAAATTGCAATATACCATGACCGCCCAACATATCTCCGAACTTTCTTATCCCCCGCCTCTCCCATTCTCTAAAGACAGCTCCTGAGAAAACCTCACTGGGTAAGGAAGGGTTATTTTTAAATCTAGTGTATGCATTATGCTTCCCGATTCCCATCTTTTTGACAAATCTTTTCCATATATTATGTGCAGCCATTACTGTCTTAAATCGTGTTCTTTTGAAGTAACTTTCCTCTGTGAATCTCAGAAATACGTTTTCAGCATTTCTACCCAAAACCAAACCATAGATAGCGAGCGAACCAATCTTGTCCCATCCATCCACCTCAGCACCTCCAATCAGGCCTACCATACCTTGCAATGCTGCTGTCCAATAATAGAGCTTTAAATCCGGTAATGACCAGCCCCTTCTTTCCCGCGGGAGCGACATAAATCTCAATGCCCTCCGCGTCTTACCTTTTGCCCAAATAAAACGGTTAACCATCTGTTCACAAGTTTTAAACCACTTATTGTCAACTAAGAGTGGTATTGCCCTAAAGATGTATAAAAATTTCGGCAAAACCAGCATTTTAATAATATTGACTCGTCCTACTAGTGACAGGTGGAGATTCTCATATCGATCCAGGTCTTTCTTTACTTTATCTATTATTGGGACAATATTTTTTTCCATCAAAGTGTTGAGATCAGCTGAGATATTGATTCCTAGATACATCCCTGCCTGAACCACTCAATTATCGTCGCAGAAAGTCATTGAGTTTTTGATGATCTGAGTCTTTGAGGTATTTAAGGCATAACCCGAGACTTGCCCAAATCTGCGACCCTCTGCCTCTACCAGCTCGGTCGCCTCCGTGGGGTTTGGTGTTATCACCGCCACATCATCAGCGTAGGCAAGGATCTTACAGGGTCCCAATAATGTATTTAACGGGGTAATATCTGCGCATAACTCTATCCTTCGGATTAGTGGGTCCATGTACATGGCAAATAGCAGCGGGGAGCATGGGCACCCCTGCAGTGTACCTCTCTTAATCTGAAATTGTCCCGTGATGCCCCCGTTTACTCTTAAGGCCGTGACCGGTTCCCTATACACAGTCTGTAGAGTTTTCACAAAACCCCCCATAATCCCAGCTCTTATTAGGGTGTGCCACAGATAGTCCCAGGAGACCCGATCGAACGCCTTTTCAGCATCTAACAGCATTACTGCCATCGGATCTCCTGTGACCTCGGTGGCATCAAACATGTTTATAACTTTCCGGGTGTGGTGCGTCGTCCCTCTTCCGGGAATGAAACCGTGTTGGTTACTACTGACTAGGGCACTTATTACTCCTGCGAATCTCATTGCAAGAGCTTTCGAGTATATTTTGGTATCGTTGTTCATCAACGTAATTGGTCTATAGGACCCTGGCTCAGTCGCCGGTTTCCCTTTTTTTAATATTAAAACGATATCTGCACCCCCCCAAGATTTTGGGATAGACTCCCCCAACTGAGCAACTTGAATCGTTCTACTTAAATCCTGTCCTAGACTCCCCCAGAAGGTCTTATAAAACTCTAGAGGGAGCTGATCTGGGCCAGCGGCCTTTCCAGAAGGGAGGTTGCCCATAGCTTCTTTAATTTCAGTATGATCCAGCAGCTTCTCAAATCCTTCTGCGTCTTCAGAAGAAACCCTCTCAGCTGGGATATTCTGAAGATATTCACTTATCTCTTCAGCATTACTGGGGAATTGGTCATCATATAACGTCTGATAAAATTTCCTAAACACTTCCCTAATTTCCTCAGAGTCTGAGTGTAGCCTACCATTTTCATCCCTAATCTCCTTAACGGTCCCATCTGCCGCTATCTGCCTCGTGCGCATGGGAAGAACATGTCCAACTTTTTCGCTAAACTCGTAGCATCTCTCCCTTCTAATAGTATAATATTGGGCTGCCTTGTTTGCCAAGTCATCCTGAGCTTCACTTTTTACTTTCATTAATTCTATGATTGATTGTTCTATCGGTTCACCCATTATAACACACTTATTAAGCTGTTCCTCTGCCTCTGAGACGGCCCTCTCTATGGCGCTATCCCTAAGTCTTTCTACTTTCCGTTTATATGCACTAAAGCTGCACGTCTCTCCGTGGGCACCAGCCTTAAAGGCGTCCCATATAACTCCCACCGGGGCACTCCCTCTATTATTCTCAAAGAACTCGCTAATCCATTTGGACATATGCAGTATATAATTATTATCCAATAGAAGCCCTCTTTCAAATGTCCAAACCCTACTTAATCTTATTCTCCCTTCTAGCTTCATTGTTAATATTAGGGGGTTGTGATCGCTAAAGATTTGTGGAAGCCTATCAATTTCTACTCTGGTCATTAAGTCGTTAGATATCAAGAAATAATCTAATCGGACACATATACGATGTGGTGCAGAGAAATATGTTCTGCCCCAGACGTCTTGCAGAATATTGTTCTCTAAGAGATCAACCAAAGCTTTATGTACTCTTTTCTTCCTGCCTTTATAGCTTCTAGTCAAGCCTATCCCCAGCCCCTCCGCCCCATTAATGTTTAAGTCACCACCTATAATAACCTGAGGAGGCCAACCTGCTAACTCAGCATCTAAGAACTGTAAAATTTCTGGATCATCCTGGGTTGAGCCGTACACTGCCACCAATGTTGTCCATACTCCCTCTATTAAAATCTCAACCATAGCCCATCTACCCCATTTATCTTCTAATTTTTTTCCGATTACCACATTTTTACTCCTTGAGAGGATAGCTACCCCTCTGTTTTTCGACCCTTGTTTAGACCTTGCTATTAAATGGAACCCCAGCTGATTGAGACAGAACTCCTGGGTATTCATTATATGAGTCTCTTGCAGGAATACGTAGTCTACATTCATTTGGCGCAATTGGATTCCTATCTTTTGTCTTTTTTGAATATCGTTTAAGCCACATACGTTCCACGTTACAAATCTAAGAGACATATCTAGTTTTTAAAAGACAACCGGCTGACTGCTCGCTTCTAATTACCAAACTTCCAAGCTCATTCTTCACTGCTTCTGTTTCACAGATTCCCATTTTAATATTTCCAATCCATTCAGTTCGATACCCATACTCATGTTTCCATTCTAAAACATGTTCTTCATAGTTCAAACAAATTCCAGTGCCCATGTGCCCTGCCCCTGCTCCCCCCCCTCCCCCACCCCAGACAACCCTCCCACAGAGACCCACCCCCCCTACAGGCAAATAGGTCCGAAGGACCTATGTCTGACCGACGATGCCTACAGGATGTCACGCCCTCCCTCCCCTGGTTCTCTTAAGCCGTAAATTCAACTCATGGTGCTCCCCCCAAGATAATATTGAACCCCATCTACCCCCGTTATCGCCTAGAGCTAATAACACCCACAAGTACATCAATACAAACCTACCCCTCTCCCTGACCCAAAGAAGAAATATACAATCTTAGCTCAAAAGCCAGCTATTTAAACATACAATAGGATTCTCCTACTGCATAGAGTTATTAGAGTTATTAGTCTCTCTCCTCTTTTTTTTTTTTACTTTTTACGGGAAATGTCTCTGATAGCAACTGCTCGGGCGTCATGCTCCACAGACTCCTTGTGGTTTGTCTTGTGTTGACCTCTAGTTTCACGCAAAAAGGTGAGATACTCTTGTGCCATGATTTCAGAATAAAAGACCTTGAAGTTTCCATTTAGACCAACCTTCAGTCGTGCTGGAAACATGAGGTAAGTCTCACAACCAATATTCTGGAAGGGGGTGATCAACTGCCTCATCCGCCATCGCCTTTCCACGGTGGCGTGGCAGAAGTCAGGGCGGGCAAAGAAAACAACGTCCTTATTAGTACGCTTTGCCTGGGGTTTTGCCTTGCTGATTATCTCTTCACGTAGTAAAAAGTTCCCAACATAGAATAATATTGCGCGGGGCTTACCCTGTGTCTCCTTCCGCGTCATCGGGAACCGGTGTGCCCGTTGTACCTCGTGCTCCCAGTCCCATGAAGCCATCTCTGGAAAAGCACCCTTTAATAACTCAACAACAAACCCCCGTACGTCCCCCCCTCCTTTCCTTCCTGTATCCCAAGTAATCTGACGTTGTTACGCCTTTGTCTGTTTTCAAAATCCTCCAGTTTCCAGAGCATGTCCGCTGTCGTCTTATCCTGATCTCTCTTGGCGTCCTGCATTTTGATGAAATCGTCCTCCAATTTTCCTGTTCTGTCCTCCACCTCAGATACTCTTCCGACCATTTCCTCATACATTTTATTGATTTTATGCAAAGAAGTTTGTATTTTTTTATTTGCATGTCTGGCTCTCCTGCTTGCTCTTTGACTCTCAGCACGAGCCTCACCCTGTATTTGCTTCAGAGTAGAAAATAGGACTTCAAGGTTAGAGGCACCCCCCACAGGGCCCTGTGAGTTAGCATTGTGAGTACCCATATCTGTATTCTCAGGCCCCCCCATAGACGGTGCATGGCTTTCCAGTGTATTATCCCAATCAAGCTTGAGGTGCTGTCCGATTCAGACTCATTATCAATTTCTGAATCAGTATCCACTGCAGAGCCTGTTGATGTTTCCAGTTCTGAATCAGCGTCTGGCTCTAAGCCCAAGCCCAAGCTACTGATCTCGCTCTCATCCTCGTCATCTGCCTCATCATTGCCTGTGAAAAAGACATCCTTGCTGGGGGAAGCCAGATTAGTACCTAAGACAATTGGTATTTTCCGATTTGCATTTGCGTTTGTATTTACAGGATTCTTGACCCCTGATTTCACTGGGTCGAGGGCTGCCTCTTCATCGTCTACGTTCTCTTGGGTCAGTTCTGGCGCTGATATTACATTAGAGTGCCCATTTATATCAACCACATCTGTATCAGCACAGGCTCTGGGTAATTCATGGGGTGCCTCTGTCTCTTTAATCGTGGTTTCTTCTGTATTTACTTCTTTCGCCCTTAATTGCTCAGCCCCGACCCCTACCATGTCCGTAGAAAGCACTGGCGATCTCGAGGGCTCTGTAACTTCATTGTGAGTGGCGAGCTCCACCAAGCGGTTCACTCCCTCAGTAGCTTTAGTTGTTTCAGCCGCTTCCGTGTTATGCTGTTTCTCTCCGCACAAGAATGCCAGCGTCGGAACCAGGAACACTCGATGCGGAGCTGGCGGAGCACTCGGCAAAGGCAAAGGTGAGAATGTTTCCACTATTGTAGTTTGTCGAAGTGATGTCTCCTTCCCTACCATCTCGCCAGCGATAGTCTGCACCTCGTTGCTTTTTTTTTTGCAAAGCCGTCATCTTTTTCTTCTCCGCATCCTTTTCTCGGATCTTTCGTATCTTGATCTCTTTTGCAGCCTCTCGTCTCTGTTGCGCTTTCGATCTCATTTTGCCTCTCAGGTTAGAGGCAGTGACGCCGGAGTCGTCTATGGGCTCTTCCTCTTCCTCATTCCCCCATCCATCTCGATCGCGAGTTTTCTTGGGAGACCGCAGGAGCTTAGGAGCCATTACCTTTGATAGGTTCTTCCAACGAATCTGTCCAGACCACACAGTACGTGCAGCAAAGAAGGAGATAACCTTGGATAGGGTCTTTTCCTTTAGGCGCATGAAATCCTCTGCTCGTACAGGCCAGAGAATAGACACTCCAAGCATTGCGTTCAACAACCAAAGTCCAACAGCTGTCTGCACTCTTGTCTATATTCTATTTTCTCCGATGTTTGTCACAATGTCAACTCGGTTTGATCTAATATTCCATTAGAGTGCCGTCTGTGGTAGATGGAGCTGACCAGAGAAAACAAAAGCCAAGAATTGAGCACCAGATGAACCGATTACACCACCATCAGGAGGAGAGTCAGGCGTGACTTTCCTCTACAGAGTCTCGGCGGCCATCTTGCCCCTCGCCCAAATACAAATCCATTAACGCTATTTAATATTCAGTTGCAGATAGATGGGGCCTTTGCCCCTTAAGGCAATGTAGGTGAAACAGAAGATTTTAAAAATGCTCTTTTTTTCACTGTCACCCAGTGTAGATCCTTTACCAAAGGAATTGACCGAGTGCTAGGAGGAAGATCGAGAACGAGCCTGGCTGATGTGTTTTGGACTACCTGTAGTTTAGTTACCAACATTTCATTTACTGCCGCCAGTAGCGCATTGCTGTAGTCTACTCTGCTTACTACCAGGGACTTTAACTAGCGTTCTTCTAGCAGACACTGAGAAGTAAGGACATAGTCTGTGCTGCAGACACGTTTTCTGATAGCTTAGTCCAGTATAAGCCAAAATATGAACTTTCATCTAGAGGGCTTGGTCAATTTTTATACCAAGATTCTTTGGGCAAAGGGATTGAATCCAGTTGGGGGGGGCACCACTCAACGGACCACATAGAGATGTCCTTGAAAAACAGCACAATCTCTGTCTTATCTACGTTTAGTTGAAGATAATTGTCATTGAGCCAGAAATTATTAACATTGCCTTAGCAAAACACTTTTTTGTTGCTGATCCGATCTGATTCCAGTGTGAACATCAACTGGGTATTGTCTGCATAACAGATTCTTCCAAAGTCATGAGGCTCTATAAACTTAGCAAGGAGAGCCACATAAATGTTAAACAAGGTAGACTCAA
This sequence comes from Lissotriton vulgaris, assembly GCF_964263255.1. NCBI lineage: Eukaryota > Metazoa > Chordata > Amphibia > Caudata > Salamandridae > Lissotriton > Lissotriton vulgaris. The sequence goes on along the minus strand of NW_028254700.1, from coordinate 137,314 downwards.
ACAAGAGCCCTGAGGGATACCCCTGTCCAGTCGTATTTTGCATAAAGTATAAGGGCCGAGTGTAATAGTTTGGTATGTGTCTTCCAAGAAATTAAGTAGCCATTGAAGAGCTTTGTCCTGTATACCAATCTCTCGCAATCTCTCCAGCAACTTGACATGGAAAACTGTGTTGAAGGCTGCAGAGAGATTTAACAGCGGGAGCCTGACAGGAGTTCCTGCTTCAAGTGTGAGTCGCAGAAAATCAGTAACTGCCAGTGGGGCCATTTCGATTCTGTGGCCTGGTCTAAATCTGAACTGCAAAGGGTCCAGGATTTGAGTCGCTTCAAGGTAGGATTGTAGTAAGTAAGCCTCAGCTAAGCCTACTTAGTGCAAGGGTTCGCCCTTCTCTGCACAGAGTCCTCGGACCTTAGGAAGAAGTTGGCAATGAAACTGAAAATACAAAAACAAAGTTTATTAAACCTTTAAAGATGGTACTACAGTCCACACAACACTCTTCAGTATTGTATCGAGTAGTACAAAGAACTGAAGCACATGGCCCCTTTTATACACAATGAGGGGGCTCAAGAAAAGGCGGTACAAAAGACAAGAGCAGATTTATGACCATACAAGGACATTTTAGAAGGCACAATCGATAGATGGGCGGAGCTAACAGTCTCCGATCACATTCCTGTCTGGAACCAATTAAGTAACGGTCACTGATCCTACTGCACATGTCTAGACATGTTGGAAGCGTAGACTGCTAAAAATAGCCTGTAGCTGGGCAGACTCCAGGCGCAATGAACAAGGAGGTAGGACCAAGCGCATGGCAAGCACATGGTAATGTATGGCACACAAAATGGCCGCTACAAATTCAAGATGGAGTCGGTACATTTGTTACGATAATGGTTAAACGAAACATGTCTTCTGCTAATGCTTAACTTAATCGCCGTTGATTTACAACAGGCTGTTAATTGTTTATTGATTAAGTCTTCGAGCAAATTACCCAAAAGAGGTAGCAAAGATATGTGGCGATAATTATCTAAAGTATTTCGGTTCAGATTAGCTTTTTTTAGGATAGGTAAAACATAAGCGACTTTTCATGCAAAAGGGATGGTGGCTGTTTCCACTGCAAGATTAAAAATCTCTTGAACCGCCAGAGCAAGACATTTGGATAGAGATGACATCAATTTAGGAGGGCATATGTCCAGAGGAGAACCTGATTTTGCTGTGTCCAGGGATGTCTTCATCTCCTCCAAAGTGAAGGTTTCAAACCTGTTTAGGATAGGAGTCCTGTCTGCTATCAAATCAGCTATACTGCTGGTGTCGTCAGTAACTGTAGTGGAAGGGAAGCTCCTTTGAACCTGTGGGGAGTTAGGCACATGCCTGAGGGCTAGTGAAATCTTGAATAATTTTTAAAAGCACTTTGGGAGCGCTACCTGCCTGTTCTATTTAATTTGTGATGAAGTTTTGTTGTAAGATTTGGATATTTAGATGCTATTTAGATAATGCTATTTTGTAGGAGTCCATTTCATGTGGCCTTTTGGGTCTGTGCCATCTTCTCTCCAAGTTTTTGCAAGCAGATTTTTCCATTTTTATCTCTGTAGTATATCAAAGGGCTGACGGTTGCAATTTGTTAGAAATATGTTTTTTGTAGAGCACTGTTAAATCCAGACACTCCGTTAGAGTAGGGTTAAAAGTGTCTAAATGTCATTAATATCTGAGTTAATAGCTGGCAAACTGAAGTAAAATGTTTCACTGAAAGCATCGGGAGGTAATAAGTGCCAGGACCTACTTGTTGTTTTTACTGGTCTACAATTATCCATCATTTTGGATGTTTGAGAAGATTGCATATAGTAGGGAATCATTAAGTGGTCAGTGCAAGTTAGAGGCCTAGGTGCCTCACTTGCAATAGATGCCGAGTTAGTTTACACCCAAAGCAGCGAAATGCTGTGTGACACTACGAATGGACAATGTTTCAGCAGTCCGCTACATCAACAAATTAGGAGGTCCTCACTCCAAGGGCCTGACGGACCTTGCGAAGAGTTTTTGGGAATATTGCTTGAACAAGGACATTTCGGTAGTAGCGGAACATATTCCGGGTTTGAGCAATGGTGTAGCAGATTGGTACTCCAGGAATTTCAGGGACTCAAGCAACTGGAGATTAGACAGACACATTTTTCTGACTATTCACTCAATGTGGGGTCCTTTCAGGACAAACCTTTTTGCAGATCGTCTAAACACACAACTGAAGGATCTCTTCAGTTGGAGGCCGGACCCTCTAGCTCAAAAAGTAGACGCCTTTTTACAAGACTGGAGAGGTCTGAAACCTTATGCCTTCCCGCCGTTTGCCTTACTTCCTCGACTTCTTCTTCATGCTCGACGCTACACCGAGGTTATAACCGTAATAACTCCTCTCTGGAGGTCCCAAGCCTGGTTTCCAGTCATTCTGGAAATGAGCATAGACTTTCCAATTCTCTTACCCACGTTCAGAGAAATCCTCTTGGGCCCAGAGGGAGACATCCACCCCCTTGTGGATCAAGGTCTTCTAACCCTGACGGCATGGAGGATTTCAGGAGACAATGGCAAATCCCTGGGCTTTCGCCAAATGCTTTCAGACTCATTTCTGAGTCGTGGGCTCAAGGTACAAGAAAGGCATATCGACTGGCATGGAGCAAATGGGTTCGCTGGTGCCTTCAACGAAATCACGATCCCGTTTCAGTTGATCTACTTCATGTTATCAACTACCTTTCTGAACTTTTTACTTCAGGACTCTCTTATAGAACCGTTAATGTCTATAGATCTGCAATTTCTGCAGGCCATTCCCTCATTGATGGTCTCTCCGTTGGACAGAATTTACTCACTAAAAAAATCATGAGAAGCATGAGAGTCATTAACCCTCCAACCGCTAAATATACCGCCCTTTGGGACGTAACACTGGTACTCCGGACCTTATCATCCTGGGGGGAGAACTCTTCCCTTTCTTTGAAACGTATCTCTTTCAAACTTACTGTTTTATTATGTCTGGTATCTTTCAGAAGAAACTCCGATGTCAAAGCTCTAGATATTTCTAGCAGATCCTTTCAACCAGAGGGTGTATGTTTCTATCTTAAGAGAAGAACTAAAACTTTATCTTCCTCTATTTTCTACCCCTTCTTTCCTCAGAATGAAAGACTCTGCGTGGTTAAATGTCTGAAAGAGTATGAGAGGAGGACTGCTAGTCTAAGATCAAATGAAACTCAGTTATTGATTTCCTTTAGATCTCCCCATAAAGGAGTTTCTTCTCCAACTCTAGCCAGATGGGTGAATGGAGTTATGTGCGAAAGTGGTGTGAACACCTCTATTTTTGGAGCGCATTCCCTTAGGGGCGCTTCTGCTTCTAAAGCCTATTTTCTTGGTGGTGGTTTACAAGAAATTCTTAAGGCGGCAGACTGGTCTAATGATACTATGTTTAGATCTTGCTACTTCAGACTAATCTCTAATGTGATTGATAATGTTCTTAATGCACTTTGAACTTGCATAATATGGCCTCTGTGTCGTGCCATAAAATGTAGATTTTTCACAGCCTGCTGGGCAGAAAATCTGGATTTTATTAAGGACACGGAGGCTAATATTATCCCGTCTCTATTCTCATGTATAACCCACCCTTTATTTTGAACAATGTTATTTGGAAATGTATTCTTCTTCTTCTTTCAGAATAAGAATCTACTTCTCTCTGGATTACAAGTTGGAAATTTATTCGTTGGAATGCTGTTCCTTTCCTGTTGAACATCTTTCTTCGCAGCCTGACAAGAAGGAAGATACTTGGTCTGAGATGGAGTAGTCATCTCTTCAGGATGTTCACAAAGTTCTATTCTATTATTGCTGCTGAGCTGTGGTAATAAAGGAGAATTTGCATAATATTAGCCTCCGTGTCCTTAATAAAACCCAGATTTTCTGCCCAGCAGGCTGTGAAAAATCTAAATTATCCATCATTTTGGATGTTTGAGAAGATTGCATATAGTAGGGAATCATTAAGTGGTCAGTGCAAGTTAGAGGCCTAGGTGCCTCACTTGCAATAGATGCCGAGTTAGTAAATAATAAATCAAGTGAATGGCCAGCTTGATGAGTAGGGCCATTGATCCGTTGATACAAACCAAGTGTTTCAATGTCTGCTAAAAGCTTCATCCCTTCTCAGTTGGTATGGTAGTTAAAATCACCCAGGAGAAGAAATATTTTAGTGGCTAGTGCATGGGTGAAAATTTACCTAGTTCCATCGAATCAGTATCAATGGCAGAAATCCATGAGATGTTATGAGTATTTTTAAAGGCTATGTCGATACCACCTCCTGTTTTCTGGCCTCTATCCAGCTTTAATAATTGATAGTTATCAGGAATGGCTAATGTGATGGCTAGGAGGTTAGAGGCATTGTTCCATGTTTCCGTAAGAAAGCAAATGTCTGAGGACAGAGAGGTAATTAAGTCCCATACTGCAGTAGAGTGCTTGGCTAATGGCTGGACATTGCAGAGAAAACGTCTTATGCTTATTATAGTGGGATTAGGGTCAGAGTCATTAAAAGAGGTGCCATCTGACTCGTTAGAATTTTGAAAATAGCAGCGCTAGAAGGCCAGCCTGCCCTCTAGGTTTTTAAGAAAACTATTAGTGCAATAAAGTTGGCATGGAGCACTTTGTTTACCAGATATCATTAGCTGGAGGAGAGTGGCAAATTAATAGATGATCCAGGAAGGTTTGGTTTCCTTTTTCCCCAGAAGAGCCAGAGGTCCTGGCTCCTGGTGACGTCCAGGCATGGACGGGCCAGCATCGCTTTTATAGTCTAGTGAGCGGAGTGCTGATGGAGCAGTCGGAAGTGACTCAGTTCATACATACAGACGGAGACTGCGTCAGAAGAGAAAGTAGGCTATATGTTTAAAAGTGAGTTTTAAAATTAAGTTTCCGGACTTGACCAGGCGAAGTCACACAATAGCACTCCAAATTAACTGCAGCCTCACAGATTCAGTAAATAAACATGGTACTCACTTGAGCTGCTCTGCACGTCTGGGCAAGGCATCAGCTTTTATGGCCTAGTGAGCTAGAGAACTAACAGAGCAGCCGGAAGTGAGTCAGTTCAACAAAAAACTTTCTCTGATACAAATGGTCAGACACTGCAGCGGAACAGAAAGCAGGCAACACAATTAAAGGTGCGTTTCAAAAATAAGGTGAAGTCTTTGATGGATCTGAGACTTCTTAACAGAAGACAAGCACACACAAGGTGTTTGAGAACCTCGGAAAGCTGCATACAGAAAGCATAGTCCAGTCCTTTTGATGCCCAAGACAGAAGCAGCAAGCAATAGGCCAGCACAAACATCAACAAGCAGAGTGGCAGTTCCCCTGTCACAGCTTCTCCAGCTCTTCTTCTTGGCAGAATCTCCTCTTAGTACAGAAGTGGTCTGAAGTTAGGGTGTCACAGCTACAGTACTTATTCCAGTTACTGCCTTTTAAGTAGGCAAATTTCAAGGGAAAGTCCTTGTAGTACACAAGTAATGCTTATTATAACAGTGCAAAAAGCAGTTTTTCAAACATATGTCACTATCAGGACATGTGAAAAATACTGCATCCTGCCCATGTAGCTAACTTGGGCCTACCCTAAGGATACCTTACATGTAGAAAAAGGAAAGGTTTGGGCTGGCAAGTGGGTGCACTTGCCAGGTTGATATGGCAGTTTAATACTGCCACACAGACACCGCAGTGGCAGGTCTGAGACATGGTCACAGGGCTACTCATCGGTCCATGTTATTAATGGGCCCTTGGCACAATCAGTGCACTTTACTAGGGACTTACCAGTCAATCAAATATGACAATCATGGATAAACCAATCACAGATACAACTTTTATATAGAGACCAGCTGCACTTCAGCATTGGTAAATTGTCAAGAATTCAAATTCCACCTAAAAACAGGTCAGAAATAGGATGAGAATGTCAGAACGTTTGGGGATTACCCTGCAAAAATATCTGAATCTAACAATCCCCTAAATGGGCATATTTAGGATGCTGGCTCTCTCTGTAGGGCACTAAAATGAGCTACACTGCGCAGAGAGTCGAGTGAGTCCCCAATTGGTATACAGAGGCTATGTAGATAATACTAACACTCTATATGTATTAGCATGGACGGGTAGTTAGGCTTATCAGAGAGTAGTTCTAAGCATTTGTTGTACACACAGAGATACAAAAATGAGACACACACTCGAGAATTAATTCGAGACCAATTTATAAACATATATTACAAAAAAAAGAGCACCCCATTTATCCCTATGAACTGGGTATAGCTAATCAGCTAATAACACATTTCAACAAAAAGATGAAATTAAGCAAGGAGTATTAGTTTCCTGCATCTAAATTAGAATTACAGTTGGAGGGGAAGGAATCAATCAAAAGTTAGAAAAACTGTGAAAAATTGAATCAGGCCCACATACAACAGAATTTCTGTTCTGCTCACTTCAGACCAGCACAATTTCAAGTGTGCTGATAACACAGTAACAAGTCGTGGTGAATCCTTGCTGCTGTTTTCAGCATTGCATTCATGGTCCAGATTCATACAGATACACTGATCATAGATTTAGGTAAGCCTCTCTCATTCCTGGCTGTCTTTACTGAGTTAATTGACCATTCTATCCTTATGAATTCACTCTGCTTTTCAGACCTGCTGCATAGCTGAAAACAGCAGCAAGGATTCACCACGACTGGTTCATGTGTTATCAGCGTGCTTGAAATTGTTCTAATCAGCTACCCTGACTCCTGGTGAGTATGGGAAGCCTTGTCTGTCAGTTGTCCTTGTAATCACATTTAGGCCTAGGCCGAAAACTATGATACGCTTGCGTAGTTTGCGCAACTACACGCTGTGCAAATTGCTTGCTCACAGTCCTCAACGTCAAGTTGGTGACCGGGAACATGCAAAATGACATCCCGGCAAAACGTTTTCCTCGTTCGTGATCAGCAACATCAAATTGCCGATTGCGAGCACCGAAAAGAACCCTCCTGGGGAGATTCGCCACGCGGGGAGGTCAGATTTCTCATTGCGAGTGGTCACATATGCTCGTGACCGCTCACGATGAGAAACTACCAGTCTGCGTTGATAAAACTGCTGCTCGAATACAAATATACTTGAGCAGCAGAAAACGATCGCTTGCACTGTGCAAGATGCTGTTTGCAATATTGCACAGTGCAGACAAGCATCCGGCACTGTGCAATCATTGCGAACAGCATTTCCTACCGCACTACGCAGTTCACGTAGTGCTACGCATAGCTCGCATAGTGCGAAGTACACTTTGCATAGCTACGCGTAGCTCTTCTACGTGAACTTCGCCCTAATATTCCAGATGTCAGCCATCATTTTTGTAGGAACGTACCCTGCTGATCTATTGACAGAGTGACGCAAGCGCTATTACACAATGATAGGATAAAAAACTAAAGCTGTGTGGCAAAATTATTCCCACAGGTTGATAAAAGTGTATGTTAATGTGCTCGCCTGTCCCACCAGTTTATTAGCTTCCTGGCTACCACAACTCTAGGACGATTGATCCCACAACACCTTTGGCCAATACAGAGTGCCTAGGATAAGCCCACATTAGGTTTTTCCTACCATTCCCTTCTAGTATTTTAACAATATGTTCTATTCCAGGCCCCAGAACCCCCCTGTCCTGAAGAGACCCCGTAACACAAGATGGCCAAAATGTTGTCAACAACAAAGGAAGGGATAAACACTAGAAATATTTTCTAAAAATGGTTAAAAACCATGGCCCACATGCATCATTGTTTCATTTTGCACTTCCCAATTTGTTATTTTTAGGGAATCGCAAATTAGGAAATGCAAAATGGGATGCATGTACATTTTCTCAAAATATTTGAGAATCGGTAAAAATCGCAATTTTTACCGATTCTCAAATATTATGCGATTAGCAAAGTGCAAATTCGCGATTCCCATTCATTCCTATGGGCTAAAATGCCCATAGGAATGAATGGGAATTGCGAATTCGCACTTTGCTAATCGCAAATCCTGATTGCATTTCAAGGGTGGAGAGGGGGGTTCAAATGACCCCCCCCTGCACCTATGAAATGTTGTTTTCGCATCATGTTGCACACACACATGTCCTAAGGACATGTGTGTCCGTAACATGAATGTGTAAAAAATGCTTTTGCAGCGTTTTTAACACTTTTTGCAAATTTACCGAGTGGTTCAACCACTCGGTAAATTTGACACCCTAATTGCGAATTCGCAATTATAAAAGTAATCATGCATTGCTTTTAAGAAATCGCAAATTTGCGATTTCTTAAAAGCAATCGCATTTTTAGAATTCGCAAAAATGTTGCGATTTCTAAAAATGCTTGATGCATTCCAAAAAGCATTTTTGGAATCGCAAACGGCCGATTTTAAGGAATCACACCGTTTGCGACTCCAAAAATGCTTGATGCATGTGCCCACATATCTCCTATGGGACCTCCTTTATTATTCCAATAACCAACTGCTTCTTTTTCCTGTCACTGTATAAATACTTCACTGTTGGTTATGGTCACAACACTGGGGCACATCAGTCATGTTTTTATATCTTGTATATAGTGTGAATGCACAGTAGATAGATGTCTTACTCTTTTTCTATTGATTGTTTCTGCAAATAAAATTACGCCCATTTTTGGCTGAAGTGGGCAAAACAGAAATTCTGTTGTATGTGGGCCTGATTCAATTTATCTCAGTTTTTCTAACTTTTGATTGATTCCTTACCATATTCTGTGGAATAATAGTGGTAGAATGTTCTATTGTTGCACTATAACTGCAATTCTAATTTAGATAAAAGAAACTAATACTCCTTGCTCACTTTCATCTTTTTGTTGAAAAGAGTTCCTTGTGAACAAATGTATTTTTGGTTGACAATTTATGAACATAACACCAATTTCTTTGTAATCTTTTAGACCAAAAACTTCCTTCTACTGTAAGTACTTTTTAAGTTATGAATTTTCCAAGTTCACAAAATGATATACATTTGTGCGCAATTACATACAATTATAGTCAACAGGAAAAAACCTGGAAAAATGCATATAAAATCACACAGTTGGTTTTCAATGTTGACTTACAGAATTTAGGTAGGAAGCAAAGCCAGGTCCAATGTTTCAAAAGCGGATTCTTGGTAGCGACCTGGAATCGGCCAGGGGCAGGCTTCTGAGGTCGTTCGTAGCTGGTGTGCTATGAAGAAGGGCGCCACTTGAAAACGCACTGCTCAAAAGGGACTTAAAGGTAAGTACAAAGGGTCCCACATGAGGGAATAGGTTGCAAGGGGATCAGAACCATGGGAGCACAGCTGTATCCTTGTTACCAAGTTCTGTCTGGCTGGGTGCAGAGCAGATAGGTCAGCCAGACGCCAGCTTGGAGAGGCGATTTTGGGACAGCTGGTCCAATCAGAAAGTAGGTCTTAGGGGTCTCGATGTCCATCAATGAGTGCTTGCTTCCTGGGCAGGGAATGGCACACATTTTTTGCAGCAGGGCACCAGTCTGCGGGCCTTTGTCCTTTTCTTCTCTTTGCCTGTCGGATCTGAGTTAAGGGTCTGAGGATGCCTACTAAATAGTAAATTCAGGGGCATTAAACACGGAGACAGGTTGTAACCAATGTGCTACCTACCTTTAGGGTGCCTACACCCTCTAAGTGACCCCTTCCTGTCGGAAGGAGTACTACCCTAGCCCTGATAGATTGTTTACCCATCATCCCAAGATGGAGTATTTGAAAAAGTGTGGTCCACATCACCTGCCATTGCTTAAGGGTGGTGCTGGTTGTATGTGGGCACAGCTGCTCATAGAACTAATGTTTCCTCCTTTCCTCCCACCAAATGTGGATCAGGAAAGGGGGGTTGGTATCCTCCACTATCTGGAGATGCCTGGGTTGAATTTTAAAAGCAGCTTCACCTTTGAAGCTTCCCACCTTGGAAGGCCTTCCTGGGCTAGGGAAGAGCAGGCTTTGTTCCTGGCCTCTGAGGGCACTGGTACTCACCCTATGAGGTCAGAAACATGCCTGGTGGTGACAGACCGGCTAAGTCTAATCAGAGATCACACCAGATCTTGACAGGTTTTCATGAGCTCTTCTAAAGGGTGTCCTGTGTGCATTTATTAATAATCCAACACTGACATTAGTGAGGATTTATTAAGATGAGATGTTTGGTTCCAAACATCTTAGGGTACAGTGAAGCCATCATGGAGCCAGGAAACTCATAATTACAATTATCCAGCCTATGCACTCTCTATGGCTTCCCTGTGCACTTACAATATCCAAGAATGGACTTGATATTGTAGGCTCACATCTGCTCATGCATATATGTTCAAACATGGAATATAGAGCACCCTGCCTTAGGTCTGCAAGGCCTACAATAGGGGAGACTTATATGTACTTCATGCAGTATATGGGGGCATGGCACATAGGGATGTGTGCATGTCGACTATTTGGTTTTCTCTTCACCAAGACACGCAGCCTACAATGTCAGCTTACATACTCTTGATGGGGGGACCCTGCAGAGGCACAGTTGGTGCTGCATTCCCTGTGGACCTTCTTCAATACTAATATCCTAGGTACCAGGGGTACTAATTACTATGGACCTACAGGGGTGGCTGAAGTTGTGCCAATCGTGGTACAGTTTTTAGGAAAGACATCTGGCACTGGGAACTTGGTTGGCAGGGACTCAGTGCACTTTCAATTCAAAATCAAGATGGATGCTCATGACGGAACCATTCCGTTATGAGGACAGGGGCACGGAATACCTCTGCTGCAGACTGCAGAGGGATTTCTATTTCTCCCCTGTGACCTCGGGAGCTGGGGAAGAGCTTCCCCAGCCCCCGAAGCCCCTGCAGTTTTTGTGAATTGACGATCAATGCGCATAGCTCGCTGACATCATTTCATAGAAACCCAAAATGAAATGAGCTTTTAGGCTCATTTCAGTTTCACTTTCTATGTGCTCAGGGGACTATCACAGCCCCCTGAGCACGTAGAAAGACAGGAGAGGTATCATTGGAAAGAGGAGTATCTCCCCTTTCCAATGGATCCAATGGACCCCAGGAGGGCAATCCCCAAGCAGGGATCCACCCACTAGACATCAGGGATGTCTAAGCGGCCCCTTGGGCAAGGGCATTCGCTCCTCCCATAAAGTAATAGGCACAATTCAGTCTTTCTGCCCCCCGGGGGGCAGATGGGAATGTAGCCCCCAATCTGCCCACCCAGGGGGGCAGAAAAGCCACTAAACGCCAGGGATTTTTTTGCACCATTTTTTTAGGGTGGGGGCTGCCCAAAACAGGCACGCCAATGCCCCCACCACCCGCCACCATTACAGCCTTGCTGCCCCCCCAGGGGGGCTGAAAGCACACTTGACGGCAGGGATTTTTATTTGCACAATTTCTTTTAGGGTGGGGCTGCCCAAAATGGGCACACCAATGCACCCACCCCTGCCACCATTACAGCCTTTCTGCTCCCCCTGGGAGGCAGAAAGCCCACTTGATGCCAGGGATTTTTTTTGCAAAAATTATTTTAGGGTGGGGGCTGCCCAAAAAGGGCATGCCAATGCCCCCACCCCCTGCCATCATTACATCCTTTCTGTCCCCCCCTGGGGGGCAGATGGGGGTAGTATCGCCAGGGTTTTTTTTTGCACAATTTTGTTTTAGAGTGGGGGCTGCACGAAACAGGCACATAAATGGCCCCACCACAATTATTGCCTTCTGCCCCATCGGGGGCAGAAAGCTGACTTGACACCAGGGATTTGTTTTGTGCATTTGTTTTTAGGTTGGGGGCATTAGCATACCCGTTTCGGGTCCCACCCTAAGAGAAATTTTGCAAAAAAAATCCCTGCCACCATTACAGCCTTTCTGCCCCCCCCTGGGGGGCAGATGGGAGCAGTAGCCCCCAATCTGCCCGGCTGGGGGGGCAGAAAGCCCACTAAAGGCTAAGGATTTTTTGGGTGAATTTTTATTTAGGGTGGGGGCTGCCCGAAACGGGCACACCAATGGCCCCACCACCCTACAAAAATGACAGTCTTTCTGTCCCCCGGGGGGCAGATGGGAGCTATTGCCCCATCTGGCCGCCCAGGGGGGCAGAAAGCCCACTAGAAACCAGGGATTTTTTTTGTTTTGTTCGTGTAGGGGTAGGGGCTGCCCGAAACACCCACTCCGGCTACCATTATAGCCTTTTTGCCCCCCTCTGGGGGAAAATATTGGGGGCAATAGGCCCCAATCTGCCCCACCCCAGGGGGCAGAAAGCCCACTTGACACCAGGGATTTCTTTGTGCGCAATTTCTTTTAGGGTGGGGGAAACCCAAAACAGGCACGCCAATGCCCCCCACCCTCCACCACCATTACAGCCTTTCTGCCTCCACTGGGGGGCAGTAGCCCCCAATCTGCCCCCCTCGAGGGGGCAGAAAGCCCACTTGACACCAGGGATTTGTTTTGTGCAATTTCTTTTAGGGTAGGGGCTGCCCAAAATGGGCATGACAATACCCCCACCCCAGCCCCAGGGAAATTCTAGTCTTTTGACCCCCCCAGAAGGCAGATGGGGAAGTGGCCCCTGATCTGCCCCTTGGGGGGCAGAAAGTCCACTAGGCACCAGCGATTGTGCAGGCCTTTTTATGCATGGGGTGGGGCTGCACAAAATGGTCATACCAATGATCCCACCTACACAAAAAATAGCCACAGTCTCTCTGCCCCCTTGGGGGTATATCGGGGTGAACCCCCTCCCCCGATTTTTCCCCAGGGTGGCAGAAAGCCCACTAGGCTGCGACATTTTTTTTAGCAATGTGCCTACCTGTGGATTTTGGGCCCTAGCTCTCACCAGGTTCTGCTACCCAGAATCTCTTGAAAACCTCAAACTTTCTGAAATCTGTGTGGATCCACAATTTTCCTTCTACACAGCATTCCTCCTAGGTCTCCCGATAAAAATGGTACCTCACTCGGGTGGGTGGGTCAAGTACCAGCGACAGGCGAGGGCCCAAAACCTAGTAAGGTGACATCATAATTACATGTCATAAACCAACCTGGTTTTCAAGGGGAGTCCCATGAGTTTTTGGCACCGGGCTCGGCGGCCATCTAGGGAAACCTACCAAACCCACGAATTTCTGAAAACTAGACACCTGGGAGAACCCAGGGAGGTATGGCTTGCTTGGATCTTTCAAAAGGTTTTCTTACCCAGAATCCCCTGCACACCTCAAATTTAGCTGCTAACACCAATATTTCCACACATTTTAGTGTGGGAAAGTTGTGGCATCACAGGGCTGAGACAAATGTTCTACCACCCAGCGTTCCCTCAGATCTCCTGATAAAAATGGTGCCTCATTCATGTGGGAGGCCCAAGTGCCCGCGACAGCCAAGGGCCCATCAAAATTGCTCTCCAAAGCGCCGGGACGCCACTTTGCTGCAGCATCCGTGCGCTATACAAAAATCATATAACATAACATAACATAACATATCACAAAACAACCTTGTTTTGTAAGTGGAGTTACCTGGGTTTTTGTCCTGGCGCTCAGCGGCAAGCTAGGAAAACCTACCAAACCCATACATTTCTGAAAAGTAGATACCAGAGGGATTCGAGGGAGGTATGGCTTGCATGTATTCCCTAATGTTTTCTGACCCAGAATCCCCTACACACCTCAAATTTAGCTGAATAAAATCACTTTTTCTGCATATTTTTGTATGGGAAAGTTGTGGTATCACTGGGCTGCAACAAATTTCCTACCACCCAGTGTTCCCCCAGGTCTTTTGATAAAAATAGGGCCTCACTCTTGTGAGAGGCCCAAGTACCCGTGACAGGCAAAGGCCCCAAACTTATTTAGGTGACATTAAAATTCCCTATCACAAAACTACCTGGTTTTGCAAGGGGTGTCACCTGGGCTTACGGCCCGTGCTCGGTGGCCAGCTAGGAAAACCTACCAAACCCACAAATTTCAGGAAACTAGACACCTGGGGGATTCCAGGGAGGTATGGCTAGCTTGGATCCCCAACGTTTTCCTACCAGAATCCCCTGCAAACTTCAAATTTGGCTGAAAAAATCACTTCTTTCGCACATTTTTGTGTGGGAAAGTCGTGGCATCACTGGGCTGAAACAAATTTCCTACCACGCAGCATTCCCAAGCGTCTCCCAATAAAATTGGTACCTCACTCATGTGGGAGGCCCAAGTACCCGCGACAGGCAGGAGCCCAAAACGTATTGAGGTGACATCAAAATTGCCTATCACCAAACCCACACATTTCTGAAAAGTAGACTTCCGTGGAATTTCAGGGAGGTATGGCTTGCATGGATCCCCCAATGTTTCCTTACCCAGAATTCCCTGCAAACCTCCATTTTTTTTACACATTTTTGTGTGTGAAAGTTGTGGCATCACCCGGCTGACACAAGTTTCCTACCACCCAGCTTACCCCCAGGTCTCCTGATAAAAATGGTGCCTCACTCATGCAGGAGGCCCAAGAACCTGTGATAGGCAAGGCCCAAAATGTATTGAGGCAACATCAAAATTTCCTATCACAAAATAATCTGGTTTCGCAAGGGGGGCCACCTGGGTTTTTGGCCCGTGCTCGGTGGACATCTACTGAAATCTACCAAATGCATACATTTCTGAAAACTAGACAGCCATTGGATACCGAGAAGGTATAGCTTGTATGGATTCTCCAACGTTTCCTTACCCATAATCCCCTGCAAACCTGAAATTTAGCTGGAAAAATCACTTTTTCCACACATTTTTTTTGTGGAAAAGTTGTGGCATCACCGGGCTGACACAAATATCCTACCACCCAGTGTTCTCCCAGGTCTCCCGATAAAATTGGTGCCTCACTCGTGTGGGAGGCCCGAATAACCGTGACATGCAAGTGCCCAAAAGTGTCAATTTTTCACCCAAAAAACAACATTTAGCTGTATTTTGGCTAATTTCTGGGTTTCCTCTAAGGAAATCCATAAACCTTGGGGACCTTTAGAATCCCCAGGACGTTAGAAGAAAGGACGCATTTTTGGCGTGGATACCTTATGTGGTCCAAAAGTTACAGGGGCCTAAGCGCAAACTCCCTCAAGTAGGCAAAAAAGTGTTAGCACGAGGGGAACAGGCCTAGCAGCGAAGGGGTTAAAGTGAGTGGGTTTGGACGGACACCGGCCGTCCTTAGCACACGCCCACCATGACGTATGATGGCCGGGGCCGTCCTGAGCACCGAAGGGGTTAAACCTACGTTTCCTGGTACACAGAAGGAAAGGGATCACTGACATAATATTGAGGGACATAATATCCACTACCAAAAATATCAGCGACAAAATATCGACAGACAAAATATCGACTTTGTATCTACAAACAGGTAAGTACAAAAATATTGAGTAAAAAATATCGTTTACAAAAATATAGTTTGTAAAAATATCGACTTTACTAAAAACAATGTTAAATTAAATTAATATTTAAAAATTATTTACTAAAATATACTTAAAAATACTTAAATTAACTTATAATAATTAAATAATTATTTAAAGTTATAAATACATTTTTTTACAATCATATTTGTTAAAACATATATAATTAAAAAATATCCAATATTATTACCGTAGGATAGCGGAAGTGTAAAATTACTATTCCCACTCCAGAGAGTGCAACAGTAGGGAAAGCGTTGGATAGCGTAGGGGTAAAAATTACTATTTCCACTCCAGAGAGTGCAACAGTAGGGAAAGAGTTGGATAGCGTAGGGGTTCCAACTTCAGAGAGTGCAACAGTAGGGAAAGCGTTGGATACCGTAGGGGTAAAAATTACTATTCCCACTCCAGAGAGTGCAACAGAAGGGAAAGCGTTGGAGAGCGTAGAGGTAAAAATTACTATTCCCACTTCAGAGAGTGCAAAAGTAGGCAAAGCGTTGGATAGCGGTAGGGGTAAAAATTACTATTCCCACTCCAGAGAGTGCAACAGTAGGGAAAGGGTTGGATAGCGTAGGGGTAAAATTTACTATTCCCACTCCAGAGAGTGCAAAAGTAGGAAAAGCGTTGGATAGCGTAGGGGTAAAAATAACTATTCCCACTCCAGAGAGTGCATCAGTAGGGAAAGCGTTGGATAGCATAGGGGTAAAAATTACTATTCCCACTCCGGAGAGTGCAACAGTAGGAAAAGAGTTGAATAGCGTAGTGTAAAACTTACTATTCCCACTCCAGAGAGTGCAACATTAGGGAAAGCGTTGGATAGCGTAGGGGTAAAAATTACTCTTCCCACTCCAGAGAGTGCAACGTTAAGGAAAGCGTTGGATATGTAGGGGTACAAATTACTCTTCCCACTCCAGAGAGTGCAACAGTAGGGAAAACATTGGAGAGCGTACGGGTAAAAATTACTATTCCCACTCCAGAGAGTGCAACAGTATGGAAAGCGTTGGATAGCGTAGGGGTAAAAATTACTATTCCAACTCCAAAGAGTGCAACAGTAGGGAAAGCGTTGGATAGCGTAGGGGTTAAAATTACTATTCCCACTCCAGAAAGTGCAACAGTAGGGAAAGCGTTGGACAGCGTAGGGGTGAAAATTACTATTCCCACTCCAGTAAGTGCAACAGTAGGGAAAGTAGATACTTCATATATTATTTAAAAATATATATATATATATTAATATCTATAAAAAAAATAAAAGTAATTACCACTTTAATATAATATAATAATTAATGAATTACAAATAATAATTTAATTTAATCATTACAATTAGTTATCTATTAATACTAATTAATTACAAATTAACAGTTAATTAATTAATAATTAAAGAGTTACTTAACAATTCAAATCTAATAAATACACACAAAAAACTTAACATATGTAATTAGTTATAATTAAATTACATCCCACCCTATTCCCCTATAAACCCACAACCCCCTCCAGAAACTAAATTAGTTAAATTTACATAATTGTCAATTAATCAATTAAATTAAATTAATTGCCAATTAAAATTTAATTATTTCCAGATAAAAATAATTTAAAAATTAATTATAAACAAATACCAATAAATAAATGTACATATTTAATTAATTAAAATTAAATTACACTACATAAATTAACATATTTAATTATTTATAATTAAATTATTTACCACCCTACTCCCCTATAAACCCACAACCCACTACAGAAATTAAATAAGTTAAATTAACGTAATTATTAATTAATCAATTAAATAAAATGAATTGGCAATTAAAATGTCATTAATTACAAAATAAAAATTATTTAACAATTAATTATAAACAAACACCAATAAACACATTTACATATTTACTTAATTATAATTAAATTACACTACATAAATTAACATATTTAATTAATAATAATTAAATTACTTCTCAACCTACTCCCCTATAAACCCACAACTCGCTACAGAAATTAAATTAGGTAAATTAACATAATTATCAATTAATCAATTAAATAAAAATAATTGGCAATTAAAATGTAATTAATTACAAAATAAAAATGAATTAACAATTAATTATAAACAAATACCAATAAATAAATTTACATATTTAATTAATTATAATTAAATTACTTCCCACCCTATTCCCCTATAAACCCACAACCCGCTACAGAAGCAAAAGTTAAATAACATTAAATTCATTAATTAAATTACATTATAACATAAATAAACACTTTTAACACATAAAATACACAATAAACATTTTGATATTATTAAAAGTTCGATATTTTTCTTAACCTATAATATGTATTTCGATATTTTGACTATCTATATTTTAAAATTCGATATTACATTACTTACCTTCAAAACGATATTTTCAATGTCTATATTCTGTCCATTCGATATTCTGTCCAGCCTGTATTTTGTACTCGATATTATGTCCATTCGATATTTTTAGTCGATATTTTGGCTGTTTACCGAAGGAAAGATATGCAGAAAAAGACAAAGTGCAGTAAAGACTGGGGTGATTTCACATGTATCGGAGGAGGAATATTGCCCTAACAGTAATGAGCCCAATCTAAAGTTGGTCAACATTGTACATTTGTAAACATTCTGTACAAAAGATAAATACAGTGTAATCCCTTCAGTCATCTAAATTACATATTAGCCTCTCACAATTGGCTTTTGCACCTCTACTGCCTCGCTAGATACATGATTAACAATTCTGAAAAAAAGTCTTTATTTTTTTTTGGTATGACCTCAGGGTTCACAAATAAATGGGCACAACCCAGTGCCAGAAAACAATCTCTAACATACTTCAACCATGGTATAATCAATGCACAATTATACAATTATATTTGACATTATGTTTACTGTGCCTTAATAGTGACATGTGTGAAACATTTAAATGCATTAATGAAATGTAACTATTGAGAAATGAAGCTTTATAAAAGCATGCACTAATGTTCAGTTTAAACATGAAGATGTATTCTGTATTCGTGTTTTGTATTTTTACTTCAAGTCACATTTACATATATTCTGAAAGACCTATTTGAAAGTTTAATCATGTATGCTTTTACTCATGTTTGCATTTTTTTTAGTTACATGTGCACAAATAAATGTAAATGTATAGGAATTTATATAGCGCAAATCACCGAGCGGTTTCTAAGCGCTTGCTTAGGGAACCCGTCCTGGTATTACCCTGTGAGATAACCCAGGCAGGGTATCCGCAAGGTGAAAGCCAGGCATCCCACCGCGAGGGGCCGTTGTGGAGATTAAGCAAGCTATTGCCCAGAGTCGCAGAGTGTGAACCCGTGAATCGAATAGGCACCGGAGCGAGAATTGTCGAGTCCATTGACATTTTAGGACTCAAGACCTCGTCGAGCCAGGAATTGAACCCTGGTCCTGGGCTGACCTCTGCTTCCAGGTCTGCCTCCTCTAACCAGTGAGCCACACTTCTCCACAAATATAACCACGTATTTACAGTGCACGTTTAAATGTGTAGTTGAATTTGGCCTAAATAAAGGCCTTAATTTTGAAATGTGTTTTGCTTGGCTAGTGACTGTTTTATATTTTGCAGTTGCGTTCTCAAGGTTTCATTAGCTAAAGAAAAGGAGTATTGTTATATGTATTCGTTTACTGATAATAAGGCCTGAGAAGAGAAATCTTGGCAAGAAACATGAAGACCGAATAAGCAGATGAAGCCTCCTATTTAATGTGTACCAGGAATGAGGAAGGCTCAAGTTTGCAGTAACTGTCCAAGTTCTATGGGATGGGAAATTCAAGTGATGTCGCAAATACATACCACAAGAGTGAAATGATTTGTTCCTGGTGGGGCGGTAAGGGATGTGATTGTTTTTTAAGTTTATTGATTTTAATTATTGTTCACACTGTTAAAAGTTAGATCAGATTCCCTTAGACTTTGAAGGGTAAATAAATATTTGCTCCCTTTATCCTTGCAAATTTGAAGCTTCATGGTAAACACTTATCCCAATTTTGGGAGAATTCTACTGGAGTGTTCACTATGTTCATACCTTCTTGCCATCCCACATTTTCTTGAGACTCCATTCTACAGCCCATTATTATTTTAAACTTAGGGCTCCATTATGATGTCGGGCGGATCGCCACCGCCATGGTGGCGGTGGCGATCCTCCCAACAGAAATGCCCGCCCGCCACCCTTTTCCCCCCGCTACATTACAATGGTGGGGGGGACCGCAGCGGAGGCAAACACCGCCTGCCACTTTTCCGCCCTGGTCGCCTTGCGGCCGGGGCGGAAAACGAGTAACATGCAATATTACAATGGGCATTATTCAATGCCTTTCCGTGGCGGCAATGCCGCCACGGAAAGGCATGCGGTGTTCACTCTGGGGGGCCCATGTGGGCCCCCAGAGTGATGGCCATAGGGAGGTGGCATACGGGGGGGTACCTGTTGTACCCCCCTTCATTTGCATATACAAAGCGGCAGGCACCGTGCGGTGCCTGCCGCTTTGTATATGCAAATGCAAAAATGCATTTTTAGCATTGTGGCGGGCGGTGCAGAGTGCACCGCCCGCCACAATGCTAAAAATGAAGGATGTGCCCGCCACTGTGGCGGGCGCATCCTAATGCCAATATCGGGACCGCCCCGATCTCCGTTAGGGTGGCGGGCGGACTTATTCCGCCCGCCATCCTAAAGGACCCCTTAGAGTCTAGATTAGATTACTTTCGAACTTGGAGCCTGATTTTGAGTTTGGTGGTGTGGCAGCAGGGCGGCACACCACCTCCCAACTTCCACACTGCCAAAGCTTACTGATGGCCGCCCTCCAGATTACAAGTTACATTGTTATCTGGTGGGCGATCCTTTGGCGTTCTCACGATGGTGCCAATTAAAAGGCACTTCAATGGGAACATCAAAGCACATTCCTACATGGCATGGACTGCTAAGTCCATGTTTGAAGGAACCTGGCATGCATGCAGACATGGGGGCACACCTTGTGCCCCTCGGCATGCTTTTCCATGGCCCTGAGATACTAAGAGGCCCTGTAGGGCCCCCTTAGTTTCCTTACCGCCATAGTTTTCACCATTAAAACTGTGGCGGTGACAAAACTCATTATATGCTTTGTGGAGCAGCAGATTCACCACCTGAAAATTATGGTCTCTGACTACTGCTCCACCGCCGAGGAATCATGGATCCCCGACAGTTGCATCAGTCCAATGGCGATCTGACTGCCAAACTCAGAATATGGTGGTTGGAGCCCGGGTTCTCACCACCACCACCACTGTGCCACCCAGGGTTTGGCCGGCCATGGTCGCCAAACTCGGAAGGAGCCCCTAATTGATGTCCGGTAAAGACCATCTCACTTACTTTAAGAAAACTTTCTCTCTTTCTGAGATTTTTTTTATTGCTGTGGCTGTAATTATTTCATATTTTATTCTACTGACACTGAACCTATTGCAATATTTCAGATTGGCAGGTGTAATCCTGTATCTTTTTAATATTTTCTTGATATGCATATATACTAGTATGATTATTAATTGGCAACTGATTCCTGGTCCTTATTGTGGGGTCACATTGGCTTCACAAAAGGTGAATTGTTTTATTATTTCTAACTCCCTTGGCCTCGCAATCAACTTAAAAAGATCCATCACTATTAATGTATTTCTTGTTCTAATCCCCAGCTCACCTGCCTGCTTCAAATATTCATGCACTCGGTCACTATCCAGTGTACTGAATGATAAAGTCACTTGAAGGGAAATCTTCTCCGATTTTTCATGACTGTGTTAAGCACATGGATTTCGTTGAATCAGAGCTGAGCGGCAGTGAGGTCTATTACATAAGAGTTACATTTTCTTCATTACCCTGCTCACCCAACCTGCTATCTGTGCCATTATGAACTTTTTGAAATCTGGCTTCCTACTAGTGCAACTGATTGATGTGCTTTGGGTTAATGAGGAGACAGAGACATGGAAATGGCCCTCCCCACAACCAGAAAGCTGCACAAATTATCGGCACTCTAGGTTACCCTACCTACGGTACTGCTGGAGCTGTGTAGAGGGGCATATTAATAAGTACTGCATTTCCTGTCTGGTCAAAAAGAGTGCTTCCTATTTGAAGATTAGTCACTCCATCTAACAGTGTCATCCATGATTGGCGAATTCAAGAGTTGTAAAGGATTGCCAATTGCATATACCAAGTGCCTCCAATTACTTACATCAATTTAACTTTGTGCAAAAAAGTGCAGTTCTGAAGGCTGTGTGCAGGGCAATGTTTTTTTAAAAAAGAACAAGTAATTCTTGCATTGTAAAGTTCCCATTCTGAGAAGCAGGAAGGTCGCAGTCACACTTCATCTAAATATTTACAAAAGTTTAAAGTCATTTTCTGTGTATTCTTATCTCACGTGAAAAATGTATTTTAGAAGTTTTGCTAAGTTTACTACAGTTGGTTTAAAAAACCTTGGGTCATACTATCAAGAGATATATCGCTGCTTTTTCGGCACATAGCGCCGAAAAAGAGTTGATTTTTGTGTCTCAATATTATCAAGGCGTCGCTAACATGCATTAGGGCATTTTAGCAGCCGATTTTGTAACGCATCTCATGACAGCGATAGCTACCACTAATGAGATGCAAAGTAGGCGATCCCTCCCAAGACAACATGAGAAATGATCGCAAAACCCACATCGGGGTTTTAAAAACGCGGCCCCTGAACAGCGAAGTGATAACAAAAGGCACGCTAAGCCCCCATTATCACATGATTCTAACACATTATTGCCTACGAGAGATGGATTTTATTTGTTTTAGGGTGGGGGCTAATGCCCCCACCCCCCTCCCACCATTACAGCCTTTTTGCCCCCCTAAATGGCTGCTGAGCACAGGGCCAAAAACCCAGGTGACACCCCTTGCGAAAACCAGATAGTTTTGAGGTATGCAATTTTGATGTTGCCTCAATACGTTTTGGGCCCTTCTCTGTTGCGTGTACTTGTAACCCCCACTTGAGTGAGGAACCATTATTATTGGGAGACCCGGTGGAACAATGGGTGGAAGGAAATTTGTGTCAGCCCTGTGATGCCACAACTTTCCCACACAAAAATGTGTGGTAAAAGTGATTTTTTCAGCCAAATTTGAGGTTTGCAGGGGATTCCGGTTAAGGAAATGTTGGGGGATCCTTGCAAGCCATACCTCGCTGGAATTCCCCGGGTGTCAGTTTTCAGAAATGTATGAGTTTGGTAGGTTTCCCTAGATGGCCGCCAAGCACGGGCCACAAATCCAGGTGACCCCCTTTGTGAAACCAGGTCGTTTTGAGATAGGCAATTTTGATGTTGATTCAATACTTTTTGGGCCCTTATCTGATGCGTGTACTTGGGCCTCCCACACCAGTAAGACACTATTTCTATTGGGAGACTAAGGAGAACATAGGGCGGTAGGAAATTCGTGCCTGCCCTGTGATGCCACGACTTTTCCACACAAAAATGTGTGGAAAAAGTGATATTTTCACCTAAATGTGAGGTTTGCAGGGGATTCTGGTTAAGGAAACGTTGGTGGATCCACACAAGCCATACCTCGATGGAATCCCCCGGGTGTCTAGTTTTCCGAAATGTGTCAATTTGGTAGGTGTTCCTGGATGGCCACCGATCAAGAGGCAAAAAACCCAGGTGACCCCCTTGCAAAACCAGGTTGTTTTGAGATAGGCAATTTTGATGTCACCTCAATACGTTTTGGGCCCTTGTCTGCCGCGTTTACTTGGGCCTCCCACATGAGTGAGGTACCATATTTATCAGGAGACCCAGGGAAATGTTGAGTGGTAGGAAATTTGTGCCACAACTTTCTCACACAAAAATGAGTGAAAAAGTGATTTTTTCAGCTAAATTTGAGGTTTGCGGGGGATTCTGGGTAAGGAAACATTGGGAGATCCATGCAAGCTATACCTCCCTGGAATTCCCTGTGTGTCTAATTTTAAAAAATGTATAGGTTTTCTAGGTTTTTCTTGCTACCGGAAGAGCTAGTGTTAAAAAACTACAGCTAGGCACTTTGCCAAAAAAGGGCCATTTTTCAATGTGAAATTGTGGGGTGTCCACGTTGCGTTTTGCACCGTTTCCTTTTGCGGGCACGAGGCCTACCCACACAAGTGAGATGCCATTTTTCTCGGAAGACTTTGGGGAATGCGGGGTAGGTAGAAATTTGTGAATCCACAAAGATTTCAGAACTTTGCACCATTGAAATGTGAGGAAAATGTGTTTTTTTGGACAAATTGTTAGGTTTGCATGGGATTCTGGGTAACAGAACCTGATGAGAGACAGAAAAGTCACCCCAACCTGGATTCCTGTGCGTGTCTAGTTTTCAAAAAATGTATAGGTTTACTAGGTTTCCCTAGTTGCCAGCAGAGCTAGGGTTCAAAATCTACAGCTAGGCACTTAGCCAAAAAAGGGTCATTTTTCACAGTGAAATTGTGGTGTGACAAACGTTGCGTTTTGCGCCGTTTCCTGTCGTGGGCACTAGGCCTACCCACACAAGTGAGGTACAATTTTTTTGGAAGACTTTGGGGAGCTTGGGGTGTGTGGAAATTTGTGGATCCACGCAGATTCCAGAACTTTCCACCACAGAAATTTAAGGAAAATATGTTTTTGTTTAAATTTTTTTAGGTTTGCAAGGGATTCTGGGTAACAGAACCTGGTGAGAGCCAGTCAAGTCACCACATCCTGGATACCCATGGGTGTCTAGTTTTAAAAAAAGTATAGGTTTGATAGGTTTTCCTAGGTGCCGGCAGAGCTAGGGTTAAAAAACTACAGTTAGGCACTTTGCAAAAAAAGGGTAATTTTTTATTGTGAAAATGTGGTGTGGTCAAGTTACATTTTCAACCGTTTCCTGTCATGGGCACTATGCCTACCCACACAAGTGAGATACCATTTTTATTGGGAGACTAAGGGTAATTCACATTTGTAAAGCAATTGTTATTACCTATTGACTTTCGATGCATTTCTGCCTTCCAAATAAAAGACAATGTGTAAGAAAGAAGTAATTTTGAAAAATGATTGATAATTCCCATGCTAGTAAGAGTATTCAAAATTTTGGAAATGTGCAAATATCTACTATTTCTAAACTCTATATTTTTTTCCCATTTCAGAAATACATAGGTGTCTTTCATACCGATTTTTCCATGTATACATTTTCCCAGAATAATTGCTTCATACCCAGTACATAATAAAAAACCATTGCAAGTTTGGCTCTGGGTTTGTCATGTTCTTGGTGAACCTACGAGTCCTATATATACCCACAACCAGTATAGTCTATCGGATGTAACAGTATATTGTTTTCAAAGAGCTGTCATAATTAGAAGAAGGTACAGGTAAAAACATTGACACAAAAGGCTGTTTACTTCAACTAATTTTCAATTTTTCCTATATTTAACTGTTATTTTCTATAAAGAAACCTTGAAGGATCTACACAAATGACCCCTTGCTGAATTCATAATCCGTTCTACTTTTCACAAATGTATAGCATTCCAGGATCCATTATTCCTTTCATACCCTTGTCTACCATTACCTGGAAAATGGTTAGAAGCACAAAAAATTGCAAAAATAGACTATGTCCCAGAAAAATGCGAAAACAGTGTAAATTGTTTGGTTCTCTGACAAAATTCTGTCATTCTCTAAAAGCTGGGATAATGGTGATTTCAGCCCCACAAACTCTTTTTTGCTACCATTTGTAGGGAAAAATCCAGATGCTTTCATTTGCAGCACTTTTTCCCATTTCCCCCCCCCCCCAAAAAAAAAATGGAACAGGAGTTTGGCTAATTTCTGGGTCTCCTCCAGGGACTTACACAAACCCTTGGTACCTTTAGAATCCCCAGGATATTGGAAGAAAAGGACGCAAATTTTGCGTGGCTACCCTATGTGGTCAAAAAGTTACAGGGGCCTAAGCCCAAACTCCCCAAATAGCCAAAAAAAGGCTTAGCATGAGGGGAAAAGGCCTAGCAGGGAAGGGATTAATGAGTGGGCGGGTTTGGACGGCCACCGGCCGTCCTTAGCACACTCCCACCATGATGTATGAGGGCCATGGGCCGTCCTAAGCACCGAAGGGGTTAAACCTACGTAATTAAGGCTGTAAAAGTTTCCTGGTATACAGAAGGAAAAATCTGCAGAAAAAGACAAAGGGCCAGATGTAGGTAAGTTCCATTTACCCATTCTAAAATACAGAATTTAACCGATTCGGTATTTCAGAATCGGTAAATGGTATGTAGGTAAGTATTCAGTAAAGTTTACTGAATCAGTAATATTTGCTAATTACCGATTCGGTAAATACCGAATCGATAATTCCAATTCATTCCTATGGGCCTGGAGGCCCATAGGAATGAAGCGGAATTACCCAATCGGTAAATACCGATTTGGTAATGGGGGAACACATTCAAGGGTGGCAGGGTGTCACATTGACACCCTGTTGCACCCCTGAAAAGTGCATGAGTGCACATGTGGCACACATACAAGCCCTAAGGGCATGTATGTCTGCCACATGGCACTTTTGAAAAAGCACAAATTTGCTATTTCAAAGGTTTTCGATATTTACCACCAACTTTCATTTGGTGGTAAATACGGAATCCTAAACCATGCAATGCACTCATTTGAGTGCTCCCTACATTTCAGATTTGGTAATTTACCGATTCGGTATTTTAAGGAATCAGTAATTTACTGATTCCTTAAATTACCGATTCGGTAAATTACCGAATCTGAAATGTAGCCACCTACATCTGAATAGCCTAATACCATTGTTAACAGCTGAAAATCGGTAATTTCGGCCATTACCGGCCAGTATTGGGCTACATACATCTGGCCCTAAGTGCAGTAAAGACTGGGGCGATGTCTCATCACATGTATCAGAGGAGGAATATTGCCCTAACAGTATTAAGCCCATTCTAAAGTTGGTCAACATTGTACATTTGTAAACATTCTGTACAACTGATAAATACAGTGCAATCCCTTCAGACATCTGAATTACATATTAGCCTCCCACAATTGGCTTTTGCACCTCTACTGCCACGCTAGATACCTGCCCATGATTTAAGAAATAATTCTGAACACAGTCTTTATCTTTTTTTGTTATGACCTCAGGGATCACAAATAAATGGGCACAACCCAGTGCCAGAAAACAATCTCTAACATACTTCAACCATGATATAAACAATGCACAATTATACAATTATATTTGACATTATGTTTACTGTGCCTTAATATTGACATGTGTGAAACATTTAAATGCATTAATGAAATGTAACGATTGAGAAATTAAGCTTTATAAAAGCATGCACTAATGTTCAGTTTAAACATGAAGATGTATTCTGTATTCGTGTTTGTATTTTTACTTCAAGTCCCATTTGCATATATTCTGAAAGACCTATTTGAAAGTGTAATCATGTATGCTTCTACTCATGTTTGCATTTTTTAGTTACATGTGCACGAATATAACCACATATTTTACAGTGCACGTTTAAATGTGTAGTTGAATTTAGCCTAAGTAAAGGCCTCAATTTTGAAATGTGTTTTGCTTGGCTAGTGACTTTTTTATATTTTGCAGGTGCGTTCTCAAGGTTACATTAGCTAAAGAAAAGGAGTATTGTTATATTAGTTTATCAATACACTACAAGAAAACCTAGGGGTCTTAAGGGTGAGGAGAAAGGGAGCCTCTATTACAGGGTAACAATAGCATTCAAGTCTATCGATTACTAGAGCAATCCTGCTACTAATTAAAGCATGTAAATACTACACACAGGACCCATGGTGATTGTGGGTGAAACAAATAAACAAATATAGGATTCCCATCAAAGTCTTGTTGTGATCAATACTATCATCTGGTCATCTTTCGTGGATGGTTTGTCTCTAGATCATTGAGACGTTTCTACCAACCTCCGATGGGAGTTGGGTTCCAACCCACAATCACTCCTAGACCATGTAGATAATAAAGTATGATGGGAAGCAGTGCAGTGCAAAACCAAAAGAAGTGTATTGAAGTGGTGAGTTAAAATAGGATAGAGGGCAAAAAGAAGAAAACTTTATTGGAAATTGACCTCTTCCTAATTAAAACCAGGAACAGTGCATAAAAAACAGTTTTAAACAAATAACTCTATATCTTTTTAATGTTTGCTTGATATGCATATATACTAGAATGATTATTAATTGGCAACTGATTCCTGGTCCTTATTGTGGGGTCACATTGGCTTCACGAAAGGTGAATTGTTTTATTATTGCTAACTCCCTTGGCCTTGCAGTCAACTTAAAAAGATCCATCAGATGAGAGATTGCAAAACCACACACCTGCGCGCTCTCACCTATTCATTTTTTTCTTGTTCTAATCCCCAGCTCACCTGCCTGCCTCAAATATTCATGCACTCTGTCACTATCCAGTGTATCTATACTACTATTATAAAGAGAGAACTTGCACCTTTAGGCAAGGTAAACTCGGGAACCACAGCGCCAATCTACACACCCGATACACCGCTGAAATCGGCAGAGTGTGTAGATGGCCATAGGCTTTAAAAATTAAAAAAATAAACATAATATAAAAAGTTAAATTTTTACAAAAAGTAGTTCCCCCAAAGTAGCGCCGGCCGCGACTGTGCGTCGTCACGTCAGGAGCAGGGGAGGAGCAGCGTCCCAGGAGCGGCGGACATGGCGCGCAGGGGAGGAGCGGTGAAGTGAGGCCAGCGGCGGAGCGGAGAGGCGGATATGGCGCGGGGAGGAGCGACGGCGGACAGGTGGTGAGTGGCAGAGCGGTGGAGCGGAGAAATATGGACCGGCGGTGTGAGCAGCAGAGGCAAGGTAAGAATCCGGGGCAGCCAGGATCGGGGTGGGCGGGCGGGGCATGGGCTGCTGGGGAATGTCAGGGCAGGCGGGGGTAGGGGAAGCCAGCATTTCAGGTTTGCGTGCTCTCCCGCCCCGGCCCCCGCCCGCCACAACATTGTCCGGGACACAGACAATGTCGTGGCGGGCGGGGGGCTGGGCGGGAGAGCACGCAAACCTGAAATGCAGCCCCCAGCCCCCTTCTACCCCAGGCAACGCTGGGGTGGGCTGCTAGTTGAATGATAAAGTCACTTGAAGGGAAATCTTCTCCAATCTTTCTTGACTGTGTTAAGTACATGGATTTTGTTGAATCAGAGCTGAGCGGCAGTAAGGTCTATTACATAAGAGTTACATTTTCTTCATTAGCCTGCTCACCCAACCTGCTATCTGTGCCATTATGAACTTTGTGAAATCTGGCTTCCTACTAGTGCAACTGATTGATGTGCTTTGGCTTAATGAGGAGACAGAGACATGATAATGGCCCTCCCCACAACCAGAAAGCTGCACAAATTATCGGCACTGTAGGTTACCCTACCTACGGTACTGCTGGAGCTGTGTAGAGGGGCATATTAATAAGTACTGCATTTCCTGTCTGGTCAAAAAGAGTGCTTCCTGTTTGAGGATTAGTCACTCCAACTAACAGTGTCATCTATGATTGGCGAATTCAAGAGTTGTAAAGGATTGCCAATTGCATAAACCACGTGCCTCCAAATACTTACATCAATTTAACTTCATGCAAAAAAGTGCAGTTTTGAAGGCTGTGTGCAGGGCAATGTTTTAAAAAAAAGGACACGAAATTCTTGCATTGTAAAGTTCCCATTCTGAGAAGCAGGAAAGTCGCAATCACACTACAAGTCCTCTAGGTGGTAGAATTTGCCAAAAATTTCTACTTTTTTACAAGAGTTTAAAGACATTTTCTGTGTATGCTTATCTCACGTGGGAAATGTATTTTAGAAGTTTTGCTAAGTTTACTACAGTTAGTTTAGAAAACCTTGGGGCGTACTATCAAGAGATATATCGCCGCTTTTTCGGCACATAGCGCCAAAAAAGAGTCGATTTTTGTGTCTCAATATTATCAAGGCATCGCTAGCATGCATTAGCGCATGTTAGCAGCCCATTTTGTAACGCATCTCATGACAGCGATAGCTACCACTAATGAGATGCAAAGTAGGCGTTCCCTCCCAAGGCAACATGAGAAACAATTGCAAAACCAACATCGCGGTATTAACAACTCGGCCCCTGAACAGCGTAGCGATAACAATAGACGTGCTAAGCCCCCATTATAACACCTGCCAAATACCTGACTTAGCTTTATTGCCTATGGGAGGTGGATTGTATGGTTAAGTACACACTTTCGTATCAGCGAGCTTTTCTATTATCGCTGCTCAGTTATCTCTGGATTTCTCGTTATAATGAGTGTTTTTGCCGCTATCGCTGGATTTCTTATCGCCTTTGAGATGACAGTTGATAATACTGCGCTATCACCGTGATGAAATCCAGAGATAGCCGGCGATAAGAAAAACAGCGCTAAGCGCGATTTGGGATAATTATCATAACTTGTTGGTAATGTGACCCATTGTTTGACATGATCATGAGAATATTCAGACGCCTTGCTATTCCGCAGCAGCTTTTTAAAGGAGATAATTTCAAACTGTCAAGAGAGTAGCCCTCTAGTCAATAAAGCAGCATTGATGAAAGGATACTTATTTAGTACAAACGTTACCAGTACCATTCAGTTGGGTTCTTGTAAGGTGAAGGTTTTTCTACACCTTCAATCCTACGAAAAATGAACATGAACCAAAAAAGAACATCAACCATATGCATCTTGCCATGCAGAGGTAACATGCTCAGTGCAAGACACAAGCACCAGAGCATGCGTGCCCACTCACAAACACACAGCTCGCTAATTACAGATATTTGAGACACATATATAGGCAGCAGATACCTTATGAAGTTCATGATCGGAAAAGAAATATACAAGAAGCAACATTGGCCAAGCCAAATTCCTGTGCTTCTGTCTTGCTTGGTAAGTTTAATTGATAGATGAGTTTATACATGTAATATAATGGCTTGGC
Source organism: Lissotriton vulgaris (assembly GCF_964263255.1). Lineage (NCBI taxonomy): Eukaryota > Metazoa > Chordata > Amphibia > Caudata > Salamandridae > Lissotriton > Lissotriton vulgaris. Next base: position 107,073 of record NW_028254700.1, on the reverse strand, counting down.
AGGTCGGTGAATGCAAGAATTATTCAATGTGTCAAAGAATAGGTGCATGAGTGAAAGAAGTATGTGCATGATAAGTGATTGAGGAAATGTATTAATGTCTTCATGGATGGAAACAATCAGTTATAATCAGAAGTTTTAACTTTGCTAATGCTTAGTGGCATCACTTTAGCACTCCAGGGAAAGCCCATGCACAACTCACTCTCTTGGGATGTGGACCTTGCCAACATACTAGGGACAGGCATCATTTCTGTTATGCTGGCATAAATTGGTGTAATCTCTTGAATTTCACATTGCGAAGATTATGCAAATGACCCATGATTACGCCATTATGGCATTTCGCATAACACGAAGTGCATTTAGCTAAAAGCTTTAACGTGTGAGCACTGGTACAACATGATTCGTTCAACGTAGACAACATTAAAAAACTCAAAAAGTCATTTTGTGTTAACCTTTTTACCTGAGAGGACTATTCTGGTAGATTGTGTGCTCCAAATGCTATTTTTGGGTTGCACAGATGAAATGACAGAGAGTGAAGTTACTGTACACACAGTTGCAAAATCAAATGACCCAGCACCACCATTGTGATAACATCTAATAAAATCAGTTCAAAACAATGCAGGACAATTGTTTAACATAATGCACAAACAACATGTTATTTGTTCAGCAGGGAATAATTGTATTCTTCTTTTATTATTTTAAATTTGCTTTGTTAATTCAAATGCAGCCAACGTGTTTCATCACAGAGGACTTCTTCAGGGCTATAAACATTTTTTTATACACTTTTAAAAACCTACACAAAGAGTTTTATCTCCACAAAAAAATAGAAAAGAAAGAATGTGACAAAAGATAAACCAATCACCCATCACAAATGCAATTAACCAACATTTTAAAACCCAAAACTAAAAGTCACCCTCTTAAATAGAGACATAGGGCTGATTAATCACTAAGCCAGTCTCCATTTATTGCAAATGTATTACCATGTATACAGAGATTTTCCTAAATCAGCTAGTACATGGCTAAAATTCAGATATACTCATCATGAGGCCATTTCTCTAAAATATTATTATCAGTAAGATGTTTGACTCCCTGTGCATTTAGTCGAGGTGACAGACACACAGACATGTCTCCGCTCAAATCTCTGGTAAGGGAATGCATTGTGAGAATTTACAAACAAATGGTCTTTCTCACAGTGTTCAAAACACATATATACCATTTCTTTTGCACAAAATAGTGAGGGCCTGATGCAACCGCATCATGTCTCTAATAAATCTCTAGGTGAAAAACACACTCTTAAAGTGGCAAACCACTTTATTGTATGTTGTTTTGAATGAGGACTATTGTGCATTGCAATACCCTCTTTAAAACACTGTAGGAGAAAGCAATGAATAAAAGCAACCAATGGCTATATCAATACTGAACACATATGGCCACCATCTTTGCACGATTCTTGTCTTTCTTCCAAATAGTTAGCAAAATATTCTCTATTGCTTATTTGATCCAGTTATTTTCAAATCCGTTTCAGGTCCTAGCCAAATATGACCTTTGCCGAAAAAGGCAGTGCACAACTAATTCCACCACATGACCCCACTGTCACCCTCGGAAGAATCTCCATTTGAAGTTATAGCTTTTAGACCCCATGATAAGGGTGTTCAATAATTAGGATAGTAACAGGTAAAACATATATAACCTTGGGGTGAATTTGAATTAAGATACCTGCTGGATAATTGCACAGGGAGTCAGATATCAAGCCTCTTATTGATAATATTATTTTAGGGAAATGGCCTCCTGATGAATACATATGACTATTTGAGCTAAATACTATCTCATTTAGACAAATCTCCCCATGCACAGTGATCCATTTTTAATAAATAGAGACTGGATTAGTGATTAAACATCCCTATGGCTCTATTTAAGTGTGTGCCTTATAGTCCTGGGTTTTGAAATGTTTGGTAATCTCATATGTAATGAGGGATATGTTACTTATTTTTACTTTCTTTCTTTTCTATTTTCGGGTATTTATGGAAAATAAAAGTATAGGTTTTTAAAATTTTATTTTATATGTGTTTTTGTAGCCCTGAAAAAGTCCTCAATGATGAAACGTGCTGGCTACATTTGAATTAAAGAAGAGAATTAAAAAAAATAAAAGAATAACATTAATAAAAGGAATCTCTCCTGAACAAACTTAATGGAGTAATATTGTGCTGAATCGTTTTGAACTGAGTTCATCATATGTTAACAACATTTTGGTGCTAGGCCATTTGATTTTGCAATTGTTCATGGATTTCTGCCTGTGAGGCAGATGAAGGGAGCACCTTTACTGGGTCTGTGCACTAATTTGATGTATTGCTAATCTTACCCCATAAAGTGTTAGGTGTGATGGTTGTTTGCCTCAGCCTCTCTGCATAAAAATAATTTACTCAATGTCCTCTTCCTGTCCTGATGAGCCCTTAACGATTTTATATTTGTATTTTGGAGAAAAACCATCAATGTTACTTTGTCTGCAATCTCTGCTGCATCACCCACCATTGGAAGATGACATATTTACATTTTGGTAAAATAGCCAAGTTTAGGACAGTTCTTTGCAGCATGTTTGTGTTGGAAGTCCCAAGTATTTTTGTTCTGCATTTTGTTTTTTTTTGGTTTAATTTTGTGAGAAATAGTTTAGTACTTTCTATCGGCTCTCTTGATTTTCTATGGCCTCTTTTGCTGATAAGCTCATCTTGCCATCAAACACTCCCACTCTTACCTTCAATCAATACCTTTGAGGATTTACCTGAAAGATCCATTACAGAATATCAAAGTAATTTCCTTGCTGAACATATCATTAACATTTTAATTCATACAACCATTGCATAAACAGAGTCTTTTCCTCTACAAGCAGGTAAATCTGTCTGAACATATCTCAATTTTGATAATGCAATTCTTATATTCCCGTCTTACTGATAGAATTCTCAAGAGTTATTCAGATTTGATTTAATTCCTCCAAAGAGACTTTCTGCAAAATGCACTTGACCCAAGAAACAACTGTCTTTCTTTCAGAGCCCCCTTTCACTCTTAAAAGACAATACTATTCATCAGCCTTTGTGTGGATCTCTTAAAGAGCTTTGCAATGTTGTTTTTAGAAGATGATGGCCAATCTCTTTTCATTTCAGTAGGCATGATATTAGGTCTAAATCCCCTCCTCCAGAAGACTATTGGATCATGCCTTTTTGTGAGTTCCATGATCTTCTGTCAAAATCTAATTTCACCAGTCTTGGGCTGTTCTGGCCAATCTTGAAGTTAGGGGTTTCTTTAGGATTGCAGGGTATGTGCATTTAAAAAGTAGGTCACTGTGTCAATGCACTCAGGTGTAAGGGTAGGGTTGATAGACTCCTTCACAATGACTCCTTTACTTTGAACACAGGGAAACCACCCTAACCCCCTCCACAAGAAAAGAAGGTCAGGGTACCCCTACCGTGCCAACCTATATGATGATTTATTTTAATATTCAGGACACAGGGACCGAGCCCCTGTGTCCTAAAATGGTGGTTGCAACATTTCACTTTAGTTGCAGACATTCAATCACAGCAGTCTTGCTGGACTGGCCCCAGTCTCCTGGGATTTGAAAAAAGAGAAGGGTTCAATTGTTCATTTCTTTCCACAGTACCCCTTCAGTACTCCCTCAAGAGTACCATCAGTCCGCTGATTTTTATTTGCACTTTGTCCCTGGGGGGTCCCTTTAGGACATCCCTACAAATGCCATGGGGGTGAGGTTAATCCTACCCTGCCCCCGTTATATGTTGTGTTAGTTGAATATTTAGGAGATGAGCATTGCGTCTCTGAGTCCTAAAATGGATGCTGCAACATTTCTCTTCATGTTGTGGACAGCCGATCACAGAACTATGGGGTTCATTGGACTTGTACCAGTCGCACTGAACTAGCCAATGAGAAGGGTCGATTTGTTGGTTTTCTCTTCAGTACTCCCTCAAGATTACCGTGAGTCTGCAGCGACGCAAAAACACAATAATTTTTAAATTGCACTTTTACCCCATGGTAGTCTTTCTCAGACCCCCACACAAGGGCCAGGTGGGCTCAGGGTACCCTTGCACTGCCCCCTTATATATTGCTTTATTTTAATTTTCAGAACATGGGGACTGAGTCTCCAGGTCCTAAAATGGCTAGATATCTATACATTTTGAACTTTATTTTCTCAAAAACCATGAAACTGATTTACTCCTAATCACAAAAGGCATGCTTTCTAGGTTACGATCTAGCTTTTGTTTCAAATGTTGTAAATGTAAATGTACAGGAATTTATATAGCGCAAATCACCGAGCGGTTTCTAAGTGCTTGCTTAGGGAACCCATCCTGGTATTCCCCTGTGAGATAACCCCGGCAGGGTATCCGCAAGGTGAAAGCCAGGCATCCCGCCACGAGGGGCCGTTGTGGAGATTAAGCGAGTTATTGCCCAGAGTTGCAGAGTGTGAACCCGTGAATCGAGTAGGCACCGGAGCAAGAATTGTCGAGTCCATGGACATTTTTAGGACTCAAGACCCCGCTGAGCCGGGAATTGAACCCTGGTCCCGGGCTGACCTCTGCTTCCAGGTCTGCCTCCTCAAACCAGTGAGCCACACTTCTCCACTGTTGTATTAATCCATTCAGCTGTTTTGACGATAGTGTGGTTACATTTTCCTATGGGAAATTGCATTGGGAAAATGTGTTTTGGATCCCCCCTTTTTCTCGGGCCATAATTCACAGATCACCCCAAAACTTTCAGAGAAGGACCTGAGGTGGATTAGCATTTCTCATGGAAAGCTTTGTGAAGATTCATCAAATGCCACCAAAGTTATTGTCAAGGCAAAAACAAATCAATTCCCTATCCATTTATTATTTAATCATAAAATATTAAATAGGTTACTAAATATTTTATATTTAAATAATATATACATACTATTTCAATATACATTTGTAACATTAATTTATAGTTATTTCTTTTTTTAACTATTGTTTTAGCTATTTTAACTATTTTATTTTATTTGACAATTTTTCCTGGGGCATTTTATTTTAAGTTCTTAGCTCCATTATTTTCCATGGTAGAGTGTTGCAGTACAAGTAGTTGGCCGTGTGCAGTTCTGAACTGTAAGTCGCTACCAAAAGTTACAACAAAACTGCAGTTTCTGAATACTGAAAAATAGTGAAATTACTCAAAAGCGTTAAGTAAAGTTACTCAAAAGTTCAGTTTGTGAGTCAGGCCCACAGTGAGTTAGAATCATGGATTTGAAGAGAGTGCAAAATAAAAAAAATCCCACATACTTATCATCATTCCCTGCCTTTAGTTCAATCGTTGAAGGGATGCTTGCACTTAATACTGTAATGATCTTCACAGAAACGTGGAATTGCTAACTATGCAAAGCGGTCTTTTGCCATCGGAGGTGAGGGTGTAGTCTCCCCATACCTGTTGGGCCACCAGGCTGCTTGACAATATTTAGATGAGTTTTAATGGACTAACCCAATGCACAGGAATCAGTGCAGTTCAGTGAAGTTATGTGTGCATCCACCTCTCTGCAGGCCGTGTAGAGTTAATATTTGCAAATTACAGACTTATTGATGTTGATAAATATTGTGCTTGCAATTCAATAATATATAAATTAAGGAAACATTTTGTAATTAATATGATTGACAGCCACATGAATAAAAACTTACAGGCTGACTAATAAGAGTGGCACCAATTAACTAGGAAGGTCCTGTTTAGTTACTTTCATGTTAACTAGTTATTTTTACCCAGGGAAATTTGCAGTGTGAGCTGATTAGGATAATTCCACTAGTACTTAGCAGACATCCTCTATCTATCTGTTTAAATCTCTGATCAATGAAATAGTCTTTTCCACAAATGAATTATGTTATTCGGTAGTAATTACCTCCTTCGCTCACCATGCATCCTCCTGCCCCTCACAGCTCTCTTTGCCATTATAAACTTCATTGTGGAGTACCCCTTTGATGCTGTTTGCTGACCACCATGAAAAAGGGTTTTGCTGTTTCCTAGTGCCGATCTCGTGTCAGTTCTGCCCAATCCACCTACTGTTTTGTTCCTGACCCCTCATCAATAGTGCCTCTCAATGTTTCTTCTATGTTGTGCTTGTCAGAAAAAGGGTTATTAATTTGATTAGGTAAATTTTTCAAGTTAACAAACACAACCTAGTTCATTCATAACACACTGTTCTGCTAGTTGTGGCATAAGCAGCAGGGAATTGCCCAAAGAAATGTGTGTTACGTTCAAACTACACCATTAACTTAAAGTAAGGAAGACAACACAAAAGCATCTAACATTAGAAAAACTGAGAAAAATTATAGAAGCAAAGGACACCAAAACAATATAAATTGGATAAGGTGAAACGAAGATATGATTTTCTACTTGTTAAAACAAAAATCACTTGGAAAAAGTGAAACAATAAGGAAAAATATCAGTTTGTGATTGAGTCAGAGTTTTTCTAATATAAAAAAAAATACTTTATTCACAAGAATACATCTTTTATAAATATCTCCTTTAAAAAATTGCCCATGATTTCATAAAGAACATTATACACACATACATTATCCAAGGTATATAAAAATCTTTACATTCAGAGAATAAAGAATAAAACAGTTTTTCCTCTAACTCAGAAAGAGAGTACAATCAATAAACTTGGGGGCATATTCAAAAGAACGTGAAAGAACTAAAGCCATAGTAATTTATCTGCAGAAAAGTTAGCACTGCCTATCCCCGATTATTATCGCCATGATAGTGTAGTATTCACAAGCCTGCGCTACATGGCGATAATTACAGTGAACGGCGGAGAAAACAGGCGACAACAACAACGCAATGGCAATAGTTATTCCTGCATTAGCAGGCGATAGCTGTGGATCGGCACATCAGCGCCAGATAACTCACCTTTCTCAACCCAGGCGATATTGCATTGCGAACATGACCCAACAAATATTAGGATGTGAGGGTTAGGATGTCAATTGAATAACAAATGCAGGAGACATTGTCTGGTTCATTTAACATTTGGCATGCAGCCTGAAAGACTGATGTGTCAACAGAGGCCCTTTCCCCGACCTTTGTACCCCCACTCTTTAGAAAGACCCTACCAGCCAGCACCTAACAGTGAAATGCATTCACGGGTGAATGATGAGGGGTTGGCAGGTTATTAAGAAAATATGGCGGGGCTAATACCCAAGAGGGTGGCGGTGGGTGTTGTGACCCTAGTAGGGTATCGGAGCTGCATGATCATTGCCTCCTTGGCATCTGTGGGTATTCAGGTGTGGCTCTTGACTGGGCTCCCTTTCATGCTGTGGGTAGTCGTCCTGCTTAGCACCAGCAAAAGGCAGGTGCAAAATCCCAGGTGCTACCTCAGGTTATCCCTTGTTTTTGCTTTGTTTCGCAGATCTGGCAGTTTGTTGTGAATGTGGTGTTGTGGTTTTAGCATGTGTTTTTGCATGGGAATGCCTAATCTGCATGTCATTAGTGTTAGTTGGTGGTGTCCACAGTGATGATACACTTGGGGGAGTTATCGCTGGAATACTGGCGTTGTCTGCAGTTTGCACCAGCTTGCGAAATGGGGTGTTAAATCTATCTCCACTTTTGCTGTGTTAAGGTGGAGATAAATCAGAGTTAACTCCTTGCAAATATGCCCCTAGATGGATTACATATCACAAATACAATATGCATTTTTTTCTGAAACTTTCCCACTAAGACCACACATACTCCACCCTGGATTAATTCTTATTGCGGAGTTTTGCCCACTCCTCATTATGCTTATAACACTGTGTGGCATTAAGTTGGTGACTGCTAGCCAAAATCAGCATCCCCTGTGCGGTTCTTGATCACTAGGATGCCACCCGGATAGATTTTTTCAACTTGGTCAGTGGCGGGCTGTTGAGACCGCTCATGGTGAGAAAGCTGCCACTCACAGTGAGAAAGCTGCCACTCAACAGGATAATCTAGCCGAGCAGCATCAAGGAAGCAGCATACACTGGTGCACCATGTGGTGCCATTTGTGGTCCATTTTGTAGCCCAGAACAAGCTCCCAGTGGTTGTATGTCATTACCACACCTTCCTTCTCCATACACTTCTTTAAATCACTCATTTCACAACACATACCACTACCACGCATTTACATTCATTCACATTACAAACACCTTCACCACGTACTCCACCACCACGCATACCTTTACCACACTTACTGCTCTTAAAAAAATCAATCACAGTACAATAGTGCCACCTACTGTTGAAAATGTATACATTAAATCTTGATATGTTTTTTTTAATCCATTTGTCAGTTACACATTTGTTAGTATTTGATCATGTTAACTTTTTTGGGGGAGATCCCCCAATCCCGCTTTTTTAATTATCCTCAAATGCGTGGTTTTATCTTGCAATGTAAAGACTTGCGTGCCAACAGCCTTTATGATCTAAAAAATGAGTGGAAAATGTACTACGAAGTAAAAACTTTGGAGTAAAGACTGTTTCACACTCCCAGCACTAAAAAACAGCACAACTTCCTAATTCTGCAGAGAATTTAAGTAACTCCACGGAATTCCACAGAGCAAAACTCAGAATTATATTCCATATTTGTTTACAAATATAGAAAAGTCTCAACATCGCCTGGCTCCTAATAGAATGATCTGCAGAGTATTTCACTGCAACATAACGGCTATTGTTAAATAATGTACTGTCTCTTTCCTCAACCTAAAAAGCACACTTTATTCTTTTTAAAGGCATCTGATCTTTGATCTAAAGGATATCAATTCCTACATTAGAGTTTGCAATGAATCTGATGATAAATTGTGAGAATTGGTCAGTCCATAGCATTGTATCCTTCAGCATCAAGGTTAGAAAGTTTCTCATAAATATCATTTTGAGTGATACTGAAAAGAAACTGTAAAGCTTAAGATCGAGTCAAAAGTGCCAAAGAGGTAATACCTAACTCCAAGGGGCATATTTCTAGTGCTTTATCTCTGTTTTTTTGGCTTAAAAAGCCAAAAAAGTGGAGATAAAACTAACACCCTATTTACAAGAGGGTGCTAACATGCATAATCGCATGTTAGCGCCCATTTTCCCAACGCCTCCCTTTGCATCTCTAATGAGATGCAAAGTGGGTGTCACTGGGCAGTACAGCCGTGTAAATATTGCTGATGTGCATATCCCAATATTTACAAGGCTGCCCCAGCATTTTAGAACACGTTAGCTTGAGGAGAAAAACGCTGTTTTCCTTAAAAAATAACGTCTGCTAAAATGCAGACTCACCTATCCCTAACATTGAGGTGGATTATGCTGATACGACCCTGTGGGTAGTATCAGCAAGGTTATCGCCATTTTGAAGGGAACATCGCTGTAAAACAAGCGATGTACCCTGCAAAACGGCGATAACCTCGCTATCTCGGGAATTTGTATTGCCCTGGAGAAACGCGTTGTTAATAACACGCTGCCAGGGCGATACATTCCAGAGATATCTTGCAATAATTAAATTATTCCTAAGCATGGCCAGCGATAATTACCGCTGGCTGTTGATAATATGCCCCCAAGTTTTTTTTGGGGACCCAAGCGAGTCCTTAAAAACAGACTTTCAAAGGGCTGCTATTTAACTTACAGGTCAATTGTGAGTAGCTTTGCTCCAAACAATGGTTGCTGGATTAATTTATCAATTATTGCCAAAAGGCCCCAAAGTGAGAGTCAAACTATTGACTGGGACTTAGGTGCGATCTCATGCTGACCATGATAGAACTGATCTCAAAGTCCGGCCATGAGTTCACACCACTAGGGCTGTCTCTGAGGCCGGACAAACTTTGAGTATATCTAAACCTGACATATGGCTACATCGAAAAGTCACTGGTGGTTGGCCTGTGATTGCGTCCTGTGCAGTCACAAACTAATAGTATGGATATGAGGCTCACAATGACACCAACATGACAGATTCCATTGTGGGACTACAACTCCCATAATGCAAAGAGCACCGACCATCTTCAGTTATCTTTGACAGATCTCTCTTTTAAAAATGCCCAACCCCTAGGCCTGATGCTCCTTATTCTGGAAGATTGACATGTGGAACATGTGGTTTCCTGTGCTCTAGAGACTCATTGGGCTTTTGGAGGTTTTAGAATATGGACGGGCTTCGAGGTAGTAAACGTACACTTACCTGCTAACAGTGATGAACTGAACTGTTTTTAACGTGGAAACACACTGTTAACTTGTTTTTACTATGAAATGATGTAAATTTAGCACTATTTTATTATTGGATAGTATGCTTTTATGATTTTTATTGATCGAATTAAGTGAGTTTTGACTACTAACTGTGAAAGCGAAGGATTGTTGAAAATTTTGTTGGGCACTTCCTGAGTGAAGTCGGAGAAAGTCCTGTTTGTTTCCTGAAAATCAAACTCTACTTTTAAAAGGAAGTGAAAGTCAGTGCTACAGTCCTAGTGGAGTGCCTTGAGGTACTTAATGAGAATTTATCAATGATAACTGAGTTTGAGACTCCTTTAGGGTTAGTTGACAGAACTTTGTTCCTTCAAACAAAAAAAAGAAAAATGATTATCTTTTTTGCTGATGAATGTGGGATGAGCAAACACTGACTCACTCAGAACGCGCCGCGCAGGTGCGAAATCAGCGCCGCACAGGCTCGGCGGCAGGGGCATGACGGAACCGCTCCGTCATGAGCACAACTCAGTCGATGCTCATGACGGAGCAGCTCTGTCATGAGCATGGGAGGGGTTAAACAAACATTAGACATCCACTCAAATCCATGTGAACAATAATAAACATTGTTTGCTGCTTTTGCTCCAGCACTTTTCTCAACCCCGGAAGTTTAAGCACAAGACAACAAATATCACTGAATATTCGACCTCTCAGTCGTCTGCTAATAAATCCCAGAGATGCAGTACATCTGAATAGAAGCTTTGCAGTTTACCAGGTCAGTTTCTAGCCACACTAGAAGCACAAATAGAGGCCCAAATGGAAGCATCCTGGGCGCAAGAACCGGCATCTAAGTAGGAACTCAGTCTTAGATCCCCACAGCCAGTCTGTCCTGGAGGTTGGGCCCCAATTAGCCCCACTAACCCACTAATTCCAACGTTGGCCTCAATCACCTTCAAACAGAATACAATACCCAAATTCCTCCTCTGGCAAGCACAAAAGATGGAGCTTTAAATTGATCTAATTCAGTCTATTGCCTCAACCTTAACAGACTTAGGCTTCAGGGAAAGATCTTTAGAATATACATTTTAACAGACAGAAGTAGGCCTACCTTGCTCTTGCACTCTAATAATGGTCAAATTTAATTCGCCACCGGAAAGTCTAGAGGCGCATTTAGACAAAAAAATCAACAAAAACTCTGGGAAAACCATCTTGGGAAGTCCAAATCAGGATAAGAACATTCAGCCCATCAAGTAGCCACAAAACATGACTCCTTCATGAGTGGATCCAGTGCCATCCCCAGTAATTGATCCAGCAGACCATCTCCTAACAAAATCTGAACCAGGGACTCTCGCTAATCACCAGGGGCCCCTGACTACCTGCTGATGGATGAAAAAGTCCCCCACTAGGCCTCAAACCTTTGCTCCTAAAGGAACTTCAAACCCTACCAACTCTTCTGTCAAGAGCAAATAAGAAGTAAAAAAACTTCCAAAAACACAGCGTCTTACGTGTTGTACGTGTGTTGATAGTTGGGCCACATGACACATTAAGTACATTCCTCCTGAACAAGGCCTGTAAGCTCTTCTCGAACGTTAATTGAGATTCCAAATGATCCAATGGACCCATGGGAAACATAAGCACACAAGAGTTTCACAGCGGAAACACAACGGATCCCCATGCAACAGGATGGAGAACCAAATAATACAAAAATAAGCAACCTGTCAGTCATCAATGGAAAAGAAACCACAGAAACATGAGATGGCAAACTCTTCACAAGTAAGAGTAACAATATAATACCCCTGGTGCCCAACCAAGTCCCAGAACCAACTCGGAGGTTCCCCTAAGCAACAAGGTCCAACAGGGAAGCACCAGTTTGGACCGTTGGCCCTACCCAAACGGGAATCTACCCCTTTTCCCAACTCAGGAGGGATAGTGCAACAAGAAGCAGCACCTAATTCAAGGGTCACCAACATGCCTCCTATGTCCTGGATAATGACATGTAAGCAAGCAGGCCCCACTTTCCAATTGGCCAGGCAACCAAGGAAGTTCTCGGCGAGCCCTCTGCTCAAGCTAACTGCAACTTGGCTTTCATCCCACACAGAGGCTAAATTAGAGATACCGTAAGGAAGGTAAACAGTCATAATATTGATTCCAAAATATAGAATGGACATAATATCGAAGTAAAAATATAGAATGGACAAAATATCGAATGGACACAATATAGTGGTTAAAAATATCGAATTTAAGGTAAGTAATATCGATTTTCAAAATATAGAAGTCAAAATATCGAAGTATACAATATAGGCATTAAATATATCGATTTTTTAATAATATCAATTTTTTAAAAATGTTTTGTATGTTAGTATATGTGTGAAAAGTGTATATTAATTTTTGTAATGTATGTTTAATGTATTTTAAGTAACAAATTTTATGTTATTTAATTTTTGCGTAATTTAATTCTGTAGCGGGTTGTGGGTTTATAGGGGAATAGGGTGGGAAGTAATTTAATTGTAATTAATTAAATATTTTTATTTATTTATTGGTATTCATTTTGAATTTATTGTTATTTTTTAATTGGTAATTAATTTTTATTAATTGCCAATTAATTTCTATTAATTGATTAATTGTTAATAATGTTAATTTTCTAAATTTATTTTATGTAGCGGGTTGTGGGTTTATAGGGGAATAGGGTGGGAAGTAATTTAATTGTAATTAAGTAAATAATCTTTTTCATTTATTGGTATTGATTTTAAATGTATTGTTAATTAATTTTTAATTGGTAATTAATTTCTATTAATTGGCAATTAATTTTTATTAATTGGTAATTATTTTGTATTAATTCAATATTTGATAATTATGATAACTGTATTAATGTATTTTCTGTAGTGGGATGTGGGTTCATAGGGGAATAGGGTGGGAAGTAATGTAATTGTAATTCATTCCATATTAAAAATACTTTTTGTGTATTGATAATAAATTTACTGTTAATTTTTAATTGATATTAATTTTTATTATTAATTAGTTTTTGTTATTGAAAATTAATTAGTTGTTAAATAATAACGAATAGGTTATTAATGTTTTTAAAACTAATACGTAGTTGTATTTCTAATTAATTATTACATAATATTAAATTGGTTATTAATTTCAATTAATGTTTTATTGGTATTGCTATTTAATTTATTTTTAATAATATATTAAATCATTACTTTCCCTACTGTTAAACTCACTGGAGTGGGAATAGTAATTTTCACCCTCCCGCTATCCAACGCTTTCCCTACTGTTGCACTCTCTGGAGTGGGAATAGTATTTTTTACCCCTACGCTATCCAACGCTTTCCCTACTGTTGCACTCTCTGGAGTGGGAATAGTAATTTTTACCCCAACGCTATCCAAAGCTTTCCCTACTGTTGCACTATCTGGAGTGGGAATAGTAATTTTAACACTCCCGCTATCCAACGCTTTCCCTACTGTTGCACTCTCTGGAGTGGGAATAGTATTTTTTACCCCTACGCTATCCAACGCTTTCCCTACTGTTGCACTCTCTGAAGTGGGAATAGTATTTTTTCCCCCTGTGCTATCCAATGCTTTCCCTACTGTTGTACTCTCTGTAGTGGAAATAGTCATTTTTACCCCTTCCAATATCCAACGCTTTCCCTACTGTTGCACTCTCTGGAGTTGGAATAGTAATTCTTACCCCTACGCTATCCAACGCTTTCCCTACTGTTGCACACTCTGGAGTTGGAATAGTAGTTTTTACTCTCCCGCTATCCAACGCTTTCCCTACTGTTGCACTCTCTGGAGTGGGAATAGTAATTTTTACCCTTATGCTATCCAACGTTTTCACTACTGTTGCACTCTCTGGAGTGGGAATAGTAATTTTTACCCCTAGGCTATCCAACGCTTTCCCTACTGTTGCACTCTCTGGAGTGGGAATAGTATTTTTTACCCCGACGCTATCCAACGCTTTCCCTACTGTTGCACTCACTGGAGTGGGAATAGTATTTTTTACCCTCCCGCTATCCAACGCTTTCCCTACTGTTGCACTCTCTGGAGTGGGAATAGTAATGTTTACCCTTACGCTATCCATTGCTTTCCCTACTGTTGCACTCACTGGAGTGGGAATAGTATTTTTTACCCCTACGCTATCCAACGCTTTCCCTACTGTTGCACTCTCTGGAGTGGGAATAGTAATTTTTAACCCTACGCTATCCAACGCTTTCCCTACTGTTGCACTCACTGGAGTGGGAATAGTATTTTTTACCCCTACGCTATCCAACGCTTTCCCTACTGTTGCACTCACTGGAGTGGGAATAGTATTTTTTATCCCTACGCTATCCAACGCTTTCCCTACTGTTGCACTCACTGGAGTGGTAATATTAAATGTTACCCTCCTGCTATCCTACGGTAAAATATTGTACATTTTTTATTAATAACTTCAATTAGTTATATCTTAATTTTAAGGTTATTTGAGTATTTTTAAGTATGTTTTAGTTAATTATATTTATTATTTCATTAATTTTAAATTACTTTTAAGACATTTAAAAAAAATCGATATTTTGACTGACTATATTTTTTACAGACTATATTTTGGATTCGATATTTTTGTACTTACCTGTTTGTAGATAGGAATTCTATATTTTGTCATTCTATATTTTGGTGACTATATTTTGGTAAGTCTATATTTTCTCATTCTATATTATGTCAGTGATCCCCTAAGGAACTATTGAACCAGCCCAATCCCAGACTCTGGGATAGCAAGGAATAAACATAACCAGACCCAGCCCCAATTAAGGGACATGACCAGCCGCGGCCTGTGCAGATAAGAGCAGTGGATCGGTGGGGCCCGGTGAGGAGGGATTTTGATGGACCATGACCAGGGAAATTTGAATAAATAAATAATTCATTTTCTCTCATCATCGTCAGTTGAAATCCCCCTCCGCATAGGGCCTCATCGCTCTTACCTGCAGTGGCCGCGGTTAGACATGACACTGGGGGTAAAGCTGCATTGATATTCAAAACATTCAGTCTAAGGATCTTCTAGGAGGCACTAGCAACATAATGAGCACTTTATAAAAGTGTGGGACAAATGAAACTACTATAAGAGTAGGAAGGCCAACAGTAGATGGAAATGATGATGCAAGCCTGGCATTTATCCCACATTTTACTTCTAATGGGCCTCTGAACACACTAACCAGGATTAATTTGCTTTGTTTATAACAACACATACCTTTATTGAAAAAACTAGCATCAGCTCACCTCATTTCTGTAATATTTGCTCAAGCTCCGGAAAAAGGGTAACGAGAGACCACAATTGCCAAATGGGGAATTTACTGCCATCAGATATTACATTCTGGAAGAATCACATATCTTTGAGAGATGCACTATTGAGATTAAAAAACTACACCCAACACAATATCTGCCTGTATTAGTTTTAGAGGACCCTACTGTACAACGCAGCAGTAAACTAAAGGGTGCATAGGGTGCTACCCAAGACTGGCTACCAACTAACTC
This sequence comes from Lissotriton vulgaris, assembly GCF_964263255.1. Classification (NCBI taxonomy): domain Eukaryota; kingdom Metazoa; phylum Chordata; class Amphibia; order Caudata; family Salamandridae; genus Lissotriton; species Lissotriton vulgaris. Next base: position 91,414 of record NW_028254700.1, on the reverse strand, counting down.
AAACTCAGTCTCCTTGGTAGTATCCTACATTAACAACCACAGAATCGTTAGATGCCAGCCAACACCTCAGAACCCTGAGGGCCGGAACCAACTGACCAACTCTCAGAGTGGCACCCATCAAATATATTCCTAGCATTACCCAAGAGTGCCAGTTCCAACCACTCCAGATATATGCCCAAAAATCCATCTTAGGAGCAAGAGCAGAGAATCACCTCATGGAATGTGGCTGGATTGAAATCCACCCTGCCATCCAAATGTGGACAAGCATACAAACACAACAGCGATATCATCTGCCTACAGGCAACTTGGGCACTAAACCCCAAAGTATTATATGGCTTTTACAAATTATTTGGCAGGCCATGAGGTGACCTTTCAATCTTTATATAGCAAACAGCCAAAATTGAGATGACCCCATATAACCAAAACAACTCGGGCTGCAAGTAGTATTAATAAATAGGCTAATATTTGGTAAGAAGTCCTTCCCTCTGTTCCTCATAACTGCTATCTCAACCCTCGAAAAACCACAGAATCCCACGCAATAGAAAGCCTTTGTACCAGCTTAGAAGAAATTCTCCTGTTTCATCCCTCTCACAAAGCCATGACTGTGGAGGATTTTAACATGAAGTCCCTGGGCAACGATCCCAAGAGGTACAAATGAACAAACATCAGGAACAATCAACGAATTAATGGCCTCTTTTAACCTAAGGTCAGCTAACCAAGTGAAGTCACGCTCTGACTCCGAAAATAGGTCCTGTCTCACATTCAAGGACCTATCAACAATTAACTATATTTTAATGACCCTTCAAAAGGCACACCGCTTGCTCAACTTTGAAGTAACAATTCAAGAAGAAAATTACCACATTGGAACTCAGGGTTCCAGCAGCAAATACTTTGACAGGAGCAGAAAAAAAGATCCTGGTCTGAAGAATCAAATGGTGTCCCACACAAACTGCTCAGGTGCATAAATGGCATAATAATTTGACCAATAACAACAACAACTTAACAGGGGGGCGAGTATAAATCAATGGGACAGAATGACTAAAGAATTATTAGATGCCATTCTGGGCTCCTGCAACCACCATTACCTCGAAAAAGCCACCCTGAAGCTCCCTCCATAAACCAGTTGGATAACCAGGGTATCAATTCCCAACGGAAAAAGGAAAGGAAAAGTCTCTGCCTATGCAAATCGAATCCCCAGTAAAAACCGCTTCTGAGGCTATGTTAACAAACTAAAAGCAACCTATCCAGTGAGGGAAAATGGGGTCTCGGAATCTGGATGGGAGAAGAACGTATCTGATCAATTCTCTGGGAACCATGCAATTGCAACCGGCATGGAGAATCTAGGGCCAACCCCACAGTCTCTGGAGGGCCAACAGGAGTTAACTTCAACATCACAAGCACTAAAACTCATCAAAGATATGTAAGAGGATGGAGCGCCAGGTACCAATGGTCTTCAACCTGACATTTTTAAATGCACACCAGAGGACTGGGCAGCCCTTTTGAATCCGCTTTTCAATCATGCCTTCAGTTTGGGGCAAATTTCAGAAGCTTGAAGAGGTTCCACCCTGGGCCCGATATGTAAGAAAAGTGATCCCTCAATGCCAGCCAGCTATCGCTTAATAGCCTTGCTAAACTTAGAGGCAGAAGCATATGTATGAATTCTAATAAAAGAGCTGGAACCATGGGTTAAAGAAAATGGCCTGCTCCCATTTTTTCAAACAGGGTCTCTTGGAGGAGCAGTCACTATTGACAACATCATCCCACTGGCTGCCCTTAGCTGGGGAAGGCATTGGCAAACCGTAACCTTGTTCTCCCCCGCATGGGCCAGCTTCACATTCTTCAGTACGCGGATGACATTGTCAACATGGACCATACAAAAGTGGGCCTCCAGTGAGCACTGGCTAGCCTCTATGCTTACAATGAGAAAAACTTGCTGACCATTAACCCAGAAAAGGCAAATTAGTAATATTTGGCCGCTCCAATAAATACAGCTTTCGGTCATGCACCATGGGTCCCAACACATCTTCTGAGCACCCAAATATAATTATCTTGGGTGTGGTTCACAGAATCCACACAACCATTCGCCCACAAAATCTCAATAAAGAAGAAACCAACAGCAATCATTTACGGGCTAGCCAGTGTTAGCAATAAACTAAAGAGTTCTTCTGCTGAGGGAATAATAAAAGTAATTCAAGCCTCCCTACTTACTGCTCTACAATATGGATACCAAGCATTTCCTGGTGCATGCTTAGAATGATTGGAACATGTTTAGTGTGTCAGATATAAGAAACATTTTTAACTCCTGAAATATCTCCACAGAGAAAGGTAGATTGGAACTTGGCCTGGAGAAACAAATGCAAGTATTACATTCGTATATTAAAAGCACCAGAAAATCACTCTAGGCTTGTCTCAGATCCATCTTTGAGAAACCGTTATCCCCATGGAATGGATAATTAAAGAGTGCAAAAGCAAGGTCTGCAATAAACCAAGAAGTACTTGCACTGGATGCTACTTCTTACATGACATGGAAAAATACCATTAATAGACAGGTACGAATGGCCTCATTTCAGCAAGATCAAGCTCCAAAATCCTTGGAGATTCTACACCCATTAAACTTCTCTTCTTCTGCCATTGTCATTCTCCTTTGAAGAGGTAGTGAAGGCGATAGAGGGTACGGCTGGCCACAAGGCCCCCGGCCCCGATGGCATGCCCCCGGATCTGTATAAGGCAAACCCCATTTACTGGGCTAAAATACTAATGAACGTTTTCAATACATCTGTAGTAGCCGGATCCCCAGCAACATGGTCCCGCTCAACTATTATTCCAGTGTTTAAGAAGGGCCAAAGGGGGGATCCTAGGTGTTATAGGCCGATATCCCTATTAGACTCCTCAATCAAAATCTTAGGGAAAGTTATCTTAGCCAAAATAACAGATTGGGCCACAAAGAAAGAGATTTTATCAGATGCCCAATATGGGTTCAGAGCAGGAAGAGGCACGGAAGACCAGTGCCTAAATTTACATCTTATCATTAACAATTATACAGTGTCATTCAAGGGCTCAATCTTCCTGGGTTTAATGGTCTTGTCCACGGCCTTTGACCTAGTCAATAGGTCGAGGCTGTGGACTATACTCATGGACCCAGGGCTTGATCGTCCATTGGTGTATTTTCTGGCTGAGCTACACAGGGATTTGTTTGCGTCAATAAGAATGACACTGGAGGGTAAATGTACGGCAGGGTTTAAGTCAGGTAGAAGGGTGCGCCAAGGGTGCATATTGGCCCCTATGCTATTTACCTTATATATCAATTCCCTGGAAGACACCTTGGCAAAGGCAACCTCTGATATTCCGCGTATGGGAGGAACGCCCATTCCAGTACTCCTATACGCGGATGACGCCGTTTTATTGGCACAGGCACCTTTTGGGCTACAAAGGCTACTAAATTCCTTTGGTGAATTTATGACATCCCTGGACCTAGTAATTAACAATGGAAAATCACATGTCATGACACTGGGTTCGAGAAAGTATGGCAACAAAACCTTTTTTTGTAACGATTCTGTGATTTCCAGAGTGAAAGCATTTTCATACCTGGGAGTTGTCTATGACGATAAGGGCACTTGGGTCCACCAAATCACCGCCAAAGTAAACGCGGTGAGAAGATCATCTGCTGCAATATTGGGTTTTGCTAGCGGTTAGGAGGGAAACCGTGTGAAGTTATCTTATCTATATATAAAGCTAAAGCTATTGCAATTGCAAGATATGGGGCGGCCATATGGGGGTATAAACAAGTTGAGCCTATCCAGAAAGAGGAAAACAAATTCCTCCGGGCACTCTTGGCGTGTCGCGTTCTAATCTAGGACCCTGATCGATATTGTGACCTTATGCCCCTATACGGCTATAATCCCTTTGTACCCCTATATTGGCATAACCGATCAAATGCAATATTCAGAAACTCGTCTCTGGCCTCACACGAACAGAGCCACATTTCAGAATCGCTTCCTCTGCAACTTCCTTTGCAGCTCATTAGTGCAAATGACACATGGGAGACCACTATCTAAGATTCCTAGATTAACACTCCGAGTTCTTCAACAAGATAAAACTCAGCAACCTGGGAAAGCCCCGCTTGCTATGTTTTGATTAGTAATAGAACTCTAATGAGCACTGATAGACGATCACTTCCTAGTGACATCTTTATTGACGTCTTATTGTTCTGACCGGGTTTTTGGCTCTACTTCTGAGTGATGGTGACTTTAAGCTTGCTACCATCCTGAATCTCTATTCTTGCCTTGTGTTGGTCCTTTTAAGGCCTTTTTCCGGACCTAGAAGCATAAACTAGAGGATAGCTGCTTAATATGATGATAGATCCCTTATTCTTGACTCTAATCCATCTATTGCCTATTGGCTTTGACATAATTATGTGTCCTTTCATCATCCTACCTATAGTAGAGGGTGGATCCTGTAGTCCTGACCTTATATTACATATTGGTATGGTTTGTGTAGGTACTCTGACAGAGCTAAGTGTTATTTCATCCTTCCCAGGCCTACAAGGCCCAGAACTAGAGAGACTCCATTTTGCTTTCTGTCCCTGCAGAACTGAGATGCTTGCAGGGTAAAGGTAATGTTTTAGTTATGAGCTGTTGTTCACTTGGAGAGAACCGGTCTGGGCCAGCCCTTAACTGTAGGATGTATTATTCTTTGTGTCGAAGACACCACAAAAGGCCGGCCGGCTGGGTGTGTGTCCCTGACGCGGAGTGGTGCAGAGATCTGATGGGCGGCAGGCTGATGGCTGGAATTTTCCATGAGGAGACAGCATTCCATATTAGTGAAGTGCAGAGGCGGAGTCAGTCAGAAAGAGTTTGAGTTGGAAGGAGTTCAGTCGATGATTGGAACAGAAAGAGTTAGCAGTTGGAGTTGAGTTGGATTGGAGCAGAGGAGAGGAGTGCAGTTGCAGAAGGAGTGGTGAATCAGAAGGAGCAGAGACGAAGATAAAGTGGATGCTTGGAACAGAGAGAAGTCAGTTAGTCAGTTTGTCTGTGAGACAGTTGGAGCCAGAGAAAGAAGAAGATGCTTGGAACAGAGAGAAGACAGACAGACAGTCAGTGAGCTGGAACCAGAGAGAGAAACCAGAAACAGTCGTGAGCAGATGGTGTTTTGAACAGAGAGAAGTGAGATAATGTTTGGAACTGAAGGAAGCAATCAGAAGCAGTTACTTATCAGAAGGAGTTGTGATCAGCTGGAGTCTGAAGTGATGCCTTTTGGAAGAGACTGAATTTATATCGTGGATTAATCTGTGGGAGCAGCTGGAGTGAATTAGACATTGGAACAGAGATAATCAGACAGAGTGAAGAAGCTAGTGGAGCGAACGGTTATCAGAGCGGCAGAAACAATTAGGCTGAAGTTGGAAGGTGGAGAGAGTTCGTGGGGGAGAGGAATCCAGTGCACAGTGATCAGCGCAGATGTGTGTCCAAGAGTGCAGGAGAGGATCTAAGACGAGCTAAGGCACAGACGAGAGAGGAGCCCAGATGACAGCTAGAGCAAGACCTAATACTCCTTAGGTGGTATTCTTCTTTATCTTTAAACATTAACCTTGTCCCTACTGTATTGCTAATCCTTTTTCTTTCAGCGGTGTGCAGTCTATTTACAGTCCCTGTTAGTTACATGTGGATGTGGTATAGTAATAGAGCTTTACAGAGACCCCGCAGATCTGTGTATGTGTCTATTCCCATTTTACTCTTCAGGCTATGTGTTATAGTATTGTTATTGTTATTGTAATAAAGATACCCCAGTTCTTAGTGAACCGGCGTATGCCTTGTTCTTATATAGTGCAGGTAACCCTTTCTTCTAGTCAGGTGTCAGTGCACGAACGGAAGTGACCCCCGATCAGGTAAGTGACCTCTGAATAATTGGGGAGAGAGGAGCCCTTGAGCTAAGAGAATAAGTTATACACTGTGTAATTCGGCCATTCCATAATATTATTGTACCTCTTGTTCTTGTATAGGAAAGGTAACCTTGTCTTCTAGTCAGGTATTACTGCTGGAACAGATGCTACCCCGGATCAGGCAGGCAAGAACTGAATAATTAGGGAGAGAGGAGCCCTTGAACTGAAAGATAAGTTGTACACCGTGTAATTTGGCCATTCCATAATATTATTGTAGTAGTGAACCTCTAGTGAATAGTGAGAGAAACTTCCCAACATAGAGAGAGAGAGCTGAAGGTATTCATAGGAAAGTGATCGTCGTTGGGATGCGGCGTTATACCCACAGGATTGTGGCTTGTTAATTAGAGCACCAGGGAGGACACTGGTGTGTAATGAGATCGTCTCTAGAGAAAGAGGCGTTAATAAAAGCACTGACTGAGGTTAGTGTGTATACCCACAGGATTGTGGCTTGTGTTTGTATGAAATAGTGAGAGCACTGGGGGGATACAGTGCCTATCTTGAGCGAGCACTGGGTGTAACCAGTGTGTAGGGTGCCGCTCGTGATTTGCATTAGATTGTGGACTTTGTTCTGGCCGTTTTTGGGGCACTTTAGCACTGCGGAGCACCTTCAGGAGCCCTTCCAGTGACCTGGGAGCACACCAGCTCGGTCACCGTCGCTGTTGTCTTGCTGGGGGAGAGCCACTAACATCACCTGCCTAGGGAGCGGGACTGCGAGGACCAGAAGTGCTTGCGCCGTCCACCGCGCGCACCTGGTTCCTCTTCCCGCCCCCTCCTCCCTCCGACCTTCCTGCAGGCTACATAGACTCCTCGCGGCCCCCGCTGGCGCGGGTGCCGCTCGTGATTTGCATTAGATTGTGGACTTTGTTCTGGCCGTTTTTGGGGCACTTTAGCACTGCGGAGCACCTTCAGGAGCCCTTCCAGTGACCTGGGAGCACACCAGCTCGGTCACCGTCGCTGTTGTCTTGCTGGGGGAGAGCCACTAACATCACCTGCCTAGGGAGCGGGACTGCGAGGACCAGAAGTGCTTGCGCCGTCCACCGCGCGCACCTGGTTCCTCTTCCCGCCCCCTCCTCCCTCCGACCTTCCTGCAGGCTACATAGACTCCTCGCGGCCCCCGCTGGCGCGGGTGCCGCTCGTGATTTGCATTAGATTGTGGACTTTGTTCTGGCCGTTTTTGGGGCACTTTAGCACTGCGGAGCACCTTCAGGAGCCCTTCCAGTGACCTGGGAGCACACCAGCTCGGTCACCGTCGCTGTTGTCTTGCTGGGGGAGAGCCACTAACATCACCTGCCTAGGGAGCGGGACTGCGAGGACCAGAAGTGCTTGCGCCGTCCACCGCGCGCACCTGGTTCCTCTTCCCGCCCCCTCCTCCCTCCGACCTTCCTGCAGGCTACATAGACTCCTCGCGGCCCCCGCTGGCGCGGGTGCCGCTCGTGATTTGCATTAGATTGTGGACTTTGTTCTGGCCGTTTTTGGGGCACTTTAGCACTGCGGAGCACCTTCAGGAGCCCTTCCAGTGACCTGGGAGCACACCAGCTCGGTCACCGTCGCTGTTGTCTTGCTGGGGGAGAGCCACTAACATCACCTGCCTAGGGAGCGGGACTGCGAGGACCAGAAGTGCTTGCGCCGTCCACCGCGCGCACCTGGTTCCTCTTCCCGCCCCCTCCTCCCTCCGACCTTCCTGCAGGCTACATAGACTCCTCGCGGCCCCCGCTGGCGCGGGTGCCGCTCGTGATTTGCATTAGATTGTGGACTTTGTTCTGGCCGTTTTTGGGGCACTTTAGCACTGCGGAGCACCTTCAGGAGCCCTTCCAGTGACCTGGGAGCACACCAGCTCGGTCACCGTCGCTGTTGTCTTGCTGGGGGAGAGCCACTAACATCACCTGCCTAGGGAGCGGGACTGCGAGGACCAGAAGTGCTTGCGCCGTCCACCGCGCGCACCTGGTTCCTCTTCCCGCCCCCTCCTCCCTCCGACCTTCCTGCAGGCTACATAGACTCCTCGCGGCCCCCGCTGGCGCGGGTGCCGCTCGTGATTTGCATTAGATTGTGGACTTTGTTCTGGCCGTTTTTGGGGCACTTTAGCACTGCGGAGCACCTTCAGGAGCCCTTCCAGTGACCTGGGAGCACACCAGCTCGGTCACCGTCGCTGTTGTCTTGCTGGGGGAGAGCCACTAACATCACCTGCCTAGGGAGCGGGACTGCGAGGACCAGAAGTGCTTGCGCCGTCCACCGCGCGCACCTGGTTCCTCTTCCCGCCCCCTCCTCCCTCCGACCTTCCTGCAGGCTACATAGACTCCTCGCGGCCCCCGCTGGCGCGGGTGCCGCTCGTGATTTGCATTAGATTGTGGACTTTGTTCTGGCCGTTTTTGGGGCACTTTAGCACTGCGGAGCACCTTCAGGAGCCCTTCCAGTGACCTGGGAGCACACCAGCTCGGTCACCGTCGCTGTTGTCTTGCTGGGGGAGAGCCACTAACATCACCTGCCTAGGGAGCGGGACTGCGAGGACCAGAAGTGCTTGCGCCGTCCACCGCGCGCACCTGGTTCCTCTTCCCGCCCCCTCCTCCCTCCGACCTTCCTGCAGGCTACATAGACTCCTCGCGGCCCCCGCTGGCGCGGGTGCCGCTCGTGATTTGCATTAGATTGTGGACTTTGTTCTGGCCGTTTTTGGGGCACTTTAGCACTGCGGAGCACCTTCAGGAGCCCTTCCAGTGACCTGGGAGCACACCAGCTCGGTCACCGTCGCTGTTGTCTTGCTGGGGGAGAGCCACTAACATCACCTGCCTAGGGAGCGGGACTGCGAGGACCAGAAGTGCTTGCGCCGTCCACCGCGCGCACCTGGTTCCTCTTCCCGCCCCCTCCTCCCTCCGACCTTCCTGCAGGCTACATAGACTCCTCGCGGCCCCCGCTGGCGCGGGTGCCGCTCGTGATTTGCATTAGATTGTGGACTTTGTTCTGGCCGTTTTTGGGGCACTTTAGCACTGCGGAGCACCTTCAGGAGCCCTTCCAGTGACCTGGGAGCACACCAGCTCGGTCACCGTCGCTGTTGTCTTGCTGGGGGAGAGCCACTAACATCACCTGCCTAGGGAGCGGGACTGCGAGGACCAGAAGTGCTTGCGCCGTCCACCGCGCGCACCTGGTTCCTCTTCCCGCCCCCTCCTCCCTCCGACCTTCCTGCAGGCTACATAGACTCCTCGCGGCCCCCGCTGGCGCGGGTGCCGCTCGTGATTTGCATTAGATTGTGGACTTTGTTCTGGCCGTTTTTGGGGCACTTTAGCACTGCGGAGCACCTTCAGGAGCCCTTCCAGTGACCTGGGAGCACACCAGCTCGGTCACCGTCGCTGTTGTCTTGCTGGGGGAGAGCCACTAACATCACCTGCCTAGGGAGCGGGACTGCGAGGACCAGAAGTGCTTGCGCCGTCCACCGCGCGCACCTGGTTCCTCTTCCCGCCCCCTCCTCTCCTCCTCCATTTTAACTCCGCCCCGAACGCGAACGCGGGACGCGCGCGGACGAAGAAGCGGGCGAAGACCGGGCAAAGAGCGGGCCGTTTGAGGCCGTTCGAGGACCGGAGAGACTGGACTGGGCCCTCTCATTTACTCCAGGTACTAAGTTATACTTCCTACTTAATTCATCACTCCTCTACTACATCTTAGGTCTTCGAGAGCTACCTTGCTCACTATGAGCAACATGGAAACCAGGAGTAAAGCTAACCTGGTAGCCAATGCCCCTACCACAACTGCCCCAAATCAAGGCAAAATTGATGATTATTTTTTGAAGGCAGGTTCCCTTTTGATTGACGATATCACCCTCCTGGAAAGACGAATCTCGCAGGAGATTGAATGGGTGAGAAGATCCTCGATGGGGACCATAGCAATGTCGAAAACCCCCGAGGATAGGCGGACTGTAGATAGTTCCCAGCTTGGCGCATGTGGGGGGGCGCACCGATCCACCAATATAGATCTCTCTGAAGGAACATTGAGTGACTTAGATGATATGAGCCTTTTGTCCCTCCCCCTAACGCAAATTACCCAACCTCCAAACACCACAGAATCGAGGGAAGCCATTGAAATAACCACTTCAAGTCCCCCACTTTCGAGGGATGAACTTACTATTACCACCAATACCCCTAAGCTATCAAAGTCACCTAGCATAGACCGAGGGAGAAGGGAGGGTGCTATACAAAAGAGGAAGATTGGGAAACAGAGTAACAAGGAAAGGAAAGGAAAGAAAACGAAGCAATATGCGGGGGTAACACAAAATACAACTAGAACAGATCATAATAACCAGGAAAGAACATCGTCTAGGATAACAACTGATTCCCCCCAGGTACAGTCTAGGGATACTCCCACTGAATTGCTACCTCCTTCCGTAGAACATAACTCCGAGTCTACGGAGGAGGACATAACACTAGCGGACATTGGCCACCTCCTGAAATCAATCATAAGTCCCTTAGAAGCTCGCCTGATAAAAATGGAGGCGAGATTAATTAAAATCGAGAACACTGCCCTAAAAGTTATGGAGGGCTGGAAATCGGGTGCTCCCTGTCCCACATCCCGCCCCATGGACCCGAAACACAAGAACAATTTGGACCCCCTTAAAAGTGCAAAAGCAGCTGAGACAGGAACAACAACTTTAGCGGGGGATAAAAACAATAAAGTAACCAGCATTCAACCACCTAATTCAAAATCTAACTTGGCAACTCCAGCGACTTCAGGAGGCGCTATCAATAAACAAACTAGTGCTATTCAACACCAAGTACCAACAACAATTAACACAACTCAGACAAATGTGCAACACAAAAGTCCCCCAAAACCTCAGTTGAATATCATCCATAATCCACCTGACCCAAAAACCCTTCTAACCAAACCTCCAAGAACAGTCACTGTTAATCTTCCTCCGGAGGTAGCGCCATACACTGCTATTTTAATTGGGGTTCCCGAATTGAAAGCTGACTCATATGAGACAGGGGAGTCGTTGAAAAACAAAGTAATAAGTTGGCTCTCAACACATAGGCCGCTTCCTAGAGGCAAGACCAGTGATATCCGTATGGCAAGAAGAGTCTCATGGGTGGGCAAGAGTCCCAAAACAATTAGTGGTGACTGTATTCTGGTGAGTTTTAAAGAACCAGGTACAGTCCAATTTATTTGTGGTTCTTCTTTGGAGGACGAAGGGAGTACTATTCAACCAGTCCCTCTGTCATTCTTCTATCCACCTAGTGATCATACATCTAAGGCACAGAGGAGAGGTTACTATCCGGACCTTAGGGGAAACTGGGAGGGAAACCAGGAAAGGAGGAGATTTCCCTTTGACCATGCACGCCCACCCCCCATCTACCCTCCCACACACTATGATTCACAGGGATGGGAAACTGTACAGAGAAGAGGAATGGGAAGGGGAAATTATGAGAGAGAGGAGCCATGGCCCCCAAGATTTTACCAGCCACCTTTTCTATCGCTGTCCAACCGTTATGATTGCCTAGAAACGGTGGATTGACAGCCGGCTTCCGTAGCAGGGGCAAAAGAGAGTTCGGTAGGCCCTGATCAAGGTTACCTAGCATCCCTCACTACCAGCGAGGAGAAAATCTGTAGAGGGACTCAAGACTCTCATTACGAACCAAACAAAAGGGAAAATACTCAAGAAGCCCCGGCAATTGAGGAAGTTCAAATGGGCTCCGCCCTACATACAGCTAATACCATCCTAAGGGCTAGCCAAGCAGCGACACAGATTGTCCCACTAATTCTAAAATTCCTCTCCTGGAATGTTGCAGGCATAAGTAACAAAATAGAATTGGACTCATGGGCTGAGCTAGTACATCTAAAAAGTGTATGTCTCTTTCAAGAGACTTGGTCAAGGGAAGAGATACCATATAGGGGTTTTCAGATTTTCTCAATCCCCGCTCTATGGGCTGGGAAAGGACGACCATCCGGAGGACTGGCAACCTGGGTTGCGTCAGACCTAGGATGTACAGCCTCAAGATACCCAGCAGACTCAGAAGATATACTGATAGTATTACTGGAATGGCCAGGGCCTTTTAAACTACTAGTTATTAACATTTATTCCAGACCAGTTCAAGCAGCGACCACTTCTAAAACTATAGAGGCATTGTCGACTATTTTAGAAACCATCCCTGGGGATATGTCCTATCTAATAGGGGGCGACTTCAATTCACATTTCGAGCCTTTACCTGGCCTACTTGATGGACCCTCCCTAGAGGAGGATTCAAGTTGGCAGGTTCCTCAGACAGAGGCACCCCCACCTAGAGCTTGGACACCGTTGGCCGTTCAAATAAACACATTGAACCTTACCTTCGGTCTGAGAGCGTGCAACGGCCGTACCAGATCTGACATTCCTTCTAAATGCACATTTAACAAGGCAGGTAGGCAAAGCAGACTGGATTACTTTCTGGTTCAAATGCAGGAGTGGAAAAGGGTACTGGATTTTAAAATAGTAGATAGAGATGACAGTGACCATAACGCCCTGGAGCTAGAGTATGTCATCCCGCCCTTGGGCGAGACTGCACTATGTGCACAGGGATTGAGAGGGGGGTACCTCCTGGAGAACAACCGAAGGCGGATAAGATGGGAAAAGCTTGCCTCCAGTACCGAAAAGTTAGCCGCCCTCTATACTGGGATTATTCCCATTCTAGACGAGGCTTTTGAGTTATGGCGCCTTAACTCTACAAAAGACATTAGCGAGGTGATAGCCCAGTTACATCTAAATCTAACCAAGAAGCTTGAGGCTGATTTTTTAAGCACTGGACGACCAAGAGCGCAGGGCTTACCCAAAAATACCTGGTATAATAACACCTGTAGACTGGCAAAGCGGGACCTCTTAACCATGATAAAAGAGGGGGGCTCAAGGGAGGAAATTCGACTCAAAAGGAGGACCTATAAATCACTCATAACCAACGCTAAAATTGAGTGGGACGTTCAGCATTGGGAGAATCTATCGGAGTCCCTAGCTGAAAGGGATTCACGTAGATTCTGGAGAATTATAAACCACGGAAGTGGGGATCTCCCCTCGGCTGTGGAACCAAATATCGCTCCAAACGTCTGGCAGGACCATTTCCAGCAGCTATATTCCTCTGACAACGATGAGATAACAACAATAAAACCCTCTACTCATAACACGCAGAGTGCTGTCCCCTTTACCATTAAAGACATAAGGGCGGCATTAGCAGGGCTGTCCTCTGGAAAGGCCCCAGGACTTGACGGGGTGCCAGGCGATCTATTTAAACAAGAACCTGACATTTGGGCACCCTACCTGATGATATTGTTTAATGCAGTGCTGGGGGGGATGAGAATACCGGACACTTGGCTGGGAGCGGAGGTGGTCCCAATATTCAAAAAGGGGTCGCCCCTGCTTCCAGCCAATTACCGTCCAATTAGCCTGATCGATGTGACCCAAAAGTTGTTCGGCAGACTAATCCTTGATAGGCTCCAAACCTGGATGGACGAGACAGATATTTTAAGCCCTCTCCAGGCGGGATTTAGGAGGGGAGTCTCAACAGTCGACCAGTTACTTAGACTTAACATTCTGTACTGGAAGACAACATACCTAGAAGGGGGGTCACTGTATGCGGTTTTCGTTGATCTCCGTGCCGCCTTCGACCTGGTCCCACGGGCCAGGTTGTGGGCGGTACTGGCGGATATGGGTATTCCCGGCGATATACTGCACATTTTAATAAGGCTACATACAGATAATTACGCCCGTGTAAGATACGGAAAGGGTGGTAGGCTGACAGATAGGTTCCCTGTCCAACGAGGGGTAAGGCAGGGATGCGTGTTGGCGCCGACCCTTTTCTGTCTTTTTACAAATGGGGTAATAGAACATCTGAGTAGGATCCCCAATGTTGATGCTCCACAATTAAACAACAGCAGGGTGCCTGCGATTATGTTCGCCGACGACACCCTGCTGTTGGCAAAAACACCAATGGGGTTGCAGAGAGTTTTGGACGGTTTCTTGGACTTCTGTAACAAAAGGGGTCTAGAAATAAACCCCTCCAAGACCAAATTCATGATTCTCAGCAAAAAACCCAAAAATTGCCCAAATCCCCGTCTGGGATCTGTAGCTCTAGAAAGAGTCCAAGTAATCGAGTACCTGGGCATTACACTTAATCAGTCTCTGACCTGGCAGCAACATAAAACAAAGGCCACTATAAAACTAATTCAGAGGGCGGGAGCTATTTCTAGAATTGCCAAGAAATCCTATCTTCGACCTCTGACACCGGCAATACACATCTATAAAGCGCAAGCTAGAGGAGGTATTGCCTATGGGGCAGAGTTATGGGGACACACATCATTACAAAATATTCAGGTCGCTGAAAATAATTTTATAAGACAGCTAGCGGCTCTTCCATCGAGTAGCCCCCTCCTCCCCCTGAGAATGGACTTGGCACTGCGCCCAATTACTGAAGAACTGGGCCTAAAACCTTTGACTTACTGGAGACGTCTGTGGAGTAGCCAGGATCTGGGTCACTACAGAAGCGAATTACAGGAGTTTCTCAGGCTAATACATGTGTCCAAAATCCCTTGGTTAAAATATATCCGGGACATGTGCACTATACTTGGAATCCCTGAGTTGTGGTGTAATCCTGAAACAACTGCCACAAACCTTCCAAGGAAAGAACTCTCCAGATTGTTTTACAATTTCATGCTCGAGAAAGCTCTTGGTTCAATCAGAGAAGGGTCTCTAAGTGACATTTTTACCAAAGCAAAAGACTTCTACAGACCTGAGTATGTTTTGGACGCCATGTCCCCTGTGCATGTAAGAAAGATTTTCCTGCAATGGAGATATGGCTCGCTACCACTGAGGGCCTTCACCAAATCCTGGAATGGTAACCTTGAGTTGGCAACATGCCCAGCATGCAATTACAAGCTGGAAAGTGAGCTACATGTGGTTTTCTTTTGTAGAGCGTACAGTAAAATCAGGAGCTACTGGCTGGTCCCATACCTAAAGAACTTGAATTTCCGAACCTATGCCCCAGCGTATAGAGTGCTAAAAACAGACTTATCACCTACAACTGTCTTTGCCATGGCGAAATTTCTGACAGCAATGTGGAGAGCACGCGCAAGAATTATAAAAGACTCCAATATGGCATCTCCTACTAACTTTTAAGCTTAAATCACACATCTTTTTAGACTCCAATCATGGCTTTTTAAAAAAACCTGTAATACAGAAATCATTTTAATGTTTTATAGTATGTTTACGTGTCTATCTTTTATGATCTGAAATGATCGAAATAAAGATTATTTGTATTGTATTGTATTGAATAGTGAGAGAAACTTCCCAACATAGAGAGAGAGAGAGAGAGATGAAGGTATTCATAGGAAAGTGATCGTCGTTGGGATGCGGCGTTATACCCACAGGATTGTGGCTTGTTAATGAGAGCACCAGGGAGGACACTGGTGTGTAATGAGATTGTCTCTAGAGAAAGAGGCGTTAATGAGAGCACTGACTGAGGTTAGTGTGTATACCCACAGGATTGTGGCTTGTGTTTGTATGAAATAGTGAGAGCACTGGGGAGATACAGTGCCTATCTTGAGCAAGCACTGGGTGTAACCAGTGTGTAATGGTAAATAATCAGAACTGCCCCAGGGTAGATTAGTCTGGGCCCATGTGGCCGCGAGACTATGAGGTATGAGTGTGGTGTAGGGCATGGATGTCCTTAGTAATCAGTGAGTATTCCTAGTAATCCCTATAGATTTAGTGGTGTTTCTGATGATATGAGCTTGTATATTGCGAGTTCCCCATCCTCAGGTAGGTACCCAGGTGCCTGGATAGATGGGTCCTGAGGAGGGAGGTGGTTACGTTTTGGCCGGGTTGGTGGTGCTCTGGTGAGCTGGTCCTATCTGGTCTGAGAATCCGGTCATAACATCTGGCGTCACGAATTGTTTACGTAGCCTCTGTGCGCTGTATTGTTTTTATCTTGTTGGTTTGCACTCAGCACAAAATTGACCTATGTAAATGTAAATGTAAATGTTGCACTGTAAGGAGATTGCAGTACATCATGGCATTTGACTTATGCAGGGTGGAAGAAATGCTTTTCATCTTGGTGTTTGAACTGTCAGGCTTGAAGGGTAACTGTATGTGATGGAGCCAATTACATCTTGGTATTGATGCAGTTGTACATTTGTGTGTGAAAACTGCTTGTAAATTGCCCATTAAATGGCTTGCTGCATTTGCTTATGCTGTGCAATGTGAAATGTATTCAGTGTATTATGACTTGTGGAGTTCCTTGTAAATAGCTCCTTGTAAATATGGCTTCTGAGGAGCATGTTTTCATTTTGACTTGCTGAGTTCCTTGTGAATTGCGCCTTGTCAATATGCCTTGTGAAGAGCATGTCAGTATTATGACTTGTTGAGTTTCTTGTAAATATGGCTTGTGAATAGCGCCATGTGGTTATGGCTTGTACAGAGCATATTATCATTACGTTAGGCAGGAGAGAGCTGGATCTCTTTCAAGTGCTTGGAGAAAATGTTTTGAAGATGTGCGCACGTGTTATGTGAAAACGTGGAGAGATAAGTTCTTGAATTTCCCATGTACTGCAGACATTGGGGAATGATTGTGTTTGAGCTGCCAAAGGGTTAATATCTTGAATTGAGACGGCAGTATTTATAT
This sequence comes from Lissotriton vulgaris, assembly GCF_964263255.1. Classification (NCBI taxonomy): domain Eukaryota; kingdom Metazoa; phylum Chordata; class Amphibia; order Caudata; family Salamandridae; genus Lissotriton; species Lissotriton vulgaris. The sequence continues at coordinate 74,860 of NW_028254700.1, read as the reverse complement.
TAACATGCTGTTTAACATGCATGGTTACGTGAGCTGACGCTGAAAGTCAGTGACTGTTTAGATTAATGAAGGTTTGATTTGACTTTTTTATTAGTTGCAGGGTTTGCCTATGTGCTTTGTCAGCTAGCTGACAGAATGGTAACATCTTGCTTGGTGAAAGAAAAGCTGTGTTCATTTAACATTCTGTTTTAAATGCGTCCATGAGTTTGTGTGGGTTTGCCTTTGAACACATGATTTAATGTGTCTGACTCGGAGGTCGGAAAGTTATAAATCAACCAGTCGGATTGAGATAAACGTTTTCAGCTGAGCACGGAGGGTGCTTTAACGGTTGTGAAGAAAAAAATAAAACAGACCCATCATAGAATGTGCTTTAATTAGTGAAATGCAACCGTGTGCTTTTAAAAAAAATGCTCTGTAGTATATTTTGCGAATGATTATTTTCCTAAAGCAAGCTGCTCTTTTGTTTAAAGTTCTGTATTTTGCGCATGATATGTAGCAGACTATCGTGTGAGTAAATCCACTCAGTTAGAAAAAATGGCTATCTGAAAAATTAATCTTGCCCTTTTAATAATTAGAATGGAAAGGCTTGCACTAAATTATTAATTCTTGGTTATGCAGTATAAAATTACATGTTTCCCCTTGTTTATATTGATGGTATTTCACATGTTATTTTAAGAAATGTCTCGTGATTTCCTATGTTGTTGCATGAAATGTTGTTCTAATAATTTTCCTTTTCAGCAAGTAGCAGTACATTATGACAGAATTATTTTAAAATGCTAGCATGTGACTAAGTTACAAAAAATATGTCTTTATTAATTCCTGTTTTTAGGATGCTTTTTACCACGTTTAAATCTGCTTAAATTAGTTAGGAGTAATGGTGCAGTGTTTCTAGCCTGGGAACAGCGTTTGTTTTCAGTTAGAAAGAATTTGCTTTGACCTTGGCTGATATGAGCCAGGCATCTGTTCGCGGCTCAGAGTTTGGAAAGGGTGGAGTCCCCGTGGGTGACTTCTGAGAGCACAGAGAGACAGTTTGATATTCTTGGCTATGTTACAGTTTCTTTCCGCGGAGAAATGTTTATATAAGGGGGGGGGGATCAAGTTGCTCTTCCTTACAGTCGGCCCAGAAAGCTTCATTGATTTCAGATATGGGATGCTTGCAAATGCAGAATAATTGGCAGACGCTTGGCCCTTGGAGTTAGATAAATACAGTAGGCACAGAAAGCTTCTCTGACTAGAGATTAGAACAGAATAATTGTCAGGAGCTTTGCTCCGGCAATGAGATCAGCATTTGGCAGTGATTCAATATTACATCGCAGTGTAGCCCGGCTACTGCTTATTATGGTTGGAGCTGATTCAAAACTCTGAGCGCGAACATCTTTCTGGAGGGAGGGGCTGTTTCTCAGAGGAGTGAATAGTAGCTAGGCCCCAGCCCTTCTGGCTGTGTATGACAAAATTAGATTTTGCCCAAACAAATTTAAAGAATATGGTATAGGTAGAATGTTTAAATCATTCCTTGGATTTAGAAGGGTTCTTTTCATGAATTAGGAGGTTTCTCATGGAAATAAAAAGCACTTGGGGTGCTTTTTGAATGGAAAATGTGTTTTTGCAAGATTGATGATGCGTGTTTTTAGTTTCAGATGGCTATTATCGTGTGGGGGCCCTGGATGAGTGTGACTTTCTTATTTTGGAGTGATGAGTTTTCTTATTTTCGGAGTGAGTGCCCCCAACCCCCATAAACCCCCGAGGCTGAATCCAGGATTAGAAGCAGACGTACCAGGCTGACCAGATTGGAGGATGTGCTTCCTTGGCACAGGATACAGATGAAGATGGAGAATCATGGCCTATAAAAATGAACTGTTTTCCTAAGGAGAAACCAACTACAGAAGAGAACTTTTTAAAGTGACTGAACTTTTTAAATTTACATTACAATCTACAGTTGGCTGCCTCAGCAGTCAGGTTCAAACCCCATATACTATTCTTGAGTCACAAATTTTTTTTTCATTGATCTGAAATGTAATTCCTTGGCCTGCATTCTTGAGTCTTGCATTTTTTCCATGTTTCTATTTCAGATGGACATTATGCCACTTTTGCAGTTACCATATACAGGCCCCACTTGAAAAAAAAAATTCTCAGTCCTGTTCATGGTTTTGATTTTCCAGTTTAAAAGATGTAGTGCTACATTAATGCAATGATGCAAATGATATATATTTTGATTTTTAGTATGCTACGCTATTTCATTATTGACATAGATTGACTTTACACTTGTTTATCTTTCACCTATTTCATAGTTTTCCTGTTTTCTCTAAAGCAGCCCTACCAATGGAAAAGAAAGCAATGTTTTAAATGATGGTGCACACATGTGTTCCACAGATTGAGCAAACTGTTCCCTGAGTTAGATGACTTGTGACCTTTACCTATTGCCTTTGGCATGATCTACTATTGCTCACTTTCCCAAGTTTAGGTCTATGATCTTTTAGAAAAATATATACACCACACTTAGATAACTTTTTGATTTATTGCTTGATATGCATAGTGCTACACCAGCTATTTTGTACGAATGGGGTTATCCTTGTTTTCCTGTTATTACACTTTCACTTTGATCCATCAACTCTTATTTAGAACAGTGGGATTAGTTCCAAGGGTGGTCACCCTAGACTTTAAGTTGTCCTGGGAGGTGTGTCTTTTAGTCAGGTTATGTCCTACATCTATTAGTAATAGTTGCCCAGACCTTGAGGACCCTTTGTCATGTTTATTTGTCAGATTTTACCAAATCCTTTCTTAAGTTGACCGAAGTAGGTAGGCCTCATTTAGGCCCTTTATGGTTTTCATTTCACAAACATGTCCCTATACCGATAGATTTCATGAGTTATCACTAGAAGTTGAGGCACATTTAGTTCTTAAGTTGACCGAAGTAGGTAGGCCTCATTTAGGCCCCTTGTTGTTTTCATTCCACAAACATATCCCTACATCAATAGATTTCATCAGTTATCACTAGAAGTTGAGGCACATTTAGTTCAAGGGTGCTTTGGTTAGTTTCTGTTGTTATCAGATCAATCTTAGTTACATTTCAACATTCAGGTCAAGGGTGCTTTGATTTGTTTTCAGTTGGTTGTTATATTTATATTACCTACATCAAGTTTTAGGTGGTATTTCCTTAAGTTGTCATTTATTATAGGGAGTCTTTTGGTTTTTGGTTTTCTTGATGGATTATGTTGATGTTTGTTTATTTGTCTGTTGTTGTTTACGGATGTTAGCAATTTAAAGTCAGGGTGGAATGTTCTGACCGGGTTTTTGGCTCTACTTCTGAGTGATGGTGACGTTACGCTTGCTACCATCCTGAATCTCTATTCTTGCCTTGTGTTGGTCCTTTTAAGGCCATTTTCCAGACCTAGAAGAATAAACTAGAGGATAGCTGCTTAATATGATGATAGATCCCTTATTCTTGACTCTAATCCATCTATTGCCTATTGGCTTTGACATAATTATGTGTCCTTTCATCATCCTACCTATAGTAGAGGGTGGATCCTGTAGTCCTGACCTTATATTACATATTGGTATGGTTTGTGTAGGTACTCTTGAGGAAAATGAAATTTTACATGGCCAATGTGTCCCCTGCGTGTACCCCACGTTTAGTGTATGTGCATGTCGCCCATGCATTTTCCCTTTGTGGCCTGAATAATGAGGCCTCTGCATTTACGTCCCATATTAGAATGTCAGTCACCAAGTCTTTTATGAAAGAAATGTTAATTCTGCACTGAGGCCCATGTCGCCCATGTGTTTGCATTGTGCACTTTTAAAATCGAGATGAACCCATTTTGTGGCTCAGCCTGAGCCAGTCTCCGAATTAAGGTTTCAAGGTTTCAGGCACTCTGAGAGCTGCAGCTACGTATACCTGACCTCGCATACTTTTGTCTAAGCCGAGAGGGGCCCAGCCCGGGGTGCCAAGACAGTATTTTGCACAACAGTTATCTGCTTGCTCTACATTATCACATTCCTGCCTGGTGAAGAAGGTAAACAGAACCCGTCTGCAGAGATAGAGCCTTGCCTTTCTGTCTCCGTTTAAGTGATTTGCAGAGCTCGCATCCATAGAAAGCCCAAAGCCCCCACGCAATGAACGAAGAAATATATGCCCACACTGGCTCTAGGTGCTGAGCGACCTTTTGCTTCAGATAATACATCCCCTGACCTAAGATATCAGATAATACCAGACGTGCAGGTCGTCCTGACACTGAAGGCTTCATACTAGACCGAAAGTCAGCTTCCCCCCAGTTACACGTCAATTGCACGTCATGATCAAGTTGCGCACACAAGTAGGGCAAAGGTTCCAGCTGGCCATGCAACCCCCTCCATGTATCCACCCACCTATGACTCACCTATGACTGCTCAAGTGAACGCCCTCATGCACGCCCACATGCTCTTATCTCTTTCTTTCTCTTGCTCTGCCTGGAGCGCTCCTCCTTCTCTATGCAATTGAATGTATAAATATTGTACTCTGTGAATAAAGTTTAGAAGACCCTTCTGAACCTTAGTGGTGATGGAACCGATTCTCCCTTAACTCGAGTTATTGAAATAAAGCCCTTTTGAATCAGACACCACAGACTCTGCCTCTCATTTAATGCATGACCCTTTGTTTAAGTATAGAAATTATGACAGGGTAATACTTTATTTACCACATAAATCTGGCGCCCGAATAGGGACTAATCCCCTTCCCCACGCGCCGGAGATGTAGGTCCAGCCCTTGCCCCCTTCTACAGCCGTGACGGACTTCAACGTGCACACTCCCGCGGGACTTCCTGCTTACTCCCTCAGGCCCACGAGGAGGACGGACTGCGACCAGGCATCCACACGAGGCGGTGAGGATTGCGGATCATGCCAACCAGAGCCCAACCCGTGAGAGAGCAAGGTCCGAGGTTTCCGAAGGTCCACCTGTTCCGCGGCGCATGCGCAGTATCAAGTTTCCGAGGCCTTCAAGTTCTGCTTCCCGGTGAGTACCACTATTGGGAACGCATAAAGTTCAAGACGGGTTCATTTATTTGAACTCGGTAAAGACGTGTCCGTTCACACGAACACGGTAAAGATGGGTTCACGGTAAACGTGGGCACGGTAAAGACGTGTCTCTGTACGAGACCGGTATGGTTGTACTGTATTCCAGTGCATAAAGTTAACTGTTTTCAATTACATGTATCAGGTTAAACTGTATCTGTTTTAGTGTGTAATGTTTTAGTGTTAATGATTGTTTCAGTCAGTCTGTTTTTGTGTGTATTGTGTTTTCCTGCTTTCCCCCGCTTTTTGTGTTTTCATTGTGTTGGTTTCAACATGCCACTGTTTTCAAAGTTATGTCAGATAGGGACCAGGAAAGGAATATTAGAAGAGTCAGTTAACATCCCGCCTAGAGACACAACTGGTCATTTTATGTATAATAGGCACGGGCTAGATGCCATATTGTTTTAGACTTATGGGTAGATTACACGAAGGATTTAGAGGAGAAGTACAGATGGCCTGCCTCGGGAACATGGGATTCTGAATGCATTATGAGAGTAGAGGAAGCGCTATGGAAAAAGAAATCAAGACCCTCTCAGAAAGATGCCGTTGAATTATGGTGCAAAGAGTCACATAGGAGAACAGAGAAAGAATTCCACCAAGCAGAGAGAAGTAAACAAGCAGCGGAAAAAGCCAAAGAAAAAGAACTGCGGGAGGAGGGGGAACGGGTCAAGGCAGAACAGGCTGATAGAGAAAGAAATGCCGTTGTTGCTGGTATTTATCCCATTCTCTCAGAAGAACTAGCTAGAGTGACCCCCTCAGAAACACCCCGTAGGTCGCGAACGCCACCACCTGTACCCTATAGAGTACGTAGAATAAAGCCGACAGCATCAGAGGCTTTTATTTTCTCCTATCTAGAAGAGTTCGCACCGGACTACGTAAACGCAGATTTCCCTCCGCCCCCACCAGCGGATCAGCTCCAGCAGCTCGTGAAAGACGACGTAGGACAAGGGGCCGTAGGGGGAGGGGGGCCAACGCCTACTGTAGATGTAGCAATTCCTCACTGTAAATACGATCCAGAACCAGGAAAGGGCTCAATGCTCATGATTTCACTAAGACTAAGACAGGCCGTCGATTATTTGGACACACTACCAGACATGAAAGAGCACCTAGATAATATATATCGTTTCATTAGGACGGGGAAGGGACCCGAGAGTATAGAACAAGCCATGGAACACAGAAAGGTGGGGGTCAAGAATCACATTCTCCGTTTTATTATTAACTGCCTGATCAGGGAACAAGACGAAGGAGACGGGGATGCAAAGCCTGGGTTGATAGAATGGAGTGATAACATAGATGCCGGTCGGTATGATAAACAGGGACAGACAGATAGCATGTACAAGAAAGTATGAAAGGAAATATTAGCAATACACAGAGTAGAGTCTGACGAGAAGAATGGGTCATCAACGGAAGAGTTAGAGGTAAACGAGGCGAAGGACAAAATGAATTATGTAGGCAAAGCACAACAGTTTGACAGGCCCAAGTGCCTCGACTACCGTAAACAGGGGTCGGCTATAAAAGAAAGATATTCCCTTGAGAATCTATTTTGAGCTACTGAAAAATCCCTGAAATGACGGATAGAGAGCGAGCGATTGCACACCCCACACGAAATGGAATTGTCCCAGTCAGCCACCCAGTGGGTGTCCAATTCTAACATATATAGCAATGACATAGTGGCCCAGACTTTCTTGAGCCTTCCGCCGAACGAACAGCGTTTGGCCGGTATTTACATGGTCCAACATTTAATAACGTTGTAGGAGCATCAATATTCTGATCCTGGTCCATTGTATAAATTACTGGACAACATACTTCTAGAAAGATGGACAGGCCTGGGTACTGACTTAATTAATGTCATCTTGGATCAACGACATAAGTACTTAAATTCTCTGACCACATGCATGCTTCCCGCCCCTCACCACGACAGAAAGCGCCTATACATAGACAGACAGAACCCCCTACGACAGGTACATCCTGTCAAAAATGCAAACAGTGAGCTTCAACAAGTGTATGTTTACACCCCCTTGACGAAATTAGAAATACTGGAAATGAAAAAGATGTTGCCCTGCCATGATAAAGATCCGGGGGGTTTCACCGAGAATTAAAAGACATTCTCCGCATCGGAGATTACACGTACGCTGACATTCTGAAACTATTGAAAGTACTGTTGCCTGCAGGTATTTACGAACAGCTTAAGGAAAAAGATTGGGAGGTGGGAGAGAAAAAGTTAAATTGGACAGAATTGGAAACAGAGGATAAAGCCAGGCTTCCGGGGGTTGGTCTTGGGGACAAAGCTAAAGAACTACCTGAACTCCTAATACAGGTTTTGCCGAGATTATTGATTACTAACAAGGAAGATTGGGATGCTATTTCAGCTTGTAAACAAAAACAAGACGAGGACACAAGTGATTTCTATTCGAGATTCGAGAAATGCTTTGCTGTTAATAGTGGCCTTAAGCCCAGTAGCGAATCATACCCTCATCTTTTCGTGAGCAAATTAGTAGAGAATTCCCTACCCCAGATCAAGAATAGAGTACTGAAGGTTGAGAGTACTTGGCAAGCAAACAGCCCCTCACAAATGTTGCAAATGCTACAATATCACCAGAATAGGATTAGAGAAGTACAGGATCAGGAAAAGACACGCATGAAAGAGACAAAAATGAAGGTGCTGGATGCCCAAACGGTACCGGCAAACACGAACAAAAATGGCACGATACCTGTCAAGGGGAACTGTAATTATTGCAAACAACAAGGTCACTTCGTAAAGGATTGTGCTGTCCTGAAACACAATATAGCTACAGGCAAGACAAAAGAACGACCACACATTCCTAGGCAGAATGGTACGCAAAATAGCACCCAACAGAACACCCAACAGACAGTAGCGACTTTTCCACCCCCACCACCGCCTGTTCATGCCACACAGCAAATGTATCAGTACACACAGTCAGACTATCCAGAATACCAATCGTTCTCATGAAACAGCCTAGAGAGGAAAGTTGGCTTGCCCCTTATTGAGGTTCCTGTAGATCAAGAGGGTCCTTATGTACATAGTCGTGTACAGGGACAAGACAGAAAGTTTCTGATTGACACAGGGGCGAGCAAAACTACCATCAGCCATGACGAGGTTCCAGGGGCACCTCTCTCGGGCTCACAGAATGTTTCCCTGGGATTTTCAGGAAAGCCTATTGTTAATGAAGTATCGAAACCAGTCTCCCTTGGGGTCGGTCCACTGTCACGTACCACTGACTTTCTACTTACTAAATCATGTCCAGAAAACTTACTTGGTATAAAGACATTAAAAGAATTAGGAGCAGTTATATGTTGTTCTCCGGAGGGAGTACGACTGTTCTTACGTGATTTTAAGGGACATTATGTGTTGACAGATTTTGACCACAGACTCCAGAATGTACCACAGCATCTATGGGCACAAGGTCCGACTGACGTAGGTTACATGAAGATAACACCACACCGTGTTACTCTCAAAGCAGGAGTAGTACTACCACGTATACGCCAATACAAGTTACCACCTGAGGCCGAAGAGGCCTTATTGAAAATTATTGACGAACTCATTGCACAAGGGGTGGTGGTGGAGACTGACTCAAATGTATGTAACTCACCTGTCATTCCTATCCTTAAACGATCAGACCCTAATGCACCGTCAGTTTACAGACTAGTTGTCGACCTTCGAGAATTGAATAAATGTGTAGTCCCTCAATACCCAGTGGTCCCAGACATTTCTTCATTACTGACTGCTATTGATTCTGAGGCAACGTTCTTTACAGTCATTGACTTGAAGAATGCTTTCTTCAGCGTTCCATTTCATCCAGACAGCCAGTATCTTTTCGGATTCAGTCTAAAAGGACGCAGTTTTAAATTTGCGAGAGCTCCCCAAGGTTTTACAGAGAGTCCTAGCATTTACAGTCAAGCATTAAAAAGACAACTGGACAGTATTAATATGCCTACCAACACAGCACTGCTCCAGTACGTAGACGACATCCTAATTACAGCACGTTCAGAAACAGAATGTGAAGATGCATCACTGACGGTTTTACACTTTCTGGCAGACAAGGGGCACAAACTGTCCCCTTCAAAGTTGCAATTCTGTGCACAGCAAGTGGTGTACCTTGGACACTTGCTGTCCAAGAGGGGTAGACAGCTGACACAAGAACGTATTCAGTTAATTGCTAACCTTACACAGCCCAAGACACAAAAGGAAGTGCGGGCCTTCATTGGCCTCACTTCATACTGCAGACAGTGGATTCCCCAGTATGCCTATCTAGCCAAACCGCTCATTCAGTTGACAACACAGGAGGCAGCGTCTTCGACTGTCCTCCCTTGGACACAAGAACATACCTTGGCATTTGAAGAATTAAAAAGAGCCTTATATCAAGTGCCAGTTTTAGCGACTCCTAGTTACAGCAAACCTTTTATGCTTTTCGTAACTGAACGAGATGGAACAGCATTATCTGTCCTCACACAAGATCAAGCAGAAAAACACAAGCCTTGTGCTTATTTTTCTAGTACACTGGACCCAGTGGCCCAGGCTTTGCCTGCGTGCCTGAAATCAGTTGCAGCAACAGCCCTAGCCATAAGACAAAGTGATTCGATAGTGTTGGGACACCCCCTGATAGTACAGGTACCACATGCAGTGGAAGTTCTCTTGAACAGGACACAGACACAACACTTTACTGTAGCGAGGCTGACAGGATATGAACTGACGTTATTTCAGCCACACATAGAGATCAGACGATGTAACATTCTTAACCCTGCTACACTTTTGCCCTCAAGTACAGTAGACACCGCACCACATGACTGTGTGGAAGTAATGAATATAGTGACGAAACCAAGACAAGATCTGACAGATAAATTATAATATTTCATTGAGCACTCAAAAAGTCCAATAGAAGTCTTTTTCAGTTATGCAGTATTTTTTAATCTTTGACGTTTTCAATTCCTTTCTTCATTGAAACACACTCTTCAACATTAGTCTCCAAACTTTGCAGCCAACACGTGTTTCGTCTAGTCTGATACGACTATTGACTTCCTCAGGGCTGCAACCCAATACAAAGTATAATCGCTATTATAACATTATATCTTAATTTGATATAAACACACTTGTCAATAGAAACCGTGATCAATAGGGAAACATCCCAAAGCCACAATGGTGCTTAAAAAGAAGTATATATAGTAGTAGAGTTCTCACCACCAAGTGAAAGCTGGAATTCTCCACAGTGATTACTTAAATATGTATAGTTCAATATAAGTATGGTTTATTAGATTTGAGTCTCTTATTGTTTATTCTCTTAAAAGAGAGTGCAGTATAGCAAAGATTAAGTGTCTAAAACTAGGAGAGAGACCATGTTAGAGGGCGTCATACCTAAATGCCTCTTCGCTGCGCCCACGCTATCCAATGTTGTCCTTAAGTTTCAATTTTATTATCTAAAAAGTAGTATGATAATCAAAGTCAAAAATAATTCTATCGAATAGAAGAAATAGGGTTCTCAGTCATGTAAACTGTTACTATCTTACCTCGTAATCTTGCTTAGTTGCCCATATTAAGGTTAAAGGTGATCATATCTGTCACCTAAAATAAGCACAGGATTCTAGTGTTAGAGTCTCAAAATATGTCTAACGTTGGTTAGCCCTATTTATCTAATAAAGTTGTACACTATAACTATTCTTACCTCGAATCAGTGCATCTGTACTTCGAATCGCGTCTTATCGTCTCGGCGTTCTAGTATAGCGCCATCTTGCTATTCTAATTTATACTGTCGGATGGCGGGATGCGCCATGTTGGCAAAACGAGTTGATTAAACTAGTAAAAAGTACTCGAAAGTTACACTAAATGGTAAACGTCGGATAAGTAATTCCTATATTAAGTAAGTTACATATTGCGGGGTGTATCGTATTCCATAATTTGATTTATTAGTCCAAAATACGTAAAATAAATATTCGAGTAACTCTAAAGCTCCTATAATCCATGTATATATATTAAATTACACTGTGAATGTTTTCAAGTGATTAGCACTATATAAGTATATTTAATGCCTAATTTCAGGAAATGCGGACATAAATCAAAACAGCCGCCATCTTGGAACGGGCAGTCAAACGTTCATGTCTTTACGGGATAATCTATGTGATATAACAGGTAGAATTCGAACATTACCTAATGAAATTAAATGGTATAATCTCGCAACTGATTTACTGACCATGGGCATCCCTATATCTATCTAGGCAGGTCTGAGTAAAACTTCTATACTATTATAGACAATCATTGTAAAACAATAGCCGCCATCTTGGAACGGGCAGTCAAAAGTTCATATCTTACAGGATAATCTATGTCGATATGCCAGGCAAGATTAGGACATTACCTAATGAAATTAAATTACTATTATTGTAATATGGAAACTGTTTTACTAACCATGAGCATCCCTATTTATATTATCTAAGCAGATCTAAGTAAAAATCAATTTTATATTAATGTGGACAATCATTGCAAGTTGATAGGCGCTACGTTAAGGCACATAAGCAATCCGATCCTCACCATCGTCGAAAAGTTCAGATAAACGTATTTGCAAGAGTAAATAAGGGGGTTAGGTTTGGAAATGGAGAGCAAAGTGGTATAATCATCATATTAATTACATTCTATATATTGCATTGAATATCATCAGGTTTACACAATGTTAGTCAATTGTAGAAGTTATGATGCATCCACTGAAAGTTCATGTAGTTGTATAAATGAACATTAGTTCTATGAAACAATATACTGGTAATAGTTCATTATAACAAACATTACAAGTCAGTACATATCAGTTACAAGAGTTAAAGTACAGAAAGCCATCTCATGGTATAAATTAATAAATGTTCAATCATTTCCTAGGAAGAATTCAAACTCATTATCGACATTAAGTCCCTTCTCTACAGCCTTAAGTTTTATAAGCCATGTCACTTCCTTTCTCCTAAGTGCTAAAATCCTGTTCCCTCCTCTGGGTTCAGGATCTGCACGATCAATACCATGGTAGCTAAATATGTGTTTCATGCTATCATGAGAGTTCCTTATCAGGTGTGCAGCTGTTGGATAGCGCGTATCACCTTGTTTGATAGCTCTAAAATGTTCTGCCATCCTGTCTCTGAGTCTCCTTTTGGTGCTTCCAACATATATCATTCCACAACTACATGAAATGATATAAACAACATAGGTCGTGTCGCAATTTATAAAGTTGTGAATAGTATATTCCCCTGTATCATTGTAGTTGAAAGTAACTACTTTTTTCTTTGCCCATCTGCATGAAGAGCATTTGCCACATTTGTGGAAACCTCTAGATCCAGACAGCCAGTCTTTGTTAACATATTTCTTGGGGTAGCTGGGACTCAATATGTTAGATAGAGTCAAACCCTTTCTATATGTAACAGAGGGGTATTTGTTAATGAACGGTGTAAGGTCTGGGTCAAGCATCAACAGATGCCAATGCCTTTTGAGAATAGAATACAATTTGGGACTCTCCGTACTATAATGAGTGATCATTCTCACCATAGTTGCAGTATCTTTTTTAATATTTTTAGGTTTAACTCTTAAAGTTTCTTTTCGCTTCAGTTTATACACTCTGTTTGAAGCCTTATCGATCACTTTCTTGTCATAGCCTCTTCTGACAAACCGGTTGGATATATCATTGATGTTAGTTTTGAAGTCATGTTCTAAGGAGCAGTTTCTCCTTGCTCTCACCATCGCTCCGTAGGGTATTGCTTTTATTTGGTTACTAGGGTGACAGCTTTTAGCATGGAGAACTGCGTTGCAGCTTGATGGTTTCCTGTACATTTGACTTCTAAGATGGCCTTGCTCCACAAATAACTCTATGTCTAAAAAGGTTATTTTCTCATAGTCATATTGAGTTTTGAATTTTAAGTTAAAAGTATTCTCATTGAGATAGTCAAAAAATCCTTTTAGTTGTTCTACTGTCCCTGTCCAAATGAGGAGACAGTCGTCGATGAAACGACCCCAGTAATGAATATACTGGATCCATTCTCTGTTGGCGATCCCCCAGATTCGCTCCGCCTCGAACCACCCCATGAAGAGGTTAGCAAAAGACGGAGCAAATCTGGCTCCCATTGCTGTCCCGAGCTTCTGTCGGTACCAGTTACCATTAAATAGAAAAACATTGTTTTTAAGGACAAGATCAGTCATCTGCAATAACATTCGTGAATGATCATAGAGTTCTGCAGCTCTCTTGCTCAGGAAGAAGTCTAGTGCTCTAATCCCCATGTCATGTTCTATATTTGAATATAAAGATACTACATCAAGAGTAGCTAATATCATACCATTGTCCCATGCCATGTCATCCAGTATATTCAAAATATGCTTTGTATCTTCAATGAATGATGGTAGATTGTATACAAATTCCCTTAAAAAAGTGTCAATATATTCTGAAAGGTGTTCGGTCGGGCCACCTATGCCAGAGACAATGGGCCTCCCTGGGGGTTTGTCCCGGCATTTATGAACCTTTGGTAAGGTGTATAGACAAGGTTATTTTGGGTGGGTGGTCAGAAGATAGAGGTATTCGTCTCGATCTAACAGTGATAGGTCATACCATTCTTTAACACTCTTATTAATGGTCTCCTTAACTGCACTCATAGGATTGTTGCCCAGTTTGACATAGTATTGTTCATTATTTAGTTGGGAGAGAACTTCATTATTGTAATCTATGGTATTCTGAATTACCAAATTCCCTCCTTTATCTGCCCTACGTATTTGTATGTCTTTGTTATTCATCAATTCTCTAAGGGCTTTCCTTTCTCCAGGTGATAAATTGTCTTCTCTAGGGTTCACATATCTCTTTGATGGTAATTTAATTCTTTATCAATGTCAGTGCTCACTGCTTTAAAGAAGACATCAATAGTATTACCTTTTGCCAGTTGGGGAGTCCACTTAGATCGTAGTTTTAGACGACTATCTTGTGACTGATATCGTTCAACATCTAATTCTGCCATAAGTCTAGATAAAGTCACTGGATCATCTTCATTCTCTGTTAAAGATAATAAGAGCTGAGTTTCTTTAAGTTCTTGTATAGTAAGGTTACTCAGCCCTCTAGATCTAGGTGTTGCCTTCTTCTCTGGTACGTTAGCAAAGAATTTCTTTATCTTAAGTAATCTCGTGAATTTGAAAAGATCTATTTTAGTCATCACCCAGTCTTGTCTCCTAGCTGGACAGAAACCTAAACCTTTTTGAAGAACACATATCATGTCATTAGTAAGTGGAAAATCAGATAGATTAATAACCTCTATATCACTTACTTCACCCTCATCTCTTACGGTTGTGGCTTCCAAGATCTCAGACTCATTCTTATTCTGGATCCTGGATCTCCCATTTCCTCTCCTGCCTCTCCTGGTCCTCTTGCAGTAGTATTGCGATTTCTCCCTGTTTCTCGATTCCCCTTCCGTAAACGTTGAACTTCCTCTAAAAAATTATTCTCTGGTGTTGGAACATTCGCTGTTGTAGTTGGTATATCTTCATTATCATCACTAGATATATTGCTAGATGATGCATCTGTCTCACTAAGGGGTCTGGCGCTGCCTGTCTGTCTAAAAGTAGATGGTTTGTTCATCAAATGGTCATATTTTTTAGCATACGTATATATTCTCCCTGATCTATAATCATTCTCATCTCGCTTAATTTTACGAGCTTTTCTCTTCTTGATATCAAGTTGTAAATCATTAAGAATTTCATCCATTATGGTGTATTTTTTAATTGTCGCTTCTGGAAGATTCATTTGCTTAATCTCATCTTCTATTTTTTGGATTTCAATCATTAATTTTGCCATCTTTCTGTCAGCATTGTCAATCAGTATGTTCATAAGGTTTCGTGAACTATCATTAAGTTCCTTTTCCCAAGTTTTATACAATTCAGGTTCTAAATCCTCATATGCTGGTATTATTTGTGAACGTAGTCCACAAGGTATCCTATTCAGCGCTATATATTGTTTGAGTGTGGCAGCGTCCCACCACTTATTGAGTTCTTGTCTTTTTAGTGATTCAAGCTTTCTAAACTTGGCACTAAGTCCTTCTGGTCTCATGCTAGCAGGTGGTCTTACTGCAGATCCTACAGATCCACCTGCGCTTAGGTTCTTGAATAATTCCTCTGCTTCTTTCTCTCTATTCATTGTTTCCTTTGCGGCTGCTCAATTTAACAAATTTGAATACAAAAAAAAAGATGCGGTAACTGTTAAGTTAGAGCGCACAGCAGGTAAAGGGGTATCACGAACGAGTATCTGAAATGGTGCTCTAAATGAATGCAAGTCGGTTACCACGACTAGAGATATGCTAAAATTAGCTCAGACAAATTATAATATTTCATTGAGCACTCAAAAAGTCCAATAGAAGTCTTTTTCAGTTATGCAGTATTTTTTAATCTTTGACGTTTTCAATTCCTTTCTTCATTGAAACACACTCTTCAACATTAGTCTCCAAACTTTGCAGCCAACACGTGTTTCGTCTAGTCTGATACGACTATTGACTTCCTCAGGGCTGCAACCCAAAACAAAGTATAATAGCTATTATAACATTATATCTTAATTTGATATAAACACACTTGTCAATAGAAACCGTGATCAATAGGGAAACATCCCAAAGCCACAATGGTGTTTAAAAAGAAGTATATATAGTAGTAGAGTTCTCACCACCAAGTGAAAGCTGGAATTCTCCACAGTGATTACTTAAATATGTATAGTTCAATATAAGTATGGTTTATTAGATTTGAGTCTCTTATTGTTTATTCTCTTAAAAGAGAGTGCAGTATAGCAAAGATTAAGTGTCTAAAACTAGGAGAGAGACCATGTTAGAGGGCGTCATACCTAAATGCCTCTTCGCTGCGCCCACGCTATCCACTGTTGTCCTTAAGTTTCAATTTTATTATCTAAAAAGTAGTATGATAATCAAAGTCAAAAATAATTCTATCGAATAGAAGAAATAGGGTTCTCGGTCATGTAAACTGTTACTATCTTACCTCGTAATCTTGCTTAGTTGCCCATATTAAGGTTAAAGGTGATCATATCTGTCACCTAAAATAAGCACAGGATTCTAGTGTTAGAGTCTCAGAATATGTCTAACGTTGGTTAGCCCTATTTATCTAATAAAGTTGTACACTATAACTATTCTTACCTCGAGTCAGTGCATCTGTACTTCGAATCGCGTCTTATCGTCTCGGCGTTCTAGTATAGCGCCATCTTGCTATTCTAATTTATACTGTCGGATGGCGGGATGCGACATGTTGGCAAAACGAGTTGATTAAACTAGTAAAAAGTACTCGAAAGTTACACTAAATGGTAAACGTCGGATAAGTAATTCCTATATTAAGTAAGTTACATATTGCGGGGTGTATCGTATTCCATAATTTGATTTATTAGTCCAAAATACGTAAAATAAATATTCGAGTAACTCTAAAGCTCCTATAATCCATGTATATATATTAAATTACACTGTGAATGTTTTCAAGTGATTAGCACTATATAAGTATATTTAATGCCTAATTTCAGGAAATGCGGACATAAATCAAAACAGCCGCCATCTTGGAACGGGCAGTCAAACGTTCATGTCTTTACGGGATAATCTATGTGATATAACAGGTAGAATTCGAACATTACCTAATGAAATTAAATGGTATAATCTCGCAACTGATTTACTGACCATGGGCATCCCTATATCTATCTAGGCAGGTCTGAGTAAAACTTCTATACTATTATAGACAATCATTGTAAAACAATAGCCGCCATCTTGGAACGGGCAGTCAAAAGTTCATATCTTACAGGATAATCTATGTCGATATGCCAGGCAAGATTAGGACATTACCTAATGAAATTAAATTACTATTATTGTAATATGGAAACTGTTTTACTAACCATGAGCATCCCTATTTATATTATCTAAGCAGATCTAAGTAAAAATCAATTTTATATTAATGTGGACAATCATTGCAAGTTGATAGGCGCTACGTTAAGGCACATAAGCAATCCGATCCTCACCATCGTCGAAAAGTTCAGATAAACGTATTTGCAAGAGTAAATAAGGGGGTTAGGTTTGGAAATGGAGAGCAAAGTGGTATAATCATCATATTAATTACATTCTATATATTGCATTGAATATCATCAGGTTTACACAATGTTAGTCAATTGTAGAAGTTATGATGCATCCACTGAAAGTTCATGTAGTTGTATAAATGAACATTAGTTCTATGAAACAATATACTGGTAATAGTTCATTATAACAAACATTACAAGTCAGTACATATCAGTTACAAGAGTTAAAGTACAGAAAGCCATCTCATGGTATAAATTAATAAATGTTCAATCATTTCCTAGGAAGAATTCAAACTCATTATCGACATTAAGTCCCTTCTCTACAGCCTTAAGTTTTATAAGCCATGTCACTTCCTTTCTCCTAAGTGCTAAAATCCTGTTCCCTCCTCTGGGTTCAGGATCTGCACGATCAATACCATGGTAGCTAAATATGTGTTTCATGCTATCATGAGAGTTCCTTATCAGGTGTGCAGCTGTTGGATAGCGCGTATCACCTTGTTTGATAGCTCTAAAATGTTCTGCCATCCTGTCTCTGAGTCTCCTTTTGGTGCTTCCAACATATATCATTCCACAACTACATGAAATGATATAAACAACATAAGTCGTGTCGCAATTTATAAACTTGTGAATAGTATATTCCCCTGTATCATTGTAGTTGAAAGTAACTACTTTTTTCTTTGCCCATCTGCATGAAGAGCATTTGCCACATTTGTGGAAACCTCTAGATCCAGACAGCCAGTCTTTGTTAACATATTTCTTGGGGTAGCTGGGACTCAATATGTTAGATAGAGTCAAACCCTTTCTATATGTAACAGAGGGGTATTTGTTAATGAACATCTAATTCTGCCATAAGTCTAGATAAAGTCACTGGATCATCTTCATTCTCTGTTAAAGATAATAAGGGCTGAGTTTCTTTAAGTTCTTGTATAGTAAGTTTACTCAGCCCTCTAGACCTAGGTGTTGCCTTCTTCTCTGGTACGTTAGCAAAGAATTTCTTTATCTTAAGTAATCTCGTGAATTTAAAAAGATCTATTTTAGTCATCACCCAGTCTTGTCTCCTAGCTGGACAGAAACCTAAACCTTTTTGAAGAACACATATCATGTCATTAGTAAGTGGAAAATCAGATAGATTAATAACCTCTATATCACTTACTTCACCCTCATCTCTTACGGTTGTGGCTTCCAAGATCTCAGACTTATTCTTATTCTGGATCCTGGATCTCCCATTTCCTCTCCTGCCTCTCCTGGTCCTCTTGCAGTAGTATTGCGATTTCTCCCTGTTTCTCGATTCCCCTTCCGTAAACGTTGAACTTCCTCTAAAAAATTATTCTCTGGTGTTGGAACATTCGCTGTTGTAGTTGGTATATCTTCATTATCATCACTAGATATATTGCTAGATGATGCATCTGTCTCACTAAGGGGTCTGGCGCTGCCTGTCTGTCTAGAAGTAGATGGTTTGTTCATCAAATGGTCATATTTTTTAGCATACGTATATATTCTCCCTGATGTATAATCATTCTCATCTCGCTTAATTTTACGAGCTTTTCTCTTCTTGATATCAAGTTGTAAATCATTAAGAATTTCATCCATTATGGTGTAAGTTTTTAATTGTCGCTTCTGTGTAAGGTGTAAGGTCTGGGTCAAGCATCAACAGATGCCAATGCCTTTTGAGAATAGAATACAATTTGGGACTCTCCGTACTATAATGAGTGATCATTCTCACCATAGTTGCAGTATCCTTTTTAATATTTTTAGGTTTAACTCTTAAAGTTTCTTTTCGCTTCAGTTTATACACTCTGTTTGAAGCCTTATCGATCACTTTCTTGTCATAGCCTCTTCTGACAAACCGGTTGGATATATCATTGATGTTAGTTTTGAAGTCATGTTCTAAGGAGCAGTTTCTCCTTGCTCTCACCATCTCTCCGTAGGGTATTGCTTTTATTTGGTTACTAGGGTGACAGCTTTTAGCATGGAGAACTGCGTTGCAGCTTGATGGTTTCCTTTACATTCGACTTCTAAGATGGCCTTGCTCCACAAATAACTCTATGTCTAAAAAGGTTATTTTCTCATAGTCATATTGAGTTTTGAATTTTAAGTTAAAAGTATTCTCATTGAGATAGTCAAAAAATCCTTTTAGTTGTTCTACTGTCCCTGTCCAAATGAGGAGACAGTCGTCGATGAAACGACCCCAGTAATGAATATACTGGATCCATTCTCTGTTGGCGATCCCCCAGATTCGCTCCGCCTCGAACCACCCCATGAAGAGGTTAGCAAAAGACGGAGCAAATCTGGCTCCCATCGCTGTCCCGAGCTTCTGTCGGTACCAGTTACCATTAAATAGAAAAACATTGTTTTTAAGGACAAGATCAGTCATCTGCAATAAGATTTGTGAATGATCATAGAGTTCTGCAGCTCTCTTGCTCAGGAAGAAGTCTAGTGCTCTAATCCCCATGTCATGTTCTATATTTGAATATAAAGATACTACATCAAGAGTAGCTAATATCATACCATTGTCCCATGCCATGTCATCCAGTAGAATTTAGAATTTGTTTATTGCACAGTTAATAAAAACTCACAATTTTACACAAAGATTAAAATAAATTTAAAAGTCTTTTGACTATGTAAAACTTTTCCTAGCGAAAAGGATGTTGCACATAAATAAAGTCTCGAAGAGTGTGATCGGTTAAGTGGATTGTCCTGTTGATCGCTGCTATTGTTAGTTGTAATTCTTGTAGTTATAAGGTAATTGCAGGATCTATGTTCCCCTGATTTAATTAATTTTCGCTCAGCAGTCTTAATACTTTTATTAAGCGTCGTATGAGAAGGTTACCTTTGTCCCAGTGCGGTTGGTTTTTCGCGTCCTTGTTCTGTTTCATTTAATTTTGGCCACTATTTCGAAATATTTAACTGTTCTACAGTTTAACTGGGTTTCGTTGGGGTCGAAGCAGAGCATTACTGCTTGCCTACATGATCTTACACCCTTCTGGTTCCATAGGGGCCGGAGCATTGACCGCCTTATATCCTCAAAAGCTTTACAGATGCATATAATATGTATAAGGTCCTCCGTTGCAGATTTGCAAAGGCGACATGTGTTAGACGGATCGGGCCTTTTCCAAGGTTCCAGGTGATGTGCTATGGGTATGTTGCCTAAGAGCATGTTTAAGAACTTGCTTTTTATTTTTTGTGTAAGGCCCCTTAATAGATATTCTTGTGGCTTGATGGCTCCGTAGCCTTCGAGCACTACCCATCCGTGTGCTCTCCTGGTCAGGGTGGCTCTATCCTTGAGTGAGGAGACCAGTTTTGTGACCTTTGTCACCGTTTTCTTAAAGGTCCCGAAGTCCGTACTTGTTTCCCCGAGTTTATTTAATCCTAGGCTCTCCAATGAGTTTATTAAGTAGGCCCTTGCTGGGGAGATTTCTTTGGCGTGAAGCTCGGTCCATAGGTTCGCATTTAGCGATCCCTGCTCCGATTCTTTGATTTTGCGCCAACTTTTTACATATTGTCCTTTCCTCTCCACCGATTGTTTCAATAGTCCGAATTCAAGACGAATTTGGGCAGGCGAGGAGTTTTTTGGGAGATGGAAAATTGCCCTATATGCATGACTGATGGTTTTGTCCAGAGTGCTTGCGTCATTACCCCGCATTGATTCGCTGCCGTAAGAGAGCATTGGCAGTAGGCGAGCTTTTATTACCTGAAGAAGTGGCGCTAGTGTCCTGTCGGGAAGGACTTTCTGCAAGGGTCTTATTGATATTTGAAAGGTCATGCCCTTCCTGCGAATGGCATCTAGTTGGTGCTTGGAGGAGCCATTGCCCTCTATTATGACTCCTAGATATTTGTAAGAGGCTACCAGTTCTAGTCTTTGTTTGTCCAAATACCATGCGGGCTTCTGTTTTTTGTTGTAGTTCATTGGCATGACCTTGGTTTTATCCAGGTTAATTGTTAAGGAGTTTGCTTTGGAAAATGTATTTGTTTTATCTAGAAGGTTTTGAAGGCCGATGGGAGACCGGCTGATAAGGACCAGGTCGTCTGCGTAAAGCAGATTTGAGAGCGTGATATTTCCTAGCCAGGGTGCATGTGATGTGACTGTTTCTAACTCTTCAGGAAGATCCGCAAGGAAGAGGTTGAACAGTGTTGGTGCTAGGACGCAGCCCTGCTTTAGGCCTTTGCTGGTCTTTATTTTCCTCGATAGATGTGTGCCGGATCCCAGTTTTATTTGGAGCCATGTATCGGTATGCAGCATTTCCAGCTGCTGTAGAAGGGGGCCAGGAATTCCCCATGCGCTCAGCTTCCGCCATAGTTTGTGTCGATCTACATGGTCGAATGCGGCACTGTAGTCAATGAAACATACAAACAGAGAGCTTTTTGCCGTTTTTGCTGCGTCGGACAGTAGGGTTAATGCCATGATGTTGGTTAGGGTTCCCTGACCCGTCCGAAAGCCCGTCTGAGTAGCTGGAATGATGTTCTCTTTTGTTGCCCATGTTATTAGATCCTTCAAAATGAGGCTTGCGTAGTACTTCGCTTCTACGTCTAACAGGGCAATCAACCGGTAGCTGCTTGGATCGATCCTTGCGCCTTTTTTATAGATTGGGCTTATTATCGAGCCTCTCCAAGATGCTGGTATTTTTCCTTTTTCCCTTGCTTCGTAGAAGATTGGGATCAATGTGGAGCACCAAAAGGCCGGATCCTGTTTATATAGTATAGGAGGGATCCCGTTTGGTCCTGGCGCCCCCTCAAGTTTTCCCTTTGAAATTTGTTTGAGGATCGTGTCTGTTGTTTCTTGGAGCGATAGTCCGGATTCTGTTTTACTAGAATCGACTATCTTGCAGGTGGAATCGTTCACTGCTAGAATGCGTGGCCCAGTTGTTTCCATGTTTGATGCTTGTTTTTCTTTTTTGGCTTGAATATCATTTTTTCCTAGTTGGAGGGAAGCTCCCTTTTCCGAGTTTGTCCCCTCGGCTTTCTTTTTTGCGGGATCAGTTGTGTTAAAGTGAGTTGTTAAGTAGTTGGCCCAAACCGATTCCGGTATTTCAGAAGTAATACCTCTGTGGTTTGGCTGTTGGAGCCTGTGAATCATCTTCCAAAAGCTAGAACTGTTCTTCTGCTTTGAGTTGTGTAAAATCTTTGCCCATAGATCTTCGTTCAGTTCCCGCTTCCTTTGCCAAGTTTTCTTTTGTAGCAGTGCCTTTGACCTACGTAACTGCAGTTGAATTTCCGGGTTATTTGGAGCTTGCCAGAGCTGTTTGAGGATCCTCTTTATTTCGAGCTTGATATTTTTTATTTCTACTGTTGTTACTTTGCCAAACGTATACCTGGTAGTGTTCCCTTTTTGGTCTGTCTTCCTTATGGCATGTTTTTCTCCTAGTGCCGTTGTAAATTTTTCCCATAAGGTAATGGGGTTGTCTGGTGTATTATGTGTTTCCTGTATTATTGTTTTTGCACTGTTTGTAAGAGTTTCTATGTCCGAGATCTTGCATCGTATTCGTTTATAGTCGGTAGTATGTTCTGTGCACATACTTCTGAGTTCGATTGCTTCGTTCTTGCAGGTTAGTGCTAGGTTGGCTTCTAGCGGCAAGTGATCGCTCTGGGCTCTGTCGCCTATCTTAAAATCTTGTACATTATCATACAACCGGAGTGTAACTAGAATAAAGTCTAAATAGGATGATGCCAATGACGAATGAAATGTTGGTACTGGAGGGATGTCCTCTTTGAAACGGCCATTAAGGGCGCGCAGGTTCA
This sequence comes from Lissotriton vulgaris, assembly GCF_964263255.1. NCBI lineage: Eukaryota > Metazoa > Chordata > Amphibia > Caudata > Salamandridae > Lissotriton > Lissotriton vulgaris. Next base: position 52,022 of record NW_028254700.1, on the reverse strand, counting down.
GTTTCTCTAGAGATTTTAATAGCCTGGATGCAGTGTTGCTCTGTTTGTAACTGTGGGGATTTTTTTGAGGAGGAATTTTCCATACTGTGTCCATTTCTTGCATCATCTCATCGGTTGTCGGTTCACCGAATAACTGGAGGTTGAAGTCGCCTCCCACTAGTATGTTTTCTGTTTCTTCGTCCTCCGTGAGTCTTGTTAGTTCTCGGACTAATTCATTTGACCCAGACAGCTTTTTCTTGGGATGAATGTAGGTGTTGACTACAAGTAGCTGTTGACTTTCCTGAATTTTTCCTATTGTGATTGATATCGCCTGAATTGCATTCGGCGGAGTAAGGTTTGTAGTTAGTAATTTAATTTCTCCTATTACTGGTATTGAGGTAAAGATTGCCAGGCCGCCAGAGCAGCGGCCATAATGTGATTCTTTGCGGGCCGGGTGTATCCAAGCTGTAAATCCTTGCAGAGTTATTTCATTGGGCTCCCATGTTTCCTGGAGGAGAATCAGATCGAAAGATTGCAGGTAGTTCAGTGTTTCAGGATCCTCCAGTTTGTCTCCTAAGCCGTTTATATTCCAACTACAAATTTTAAATTTGTCTTTTCTTTTGTTGGGACCTGCAATTTTGTCCACTATAACTGGCTCGATTTGTCAGTTTGTGGCCCTTCCGATTATTGTCCGAGTAATTGTTTCTTTGAAGGAGTCTGTTCGTTGGAACGTTGGAGTTTGTGGTTTCCTATGATGTTTTTCCCGTTCTGGGGAGTAGCTTCGTGCTCCTTTGAGTACTGATGTAGCTAATAGAGGTCGTTTTTCCTTCCGGTCTTCGAGTAGTGGAGTGGGGTAGGCTGGTTTTATTTCCGGTTCAAGCTGAATTCCCCACTGGGAGAAACTAGGTACGTGCTTCATAATCGATTTTGCTATCTCTTTGGTTTTCCACGTTGCCCTTGTTTTCTCGTTCCATTGTGAATTTGTTGCTGGATGGAATTCAATTGATAGCAAGTCAGAGGTGTTTATGGACTTTAGTTCTTCTATTGTATTAATTAATTTTAGTATGTTGCCCCTATTTAAGATGTCAACTCTTCCCTTAGATTTATATTCGGGTATGAAAAAGATTGTTTCTGAGTCTGTTTCCCTTGTGGGTTGCGTTATCTCAAGAGACTGCTCCCGAGTTACGTTTTTCCGCTCTGGGTGTTTGATGTTCTGTTCGTTTGGTGTGGGCTGTGAGATGCCCTGATAGGATTGATCGCTGGGAGGCGTATCGCCGATATTTCCGTTACGTGAGATTTGGAGATTTGGTTTAGTCGGTGTGGTCTTTGCCTTATTACAGGAACACCGTGATATACAGTTATTCAGGATCGTTTCGTTTTTGGTGGAATTTTGACTTTCCTGGTCATCTCTTTTGTCCTACGGATTTTTTTTCTTTTCCTTTGAGTGGTCATCCGGTGCCCCTAATCCCGACTCGGCTTGATTTTGGCCTGCAATCTCGGTAGTGCTCTCTACCAGTTTTCTCTTTGATTGGTCTGTTGGGCCCATACAGGTAGTAGCGGATTCAGACTCATTTGTTGACGGTGGGATTTCTGAGTTCTGTTGAGGGGGGTTGTCGTTCCTTTGAGGATCGAAGTTATCGGTCATAACTAATTGCCCCTTGCCATCCTGTACTATAGAGTTCCAGTTTTCTCCGTGGTCATCCACGATGACCTTTCTGTTGCGCCCTTTCCTTTTTTGTTTACGGCGCGCCCTTGCATTCGTCATACCCCCTAATTCATTTGATTGTCCAGTTGTAGGGGAGTTCTGGATGATCTTTTTCTCTGTAAAGATGGCATAATTAACTTGGCTCACTGGGGAGTTGAGTTTTTCCTTGTCTGAAATATTTTCTCGAGGACCTCTCTTTGTAGGAGGTGATTTTGCTACATTTGTTTTATGGTCGGGCCTCTCTAACTTAGTTTCTGCTTGGAGAAGTGTTGAGGAATTTCGTTTTATTTCTTCCAGAAGGTTGCTCATTGATCGAGTGAATTATTAATCCAACCCCTAAACGCTCTGTCGGATGCCTCAGGATCAAGAAGACAAACTGGACGGGACGGGAAGCTATTAGCGTAGCTTGATGGGTGGTTACGTCTAGTTTGTGCCAAGGACGTTTCCACAACAATTGATGGGGGCTTCAGGGTGGTCTCTTCTAAATCCAAGTACATAGAAATAAGGTAATGGTCAGTCCATATCAGAGGAAGGAGGGGAGCACTATCAGATTTTGAAGATTTGAAAAGACTGGGTCAAGTAAATGACCAGCTTGATGTGTGGGGCCAACAACCAATTGAACCAGTTGACAGGCTTCCAAGTAATCCAGAAAGTTGGAGATCTCATGGGAATTGTGACAGTCCAAATGGAGATTGAGATCCCCTATAATATTTAAATTGGCTGACTCTAGGACGAGGGTATTTATGAGAGAGAGAGATTTTGCACCAGGCGCTTTTGCAATCAGGAATGGGCTGAGAGGATAATGAGCATTGAAAGGCAGTTTTAAATATCACAGCTAGACCACCCCCTGTGCCTTTAAGCCTGTTCAGGGTAAGCAGCCTATAGCCCGCTGGTAGGGCCAGATTAGTGGTTACCATAGAATCGGTGGTAAGCCAGGTTTCCGTCAGGAATAATATATAAGGTCCAGAACCTAGGAGAAGATCTAATATGTCAGCATGGTGTTTAACTAATGACCTACAGTTAAGACTGAGTATAGTGACTCGTGTGGGGCAGGTACTATTAGGAGGATTGCTAGGGTCTGGTGTGCCTCTGAACCCACAGTTTTTACAATCTTTCCGGGGGGCATTAGGGTGCTATATGTAATGCTCACAGGGTACTTAAGGCTGAAGGGCAAGCAGCTGCTCCCATGAGTAGGAAAGTCTTTGGGTAGGACCAGGGCCAGAGACGAGGCGCAGGGCGGTGTACTGGCACGGACAGGTGCAGACGGGCTTGCCTTTGGTGCGTCCACTGCGTGTTCGTGATGCCATCCGGAATAAGTAGTGTGGAGCGGGGAAGATCTCCCACCTCCTCCACAGCTCTGAAAGTGCATCACTAGCTCTGGGGCAGGGGCAGTCTGTCCGGTCCCCGCGTTCCACTCAAACGGCAACAGCCGCGGTGGACCGGGGTCGGGGCCGGTGAGTACTGTGCAAAAACTATGCAAAAGTGAAGAGGCAGAAAAAACGTTTACAAATGTAAAACCGTAGATAACAAAGTCACTCGCATATTTTACAATTCAATGTGCATTCAATGCGAGCAGCCAAAAACATAGAAACTGACCCTCTAACTGTTCGCTCCGCTGTGAGTTTGTGATGCCATCCGGAATAAGTAGTGTGGAGCAGGGAATATCTCTCGTCTCCTCCACATCCCGGAAGTACGTCACTAGCCCAGCGGCAGGGGCAGTCTGTTCAGTCCCTGCCCTACACTCAAACGGCAACAGCAGCGGTGGGCCGAAGTCGGGGCCGGTGAGAACTGTGCAAAAAATGTGCAAAAGTGCAGAGGCAGAAAAAACTTTTAACAATTTAAAACCATATTAACTAACATATGATGCATATCAACTAAGATATGGTGCATATCTTCTAGCACTGGTAGCATTCCATGGTGAAAGGGTGCCCGAGTTACAGACAGAATTGTATTTGTGAAGGAGGGGGTATCTTTCTGCACAAAAAAAATCCTTAAAGGCATTTTTATCTTTCTGTTTATGCTGCACACCACAGCATATATAGAGATAGGAAGTAAAACAAAATAAAAATATACATTTCTCCATACTACAGGGAGGCACAGCTTTTTGATGTATTCCCAGTTTTACTAACTTTAGTAAATATGTGAATGTCTCGAAATCCATGAGTGGATACATAGGAACGCCCATGCATCACCCATGGAACACCTCCCCAATGCAAAGTACACAAGGCAGCTCAATGTGATGCCTTGCATTCCTTTTTTGGGAAAATACCATGCAAGGCAACACAGATATGATTTGCATAGCTTTGTAAATTATAAATAACATTTTGTGTCATGGCTGCAACAAACAAACGGCACATCCACAATGCAAAATGGTAGTAAATCTGCCCCTGGATCTTTACATATTTTGTCCCCACTACACACATATACAAAAAGGGAGATAGCTGTATGAATCTTTCTGAATTGCATATTTGGACAGTTAGAATGCAAGCATACATAACAAACGCTGGTGTTTGAAATGTACCAAAGCACCTATGCCATTCTAATATTCTTTTATCCACAGCACCAGGTAGCTTTGATAATTATAGCTGAACAAGTTTGTCTTCTATTAGGAAAATAATGTTAACTGAAATAAATTGCATAAGCTGTATGTGGGTGACCTAGGAGCTCTCTTAGAACACGCTGGATTGCTCCATAGTGTTGAACAATGGAACACTCCTAGGGGGTCAAAGTCCGCCCCCATCCTATCGGGAAACGGGACTGCCCGCTATAGGGGCAGGGTCCCGTGGGGGCAATTAGGATGCGCCCGCCCCAGTGACGGGTGCATCCTGCATTCCTGTCATTGTGGCGGGCGGTGCACTCAGCACCGCCCACCACAATGCCAGGAAGGCATGTTGTGCACTTCCATGCACAACATGGCAGGCACTGCACGGTGCCTGCCATGTTGTGCATGGAACTGCAGGGGGGTACCATAGGTACCGCCATGTTCACCCCCCAGAGTCCCTGGGGGTCCACAACGGGCCCCAGCAGTCTATTTCCACATGCCTTTCTGTGGCGGCAATGTCGCCACGGAAAGGCATGTTACTGCACCCATGGTAATATGTCTGGCGGTGTCTAACAGACACCGCCACCATATTAAACTCCTTTCCGCCCGGTCAACGAGTTGACCGGGCAGAAAAGCGGCAGACGGTCTTTCTGTCTGCTACGGTCCCCCCGCCATAGTAATAGGGCGGGAGGAAATGGATGGCGAGTGGGTTCGGATCACGGGCAGATCGCCACCGCCATGCGGGCGGTGGCGATCCGCCCATGATCCTAATGGGCCCCTAGTATCTTAGATGCATTTCCTGCATTAGCAGTGTCAAACCAGCTTCTGTTAGGACTTACTTAATATTTGGATGGGAGGAATCAGAATATGAAGCATGGATCCTGCCATTCTTATTTGCCAGTGAGGTACAGAGTCACTGTAGGTTCAGCCATGGCTGTTGCACTATTCATCATGTACATTAGACCACTTTTAGATCTGATAAAACACAAATGTTTTAAATGTCATTCATACAAAAGCAACACCCGAATCTTTGTGAGTATAAATGGACCAGGAAATAAATTCCAGTGGGGTTGTGGGAGGTGGACTGAGCTTTAGCAGTGTCACTGGTAAGATTGGGGCTGGGGCATTGACGCTGGGGTTGGAGACCATGGCCAGGGAACAGATTGATTAGTATTGAGGTCGGTTCTCATTGTTTATCCCTCAATGACTATGGAAACATGTCCTAAAATGATTCATGAATAGGTACATAGGAGGGTTACAGATTGTGCAAAACCCATACAGTAGAACATTTTACAAGACTGGTGCTGAAGCCCCCACAAATAAAGGTAGGCTTAGGCTATCAAGGCACCTTTTGTTGTTCATCTAAAGAGAGTGACCGCTTTCATATTATATGATGATACCCGGAAAGTCTAGAGTCAAATTGCCTGGTAGCATGTTGTAGAAATGATGGTAACTAAAAGCTGCATATACTATTACATTAGAAACAGAGGGGCATATTACCAAGCAATAGCGATAATTATCGATATTGCTTGGTTAGTGAGAAAAAATTATCGCCGAGCTGCGGCGATTTTTATCGCAGATAAACCTTGGTATTACCAAGGTTTATCGCAAATGCGAAAAAAATCGGCCGCAATGCATGAATATCGCTGAAAAGTCAGCGATATTCATGCATTACCAAACTAATGCTCTTAGCCATGTTATCCACTTCCCATTGGATAAAATGGCTAAGAACTGCTCAGGGCAGGTGTTAGCTTTTGGAGATATTCGCTCTTAGCGCGAATATCTCCAAAAGTTGTTAATAGGAGATAGCGATGTTAGCAACTGTTTCCAGTCGCTAACATCTTGGCACGCTCACTTTGCATGTCATTAGTGATAAATATCACTGACATGCAAAGTGGGGCCCAAGATGGTCGCTATCTCCTACTAGCTGTCGCTAACTGGTGTTAGCGACAGCTAGGTAATAGGGAGATAATTTTATCTCCGCTTTCTTGGCTTTTAAAGCCAATAAAGTGGAGATAAACCCCCTTGATAATATGCCTCAGAATTCCTTCAGAAACTTCATAGACTGGCGTATGAATATGTGCAACTCTAACATTGGCAAATCGTTTTAAAATATCTGCCGAGATAACTCCAGTTGTCATCTCTTCTGGAACCAGAAATTTCTGCCACGTACATGAGTTTCGGAGTTGGCAAATATGCCTCCTAATAATGTTCGGAGTCCTACTATCAGATTTAAGGATATCATGATTCTTTAGAAGGCATGGCTTTCCAACTTTAAACGCTTTCTCAGCTTGCCTCCCTAACATGTCTTTGTGGCGAAGCATCTGGACCTCAAGAGAGCATAACTTGCACAATACCAGGGGAGTCTTCTACAAACAAAAAGCTAGTCAACTGAACAACAGAGGCAATATAGAAAACCATGAATGGAATGGTTCACTTTACACTTAAAGGTAAACAATATATTTGTTGAACATGTTTATCCTTCAATTTCTGTAAATCGTTGACGTTTGGTTAAGTTATTAGTTCAAAAGTGTGTCACTGAAAGATTGAGATTTTCTGTATTTGAATTTGACAATTCCTAACATGTTATACCATCTTGGTATCTGGCACTCCTTGATTAAATCTAATGCACAATTTAAATGATTCCCTGCCTTCGGATTTTGAGACCTCCCCACAAAACCCATGACCAAGCCATTACACCAATGTAGTTTAGCCAACAGTTGTACTCTAGTCTAGGTTCACTTTTACAAAGGAACACATCTGTTCATCACCCTGAATTCTGTGATGAATGCCTCCCCTTTTTCTGGTCTGCTGTATTTGTAGTATTCTCTTCCTGTCATTCTACTTCTAAACCTGTTTGCTCCTGGCGATTTCCGAACATTGGGGCTGATTATGATGGCGGATTTCCCGCATCCACCGGGCCGGCGGAAGCCACCGCCGGCCCGGAGGATGCGGGAAATCCGCCGCGGAGGCTACAAAGACCCACCGCCAAATTAGGATGGCTGGTGGGTCTGAGAATCTGTCCTCCGCTTTTCCGCCGCGGTCGCCTTCCGACCACGGCGGAAAAGCATTAACATGGCTGGTGGTGTCTATCAGACACCGCCAGCCACATTAGGATGGAGTAAAAAGTATGCTTTACCACGGCGGCTTTTCCGCCGTGGAAAAGCATACAGACCTTCACTTCGGGGGCCCGTTGCGGGCCCCCTGGGTGAAGGAGGGGTGGTGGGTGCACATGGGGGGTACCTATGGTACCCCCCTGCATTTGCGTGGACAAAGCGGCAGGCACCGCGCGGTGCCTGCTGCTTTGTGAACGCAAATGCTGTGCATGCATTTTTAACATTGCGGCGGGTGCAGCTTGAAGCTGCACCTGCCGCAATGTTAAAGATTGAGGATGTGACCGCCACCCTGGCGGTCACATCCTAATCTGCACGGAGGGACCGCCGCAGCCCCTGCGGACGGTCCCTCCTACTCTATGGTGGCGGACGGACTCAGGTCCGTCCGCCATCATAATCGGCCCCATTGTTTGGTCTTTTTTGCCTGTGATTTTATTTCATTTTCTCCATTCATGTGAAAGAGTGATCTAGCTCTGCATGGTGATAAGCTAATACTAGCTATGTGTCTCTCACTACCTTTCAAAACACCTAGGTGGCTGCCACTTTGAGACTGCTTTAACACTATGGGCCCTATTACGAGTCTGGCATACCGAGGACTGCCAGACTCATGGTGGCACAGTGGTGGCGAATCCAGCCACGGCCGCACCAATGATGCGACCACCTGACTCGGGCAGTCGGACCACTTTGGGACCGACGGCTCCAGGGAACCACTCTTCCGTGGTGTAGGAACAGCAGTCAAAGGCTGCAATATGCTTGGCAGGACAGCCATGGTCTCGCCAAGCATATTAAGAGTTTCTTCTCTACCAAGCTTTTCATGGCTGTTCCACCGCCATAAAAAAACCCTGATGGAGTGGGAACAAAGGGGGCACTACAGGGATCCCCTGTGCCTCACACTTATGTGGATGCACACAGGGGGGCAGAACATTTGCCCCCTGTGTGCAGGCACATAAGTTCTTGCACGGCATGAACTTTCAAGTCCATGCCGTGCAGGAAACTTGCCGTGCAGTACCATTGTGGTGCCTTATTTAATACAACACTGCCTTTAAAAGAGGCACCACCATGGGACCACCACGCTGTCTGCCTGCCAGACTGTGAAAAAGTCATAATCTGCCGGGCCGATAGCACGACCTTTGGTGGAGCAGTGGTGGGGCTGTTCGCACCGCCGCGCCACCGCTCTGCCAAATCTCATTAGCCGGCCCTCAGGGCCTGATTCACAAGTGTAAACTTGCGCTGTTGTGTAAGTTTACAATTTTTTCAATTTGCAACCAATTTTACGTATTTATCCAACTGTGGAGTCTCTGCACTTATGGCAGAGACTCCGCACATAGTAGGATTGGCAGTAGTAAAGATGCTACTGGTAACATTGCTTTGTGAATTGCAAAAAATCATACATTTTCATACAAGTTTAAGTTTAGCTCTGTGATTCAGGCCCTAAAAATGCCATGTTAACAAATATTAGGAAACACATTTTTATATTAAAATAATATTTCAAAATGTGTGTGGTGGGTGGCTAATTTGTTAACCTGTTTATAGAAAACATGCCCAATTGCTCTCCTGCATTCACAATCCTGAATTTTCACTGTTACGGAGGCTTCACAATTACTGCTGCAGTAGGGACTTGGGCATATTTATCAAGAAGTCATACATCGCAGTGCAGGTGCCACCTTGCTGTGCTGCATGACTGCGAAAGGGCAGAAATGTGCCATATTTAACACAATACAGCACATATGGCCGAGATACCCGCCACCCCCTCTCAACACAATCCCCAAGGATGGGAAACCGGAAACAGTTCTGAACTTTTTGGAAGACGGGAGGGAGTGACCCTCCCGGACGTATTTATTAAAATATGAAACAAAATTAAAACATTAAAATAACAGTTTCATATTATGTACAATTTCATTACCACATTGCGATGTTTGGCTAACCTTAACATATTCTCTAATACAAAGGTTCTCCTAGCCGAACTAACATCCTACAAAAACATCTAACTTGAAATTTTGAAATTGTACATCCTAACGTTTAAGGGCCAACGGCAAGGTCGTAACCGGTGTCAAGATCCCTAACCAGAAATATCCCCCTCACTTGTGAGGGGCGACCGCACAGAGGCGTACCTCGAGTGCAACTACCAATTTCCCTTGACTTGACGGGGGCCCCAATAAACTCGACGCCACTTAAAGGTCGTCCGAGGACTCGTGTGAGGAATCTAGAAGGTAGCGTAGACCCCCCCCCCAAACCCCACACATCTTACCACATCTGCCGTCGCAGATGTCTTGGCCCCGGGAAATTCTCCGGGAGGGGGCTGTAGCCCCCCCTACCCAGGAAGGGGCCTTGACCGCCTTTCCTTTCCCTTCGGCGTCCCATCCTTAGAAGGGACCGCCTTCCCCGTTGAGGGGCCAATGGCCACCTCCTTCGAGCGCTCCCATCCGTAATGGGTGACGCCCACTCATAGGGATCTTCCAATTAGTGCTCACCGATCATGACCTTACCGCCCGACCAAAACAAATACGACAGTTCTAAGCTAAATGAATTCTAAAATGACCAAATTACTTAAAAGACAGTTAAAAGCAACAATTTATTAAAACATGCTACTGTCAACACTAGAGCAAGATCACTTTATTTGCAAAACCTAAACCATTTCTTTATTGCATATTCAAGGTTATCACGATAATAATCAGACCTGTAAATAAAAGAGTTACTACATCAAACTTTATTCAAATCAACTCGCTGTCTTCAGGGGCTGGTGGGTGGGTCAAAATTGGCCTCTTCGTTCCGTCTCGAGCTCACGTGCAGCGAGGTGGTGCAGCTTCAGAGCACAGGAACAAGAGGATGCTTCCTTGGCTTGTTGCTCCTTTTATCCGTCTTCAGGGCGGGCGTAAACCTGCCCCGGCCTGCCCCGAGGGCGTGGCCCGGCCGCGTCAGTGTCTAGGCCAGCCCACTCCAGGGCGGGAAAAAGGCGCGCCCCGGCTACGCCGCTTCGGGCATACCAGCCGAGACTCGCCTCCCGCCCAAGATGGCTTCCCGGGGGGATCGTGGTACTCGGCCATACGTTCGGGGGGACCGAATGGTCGCCCCTTTCCATATGGCCGAGATACCCGCCACCCCCTCTCAACACAATCCCCAAGGATGGGAAACCGGAAACAGTTCTGAACTTTTTGGAAGACGGGAGGGAGTGACCCTCCCGGCCGTATTTATTAAAATATGAAACAAAATTAAAACATTAAAATAACAGTTTCATATTATGTACAATTTCATTACCACATTGCGATGTTTGGCTAACCTTAACATATTCTCTAATACAAAGGTTCTCCTAGCCGAACTAACATCCTACAAAAACATCTAACTTGAAATTTTGAAATTGTACATCCTAACGTTTAAGGGCCAACGGCAAGGTCGTAACCGGTGTCAAGATCCCTAACCAGAAATATCCCCCTCACTTGTGAGGGGCGACCGCACAGAGGCATACCTCGAGTGCAACTACCAATTTCCCTTGACTTGACGGGGGCCCCAATAAACTCGACGCCACTTAAAGGTCGTCCGAGGACTCGTGTGAGGAATCTAGAAGGTAGCGTAGACCCCCCCCCAAACCCCACACATCTTACCACATCTGCCGTCGCAGATGTCTTGGCCCCGGGAAATTCTCCGGGAGGGGGCTGTAGCCCCCCCTACCCAGGAAGGGGCCTTGACCGCCTTTCCTTTCCCTTCGGCGTCCCATCCTTAGAAGGGACCGCCTTCCCCGTTGAGGGGCCAATGGCCACCTCCTTCGAGCGCTCCCATCCGTAATGGGTGACGCCCACTCATAGGGATCTTCCAATTAGTGCTCACCGATCATGACCTTACCGCCACAGGCCGGATAGTTGACCGGCTATCCGGACCCCCCACAATACTCCTACCTAAAGGTCATGACTTAAAGTCTTTAGCCAAGCTATACAGTCTCCTATGAGTAACTCGTTCCCCACCCGGGACAGATGAACCCCATCCCCCAAATACATACTATCACCAGTAATACAACCATGCGAAATAGAATGCAGTGTCTTGGAACGGAATAATCTACTCACTTTGTTATTAATTTTTCTTACTGAATGGTTTAAAGCAGAAACAGAAACAGCCCCCTGCCATACTTTTCGCGGGATCATATGGGACCATGCAATCGTGCACCCTGGAACTCTCCTCGCCAACCAACTTACAGTGGAAAGCATCGCCTCAAGAAGAAGTCGTCTACCAGTGGTGACCAAATCATTGCCCCCAAGATGTACTATGACTATAGACGGCGGTGACCTCGTCCGCCCTGGCAAACCCTCAAAAAACGATTGAAACTGGTCAATACAGAGTCCGCCCTTTCCGTAGAAGGACACACTGTACCCGTATTCCCCAGCCACGTGATACATGTCACCTGCTTTGAATACGTCCGCGGCTCGCCTCACGTATGAGTGGCCCACGACCCACACCTCCTTTTCCACAGTCGGTGAAGTATGACCGCTGGCCCGGTGTTGGGTCGACTGCATAGTCCGCCCCGCCTCGTAAGCTTGCGCAACTGAAACCAAACAAAAACAAGAAGCGTGAGTACATCGTTACAGCTTCACAACATGTGCAACCGCACATACCTCTTATAACAATTGGAGGACCAACGCCCCACACGTTTAATTTGTTCAACATTCAGACCCCTGGCCGTAGCTTCTGTAGCGGCCCCTATCCGAAAGGAATGGGTCCCAAACTCGCTCGGGTTCAAGCCCGCAGCCGTAATCGACATCACAAGCACCCGCTGAAACTGAAACTTCGTCAGTGGGGTGGCGTCAGCGTGTCTCAACAATGTCCCCCCCCATGATGCCACCCTCTGTGCTAAATACCCCTCTACACAACTCACCGGGCACATGGATGACCCGGGGATCCTTCGTATCATTATGCAGTCCCCCATTGAACCCTGATCGGTTTTGGACTTGACAAATGAGACAATCATTGTCTCCCCCCTGATTCGGACATGCTCTCGGCACAGTCCCCCCCTGGTGTCCAGCTTGTTCCTTGCCACTAATTCGCTTACTCGCATAGCCCCATGGAATGCTAGCACAAAAGCGGCTCGGAATAACCCTGCTTCATACTGGGATGAACATGTTGCAGGAAGTACAGATAACAACAAAGCCAACCTATCCAGACCTATCGGGCGCCTATCATCTACTCTGCGACCCTCAAGGCGTTGCCACCCACGTAGCGCTTTTTGCACAACGAAAGACGCTGTCGGGTCCTGGATCCCATGAGCCCTAGCCACGAAGGAAATGGCGGCCCGATGCCTCTGGGCCGTAGCCACTGATTTGCCTGCATGACGTAAAGATAGCAGGAATTTCACTACCAACTCCTCCTGACCCCAAAGCTCCCCTCTAGCTGCCCCCAAAAAGGCCCAATAAGAACGGAACGCCCCTTCATATGCCTTCCTCGTCCTGGGTGCTAAACTCTCTCCCACGAGGTTCTGTAGTTCGGGGCACCGAGAGACCAAAGAGCTTCGGGAAAGGGGGCTGCCACCGGGTCCGCTGTGGGCAGAAAACCCCAGAAGGCCTGCATACGAAAACGAGAAAGCGCATCAGCCGCCTGGTTCATCACCCCCGGGACATGTCTTGCCTTAAATACTACATTCAACTGCATACATAATAACACAATTTCCTTGAGTAATCTCAGGATCCACTTGCAGCGTGCTGCCTGGCTATTGATACACTCAACAACGGTCATGTTATCAGACCAGAATACCACAGAGTGATCTCTGAACCCCTCTGGCCAAGTTCTCAGGGCCACCAGAATGGGAAACAGTTCAAGGAAAGCAATGTTACTTGTCAGATTACTCTCATGCCACCATGACGGCCATTTTTGTGCTGACCACTGAGTGCCGAATATGGCGCCAAAACCAATGCTCCCTGCTGAATCCGTCCACAGTCCCAGCTCCTCGGAGGACACGGCCGGTTTGTTCCAGACAATTCGACCATTGAAATCCGCCAGAAATGCCAACCAAATGCGCATGTCCTGGCGAACCTCTGCCGAGAGCCGTGTGCGATGATGACCCTCCTTCAGGCCGACCATGGCTTGAGCGATCGAGCGAGAAAAGGGGCGGGCCATCGGTATAACTCTTAAGGCAAAATTCAACTGTCCCACCAATTGCTGCAATTGATGTAGCCTAACCTTAGACTCACTTAAACACATTTGTAGAGATGCCCTAAATTTTAACACTTTGTCCCCTGGTAAACGAAAACAACCTTCCTCGGAATCCAGCTCGATCCCCAGAAACTCGAGGCAAGTCGAGGGACCCACAGTCTTACCTGGTGCCAATGGCACGCCAAAATGATTCATCAGACCACAAAATGCAGTCAAGGCCTGTCCACATTCGGGATCCCCGGCTGCCCCCAGAAACAAAAAATCATCGAGATAATGCATCACATTCTGAAACCCCGTTTTCCTCATGAAGACCCATTGCAGGAAGCAACTGAACTTTTCAAAATAGGCACAAGATATAGAGCACCTCATCGGCATACACCTATCCATGTAATAATGACCCTGAAACGTGAAACCAAGGAGACGCTGATCGTCTGGATGTACCGGGAGCAACCGGAACGCTGACTCGATATCAGATTTTGCCATCAGCGCACCGGGCCCCAGGCGATTCAAAATGGCTACGGCCTCATCGAAGGATGCGTACCGTACCGAACACACTTCCGGGTCTATCGCATCGTTCACTGAAAGACCACGTGGGGCTGATAAATTATGTATCAGCCGAAACTCACCCGGGTCCTTCTTGGGGACCACCCCTAAAGGGGAACAAACAAAGTTAGCAACTGGTGGCACATCGAATGGACCGGCGACTCGCCCTCGAGCCACCTCCTTCCTGATCTTTTCCTGTACCACGATCGTATGCTGTAGGACCGATATCTGATTTTTACATCGCGGCATACCCTGAAACTCTCCCACTGGGATGCGGAAACCATATGAAAATCCGTTGCGCAACACCCCAGCGGAAGCGTGGTCCGGGTATTCGCTGAGCCAGGGAATCATTGCCATGGTATCAATCGGGGTAGGTAAAGGCGCCCCTCGGACTATGTCAGACCTGTTTGGCGCCTCCTCTACCCCCGTTATCACCCGTTTTGGCTCTGCACATGGACTCAGGATGGGAAGATTGCCCACACCCCCCACATTCGTGCCTAAATTTGCATGACCCCTGAGGCCTAGTACATTTCCCCCTGTTAAAGTTCCAACAAACTCCCTTTTTATTTGCGTTGCCGGCTGGCCTCGAGTGATTGTCGTTACTTGTACCTGATCGAAAAGGCGTCCCCGCATATTGGCGGGAGGATTCACCAACGTTACTTCCTATCAATGGCACCTTCAACATACCGGAGTCCTCCATTTTGGACCAAGACACAGAATCATAACAATCCCAAGTTAAGTTTTTATCATGCTCTTTCGCTTTTCTGAAAACATTGTCGTAACAAAACCACTGATTGCCCTCGTGAGATACGGAATAGCCCATGATCCGTGACTGATAAATCGGCAATTCGGGCAGCAATTCGGGCCTACGTTCACCCAAGATGGATGTAAAAACCCCCCATGCCTTGCCCCAATTACCAATGTTTTCATTTACCTTAAAGGCGGCCATCTTTGCGCGCCAAACACTTGGATGCATGAGCTCTTTCTGGCTCTTAACATGCTCCATTTCATAATGATCTGTAAGCAACGAGAAGATGTTTATATATTCCCCTGCCCATATCTTCTCTTTAATCGCCAGAGGAACATGTTGACCCAATTTTTCCCGCCGAGAGGGTGCTGACTCATCCCTCGCAATCGGCAATGGCCGTTTACCTGAACCGGAAGCTGTCTCTGCGACTGGAACTGATGGCGATGGTGCCGTCGTCGCTTCCCTTGTTTCCCGCAGCTGCCTCATCAACACCTGCGCGTCGTCAGCCGTGGCGCCCTTGCTACCTTTTCCCAACCACGCTGCTAATTGAGCTGCCAGCTCGGGCGGCATATCTTCTCCGGACACAGGGGTGACCACTACGGGAATCGGATTCCCTTCGTCCGGCACAGGAGTGGGTGCTTCGAGTGGGGTACAGGGAACTGGGTTGTCCCCCCCAGCTGCTCCCCTTCTAGGCCTCTTGCCTTTTCCTCCTGGAGCTGCTCCTGCCAGAGGACGTTTCGGCCCCCCTTCCTCGTCTTTCTCCGCCATTCGCTTCTTTAAGTCGGTCACCTCCTTCATGAGAACACGCAGCATCTGGTCGGTAGTCATTCGCTTTCCCACCTTCTTAGGCATTCTCACGATAAAAGTATCTGAAAAACAAACAAGAAAGATTACAACGCTCAAAATTGGCCTCTTCGTTCCGTCTCGAGCTCACGTGCAGCGAGGTGGTGCAGCTTCAGAGCACAGGAACAAGAGGATGCTTCCTTGGCTTGTTGCTCCTTTTATCCGTCTTCAGGGCGGGCGTAAACCTGCCCCGGCCTGCCCCGAGGGCGTGGCCCGGCCGCGTCAGTGTCTAGGCCAGCCCACTCCAGGGCGGGAAAAAGGCGCGCCCCGGCTACGCCGCTTCGGGCATACCAGCCGAGACTCGCCTCCCGCCCAAGATGGCTTCCCGGGGGGATCGTGGTACTCGGCCATACGTTCGGGGGGACCGAATGGTCGCCCCTTTCCATTCCTGCTTTTCCACAGTGCTGGTGGACAATGTGGTGTCTATCGCCAATGCAAGCACATGCACCATAGTGCAAGGGTGCCTGCGATGCAGGCTAGTGAGGTTCCGTGACGGTTCCGTGACGATTTGAACCCGTGTTTTCAAGTTTGTCAGAAATACATAATATTGGTATCAGTGAACCGCAAATGATCCATTTAGCATACCCTGGTGTTTTCGCTACGCTACAAGCAAGAGCACTCCTTTTATTAACACATTTCTAATCTACCCACGGCATCCATCTTAGATCATGGCAGCCATTTTGTGTTTCTTGCCCTCACATATGCAATAACCTCTGATCACTTCATTTCGATTAAGGACACGTAGCCTTAGCCGGAGATTCACCTTTTACATGACACGTGCACCTTAAACCAGATCACGCTGTAGCTGCATGACTCGACAAAGGCTGCCTCCTCTGCTCGAGGCCAGCCCTGCCAAAGTGGTCTTCGTGTCCATTGTCCTGATCATGATTAGGCGGCCGAAGCCGGTAGCCTTGCCCATTTACAACCCACAAGCATCTCTTATCCCGCTTTCCTATCTTCCACACCTGGCTCCGTTCCTTTCTTTCTGAAACTTTATTAGGGGGAGGTAACGAACTTTACGATGAGGCGGTCCGGGTCCTGAATGCAATATTGACAGGGAATTGTGATGAACTAGTGGGAACCCCTCTTCGTAGATGTTTCGTATCAGATTTTATCAACAGTTCCTGTGTACGCCAAATATTTATTGTTCATGACACAAAGGTTTTGGGAATGTACCAACATGTGAAGAATTCGCCTAAAGGCCAAAAACTAGTATATAAGGAGCAACCCGCTTTGTACAATTTGAACAGGCTCCTAGATTCTGCCCGTGTGTAGTATCTGTGACTTCTGTGTCCCTGCAGTAATAAACCTTTGGTCTTTGACGCCACCATCGAGAAGCCCGTGTTTCTGTTCATTTGTGCACCAAGGCAGGTGGAACTCCGGGGTCTTTGGGTGTTGTTCCCTGACACCTCTGGACGGAACCAAAAAGTCCATAACTCCAATTGGCGCCCAACGTTGGGCGACGTCATTCGGTACCGGTCCAAAAGCCTGAAGAGTTCGAGAAGCTTCGTGTGAAGATTCCTGAGGGAGGCGCCCCACTTCATCGATCCCGGCATATCGCAAAAGTGGCCCGAAGTTCTCTTCCACGAGGGTTTCCCGTTCAGGACGGCTGCAGTGGGCCGTTGCCTTGACCGTCGCCCTGTCTTGGACCCGAGGTGCAGTCCTTAGTACAGCGAAACGTGACGGGTTTCTCCTTGGTGACGTCTTCAGTGACTCAGTTAAGTATTTAGTGATAGCTAGCTGGTTACTTTGTGAGGATTGTTAAAATCCTTGATTGGTTCTTGGTTTGGTTTTGGTTCTTGGTAGGATTATCACAGGTTGTTCTGGTTAAGATAATCTATTTGGTTTAGTTTGGGTATCGATACAACAGTTCGTTTTGGTAGGCCTAAATTCTTGGTTCAAGTGCACATATCTGTTTTGTGTTTTGTTTGTTTTGTGTTCCGGACTGAAAAATGGTAAGTCGGAAAATGTTGTCTTGCTTTGGTTGCAACCGTGACTCACGATTGGAGGACTCTTGTCTGGTTCCTCCGATTGGGACTCCCCTATATGATTTATATTGTAAACATGGTGTGGGTCCTATATCTTATAATGAGGTATGGGTCCGTTACACTGCGAAGGATGGTGTCCTTAGTTGGCCACTGCATGGTAGTTTTGAACCCGAGATTCTCGACAACTTAGAAGCGAAATTGTTTAGGAAGAAAGCCCGGCCGGCAATGTTTGATTCTTTCCGTTATTGGCGAAAAGAATCCAAACAGAGAGAAATTAAAAGGTTGAAGAAAGAACAGAAAGAACAAGAAGAGTTGACTCTAGAGCAAGCGGCTAAACAGTTGCAGGCTAACGAGTGTGAGAAGGCCATAGATGTAGCCATTAGAGAGCATAACTTAGCGATTGACAAGTGCTATCCTGCCTTGCCATCGAAAATGGCTAAGATACTGGAGGATTCCGAAAACGATCCTCTGTTATCTTATCTGTTACGGTCACCTCCACCGTATGCACAAGGTGCTGCGGCTCCACTTGTCCCGAATGTTCAATTGCCGGTTGCTGGACAACCTGGTGTTCATGTTCCTGTCCCCCAGAATCAAGTTCCCGTACCTCCTGTGATGAATGTGAATGTTCCTACAGCTCCTTCTCTTCCTGAACTGTCAGCTTCTGTACCTACTATTCCACAAACTATTTTTCTCGATACTCCTACTGTTCCGTTATCTATTCCTACCTCTACTGCGTTCTCTACGTCTGCGAGTGTGCTAACTCCACTTTCTGTTCGTCGAAGAATCACTGATTCTGTTACTAATATGCTGTCTCCTTTATATAAAACTTTAATTAAGACTCCTACTCCTGACTCAGTTCAGAGACGTAGTCAGCTTCCAAGTACTGAGGAACGGGGAATTTTAGATTCCACGGCTCTCAGATGGATTTCGAAGAGTAGAAGATATAGTACGAGAGATGTGTTAGACACATTTATGCAGTGGAAGGAACCAACACAACGGTATGTCTTTGATGAGATGTGCTCGTTGTTACGTGAAGAAATAGAAGAAGATGATGTAGAATCAGATTTGGAAGATTTAATTAAAGTTCAAAAAGAGTTTGCTGCTGGAATGATAGTGGGTGATAATATAAAAGAAGCGATGGAACTTATTTTAAGTTTTAGGAATGATCCATCTCTTCGTTCGCCGAGAGATTTAGAAAGAGGAAAAATGAAGCTAAGTCGCCAATATCCTATGAGGGAAGTTCCTCCAATCTGGCGCGAAGCAGTGGCACGTGATGATAATGCTGGTATTGTAGGTGCTCCAGCGCAGTTCCAAAGAGTGTGGATACACATTCCATGGAAGCGAGCTGAAGTGCTAGCGGTGAAGCAGGCCTTGCCAGATCCACGTAAGAATCCTGCTGGATATTACAAGGAATTAACACAGACAGTTGAGGCCTGTATAATGAACTTAGCCGACATCGATATGTTATTTGGCAATGTATTTCCGCAGCCAGTGTGGGCTAAAATTCGTAGAGAGGATCATCAAGCTGCTTTAGGTGGTGATTGGGCAGCTATCACTGCAGCAGATGGTCAGCAAATAGGTGGTGCGAAACCCGAACCCCTAATTGCTAATCTTCCAGGTAGAATAATTGATCTAATGAAGACTCTGATGCCAGCATTGCGTGTAAATTGGGACAAGCTGTCAGCATGCAGGCAGAAGAAAGACGAAAGTGTCTCCGACTTCTTCACGAGGTTTGAAGAGACTTTTGTAGATCATAGTGGTCAGGACATGAGTACAGAAGGAGGACAAAGACTGTTTGTCGATAAATTTGTGCATAATTTGTTACCTGAATTATGCAATAAATTAAAAGACTCAGAAAGTGCGTGGGCTGTATCCACAACAGCGCAAATACTTGCGACTGCACAGTACTACGAAAATAGGGATAAAGAGGAAAAGGAGAAATCAGAAAAGAAAACGAAAGACTTAAAAACTAAAGTTCTTTTGCAGCAGGCGTATCCGCCTCGCATGAATCAATCTAATACGCAGCAAGGTTCGTACCAAAGGACAGATTATAGTTCATCAAGACCTCAATATCAGTGGAATCAGTGTGCGTACTGTAAGAAAGAGGGTCACTATAAAAATGAATGTCCGATCTTAGCGCAAAATAATGCAGCAGCAGCCCATAGAGGTCGTGGTGGTTTTGTGCAGAATGCTAGAGGTCGAGGACGAGGTGCTATGCCTCCACAAACGAATGATCGTCCTTCCAATCACTTTGATCAACGAAAGGGACAATCTACTCAGCAAAACAGATCTCAACAATATCTTGTTGAGGACTATTGTGAAGTAGATGAGGGTTTTCAGCAAAATGGGTACTAGGACAGCCATGGACAAAGAGAGGGAGTAGTATCAGTTCCAGTGGATCAGAGTGGGCCTTATGTCGCAGTAGCAACATCAGGTGTAGTCGAACCGTTTCTGTTGGATACTGGTGCCGCAAAAAGTTCTATCATTCATGCGAAACTCCCTGGCGCACCTTTGTCCAGCTCAACAAATGTTTCCGTAGGTTTTTCAGGCGCCCCTGTTTACAACCCGATATCTGGTCCTTTGTCTATTTCTGTTGGACCGTGCCAATTGAAAGCACCCCTGATTTTGACGACAGGTTGTAATGAAAATCTGTTTGGTTTAGATTTGTTAAAACGACTATATGCGACATTGTACTGTTCTCCGGAAGGAGTACAACTCACGTTGGGTAAAAATATCACCTCTCCGATGTACTTATCAATGGACGCACTCCCGCCAGGGCTACGCTCACTCCCTGATTCTCTTTGGGCGACTGGTCCTAATGATGTAGGTCTCTTAGAAATTCCACCGTATGTGGTAACCTTGAAAACAAATGTAAAATTTCCAAGAATTCCCCAATATAAAATATCTAGTGAAGGAGAGCGTGCACTTTTATTGATTGTGCAAGATTTAATTAAGAAAGATGTGATTGAAGAAACTCGGGGAAATGTCTGTAATAGCCCTGTACTACCGATTTTGAAACGAACTGATCCTACAAAACCTCCAGTGTACAGGTTTGTCATAGACCTTAGAGAAGTTAATAAGATTGTGGTTCCGCAGTTTCCTGTGGTTCCGGATATTACTGCCTTGCTAACACTGATTCCTGCTACAGCCACATGGTTCTCAGTTATTGACTTAAAGAATGCCTTTTTCAGCATTCCGATAGCCGAAGAAAGTAGAGATATTTTCGGCTTCTGTTTAGGAGGACGAAGCTTCAGATTTAAACGAGCTCCACAAGGCTATTGTGAAAGTCCATCTATTTATAGTCAAGCATTAAAAAGCCAGTTAGATTCTTTTGTCCTTCCTCCAAGTTCTGCTCTAGTACAGTACGTAGATGATCTTCTAGTGGCTGCCGATGACAAGGAAACTTGCAAAGCAGCTACAATTTCCTTATTGCATCATTTGTCTAATTTGAATCACAAGGTGTCTCCTTCCAAAATGCAATACTGCTGCCAAGAAGTGACCTACCTAGGTCATCTCTTGTCAAAGGAGGGAAGGAAGTTGACCCCAGAAAGAATAAAAGCAATTACACAGATGAGTGTTCCACGCACACAGAGAGAAGTGCGTGCCTTTCTAGGTATTACCTCTTATTGTAGGCAGTGGATCCCAAATTTTTCTCTTTTAGCGAAACCATTGGTAGCCTTTACTGGGAAAAATGTTCCGAGTCCAGTGCCATGGTCTGATGAGTGTCAAGAGAGTTTTACTGAATTACGAAAAGCATTGTGTTCAGCTCCTGTATTGGGTACACCTGATTACAGTAAGCCGTTCACGCTCTACGTTCACGAGAGAGAAGGTTGCGCATTGAGTGTTCTGACACAGAAGTTTGGTGATAAACAACGCCCTTGTGCGTATTTCTCATCAACATTAGATCCGGTAGCTAGAGCGTTGCCTAGTTGTTTGAGAGCTACAGCGGCAGCTGCGGCTTCCATTCGACAATCTGCTGGTTTGGTGATGAACAACATGCTAGTGGTCATGGTTCCTCATGCAGTGGATACACTCATGAACCGAACGAAGACACAACACCTTACTAGTGCAAGATTATCTGGTTACGAGCTGACATTACTAGCGAGTCATATTCAGATCAAAAGATGTAATGTATTGAATCCAGCAACACTGTTGCCGACTGATCAAGAGTCGAGTGATTCCGAGCCACATGATTGCTGTTTTAAAACGGAGGAAGAGACAAAAGGACGCATTGATTTGAAGGATACTCCGTTATCCGATCCGGATGGTACGCTGTATGTGGACGGGTCATGTTTTAAATTGGAGAATGGTGATGTGACTGCTGCTTACGCAGTAACGACTTTGAAGACGATTGTGGAGACTGCAAGAGTGAGTCAGAATTCTGCCCAAGCTGCGGAATTAATAGCTCTAACGAGAGCATGTGTTTTAGCGGAGGGAAAGAGAGTGAATGTGTTTACAGATAGTCAGTACGCATTTGGCGTGGCCCATAGTTTTGGCCGGTTGTGGAGAGAAAGAGGTTTCATTACGTCCCATGGGACTAAGATCCAACATGGTCAGCTAGTGAATGACTTGTTGGAATCTCTAACCTTGCCGACTGAAGTTGCGATTGTGAAGTGCAGTGCTCATAAAGCAATCACGGATGATGTTGGTCGTGGGAATGCTTTTGCTGATGAAATTGCTAAACAGACAGCTAGAGACACGATGAGCAGAATGTATGTTGCTACGTCTGCAAGATGGATTGCTGAGTCTGGAATGTGCGAGGATACTATGGAAAGTGTGAAAGAGATTCAGAAAGAAGCAACTGAGGTAGAGAAACGTGTATGGAGAGAATGTACGGGCAAGTTGGACTCGAATGGATGTTGGATTGATTTGACAGAACAGCAGCGTTGGATGTTGCCCGATGCGTATGTGCTTGCAGTAGTGACGATGGCGCATGGGTTAGCGCATATAAGTTCTAAAGGGATCTGTAAGATGTTGGCTCCGGTCTGGAAGAATGAGGGAATCAGTAAGTGTGCAGAGAGAGTGGTGAAAAATTGTATGGTGTGCTTGATGCATAATCCTGGCAAGGGAACTCCAACTCCAGCTGGTCATTTCGCTCCTCCTTCCTGCCCTTTTGAAGTGATTCAGTTAGATTTTATTCACATGGACCGCTGTAATAATTTAAAATATGTCCTAGTGGTGGTCTGTGCTTTTTCCAGGTGGATAGAAGCATACCCACTAAAGGACAACACTGCCCTATCAACTGCCAAAATTCTTCTCAAAGAATTTTTCCCTAGATATGGAATGCCACGGATTGTATGGTCAGATAACGGAAGTGAGTTTATAGGGAAAGTTATGCAGAGTGTGTGTGCCGGCCTAGGACTGAAACAGAAATTCCACAGTGCAAACCATCCCCAGTCTGCTGGTTTAGTGGAGGGTTACAATGGCACCCTCAAGCTGAAAATAGCTAAAATACAAGCATCCACAGGTTTAGCCTGGCCAGACGCACTTCCTTTGGCCTTGTTATCAACGAGAGCAACGGTACATTCTAGAATAGGGCTTAGTCCTTATGAAATAGTCTTTGGTCGCCCGGCAAATATCTGGGGTGTGCCAAGGCCTAAAGAATTTTGTTCCATAGAATATCCTATGTTGATAGACTACCTTTACGACTTGACTGCTAAATTGAGTCTTATTCATCAACAGGTTTTCGATGCTTTGCCAAAACCTCCGGAGAGTCCAGGGCATCAGCTGAAACCGGGAGACTTCGTCGTCATCAAAAACTTCGCAAGGACGAAGAACCTTCAGCCGAGATTTGTGGGGCCCTTCCAAATCCTACTTGCAACGAGGACAGCAGTTCGTGTAGCTGGCCGCAAGCACTGGGTACACGCATCCCACGTTAAGCGTGTCCCTTTGCCGCTCCCTTACGACGACTGGGTGAAGAAGGGAATTGGTGCCTCCGAATCTGAAAGCACACCGAAGTTTATCTCTTTCAGCGATGCCGAATTGATTACTGACACTCCAAAATCTGACTCTCCTCCTGAAAAGACTCCTTTGAACATTGAACATTTGTCTCCAGCATCAGAAGAAACTTTGCTATCTGCGAACTTAAACACTGCAACAGCTGCTAGTGATACACTATTTTCCGATCAGACAGTACCAGCGAAACAGAGATATAACTTAAGAAGCCGTAAAATGGACAAATAAAGCAGGCAACTGCATATTGTGATTTTGATATATTGAACTTTTGCCTTCAGCCAGGAAGTTTGCTATTGTTTATTGTTTTTAAAATTGCCTTGCCGTCTGGGTAGCCGTAGGGTCGTGGCTGTGTGCCTAGTTGAATCTGCAGGGGTCTGACACAAGGTCGATCCTTCTGTTGGTTCTGGGAACTCCCAGGGCTGATAGAGGCATTTTCATCTACGTACACATCATCAGTGGTCGCGAGCGGATTGTAGAAGATGGAGCTTCCGGCGCTGCAACGAAAAAATGTGATTCATGTTCGCAGAATCAAACTTCATAGAATTCTTCATAGCAAATGCTTTTTGATGCAATGTACCATTACTTTCTTGATTATTTTAGCAACATTGGTGGGTGGAATCGTCTTTAGTATAAATTTGATTTTTGTGCCAGTTACTACAGTACCTCCCCTTGATCCTGCCATTTCTACTGTTTCTTCTTTACACTCTTTTCACTCGTTTCCGGAACATGAGCAAGCCCGACGCTCAGAATTCACCAACAACACTTTTGTACAGCTCTTGCACCAACACCAACTGGTAGTTAACACTACAGACTGCTGGGTGTGTGGCTTGATACCCCACACTATGGATAAAGGTATTCCCTACCTGGTTTTGCCTTACAGCTACAATGGATCATTTCAGGCCCTCCAAACCATCTTTGCTTATGCCCTTGAGACCTATCCTCCACGTCCACCGCGTTCCACTAAATATAACTCTGCCAACAAAGCCTTAGTCCAGGGAATTATTGACATGGTCAAGGACGTCAATAATACTCCATCCTACCCTAGAGACGAATTGCGAGTATATTTAAGTTGGAATACTTCAGAGTATCGCCTTAGTTTAGGAGAAAGCAAGCGTAAAAGCTCAACTCCAATCTGGGTCGTACCTCACCGAGGTCAGGTCTGCTTGCAAGGTAATGGGAGAAATCCGAGAGCTCAGCTAGGGAGGAGTGAGTGCGTAGAGACTTATGTGTTTCCGGCTAACTCTTCCCCTGCCTTTCTCACTGCTAGGGGTACCTACTTCATTTGTCGAGACAGAGCTTATACATGGTTGCCTGCCGACTTTTCAGGATCATGTTATATTGCTCGATTGTTGCCTCCGACATACACTGCTTCATCTGATTACCACAGAACCAGAGTAGCAAGAGGTGTCTTCAACAAGGAAGATACCGCTGGTCAGGAAGCTGGAGACTTCTTCAAAGGCTTCCTTCCGTTCTGGGGGCCTATGGCCAATAGTAGAAACATACGTTAGCTAACACGGGTAGTTGAATCTACTATTACCGAAACTGCTGGTGCCCTTAGCAACTTAACAGCTGAGCTTCAGGCGGATAGACTCATGACGTTGCAGAACCGTATGGTTCTAGACGTTATACTTGCAGATCGAGGTGGGGTATGCAGAATGATCCAATCGAGCTGCTGTGTCTTTATTCCTAATAATGCTCCAACAGTCTATGAGGCGATCTCTAAGCTACATAAGATTTCCGACTCTATACATGTAGACAAGGGAAACTGGTCCTTCATGGAGTGGTTTTGGACTCTGATATCAGCGTGGGGATGGAAGGTTCTAATGGTCATTGGTGTCATCTTAGTATTCCTATTCTCATGCTGCCTGATTATCCAGTGTGGTCCTGCTCTGTGTAGTCTTTGTGCTGCAACCTGTCTCAGAAAACCACCTGCGTTTGGAGAAAAGGCACGAGAAAGGATGATGATACAACAGCATGTCACTGACCTGATGAGCATAGAACTAGATTCTGACATAGACTGAGTAATTGCCTATGTAAGGGCAAAAGGAGGGTCTGAGGTTCCGTGACGGTTCCGTGACGATTTGAACCCGTGTTTTCAAGTTTGTCAGAAATACATAATATTGGTATCAGTGAACCGCAAATGATCCATTTAGCATACCCTGGTGTTTTCGCTACGCTACAAGCAAGAGCACTCCTTTTATTAACACATTTCTAATCTACCCACGGCATCCATCTTAGATCATGGCAGCCATTTTGTGTTTCTTGCCCTCACATATGCAATAACCTCTGATCACTTCATTTCGATTAAGGACACGTAGCCTTAGCCGGAGATTCACCTTTTACATGACACGTGCACCTTAAACCAGATCACGCTGTAGCTGCATGACTCGACAAAGGCTGCCTCCTCTGCTCGAGGCCAGCCCTGCCAAACTGGTCTTCGTGTCCATTGTCCTGATCATGATTAGGCGGCCGAAGCCGGTAGCCTTGCCCATTTACAACCCACAAGCATCTCTTATCCCGCTTTCCTATCTTCCACACCTGGCTCCGTTCCTTTCTTTCTGAAACTTTATTAGGGGGAGGTAACAAACTTTACGATGAGGCGGTCCGGGTCCTGAATGCAATATTGACAGGGAATTGTGATGAACTAGTGGGAACCCCTCTTCGTAGATGTTTCGTATCAGATTTTATCAACGGTTCCTGTGTACGCCAAATATTTATTGTTCATGACACAAAGGTTTTGGGAATGTACCAACATGTGAAGAATTTGCCTAAAGGCCAAAAACTAGTATATAAGGAGCAACCCACTTTGTACAATTTGAACAGGCTCCTAGATTCTGCCCGTGTGTAGTATCTGTGACTTCTGTGTCCCTGCAGTAATAAACCTTTGGT
The DNA here is from genome assembly GCF_964263255.1 of Lissotriton vulgaris. Lineage (NCBI taxonomy): Eukaryota > Metazoa > Chordata > Amphibia > Caudata > Salamandridae > Lissotriton > Lissotriton vulgaris. The sequence continues at coordinate 25,585 of NW_028254700.1, read as the reverse complement.
CTTTGACGCCACCATCGAGAAGCCCGTGTTTCTGTTCATTTGTGCACCAAGGCAGGTGGAACTCCGGGGTCTTTGGGTGTTGTTCCCTGACACCTCTGGACGGAACCAAAAAGTCCAGAACTCCACTAGATAGTGTTTGTTGTGGAACACCTTTCTGCAGACAAACAATCCCCTGAAGCATTTTCCTATTTCTATGTGTGCAGCAGAATGCAGCACATATAAAAAGAGGAAACAACAAGGAGAAAATATTATATTTCTCCTTCTTTCGCCATCACTGGGTTTGCGTAGCAGTTTTGGCGCATTCCCAATTCCTCTACTTATAGTTAATCTGGGAATGCATCATAATCTATGTGTTTTTCTTGAGAACACCCACAGACCACCCATTAAATCCTTTCTGAGGCAGAGTAACTCATTGCAGCAATTTGCGCTGCTTTGCGTTACTCTGGATTTATCAAGCCACTAAGGGCCACTCAAGGGGGGCTTGCGTGGTTTGATCAATCAAGTCTTAAGGGTTGCGTCAATTTTTCACTCCCATTGCATGGTGCAAAAGTAATGCAACCCTTTGATAAATATGGCCCTCAGCACTTGTGCTTGCACTTACTAGTCCCAGTAGGAAATAAGATTCACAAGCCCTACCTGGGAATTTGTGGTGACAGTCGATTTTAATACCAATCTAATCCATACCCCAGAGATGGATGAGCATTTGGCAGCTGAAAATGCAATTGGGGCAGTGCTCCCACAAGCAATGCATCCTCACTCCTCCTCTGGGAATAAACTGGTTACCACACTTGAACATTTAGGTCTGAGAGTAATTAACGGTGGGACTGAAGACGACAATCCTCGACTCACACAGTATGGAGTAAACTCTGCATCAATAATTGATTATACAATTCTCTCCCTACCACTACTGAAACAACTAAGGACATTTAACATCAAAACCTCAACGGAAAGTGACCATTCATATCAACACTTGGAGCTAAGCTTAGCTTAACATCAGCAGGAACCAGGGGAAATTTGAAGTTTATGATCAGTTACCCTGAAGCATCTACTCTGGACTCACAATTCTCTTCCGAAGTTGGATGCAAAGGTGAAAGCAATATTGGAAGCCAGTATAATGCCACATGTTAACTCAATCAAAGTATGGTATATGTTTACAACAAAGCTGTTAAAACAATGGCCAGTTTTTACATTGAAAAGCATGAAAACCACATGGAGTTCAGTTGGCAAATCACCAAACACTCTAGCCCTAAGAAAAATGCTAAGACGTAAAATCAAGAAAATGGCCAAATTCAGCTCAACTGCTCAAACACGGGAAAATATAAAAACCTTAAAAAAGCAATATAAAAAGCAAGTCTGGGCAGATCGGAAAATAAAATCTGAAGAGTTCTGGGCAAGGCCCTAGTTCAATTCTAAACGTACAAACGCAAGAGCCTTTTAGGCAACTATTAACTGCATTGGTAGGGATTTAAGAATCATAAACAGCTTAAGAGTTCCAGGAAAGACCTGGGTAGCTTACTTCACTGAGACCTTCAGCAATCAAAAGTGCCTATCTATGCCAGACACAAATATCCACTAAGAGATCAGCAGGATAGACATAACGAGGATGTCCAACACTTCACTCCAACCAGTGGCACAGTACGGCACCTCTGCAAATGTGGCAATAATATTCATGGCAGGTCGACGAAATCGGGCTCCAGGTCCAAACGGCCTTCCACAAGCAAATTACAAGCTCTATCCGGGGTACTGGGCCAGTACGCTGTCAACTTTGTATAACGAGGTGAGATTAACAGGACGAATCCCCAATATTTGGAAAGGCTCAAAATTAAATCACATTTTTAGGGAGGGGAGTTGATCAAATCCATTGAACTACAGAATAATCGCCCTTATAGATTCACAGGCCAAATATTACGACTCATTAATCTTCGAAGACCTGGTGGAGTGGTCTGACTCCAGTAACAAGATTCCTCTAGATCCGACTGGATTTCAAAAAGGTTATGTAACCACTATCAACACCCTAGCAATAGCCTCCACTGCCGACAAATGTAAGTGACTGAATAAAAATCAGTTAATATGCTTTATAGAGCTGAAAGCCGCCTTTCACCGAGCTGATAGTGCCTTACTGAGAGCAAAACTAAAGTGGTGGGGGCTCAATGAAACAATCTTATGAGCAATAGAGCAACTGTACACCGACATCTGGATACAAATCAAGCTGGCGGATGGGACACGACTGCCCAGGAGCATATACACATCCATCGACCTAAACAAAGGCTGTGACCTGGCAACCCATCTTTTCAATGTATTCATAGCCGATCTATCAATGGGCATGGATCAAGTAAACTCGCATTTCTAAGCTAGGAACACTGCCACTGTCATACTTGGCCTATGCGGATGACATCATTCTGCTGAGCCATTCAAGAGTAGGACTACAAAGGTCAATGGATGAAGTTTCGGTATTTGCCATGGCAAACAAAGAAGAAATCAATACAACTAAAACAAAAGCGATGGCTTTGGGAAATGGCACTGACACCATGGGTGGCGCGTTGGATTGGCGCACACCAACTGACGGACACAGCAACGCAGGAACCTGAGCTCACTCTTACCCAGATTGTGACGTTGTTTCTTCTGGGCCGGACAGGCAGTGCGCCTACAAAGCTCCTGGTAGGGATGGCATACCAACGTTAACGGCGCAGTCTTTACATTACGCAGTGTGTCACACCCTACGCGCCATCACACCCGATACAGGGTACCCCGAGTAGGCTCCGGGCAATAACCAGTGCAGAGCTTGCACACTGGTAAGGTAATGTAAGGTACATTTATTATGCATAGTTAATTAAAACCAGTGCAAAACATTTTACAAAAAGGTTTCAAAATATCATAAGAAAATTGGTTTATTAAATCATCATTAAAAAGAGCATACAATAAAAAGCCTGGTCTAATGTCCAGGAACATTTCTCCTAGGCAGGAAAGCATGTTTCCTTAAGTTCTAATTAGCGCCTATATATTTCCTGTGTCAATGGTCGGAATGTTTTTTAACAGTTTTTGCTCGATTATCCCAAGGAACTTTACATATCTGCAGTTCAGTTTCGTGTTTGCAGGATTCAGGCAAGCCAGCACCGCTTGCCTTCTAGTGCGGGTTCCTATCTGCCTTTAAGAGCTGTTGGCGGGCTGGCCAAAGCTCTTGGCAACCTTCTCTATGTTACAAAAGGTGCAGGCTTCATGACCATTGCTCCTGAGCCATGGTGGAAAATGCTCTCTAATGGGCAAGACCCTAGTCTGTGTTTCAAGAACTTCAGTTTAGTTGCCTTGGGATAGCCCTGACTGAAGTATGGTTGTGGTGTCAGGGATTTATATGAATTTAATATCATCCATACGTTGTTTCTTTTGGCAAATGTCTCTTTATTCTCTAGTAGTGAAAGAGATTTGACGGTTTTCCAAACCAATTTTTTAAACAGATTATGCCCAAGTTGCATGTCCCAGATCGCTGATAGGTTAGTGGCCCCCAGGGCTGCCTTCAGATAAGATCTTGCCTGAGATACGTCCCTGCTTTGAATATCTTGCCATAGCAGCGAATTTAGAGTGTTAATAGTAGCAGAACGAAGTTTGTGGCAGCAGATGATATAAGCACCCTGTCTTGCAAGAACTTGTTTTTGTAATCCAAATTCCAACCTGAGTAGGGCTGGCGATGTATAGGACAGGAGCGAAAACATTGTTCTGTAGGCTTTTGTCTGGATAGTGTCCAGGTTCTTGGAGTCTCTCCCGCGTAGTGCCTCACTGCCATAGCAGATGGATGGGAGTAACTAGCCTGGATGACTTTCAGATAAGGCGTCAGAATTGGTCCCGTCAGTTGGTTGGCTATACTTTTTAATGTGACGGCAATGCAAGACCCTCTCCTTTTTGCTTCCTGCTTTTGCTGTGAAAATTAACCGTCTCGGTCAAAGATGACTCCCAGATATTTATAGACGGATGCTGACTCTATTTTTTGGCCGCCCAGTGACCAGGACTTCTGAAGCTTTTTATGTATGTTTATCGACATGGTGCGTGTTTTGCTCAGATTTATTTTTAGTTTGTTTTCCTTGGCATACCTTTGAATTTGATTCAGAAGCTGCTGGAGGCCGATGTAGGTATGGCTAAGTAGCACAACATCATCTGCGTACAGAAGATTACTCAGAGATTTCTCTCCCAGCCTCGGGGAGTGGGAGTTGCATGTATTTAGTATGCCTGATAGATCCACCATGTACAAATTGAACAATATTGGGGCAAGCACGCACCCTTGCTTGAGTCCTTTGGTGGTACAGACTTTAGATGACAGATGTGTGCCACCTCCTAGCTTCATCTGCACCGAGGTATCAGAGTGGAGAAGCTTCAGCATACTTAAAGTTGGCTGCGGTATTCCCCATTGTTCCAGTTTCCCCCAGAGTCTGCCTCTCTCGATGTTGTCAAACGCCGCACTAAAATCAATCTAGCACATGTGCAGCGGCAGTTTTTTTGTTTTTGCTGCATCAATCATTAGAGATATAGCCAGAATATTTGTAGCTGTTCCAGTATTTTTCCGGAAGCCGGTCTGGTTCAATGGTATGATCTGATTTGAATCCGCCCATGACACAATCTCCTCTAAGATAGTTCTCGCAAAGTATTTTGCCTCATTATCAAGGAGGGCTAATAGACGATAGTTGTTTGGGTCCGTTTTATCGCCTTTTTTATATATGGGGACAATCGTCGACCCTCTCCAGGATTCTGGGATTTTATTTAGAAGTCTGACTTCCGAGAATAGCAGTTGCATAATAGTGGCCCATTCTATGTTCTTTTCCTTAAAAAGAGCTGACGGTATGCTGTTAGGTCCTGGAGCGCCTTCTTTCCTGCCCTTGCGAATCTATTTTGTTATTAGTATTATTTGCTGAGTGGCTGGTGTATCCATGATGTTTTCGGGTAGGCCTTGCTCCCTCTTGAGCAGGGGCTCCGACAAGGGCGTTGTAGAATCAGGCTCTATGTTGTTGGTTTCCTGTACTCCTGCCTGTTCCGGGTAGTTATTGAAGTGGCTGGAGAGGTAGTTGATCCATGACTGTTCCATGATGTGCGAGCCTGGTTCTTTGTATTGTGGACACAGAATCCTATTCACTGATTGCCAAAAGCGTGCACTATTACTGCTTTTGGTATCATATAGTAGTTTTGCCCATGTTTCGTTTTCAGCATCTTTTTTTATGTTCCATTTTATGCGTTTGAGCTCCGCTCTTTGTTTCCTCAGCTCCATCCGAAGATATGCATTTTCGGGGGTTGATCTTAACTTCCGTAAGGTCAAGCTGACTAGTCCTTTGTGTAGCCTTAGTTGTGCTCTCAATCCTCTTTTTAAGTTGGTTTTGCTGCCCTCATTGTGAAGATTGCTTTTTGGGGCGGACTTGGTTGCCAGTTCTCGTAACAGAGATCCAGTGTATTGCTCCCAATGTTGGATGTGCCCAGACAGACAGAGTTGTTAGATTGGTTGACGTACATTTGATCCTTTTTTTGATTAGTGGAATGGATCGCCCCTATCATTTTGTCTGGCCTGAATGCAGTAGGCGTCTTTGCTGTTAGATGGCATTCCTGGGGGTGATGATCGCTTTTGCCCTTATCCCCCATTCTGAATCCCAGGATGTGGGGAAATAGGGCCAGACTGGCAATGTATAATCCAGGAAGGAGCTGGCTGTTTGAGAGTAGAATGTTTCTACTGGCGGAGAGTCAGTAATAAATCTTCCATTTAATGCCCAAAGGTTTTGGTGTTCTAGATCTTTAAGTAAAGTGTTGTTTGGATGCTTTCTCCTGTTTGGCGGGGAGCTTTGTGGTGGTATGGTGTAGATTATGTTTAAAGCCAGAGCCTCTTCTTCTGCTGATGAGCCAAGCATGTTTTGATTGAAGTCCCCTGTCAAAAGGAAGAGTGTTTTTTTCCATATGAGAGACGTACTCCGCTAGTTGGTTGGAAATTGAGTTGGAGTCATTGACTCTGTGTTTTGGGTGGACGTATGCGTTAACAAGGCATATCTCTTCTTCTTTGTTGCCGAGCTGTAATTTTATCTTTACTGATAAGGTTGTGGATGTGGAAGAGTCCATAAGAGCTGCCGATGAGATTGCTGTAGTGGATATATATGTGGCCAAACCTCCTGACTGGTGACCAAATCTGTTGGTTCTAGTTGCTGCTGTTGAAAAGCAAGTGAAACCCGTAATGTGTTGTGCAGATGTTAGCCAGGTTTCTTGCAGCATTACTATGTCAAATAGAGAGATGTACTTTTGAAAATCTGGGTCATCCATTTTTGATGTTAGCCCATTTATATTCCATGAGCAAATGCCTATGGATGGCACCCTGCCCTTTGTATCATCTCTTATTTGTTGGTGGCATCAGGCCTCTTCGGGACGTGTAAAGATAATTCGAGACAGTGTTTTCCTTGTTAATGCTTGGTTTTGGTGTGAAGCCCCCCTAAAACTAGCTTCTGTCCATCCCCGGGGACTGCATGTATTTTTGTTTGGCAAGCTTCCTCTCAAGAACTTAGTTGTGGTAAGAGTGCAGATCTGGTGGACCTTTGGCATTGGCCATCGCACACTTGTTGTGTGTGCTGCTGTCACCCTCTGCCTGTCTTTCGAACGCTGCCAGGGCATATTCTCTCTTTTTTTGGGCGAGCTACCCAAGGCACCTCTGAGAACGCTAAGGGAGTTTGTCTGTTTTGCCTCTGTTTCTAAGCTTGTCCTCCTCTGAAGAGGTGAGGGATAAGCTGGTTTTAATAGAGGAACTAGCTTGATACCCCAGGACTTAAAATGCTCCGCTTCTGTTGCAATTAAATCTGCAACAATACTTGAGGACCAAGTAGTCTTGGCTGCCTCCGGGCTGTTTGGATTTGTGGCGGGCAGGAATTCAACAGAGATTAAGTCATTCGAACTTATTACCTCCAGACTGGGAATGTATTCCATTAGTTTAAGAATGTTGCTGCTGTTTAGCGTGTCGTGCTGCCTTTGAGACGTATATTCCGGAAGAAAGACAAGCATCTCTGTTGATTGTTTGGTGCTTCCTTCCTCCTGGTACTTTTTTGTTGTGTGGTATGCTTGAACTGACGAGCCCTGACCTGGGGGAGTGTCATGGGTTGCCGGGGTAGTATCTTCGCCTGGCAGATTGGCTATGTGTGTTGTTGCTTTGAAATGGAATGTTTGCTTTGATGTTGTTTATGTTACAGAAGTCCAGTTTACTTGGGGATGCTCAGTTTGTCTTGGATCCAGATGAGTGGTCGTAGCTGGTGTATCTCTAAGTTGGGCTTCATGGGTTTGGCTTAGCGTTGAGCCAATCATTCGATTCCTGTCCCCCACCTCGGAATTTGGGCCTGAGTGGAAAGTTACTTGCTGGTATTGATGGTGTATCTTGGTTAATAGTTGCTTTAGGTGTTTCCCTTTCCCTTTGAAGCGGAGGCTCCTTATTATGCAGTGTTGGATCTCCCGTTTGGCCGTCGAGGTCCCTTGCTATCTTGTTCTTGTCACATTTTGACTGTATAAGTTGTTTGGTCTTTGCTGCCACATCTCTCTGTGCGTCTATTTGTTCCAGTTGCTCTTTTACCAGTAATCCTTGGGGCCCTTGCCCTTCTTGATTCGGCAGGTTACGGTTTGTTTCATGCTGCTGCTGAGTTGAACTGAAGGGCGAGTGGTCTTCGCCCTCTGTGGAATGAGCATTGTTTGTGTTGGGAGGAGATTTCTCCTTTGAAACAAAGAAGACCGGAAAGTATTTGGATGTAGATGTTTCAGTTTTTTTTGCTTCCGCCCTTTCCTTTTTAGCAGTGAATTCCAAGTTCCGGTATTTTGTTCTTTCCCCCGCTCATTCTCCTTGGAGATGTTAACGTACTTGTTTGTGTTTTTGGCTGCCAAGAGTGGATCAAGGGCGTGGGGCTCTTTGTGATCTGGTGTATAGGTTGCTAACATATCTTCCCATTCTTGTGTATTGAGATAAGACATTATTGCCCTGCCTTCTGCTTTGCGGCTAAGGTCGTGTGGACTGGCTGCCTCCCTGCCAGGGGAATTTGTTGCTAGGTCATAGGTTCCCTGATCTGTCGGTGGTGGGGCGCATCCAGCCGTTAGGTAAGACTTGATAGGTGTGCTATGGGTTTGACTCGTAGATTGTAAATCCAGCGCCGGGCTGAGTGATGCTTCCTTGATTGAGAGCGGCACTTGTGTCTGTAGGCCTGCCCCAGAAGCCCTATCAGTTGGGCAAATGTCTGTTCTGTCAGCTGATTTTTGTGCTAAAGTGAGTATCTCATTTGCGTTAGCATTGAAATCATCCAGTGGGGTTGGTAACACATTTTCCAGGTTACATTGGACCATGCCGTCTGGATAGACAAGTAATGAATTCTGATTCTGATTAAAAACAACAGCAGAGTTAAATGTCTCTCTACTTGCGCTTACGCTTAGGGTCTCCAAAGGAATGCTTATATTCCTGTGCTTTGAAATGCTACCTTGCATAGGGTCTAATGAGTGATTTCCTAGGGACAAAGGGCTTGTAAGTGCAGGCACGGATGGTGGCGGACATGCTGGGCTCAAGACAGCGGGAAGTAGTGGTGTTTGCAGACCATGCAGGTGGCTATTGCTCGAAGATGGCTGAGCCCGCGTCCTTTAAAAATTCAAACTTTGTGTACATTTTGGGCTGGTAGAGCTTTTTAATAGTTTGTGGCACACTTACTATGGACTCTGATATCAGGGCCGTTGTTAATCCCTGCTCCGTTGTGTTTTGGTTCGGCCCCAATGCCTGCTCCGATATCGAGAGGTTCGGCTCTGTGCCGATGGCGGGGTTTGCACTCGTTTTCGTTTTCTTGTGCCCTTTCCCATTTCCTGATGTTTCATTCAATTTTGCTGTGAGCTTTGGTTTTGGCTCCGGGGGCCCCCTGACTTTTCATGACCTCATGGCGTTAGTTGATGATGATGGACCGCCGCCCCGGGAAACCGCCAATGAGAGATAAAAGATAGCAAGCAGCTGCTGCTCCTCACCTTGCTCCTCACTCCTTACTAGCTCGTTTGCTCCACTGCCGGAGATCAAAGTCAGAAAGATGGGAGGATTTTAGATGAAGTTTGAAGTTTGATGGGGGGGCAATTTGTAAACAATGGCCCCCGATGATAGCTGATAAGCTGATAAGGGAGGGCTGTAAGGAGGGCTGTAAGGGGGGCTGTGAGAAGGCTGTGGGAAGGCTGTGAGGGAAGGCTGAGGGAGATAGCCCGTGGAAGCAGCTGGTTGTGAGCAGACTGTGAGCGGAGCACTCGGGGGGACCTGCAGGCAAAGTCGGACCTAGTCAGACCTGCCTAGGTCAACTCCCCGGGCTCTTACTTAGCGGCTGCCTCTATCGGCAGCCGCGCTCACGTCGCGTCTCTGCAGCAGCCTCACCTCACCTCACTTGTAGCCGCTGATCCTGACGCAGGTGTCGATGCAGAAAGGGCGGCGGAGAACAGTGAACGGTGGCAGTATCCCCTCAGCTGAAGTGCGGCGGAGCCCTCCGCACTAAAGCCGCCCTGAAGCCGAAGCCGATGCTGACTGAAAAGACCGCTGCCTTCTCTCCGCCTTGGCTGCGGCTGCGGCTCTTTCAGCTTTATCGGCTCTTACAGTTCTTTCGGTTCTTTTGGCTTTTCGGCGGCTCTGCAGCTGCTCTACACCGTCACGCCGCGCGCTCCTCTCTCCACTCCACTCTTACTCCCTGCTCCTCCTCTTCCGGCAAAAAAGCATAACACATAGCTTGCGCACTGGGAAGAAGCCGGGGTGCAGACGCTGCCTGATCTATATGCCAATGGGCTGCTCCTCCCTTTTTCAGAACTAGCCGAGGACTCGGAATTGCTGCAGGGTCAATTCCTGCTCCATGCCAAAATAGTTCATTCACTTAGCGCACTGTAGGGCAATATAAGGCAGGAACCTGCTACCCATTTACCTATACAATATTTTCATGAACCGGGCAAAGGCCGGCATTTAACAAAGTGGTTTGCGGAATCTCTCCGAACACACACGGCGCCACAGCTGCTCTCCCTCCGAGCCCGATGGGATGCGGACCTGCAGCAGCCCATCATAGACTGAGACTGGGAAAATATTCTCAAGAGCCCTGTGCACATACCTCAGAATGTCCGATTCCAGCTCATCAAATATATTATATCATTCACAGAGCTTATTTGACACCGGAACGTATAAATATGTATTTTGGCCACACTGATGCCAAATGCGGAAGGTGCTAAAAAGTAGGTGCAGACCTAATACATATGTTATGGTCTTGTGCTGCCATTTAAACATACTTGGGCGGGGTCACCATTTGCCCAGCTTAGTGCACAGCATGGATGCTGGATTGGACATGGAGCAGTGCATCTTGGGGCTGTACCCCAGATCCAAAAGACACAAAGTGACTTCCAGGTACATAGATCTGAAACTCATAGTCGCCAAACGGCTGCTCACGCTCCGATGAAAGTCTCATATCCCCTGGTGGCTGTAGCCTGATACCGGTCCCTACTGTGCTGGGTGCAGGTGGAAAGCGTGGCTCTTCAAGACACTAGAGGGCTGCGCAAACATGCAATAGCAGCGGCGTGGGACACAATACTCTCAGACTTTCGCACAGCTTGGTGCGATCGTCTGCAGTCACCGCCAGGTACACCCACGTATGTCGACAGACATGAGAGTACAGATGACCCATAGTACAGGGAATGTAGGCTACTGTTCAGCACCTCATCCAACCGCTCTGCGCAGGCTCATGACGATCTTCTCTGCCTCCCATCTCATGCATATACCTAGCCCCCACACAGTAGGGTACACCATCTGAACTATAGTTATAATACATTGAGAGGAATGGGAGACTGGGTAAACACAACGCACAGACGAAAAGGTATGCTGGGTGAAGTGCGGAGGCGAGGGGGGAGTTGCGGGTGCAACACACGAGGAAGCGTAAAAGTCTACTGTAAGTGTTCCAGGTATATTATTGTCTTCCCTTATTACTGGCGAATTGCTTATTGATATATTCCTCTTGCTTTATCCCATACAGTAGTTCAGTGCCTTTCCTGATCTCTCGCCTTCCTTTCTTTTGGGTTTTCTGTTGTCTATTTCTTTTCTTTCAATACTTCTGGGGAACTGTATGAACCTCTGTACATCTATGGTGCTTCAATCACCTCTTTCCATTTGGTGATCTTTCCTTTTAAGTTTCAGTAGTAATCTTCATTGTTCTATTATACTTCGCTCATATTTTTCGATTCTTGTTTTCTGCCTCCTTTCTCCCTCACTCCCATCTTATTTTTACAGGCACTTTCATTCCCTCTCTTATTGCTTAATTTTCCTTTTGCATTTTAACATTGTGATATGGTGACTTGGAGAGGGCTCTGGTTATCATTTGATGTATTATTATGCCTGGAAACTAGTCATGGACATAGTCAAGAGGCATAGAGTGCCTTAACATTTAATTAAACTAACATTCCACATTGCTATATTGCAAAAAACTAATTTGTTTTCTGAAGACATTCAAACACCCAAATACTGTGAGCTGGGGAAAGTGTTGGTCCCCTACTAATAATAAGAACAGAGTTATTATTCTACTTCATAAAAAAAATGAACAGTGGGATATTGTTTCTTGAGAATCTAACTGGAAGGTCGAGCACATCTGATCCGACTGTTCCATTCCATAGGCCTTCCTGTAATGAGGGGACAAGCACTTCAAATCCGACTGATCCGTTCTTTAATACACCTTTAATTCTGCAAGTGATTCATGAGACCTCCCTTGAGAGGGTCTCACAAGAAAGAGGAAAGGAAGCTTTGAATAAGCAGAGGAGTGAATTAATTCAGAAGATATCCCAGTTAAATACAAGTCCTGAGGCTTTGACAATTCCAGTGACCATTGGCCCAGTTGTTCCATTCTATGGAGATAAACAAACTAATCCGAAAGCTCCAGTTATAACGACATCAGTAGTACAGCCAATGAAAGAAACCCTGATAGTAGATGATCAGGCAAGCATATGTGAATCAGTGATTTCCTTAATGGATTTACCAATAGGAGAGCCTGAAAGTGGTTCCATGAGAAAACCTACACCTGTACCCGCAAGGGAAGTACAGATAAAGACTTCATCAGGTAGAAGAAGTGCCACAGTAGTGACTTCTGAAGAAATAGAGAGATGGACCCGAGAAATAGAGAGACCAAAACCGCAGCCCAAGCCATTAGACATATATACATTAAGAATTGAAATAGAAGAATTGATGAATGGGAATTTGGGACTAGAAAGATTGAATACCCACAGTGAAGACAAATTACTGTTTGTCTGTAAAAGCATCACTAGAAATACAAGGGTGTTTCACAAAAAATTAATGGATATGGCAGCTAGCATGGGAATTGACATTGGCAAGTCTAAAGTGTTGCAGAAACCCTATCGAGTAGAATTTTCTGACAAAGATTTAGAAAACATGAATGCGTCAGGGAAAAAGGTCCAGATGAGAGAGTTGATAAATTTGATGCAAAAATGTGGTGATCTAGAAAAATGGAGAGCCAGATGGGCAAAGAAAAAGGAAGAGGTGCGGTCAAGACAAATGGCTTCAGAATTTGTCCTAAAAGAAGCAGTCAAGGTAGAAAAATTATGTCCCATGCGAGAAGTACCAGGTGGAGGATAGGTACATGTGCCATGGTCCAGGAAAGATATTGTGTCATTTACTAATGACTTTCAAAAATTACGAGAAAAACCTGTAGAGTGGTACAGACTGGTTGAGAGATTTGTTAAGGTTTCAAAATGCCTTCTGAAAGATTTAAATAGTTTCTTTGACATTGTAGTTCCTGTAGATCTATGGACAGAATGCAAAATGGCCAAATGAGGAATACCCTAGAAACCCCAAAGCAGGTGAAGACTTAATGAGAAAGTATAATCAGGTGATGTTGTACCTAAAAGGAAAGGTACCTGCAAAGGAGACAGACTGGACCTGAATAGATAGAACTACTCAGAATCGTGATGAAACTGTACATTTATATTATGAGCGTCTGTTACAAGTGTTCAAAATGTACAATGGGCTGGATAATATTGAAATGAAGGATATGACCCACTTCATTTACCGATTTGCGTAAGGGTTAAGGCCTGAAATGTCACAGTGGATCAAAGACAATAAAATTTGTTGGCAAGCTAAACCCATAGATGAGGTCCTGAAATATGCAAAATATTGTGAAGATGAGCTAGAAAATAGAAAAATGAATTAAAAGAAAAAGTCATGTGGGCACAGGTAAAATTAGCAGAGCACCAAGAACAGCAGTTAAGTAAAATGACAAATACTGGGGGTGGAGGAAAACCAAGGGTAAAAATGAGTCGAGAAGAGGCCAGGAAGAAATTTCCCTGCCACGGGTGCGGAAAGATGGGGCACTGGAGGGACGACTGTAAGGCTGTGCAGAATGATAATGTGCAAATTAATGATATAAATTCACAGGCGCAGAATGAGGGACCACAGAAGACACAGCAACAAGTAAAACAGAATCAGTTGCCTCATGCACCTCGGCCAAACTATAGGAGCAAAGCACAACAGGGTGAAGAAGCCGAAGTTTGGGAAGGAAGGGAGGATAGAAATGCAGCAACTTCGCAATTCCTGTTAAATGATACATTCCTCTGTGACGAACCTTACTGACGGTGCCTGAGGGGGGAGGACGAGGAGTGCGTGCTTGGCACCTCCTTGCCGGTAGATCAGTCAGGGCCATACATTGAAGGAAAGATTGAAGGAAATGACGTCATCTTTCATTTGGACACTGGTGCTACTACTGTGAGAACAGCAGATGTTCCAAACCTACCCCTCTCGGGAGAAGCAATCCAAGTAGTGGGTGTTTCTAATAAATTAATTAATACCCCAGTAACAGAAACCATGGAAATTAAAATAGGGAATTTCAAAGAAATGCATAGATTCGTTGTTTGTGATTCAAGTTCTGTGAACCTACTAGGACGATATTTGTTGTGCAAAATGAACTGTACCATCTTTTGCACTCCAAATGGCGTCAAAATTCAGACCCCAGATGAAGACGGAATCTACAAATTAATGTTGATAAGACCTGACTCAGAAATTAAAAGACTGACAATACAAGACTTACCTGAAGAGCTCCAACAGACAGTGAAACCAGAAGTATTGGATTTTACTGGAAAAGATGTAGGATTAATGGCAAATGTTGACCCAATTAAAATTACTATAAAAGAAGATGCAATTTACCCAAATACTCGACAGTATAAAATGAGTGCAGAAGTAAAAGCAGGGGTTGCTATTGAAATAAAAAAGGTTGTTGGAAGCAGATATCATACTAGAGGTGTTGAGCAGTCCTTTTAATTCGCCCATAATTGGAATAAAGAAACCAAGTGGTAAGTACAGGGTAGTACAGGACCTGCCCAAGGTTAATAAAATCGTTGTTCCTTGCTGTCCTATTGTGCCAAACTCTGCCGTGATCTTGTACCAAATACCATGGAATGCTGGATGGTTTACTGTCATCGATTTATGCCAGGCATTCTTTTGGATGCCATTGCATCCAGACAGCAAATTTATTTTCTCATTTGAATTCGACAGTCATGTTTACATTTGGAATCATGTCCCTCAGGGGTACACAGAGAGTGCTTCGATTTTCAATCAAATTCTGAAAAAATGCCTTGAATCCTTGATATTGCCTGGAAAATCAGCCCTGGTGCAATACATAGACGACCTCTTGGTGGCGTCTAAAAGTAGGAGAGACTGTGTAGTTGACACCATTGCCTTACTGAACCATTTAGGTGAAGGAGGACATAAAGTGTCACCAGACAAATTACAGTTCTGTACCTCCTCAGTAAAATATCTGTGGCACCAGATAGAGAGAGGTATCAGGAAGGTTACCACAGAAAGGATTAGAATAATTCCAAACATGGAGCTGCCCAATACCCAGAAAGAAATCGAATGTTTCTTGGAGCTGTAGGTTACTGTATGCAGGGGATTGTGGGATTTGCAGTCCTGGCAAGACCATTGATAAAAATGACAAAGAAAGGAGCAAAAGACCCAGTGGAGTGGGATGATGAAAGCATGTCAGCTTTTACGAAATTACGGGAATGTCTGTGTACAGCTCCCGCATTAGGAATGCCTGACTACTCAAAGGAGTTTGCACTGTTTTGTGACACACAAGACAATTGTGCACTTTCAGTCCTGACCCAAATTCATGGTTTAACCAGACATCCTGTAGCATATTTTTCCTCTACTTTGGATACAGTGGCTGCTGGATTACTTGGCTGTCTAAAAGCAGTAGCTTCAACTTGCATGAGTCTTGAACAAAGTGAATCCATTATTATGGGACATCCTGTAACTGTGTATATTCCACATGCAGTTGTAATTTTGTTGACCAGAACCAAAACTCAGTATCTCACACCTAGTCGGCTGACTAAGTATGAGAGAATTCTTGTAGGTGCAGGAAATGTATCCATTGCACGTTGTAATATTTTGAATCCAGCTACCCTGCTACCGAATTCACTCACAGCAGAAGTGAAAGGTGAATTTGAGCATGACTGTCTTGATCTGACTGAGTATAGCACAAAACCACGCCCAAACATAAAGGAAGTGCCCCTAACGGATGAAGATTATGAACTGTTTGTAGAAGGCTCATGCATGAGACATGAGGACGGAGGTTTAAGTGCTGCCTATGCAGTATGCACTTTAGGAGGTCCAGTGGAAGCATCCTGTTTTTATGGAGTCAAGTCTGCACAAATAGCCGAATTGGTTGCATTGCCAAAAACCTGTAAATGTGGGAGGAACATGAAAATAACCATATACACTAATAGCCTGTGGGGTTGTGCATGACTTTGGCCAATTGTGGCTGCAAAGGGAGTTTCTGACTTCTTCAGGTACTCCTATCAGAAATGGAAATTTTGTGCAAGAATTACTGGAAGCAATCCTGTTACCAAAAGAATTGGCAGTGGTCAAGTGTGCTGCTCACAAATCTGGCAATGACTAAGTGACAGCAGGTAATCGATATGCTGACCAACAGGCCCAACATTGTGCAAAATACAAAATGGCTATTAATAAAAAGATGGGGATAAATGGAAGCAGCTGCCAACTTCTGGTGCTTGAAGGAATAAAAACATGGGAAGAAGTGAGAGATTTGCAGAATGCAGCAGAACCAAAAGAAAAGGAAAGATGGAGAAAATGTGGTTGTCAGAAAAGGAATGAGGATGGTGTCATTGTTTACCTTGATGATATGCCTGTGTTGCCAGACTGCCTGCTTGCTCCCATGGCTAGATTGATACATGGAGACACACATTTAGGAAGAGATTACATTATACGCATCTTTAGGCAGACATGGTTTAATTCAAAATTCAGAAACATAGCAGAGGCACTGTGCCAAAGGTGCCTAGTTTGTCAGCAATTCAATCCCGAAAGAAAACTGTAGTTTGGCCAGGAAAGATTGGGAAGGCTGAAGGCTCTTTCATACGATTACAAATTGATTTTATTCAGTTACCCCCTTGTCGAGGAATGAAGTACGTTCTCGTCATTGTCTGCCTATTTTCAAAGTGGGTAGAAGCTTACCCTGTTCACAGAAATGAAAGCATCACTGTAGCCAAATTGCTACTTAGGGAACTGATACCACGGTACGGTTTTCCAGTCACAATTGAATCAGACAGAGGTGGGCATTTCCATAGCGAAGTAATAAGACAAATCTGTCAAAATTACGCAAAAACTGCACTGTGCATATCGCCCAGAGGCTTCTGGAGTGGTAGAACAACTGAATGGCACAATAAAATCAAGATTTGGGAAAATGTGTCAATCTACTCAAATGGAATGGCCAGATGCTTTGCCACTTGTTGTGATGGGACTCAGAAGTATTCCAGATCGGAATACAGGCTTGAGTCCACATGAGATACTGATGGGAAGAACAATGCAGCAAGCATGGGTGCCAGGATACAAACTGATAAGCATATCTGATGATTTGGTATAGGAATACTGCAAGCAACTGGGTGACCACGTGCGTTCTATCTCTCACCAGATTGGGCAAGACGCCGTCGCCAGGCCAACAACTCCAGCACATGACTTGAACACAGGTGATTGGGTCGTATTAAAGAAACATACTCGGAAGAGTTGCCTTGCACCGAAGTGGGGAAAACCAAGACAAGTAATCCTGGTTACCACAACAGCTGTGAAGTGTGCAGGTGTGCCACGGTGGATCCACGCCAGCCATATGAAGAAAGTGACTGAACCTGAAGAAACAGGCTGAAGGTTGTGCAGCTGAGGGGTCTCCTGAAGTTGGTCCTGAAGTAGCTGAAGAAAAACAACCAAGCTCCAGTCAAGATGATTGGGTCCCAGTAATCGACCTGACTCTCAATCCAATAAGAACAATAAGACAAACCTACTTAGATAGAGAGTGGGTTAGTGAGGAAGAGACAGGAATAGAAGAAGACGATCAGATTATCGAAATCCAAATCAAATCTGATGATGAGGAAGACCAGATAGGGAAAGAACAGATTATTGACACTCCTCCAAGAACTCCAGAGCCTGAAAAGGGACAGATAGAAATTAGAGCAGAAGTACAAGCAGAAGAAAATTAAAAGTTCGAAGTGCTTGAACAGGACTAGATAGAAGTAGATAAATGTATTCAGGAAGAAGAAATTGAAACAAAACAAAGCCAAATCCAGCATATACCTGAACAAGGCCAGCTTAGCAACCAGGCAGAAGAAGCGTAAATAAGACCTGGAACTAGTCAGACAGGAAGAGGAAAAGAAGAAAATGAAATAGAAGTGTCACAACTGAACAAGAATAAAAGAGCACTGGAAGAAAACCAGATCAGTGCCAGTTAAAAGATTCAGAAAAGGAGATAAAGTACCGAGATTTGTCAAAAGACTGAGACTGAGATTAAAGACTATTGACGAAGAACTTGAGCAAGAAAATCAAGACTCCAGTAAAACTGAGCAGTCTGTGATAAAGCCTAAAAGAAGAAGTGCCTGAATTAAGAGACTGAATAACAAGTATCAGAGTCCTGAATGGACTTATCTGGTGTTGGAAGACTTTGAAAACCTTGAAATAAGTGACCAAAGTGATGAAGAATTGATTGCTGAACAGACTGACGAAGAAGTGAAACCAACCTGAATGTTGCCCTGTGTAAGCAACCTTTGCAATGTTACAAAGAGGGGTTGAAGCTTCTTTTGAGTCAAAATGTCTGATTCCTCTGTGAATGGAAGACCGAGACGAAATTGTTGTAAAACATGCTGCAAAATATGTTTATGTAGTGTAGCATTAGTACTTATATTATAGATAGGACTAACAAATACTATTCCTTACATGATGAGTAAAGATACTAATTTGTACCCTACTAAATCAGTGACAAAGGACACAGAAGAGCTGCAAACGAAAGATACACCACAAAGAGTAGAGACACAAGAGAAAGCACTTAGCCTTAGACAAACTAGAATGGACATAGATGCACCAGATGAGGAAGGACTGCATTTTCATAGAATCATGAATAGAACTCATTTAAATGTATTTGCAAACCTTTTAGTACATTACATAGAAGCAATGGAGATAGAAGACTGTTACGTCTGTATGACGCTACCTACTTCAGTAGCTGAGGGTGTAACCTACCATCACTTGCCACTAACATATGGAATTTCCTGTAGTATTTTAGCTAGTTTATTTTATAAGAGAGGACCTTTACAGTATTATAATTCTAATTCAGATGTGATATTTTCTGAACTTCCTATACGTGGGAACCTGAATCCCGTACATACTAAGAGTGATGTAACACGTTATATGGGTGAATACTTTCTAACTATAGGTACAATAGATTTAGGTGAAGCACATAGAGATAACTTAACATGTTCATTACACGAACAAGAGCAAATGTTTCTAAATATGGCAGAGAAAAGAAAAGAAAGTTTTCAAAGAAAGGCGAATTACAAAAGGCAGAAAACTCATAAATGGGCTGAAAATATGGTAAGCATCTCAAATGGTGGAGCAAATGCTGCTTTGTTGCTGGATTTCGAAAAGAAGGGAAAACTTTGGGGCATATTTACATGTTCTGGCGCATCCCTGCAAATCAGCAGGGATGCACCAGAACAGATGCGTCATGCAATCCCCTCCTTCCGCCACCACAGATGCACCGCATTTACAATGCGGCGCACCATGGTGCAAGTAAGGGAAGATGCGTGACGCATCTTGTGGCGTATGGGCGGCGCATTGCTGGAGTTGCGTCGCATGCGTGATGCAACTCATGCAATGCCCACCCTGCGATACAACGCCCTTGAAACCTGATGCAGAATTCATGTGGCGCAGGGCTTTACAACTTGACGCATCTGCCTAGATGCATCATGTTGTAAATAAGTCGCAACGTGGGGCATTGTTTACGCCGCCGCTATGTCACAAAAGTGACGCAACTTCGGCGTAAAAGTGTCGCAAGGGGCTTGTAAATCTGCCGCTAGGTCTTCACAGAGAAAAGACTAGTTACTATAATAACATATTCATTGGGTCCAGTGAATGGGAACACAATTACAAGGTAATTGGAGGTTGGGGTTTCAAAAATGGGTCAGAACCTGTGTTTCTCGGAATTTACTATATATGTGGAAACAAGGCTTATTTCAAATTGCCAGATCATTGGTATGAAAGCTGTTATTTTGGTATTGTCTTCCCAAAGATATACCATGTAAATGAAGTCGCTGGAAGCAATGAAAGCACTAATGCATTAATACGTAGTAAAAGAGAAAGTGTAGGAGAAATAACAGGTGATATATTGGGTGCATTGATACCTACAGTGGGAGTGGTTCTGAATACACACAGAATCTGCAAATTGTCAACAGTAGTTGATCGGTTATCAACTGACACTGCTGGAGGTTTCCTGATGGTCAATACTGAATTGGTTGCGATCAGATCTATTGTTTTAAAAAATTGACTTGCTCTTGACACTCTACTGGCAAAAGAAGGCGGAGTCTGTAGAATGTTGAAAGCGCAAAATTGTTGCAAGTATATTCCAGACAAAAGTGTTGAAATTAGGAAGTATGTTAAAAACATCACTAATTTGGAAAGAGAGCTCTAACCACTGGAGGTTGATAGTGCCTGGAAGAGACTTACTGATGGTCTCTCATCTGTAGGTAGTTGGTTTTCTAACCTAGGTAAAAGTCTTGTGAGTAAAATACTGATGCCAATAGCGGGAATAGGTTTATTAGTGTTCACTATAATAATTTGCTGCAAATGTTGAAAGCATAAAAAGAAATATACTGTCAATAGGAGAGGAAAGAAACGAAATGTTGAAGAACTCGAACTAGAAGAAATGAATAATCAAATTTATAAAAGAGTGAAAAATTCTCATCCCAATAAAGATGCAGAGAAAAAGCTGAATAGAAAGTTTGAAGAGATTGAAATGGGTGAAATGTGAAAAGTTGGCATCTGGTTCCATTAAAATTGATGATAGTAAATATCATCAAAGAGGGGATTGATGGAGCAAGGTTTCACACGTTAAGGGACTTGCTTGTATCATGAACCTCAAATAACGTGAATAAAATAGCCAACATGTTCGTCTTACTAATTTTGCAAATTTTTCATCATACGGGGTGTCCAAGAGACGCTTGCTTATGTGTTTATTAATCTTAATACACTTGCACTACAAAATGGTCGCTGCTATGAGGGAATTTAGACTGCACATGCGTCGGTAATACCCATGTGACGTGACGTATTCAATGTCTTTGAGGGAAAATAATTGTGCATGTGCAATGAAGCTAATATGGCTGCTCAGTATTCTCACATGCTTTAAGCTTGCATTGCCGCTTTCGCAAAGCTGTCTGTTCTGCATAAACAATAATGCTATAGTTTATATTACTGTAATGGGTGTAGTATAGTGATTCATGGTATACAATGTAATCATTTATTATTGTGTTCTAAATTGGTTTCTCTTGCTTTTCATGTATTGTATCCTTTGGGCCTGGGAGGTGCTTACTACTCCATTTTGGAAGTCCCTACTGCGCAGGTCTCAATTGTGGAGGGAAGAGAACTCTGCAGCAGTGGGACCCAGCCAGCTGGTAGCTGCAGACAAGATGCTCCTGGGAACCTGCCCTGCGACCTAGCTGAGCGAAGTTGAACTGCACTGAAGCCGCTACAATTGTACATAAATATTGTATTCACCATTGTCAGTCGAAAAGCATATGTCATGAGAAGATGGAATTTAAGGGGTGGGTACAGAAATTGAATATTAAGCCTGAGAAAGTCTAAAATTTAGGTGGTGTGATGACTTAACCTCCTCCTTTGTCCAATCAAAATTGGGGATCCTTACACTTGCAACATTGGGGGGTGGTACACTAACAAGCTTTTTGGGAAACGCACCTGCGTGCCGAGCAGGCCACGAAGCCCTTGACGGATCTACGGCGGCTTTCTTCACCACCCCTTAACTTTCTCTACTTATGAGGGATATAATTCCCGAAACCCGGGCCATGTCTCGGGTCTAGAGATGATTGAACTTTCTAGAACTGACTTGCACCAACCGAGGTGATATACTTTGAACTTTCCGGTTCTCTGTGCTACTTGCACTACAAATACCAGAATGCAGAGGCACGATCCGGTGGAGAGGCCAGCAGTGTCGCGCCCATCTTTGTTTCTACGTAAGGGCTTTTGCGAGCCTCCAAAGCTGACAAGCTTTTTGGGAAACGCACCTGCGTGCCGAGCAGGCAACGAAGCCCTTGACGGATCTACGGCGGCTTTCTTCGTCACCCCTGAACTTTCTCTACTGATGAGGGATATAAATCCCGAAACCCGGGTCATGTCTCGGGTCTAGAGATGATTGAACTTTCTAGAACTGACTTGCACCAACCAAGGTGATATACTTTGAACTTTCCGGTTCTTTGTGCTACTCGCAATACAAATACCAGAATGCAGAGGGGCGATCCGGTGGAGATGCCAGCAGTGTCGCGTCCATCTTTGTTTCTACTTAAGGGCTTTTGCGAGCCTCCAAAGCTGACAAGCGTTTTGGGAAACGCACCCGCGTGCCGAGCAGGAAACGAAGCCCTTAGCGGATCTATGGCGGCTTTCTTCATCACCCCTGAACTTTCTCTACTGATTAGGGATATAAATCCCGAAACCCGGGCCATGTCTCGGGTCTAGAGATGATTGAACTTTCTAGAACTGACTTGCACCAACCAAGGTGATATACTTTGAACTTTCCGGTTCTTTGTGCTACTCGCACTACAAATACCAGAATGCAGAGGGGCGATCCGGTGGAGAGGCCAGCAATGTCGCGCCCATCTTTGTTTCTACTCAAGGGCTTTTGTAAGCCTCCCAAGCTGACAAGCTTTTTGGGAAACACACCTGCGTGCCGAGCAGGCATCAAAGACCTTGATTTATCTACAGCAGCTTTCTTCATCACCCCTGAACTTTCTCTACTGATGAGGGATATAAATCCCGAAACCCGGGCCATGTCTCGGGTCTAGAGATGATTGAACTTTCTAGAACTGACTTGCACCAACCAAGGTGATATACTTTGAACTTTCCAGTTCTTTGTGCTACTCGCTCTACCAATACCAGGATGCAGAGGGGCGATCCAGTGGAGAGGCCAGCAGTGTTGCGCCCATCTTTGTTTCTTCTTAAGGGCTTTTGCGAGCCTCCAAAGCTGACAAGCTTTTTGGGAAACAGACCTGCGTGCCGAGCAGGCCACAAAGCCGTTGACGGATCTACGGCGGCTTTATTCATCACCCCTGAACTTTGTCTACTGATTAGGGATATAAATCCCGAAACCCGGGCCATGTCTCGGGTCTAGAGATGATTGAACTTTCTAGAACTGACTTGCACCAACCAAGGTAATATACTTTGAACTTTCCGGTTCTTTGTGCTACTCGCTCTACAAATACCAGGATGCAGAGGGGCGATCCGGTGGAGAGGCCAGCAGTGTCGCGCCAACCTTTTTTTCTACTCAAGGGCTTTTGCGAGCCTCCAAAGCTGACAATCTTTTTGGGAAACACACCTGCGTGCTGAGCAGGCAACGAAGCCCTTGACGGATCTACGGCGGCTTTCTTCATCACCCCTGAACTTTCTCTACTGATGAGGGATATAAATCCCGAAACCCTGGCCATGTCTCGGTCTAGAGATGATTGAACTTTCTAGAACTGACTTGCACCAACCACGGTGATATACTTTGAACTTTCCGGTTCTTTGTGCTACTCGCTCTACCAATACCAGGATGCAGAGGGGCGATCCAGTGGAGAGGCCAGCAGTGTTGCGCCCATCTTTGTTTCTTCTTAAGGGCTTTTGCGAGCCTCCAAAGATGACAAGCTTTTTGGGAAACGAACCTGCGTGCCGAGCAGGCCACAAAGCCCTTGACGGATCTACGGCGGCTTTATTCATCACCCCTGAACTTTCTCTACTGATTAGGGATATAAATCCCGAAACCCGGGCCATGTCTCGGGTCTAGAGATGATTGAACTTTCTAGAACTGACTTGCACCAACCAAGGTGATATACTTTGAACTTTCCGGTTCTTGTGCTACTCGCACTACAAATACCAGGATGCAGAGGGGCGAACCGGTGGAGACGCCAGCAGTGTCGCGCCCATCTTTGTTTCTACTTAAGGGCTTTTGCGAGCCTCCAAAGCTGACAAGCTTTTTGGGAAACGCACCTGCGTGCCGAGCAGGCAACAAAACCCTTGACGGATCTACGGCGGCTTTCTCCATCACCCCTGAACTTTCTCTACTGATGAGGGATATAAATCCCAAAACCCTGGCCATGTCTCGGGTCTAGAGATGATTGAACTTTCTAGAACTGACTTGCACCAACCAAGGTGATATACTTTGAACTTTCCGGTTCTTTGTGCTACTCGCACTACAAATACCAGGATGCAGAGGGGCGATCCGGTGGAGAGGCCAGCAGTTTCACGCCCATCTTTGTTTCTACTTAAGGGCTTTTGCGAGCCTCCAAAGCTGAAGAGCTTTTTGAGAAATGCACCTGCATGCCGAGCAGGCAACAAAGCCCTTACCAGATCTACGGCGGCTTTCTTCATCACCCCCGAACATTCTCTACTGATGAGGGATATAAATCCCGAAACCAGGGCCATGTCTCGGGTCTAGAGATGATTGAAATTTCTAGAACTGACTTGCACCAAGCAAGGTGATATACTTTGAACTTTCCGGTTCTTTGTGCTACTCGCAATACAAATACCAGGATGCAGAGGGGCGATCCCGTGGAGAGGCCAGCAGTGTTGCGCCCATCTTTGTTTCCACTTAAGGGGTTTTGCGAGCCTCCAAAGCTGGCGAGCTTTTTGGCAAATGCACCTGCGTGCCGAGCAGGCAACGAAGCCCTTGATGGATCTAGGGCGTCTTTCTTCATCACCCCTGAACTTTCTCTGCTGATGAGGGATATAAATCCCGAAACCCGGGTCCTGTCTCGGGTCGAGAGATGATTGAACTTTCTAGAACTGACTTGCACCAACCGAGTTGATATTCTGTTAACTTTCCGGTTCTTTGTGCTACTCGCACTACAGATACCAGGATGCAGAGGGTCGATCCGGTGGAGAGGCCAGCAGTGTCGCGTCCATCTTTGTTTCTACTTAAGGGCTTTTGCGAGCCTCCAAAGCTGACGAGCTTTTTGGGAAACGCACCTGTGTGCCGAGCAGGCAACGAAGCCCTTGACGGATCTACGGCGGCTTTCTTCATCACCCCTTAACTTTCTCTACAGATGAGGGATACAAATCCCGAAACTTGGGCCATGTCTCGGGTCTAGAGATGATTGAACTGTCTAGAACTGACTTGCACCAACCAAGGCGATATACTTTGAACTTTCCGGTTCTTTGTGCTATTCGCACTACAAATACCAGGATGCAGAGGGGCGATCCGGTGGAGAGGCCACTAGTGTTGCGCCCACTCTGCCACCCCAGTTCAGGCATGGCCATATGCAAATCAGTCTGACCCTGTGCCTCATGGGAACAGTCCAGCCCGAACTGCCAAGCCTTGTCTTCGCTGGACCAGAAACAAGCATCCTGGGACCGGTTTCGGATTCATAATCCTCATCAGCCAGTCTATCTTGAATCCAGTGGCCAAGTGAGCAAGGGACTCAGGTCTGAGCATACCCTGCCAACTTGGGGCGAACAAAGCGATACAAGCTTGATTACGGTCCAGGGAAGGCATGGCTTGGCAGTTCGGGCTGGACTGTTCCCATGAGGCACAGGGTCAGACTGATTTGCATATGGCCATGTCTGAACTGGGGTGGCAGAGTGGGCTAAAGAACGGTGATGGATTAAACCAAGATCTGTTGACTGGGTGTGAGTGTTTGATTGGTTCAGATGCTCTGTCCATCACCACCCCCTTTTGTACCGCTTTGTTCGCCAGAAGTTGGCAGGGTATGCTCAGACGTGAGTCCCTTGCTCACTTTGCCACTGGATTCAAGCAAGCCGGGTTGAAGACGGCTGAAATGCCAGAAACCGGTCCTCGGAAGCTTGTTTCCAGTCCAGGGAAGGCATGGCTTGGCTGTTCGGGCTGGACTGTTCCCATGAGACACCGGGTCAGACTGATTTGCATATGGCCATGTCTGAACTGGGGTGGCAGAGTGGGCTAAAGAACGGTGATGGATTAAACCCAGATCTTTTGACTGGGTTTGAGTGTTTGATTGGTTCAGAACATCCGTCCATCACCACCATCTTTTTTACAACTTTCTAAA
The DNA here is from genome assembly GCF_964263255.1 of Lissotriton vulgaris. Classification (NCBI taxonomy): domain Eukaryota; kingdom Metazoa; phylum Chordata; class Amphibia; order Caudata; family Salamandridae; genus Lissotriton; species Lissotriton vulgaris. The sequence goes on along the minus strand of NW_028254700.1, from coordinate 1 downwards.
A